>NW_027362763.1:754341032-755541032 GCF_046119375.1 Phyllobates terribilis | reverse complement strand
AACACTCCTGTGGGTCATTTTGAGAATCTGGTTATGCCTTTTGGTCTTGCCAATGCACCAGCATTTTTTCAGAATCTTATTAATGACATCCTTAGACCTTTGATCGGCAAAAATGTGGTTGTGTATTTGGATGACATTTTGATTTATTCGCCGGATCTGGAGTCTCATTGGCGGAGCGTACGTGAGGTATTACAGTTATTAATTGACAATTTGCTTTTTGCTAAGCTAGAGAAATGTGAGTTCGCTGTACAGAGAATTAGTTTTTTGGGCTACATTATCTCCAGCGAGGGCTTTGAGATGGACCCGGTGAAAGTTCAAGCTGTCCAGGAATGGCCTAGGCCTATTGGTTTGAAATCGATACAGAGGTTTTTGGGTTTCGCCAATTATTACAGAAAATTCATTAAAAATTGTTCTATTATTGTTAAACCACTGACTGATCTCACCAGGAAAGGTGCTAATACGGTTCAGTGGACTACTGAGACCATTGAAGCGTTTGTGTTTCTAAAGGAGAGGTTCAGCTCTGCTCCCATCCTTATGCAGCCTGATGTGACTATGCCGTTTTTGGTTGAGGTTGATGCTTCTTCTGTGGGGGTCGGTGTGGTGTTGTCTCAGGAAAACAAGGATGGAGTACATCCCTGTGCCATTTTTTCAAAAAAATTTTCTGAGACTGAACTTAATTACGATATCGGTAATCGGGAATTGCTGGCTATTAAACTCGCATTTGAACACTGGCGTCATCTCTTGGAAGGTGCTGAATTTCCCATTCAGGTTTTCACTGATCATAAAAATCTGATCTATCTTGATGCTGCCAAGCGCTTGAATGCCCGTCAGGCTAGGTGGGCACTTTTTTTTTCGCGGTTTAATTTTTCCGTTACTTACATCCCGGGTACCAAGAATGTTAAAGCTGATGAGTTGTCTCGCAGCTTTTCTCCCATGGTCGGTGCTGAGGAGGAGGAGAGCATTTTACAAGAAGGTGTTGTGATTGCTGCATTGGACTCCGTTTTGGAAGATGAGATTCTTAAAGCACAGGAGAATGCCCCATCTAACACTCCCCATGGGAGGTTGTTTGTGCCTAGGACTTTTAGGAGAGATTTGTTTGTTGAGTGTCATGAGTCTCGGTTGGCAGATCATCCAGGAATTTCTGAGACCAAGAGACTTGTGGGTCGCAGTTTTTGGTGGCCTTGATGGCAGAAGGAAGTCATTAAGTGGGTGCGTCAATGTACTGTGTGTGCTAGATCTAAGTCTTCTCATACTCCTGCTGCGGGGTTGCTTTGCACTCTGGAGGTTCCTAGTGCACCTTGGACACATCTGGCTATGGATTTTATTACTGACCTTCCCTCCTCTGAGGGTTTCATGGTCATCTGAGTGGTCGTGGACCGTTTTAGCATGATGTGTCACTTGGTTCCCTTCATCAAACTGCCCTGCGCTAAGACACTCGCTAAGGCCTTTGTCAAGGAAATTGTCAGACTCCATGGTGTTCCTACTGACATTGTTTCTGATAGGGGACCTCAGTTTGTGGCTCATTTTTGGCGTGCCGTTTGTGACAAGTTGGGAGTTCATTTGTCGTTTTCATCTGGATATCATCCTGAGTCTAATGGCCAGACAGAAAGGAAGAATCAGGATGTTGAGCAGTTCTTGCGTTGTTTTGTGGCAGACAATCAAGAGGGGTGGTCTGAGTTTCTGCCGCTTGCTGAATTTGCTCTTAACAACCATACATCCTCTTCTGCTGGGTGTTCGCCTTTTTTTTGTTGTTCTGGGAGACATCCGTCTTTTGGGTCATTCTCCAAATTGGTATCGGCTGTGCCTGAGGAGGAGAGTTTTTCCGGTGATTTGGAGAGAGTTTGGACGGATGTGCGTGGTAATCTTCAGGAGGCTAACAAAAAATCTAAGAGGTACTTTGACAGGAAACGTCAAGAGGTTTTGTTTACGGTTGGTGACATGGTTTGGTTGTCCTCTAAGAATCTGCGGTTGAGGATTCCTTCTAAAAAATTGGGTCCCAAGTTTGTAGGGCCCTTTAAGGTGCTTCAGGTAGTTAACCAATCTGCTGTTAGGTTGGAGGTTCCTACCTCCTGGAAGATTAATCCGGTGTTTCATGTTTCTCTATTGAAAAAAGCTGATGTATCAGATAGAGACGCCACTGCCACTGTTCCTCCGGTGGTGGAGGACGGGGAATATGAAATTTCCCGCATCCTTAATTGTAGACGGTATAGGGGGAGTTTGCAGTATCTCGTCGCTTGGAAGGGTTTCGGTCCCGAGGATAACTCATGGGTGAGGGCGGATGATTTTGCTGCTTCCAGACTTGTCAGAGCGTTTCACAAGAGGTTTCCTGATAAGCCTGGGCCTAGGGGATCCGGAGGATCCTCATAGAAGAGGGGGTACTGTTAGAACTCTCCTGTTAGGTTTTTTCTATTTTGCTGGTCACATGACCTTTTTGCCTATTTAATCCTGCTCCGCCCTTCTGGCCATGCTGGACTTCATTGTAATTTCTACTCTTAAGCTAGCCAGGTGCTTTGCTACCTTTCTCAGTCAGTTTACCTAGGTCTTTTGACCTTTATGTTCTATGTTGTGTGTTTGTCTTTTTACTGCTACAATTTCTGCTAGGAGGTGTCCATCTTTCTCCCAGTCCCTAGTGCTTGTAGGGATCCCTCCCTCACATCTATAGGTCTTCGTTCAGACTAGCTGAGGACTTTAGCGGGTCTGATCGCAGGATCAGGTTCCCCGTTACATCGTAGGGATCTAGCTTAGTTCTATTGTAGGGACAGATCTCCTGTCTTTCCTTAGTGCTTGTAGCCTATCATAACAACAACTTCTCTGTTTAGGAGGTGTCCCATTTTTGTCCCAGTCCTTAGTTCTTTTAGGGACCCCTCCCCTTATGCTATAGGTCTTCGTTTAGACTAGCCGAGGACTAAGGCGGGTCTGTTCGCTAGGAACAGGCAGCCCGCTACATCGTAGGGATTCAGCTTAGTTATACTGTAGGGACAGTTTTCCCTTATCTTTCCATAGTACATGTTGCAGATCATAACACATGCCTCCAATGAAGGTTTGCATACAGCACAAAAAATATTGAATAAGCAGTATGGTATTGAGAAAAAAATCACATATAGACACATTGTCTAAAAAAGACTCACAAAATCAACACACAGCAAAGACACAGAGATAAGCTGAAAATATGTAAAACATCAGGCATTGTGACCATACCTCAGGGTGACGAGAACACATTCTATGGCGGAAATACATCTCTGCATGTTTGTATTCTTGAATGAGAGACCAGGTTGTATGTCCTCCAAGAGATGGTCAAATATGGGAATGGTCATGTGACAACAAGCAAAGAATTTGTTGAGGTGTTGGCGTAGCTCAACATATAGGCGCTGGAAGTGCTCTCTTGTGGTTCATTGGGAGATAAGCAGATGAACCCACATTCTGCACAGCCTCCTCAGATCCACTATTGCTGGGAAATGTTCATCAAACTGTCTAGACAGCATCCAATGTAATAGAACTCATTCAGTTTAGTTCAGTGTCAAATGGAATGACATCATTAGAGATCGTAACAAGGAAACCAGACCTAATGAAAATAGTGTAAGGGATATCTTACCAAAATAATTGAAGTGCTCCCAATGTGAGGCCTTGAAAAGTGTGTTTTTATAGATTTTCAACCAATCAGGCCCTTAAGTTTAATACTTCATTTGATTGAAAAAGCATGTTACATATTGCATTGCATATGGATGGCATACGGATGCCATAAGGATGTCATGGTAGAAAATAATTGCATTCATGCCTTGCACTTGCATTACACACAGAATATCATATGGATTTCACTTGTCTTACTCTCCTGGATGAGTATGGGACCGACCGATTTTTTATATACTCGTGTGACTCCAACCTACTACTATTTATTTAGTCATGTTGTTCTTTGAAAGATAATGTTATGACTGTATAAGCATACTCACACGGGTTATGTACAAACCAGGAGGGACAAACACCTGAACCCAACAGGTTCCTGTTCAAACTAGGAAATTCCCTAATCTGACCCTAATTTGTCCCTGTCTGACCGCAGAGATTGAGCCTGCAGTGCTCTAGCACTTCCCAATTCTTTTCCTCACCAGCTTTATTCTCTGACCCATTCCATCTTCTTCTGCATGACTGACAGCAGTGATTGACACTTCACTGAGATGTTCATAATGTGGTTTGTGCATTAATAACTGTACACATGCTGTGCGTGTTTGTGCTTTTCTGATGTATGTGTCCAGTGTATGTCCTGTGCTTGTATGAGGAATGCAGTGTATTTGTATTATGAGTCTGACCTGTTCTCTGTGATTGTGTGATGTGTGGTGTATGCTTACAGAGATGTCTAAAGTGTGCACTATTCTTTTATGTGTGTACTGTGCTTGTGTGATGTGTGTGTTGGCTTATGTAATGTATGCATTGTGCTTGTGTGATGTGTCTAATGTGTGCACTATGTTTATGTCATGTTTAGGCTATGCATGTCTGACTTGTTTGATTTGTTCACTATGGTTGTGTGATGTGTGTGCTGTGCTTATGTGATGTGTGCACTGTGCTTGTATGATGTGTCTGATGTGTGTACTGTGCTTATGTGATGTGTATGCTATGCATGTCTGACTTGTCAGATGTGTGCACTATGTTTGTGTGATGTGTGTGCTGTGCTTGCGTAATATGTATGTCTAGTGTGTATTATATTGTACTGCCTGACATGTCTGATTTGTGATGAATTTGCAAAATATGCATTGAGCATGTGTGACATGTCTGATGTGGACACTGTTATTGTGTAAAGTGTCTGATGTGTATGGTGTTCCTTTATGAAGTGTACACTGTGCTTATGTAATATGCTCCCATTACATGTATCACAAGCACGCTGTGCCTGTGTTACATGTCTGCTTGTGTGATTTGCAGGCTTGTGTGCTTTGCTTGTCTGACTTGTGCACTGTGTTTGTGTGACTTGTCTGATATGTGCTTTGCCTGTCTGACATGTGCACTGTGCTTGTGTGACTTGTCTGATATGTGCTTTGCTTGTTTGACATGAGCATTGTGCTTGTGTAACTTGTGTGCTGTCATTTTCGGATGTGTGTACAACTTGTTTATGTTGTATGACAACATTTTTGCAAATGGACCAGTGCCTGGCGGTGCAGGGGGGCCCTTGCTGGGCGGCTAATGATGAGGGCAATTTGGCCTGGTTCTTGGAGCCCCAGGCTCTGGGGGGCCCATGGCCAGATTGCCCTCATTATATGCGACGGTCAGGGAGTGATCCCTCCAGCTCCTTTGCCATTTGGGATCCGTCCTCACGTCTACTTCCTGCCCGGCGCTTCCTCCCTGACACAGGCCCGCGCTGCTTGATGACATCATCATGCAGCGCAGGCCTGTGTCAGGAAGAAAGTTACCGGAGACGAGGCGGATGCTGCTGCAGGGAAGCGGGCTTAGAGGTCAGTTGTGGGTGTGTTTTTTTTTATATACTAAGATGCTGGGAGAGGAAAAGGAGAATGAGGGGAGGTGAGGGAGAGCAATGATGGGGCCGGGGTGAGCAGTGATGGGGCTGGGGAGAGCAATGATAGGGCAGGGGAGAGAAATGATGGGGCTGGGGTGAGCAATGATGGGACTGGGGAGAGCAATGATGGGGCTAGGGAGAGCAATGATGGGGCTTGTGTGAGCAATGATGGGGAAGGGGAGAGAAATGATGGGGCTGGGGTGAGGAATGATGGGGCTGGGGAGAGCAATGATGGGGATGGGGAGAGCAGTGATGGGACTGGGGTGAGCAATGATGGGGCTGGGGAGAGCAATGATGAGGTTGGGTTGAGCGATGATGGGGCTGGGGTGAGCAGTGATGGGGCTGGGGAGAGCAATGATAGGGCAGGGGAGAGCAATGATGGGGTTGGGGTTAGCAGTGATGGGACTGGGGTGAGCAGTGATGGGGCTGGGGAGAGCAATGATGAGGTTGGGGTGAGCAATGATGGGGATGGGGTGAGCAATGATGGGGATGGGGAGAGAAATGATTGGGCTGGGATGAGCAATGATGAAGCTGGGGTGAGCAATGATGGGGCTGGGGTGGGCAATGATGGGGCTGGGGTGAACAATGATGGGGCTGGGGAGAGCAATGATGGGGCTGGGGAGAGCAATGATGGGGCTGGGGTGAGCAATGATGGGTATGGGGAGAGAAATGATGGGGTTGGGGTTAAGAATGATGGGGATGGGGTGAGCAATGATGGGGATGGGGAGAGCAGTGATGGTACTGGGGAGAGCAATGATGGTGCCGGAGAGAGCAATGATGAGGCTGGGGTGAGCAATGATGGGGCTGGGGTGAACAATGATGGGGCTGGGGAGAGCAATGATGGGGCTGGGGTGAGCAATGATGGGTATTGGGAGAAAAATGATGGGGTTGGGGTGAGGAATGATGGGGATGGGGTGAGCAATGATGGGGATGGGGACAGCAGTGATGTGCCGGAGAGAGCAATGATGGGGCCGGAGAGAGCAATGATGGGGCTGGAGTGAGCAATGATGGGGCTGGGGTGAGCAATGAGGGGGCTGGAGTGAGCAATGATGGGGCTGAGGTGAGCGATGATGGGGCTGGGATGAACAATGATGGGGCTGGGGAGAGCAATGATGGGGCTGGGGAGAGAAATGAGGGGGATGGGGAGAGAAATGATGGGGATGGGGAGAGAAATAATGGGGCTGGGATGAGCAATGATGGGGCTGGGGTGAGCAATGATGGGGCTGGGATGAACAATGATGGGGCTGGGGAGAACAATGATGGGGCTGGGGAGAGCAATGATGGGGCTGGGGAGAGCAATGATGGGGCTGGGGTGAGCAATGATGGGTATGGCGAGAGAAATGATAGGGTTGGGGTGAGGAATGATGGGGATGGGGTGAGCAATGATGGGACTGGGGTGAGCAGTGATGGGGCTGGGGAGAGCAATGATGAGGTTGGGGTGAGTAATGATGGGGCTGGGGTGAGCAATGATGGGGATGGGGAGAGAAATGATTGGGCTGGGATGAGCAATGATGAAGCTGGGGTGAGCAATGATGGGGCTGGGGTGAACAATGATGGGGCTGGGGAGAGCAATGATGGGGCTGGGGAGAGCAATGATGGGGCTGGGGTGAGCAATGATGGGAATGGGGAGAGAAATCATGGGGTTGGGGTGAGGAATGATGGGGATGGGGTGAGCAATGATGGGGAGAGCAGTGATGGGACTGTGGAGAGCAATGATGGTGCCAGAGAGAGCAATGATGGAGCCGGAGAGAGCAATGATGGAGCTGGGAAGAGCATTGATGGGGCTGGAGTGAGCAATGATGGGGCTGGGAAGAGTAATGATGGGGCTGGGGTGAGTAATGATGGGGCTGGAGTGAGCAATGATGGGGCTGGGGTGAACAATGATGGGGCTGGGGAGAACAATGATGGGGCTGGGGAGAGCACTGATGGGGCTGGGGTGAGCAATGATGGGTATGGAGAGAGAAATGATGGGGCCGGGGTGAGGAATGATGGGGATGGGGAGAGCAGTGATGGGACTGGGGTGAGCAGTGATGGAGCTGGGGAGAGCAATGATGGGACTGGGGTGAGCAGTGATGGGGCTGGGGAGAGCAATGATGAGGTTGGGGTGAGTAATGATGGGGCTGGGGTGAGCAATGATGGGGATGGGGAGAGAAATGATTGGGCTGGGATGAGCAATGATGAAGCTGGGGTGAGCAATGATGGGGCTGGGGTGAGCAATGATGGGGCTGGGGTGAACAATGATGGGGCTGGGGAGAGCAATGATGGGGCTGGGGAGAGCAATGATGGGGCTGGGGTGAGCAATGATGGGAATGGGGAGAGAAATCATGGGGTTGGGGTGAGGAATGATGGGGATGGGGTGAGCAATGATGGGGAGAGCAGTGATGGGACTGTGGAGAGCAATGATGGTGCCAGAGAGAGCAATGATGGAGCCGGAGAGAGCAATGATGGAGCTGGGAAGAGCATTGATGGGGCTGGAGTGAGCAATGATGGGGCTGGGAAGAGTAATGATGGGGCTGGGGTGAGTAATGATGGGGCTGGAGTGAGCAATGATGGGGCTGGGGTGAACAATGATGGGGCTGGGGAGAACAATGATGGGGCTGGGGAGAGCACTGATGGGGCTGGGGTGAGCAATGATGGGTATGGAGAGAGAAATGATGGGGCCGGGGTGAGGAATGATGGGGATGGGGAGAGCAGTGATGGGACTGGGGTGAGCAGTGATGGAGCTGGGGAGAGCAATGATGAGGTTGGGGTGAGAAATGATGGGGCTGGGGAGAGAAATTATGAGGCTGGGGAGAGCAATGAAAGGGCCAGGGAGAGCAATGATGGGGCCGGGGAGAGCAATGACGGGGCTGGGGAGAGCAATGATGGGGCTGGGGAGAGCAATGATGGGGCTAGGGAGAGCAATAACGGGGCTAGAGAAAGAAATGACGGGGTTAAGATGAGCAATGACGGGGCTGGGGTGAGCAATGACAGTGCTGGGGAGAGAAATGATGGGGATGGGGAGAGAAATGATGGGGCTGGGATGAACAATGATGGGGCTAGGGAGAGCAATTATGGGCAGGGGAGAGCAATGATGGGTATGGGGAGAGAAATGATGGGGTTGGGGAGAGCAATGATGGGGATGGGGAGAGCAGTGATGGGACTGGGGAGAGCAATGATGGCACCGGAGAGAACAATGATGGGGCCGGAGAGAGCAATGATGGGGCTAGTAAGAGCAATCATGGGGCTGGAGTGAGCAATGATGGGGCTGGGAAGAGCAATGATGGGGCTGGGGTAAGCAACGATGGGGCTGGGGTGAGCAATGATGGGGCTGGGGAGAGCAATTATGGGGCTGAGGAGAGGACTGATGGGGCTGGGGTGAGCAATAATGGGTATGGGGAGAGAAATGATGGGGCTGTGGTGAGGAATGATGGGGCTGGGGTGAGAAATGATGGGGATGGAGAGAGCAGTGATGGGACTGGGGTGAGCAGTGATGGGGATGGGGATAGCAATGATGAGGTTGGGGTGAGCAATGATGGGCCTGGGGTGAGGAATGATGGGACTGGGGTGAGCAATGATATGGATGGGGAGAGCAATGATGGGGCTGGGGAGAGTAATGGTGGGGCTGGGGAGAGCAATGATGGGGCCGGGGAGAACAATGATGGCGCCGGAGAGAGCAATGATGGGGCCGGAGAGAGCAATGATGGGGCTGGGAAGAGCATTGATGGGGCTGGAGTGAACAATAATGGGGCTGGGAAGAGCAATGATGGGGCTGGGGTGAGCAATTATGGGGCTGGGGTGAGCAATGATGGGGAGAGCAATGATGGGGCTGGGGAGAGCAATGATGGGGATGGGGAGAGCAATGATGAGGATGGTGGGGATGGGGAGAGCAATGATGAGGATGGTGGGGATGGGGAGAGCAATGACGGGGGTACTGGGAGAGAGCATTGATGGGGCTACTCACTTATTATGTGCCATTGTTAGTTACATAGTTTCCTCTTTTATTATGTATAACACCCTCCCTTATTACATACCATCCTCTCTAGTTATATATGGTGGCGTCTCTTATTATATAGCTTCCTCTGCTGTTATGTACAGTGCTGTCCCTTACATAGTATATTCTTGTTATTTTTGTCAGTCACAGTGCCGTTTTTTATTACATAGTCATCTCTTGTTAGATACAAAATGACTGCTGATGGAGCAGCTGGTGACCAGAAGACCGATCCATCAGCTCCTCCATCAGAAAAGAAGCTTTCCCATGCTCCATCAGCCGTTATTGCATTATATATCTAACAAGAGAGGACGGTATGTAATAAAGACAGGGGGCTATGTAAGGGACGGTGCTGTACATAACAAGAGAGGGCACTGTGTAATAAGGGGCAGCAATATACATAATAAAGGAGGCTATGTAAGAGGTATATATGTGTGTGTGGCTATATATACATCTGCAGCTTTGTCGCCATAAAAGGTGGGGGGCCCAGACACATTTCTTGCACAGGGGCCCCAAGCAGTCAGTGTCCGCCCCTGGGGCAATGTATAATGCCACGCTGCAAAAATTCTCTGCGAATGATTTGAGGAATGTGTCAAAGAGGTCAAGGTTTTGACTTTGCCTCCAAACTCGGGTCGAGCAAATTAGAATACTCGGGAGCTCGACCCGAGCAACGAGCCCAATGTAAGTCTATGGGAAACTCGAGCATTTTTCAGGCGGCTCCCCCCGGCGGTCTGCAGAGGGCCTAAAAATTGCCCAAATCGATGGAAACAGTGCTCAAATGACATGGGAACAGCATTGGGAAGACCCCTGGAAGCATCTCTGACTCCCAGATCACTGCTGTCAGCAACGTGGTCAGAGTATTATGCCACTTTTACGGACTCACAATAAAACATACAAAAACGAAACCAAAATGGATTTTCCTTGGAAATATGTTAAGGAACATCCTTTCCAGGGTAATGACTTGTATATAAGGCAAAATAAATAACCAAAAGCAAAAATACTCCTCCACAACTTGGGCTATGTTCACATGTAGCGTTTTTGATGCGTTTTTGCACTTTTGAATTGCTTTCAACCAAGACAAATGCATTCACCAGGAAATATAATTTTAACATTTTACAACCTTATCTGGCCATGTATTGTGTGACACATCATCAGACACATGCATACAGTGCTGAAAAGACATGGGAACAGCATGGGGAAGACCTCTGGAAGCATCTCTGACTCCCAGATCACTGCCTAAAAGTGTGCCCATCATAAGTGATCCTTGGCGTATGCGAAGATGCCTCCCGCCATACACCTGTCATTGCAGACTGTCAACAATCACCGTCCACATCCTTGTCCCACTGCAGCGTTCCGTTGTCCCTACCCGATTCCTTGGAATGCAAGCGCAAGTATGCCGGCAGCCACCCACCCACCCACAGGCTGCAATACTATACTGCCAAATTTTTGACAGCTGCTTGCACTTGAAATGTGGCCTTTTAGGCTCGCGGAGGTGGAAGGCTTTTACAACCTCATGCCGGCGGCGGCCGGGAGTCCATACTCGGTCCCCAGCCGCCACTATATATTTCCCGGTATTGCCTCCGCCTTCCACAAGCATGGGTCCCACATATTACCCATGCCTTCCCCAGTGCACTTACTGGGAAGGACCGCCTAACCACCAGGGTTGGACCGGCCCACCAGAGAACCGGAGACTCCTCCGGCGGGCCCTGGCTTCTCCTTCAGGAGAGTTCATAGTGCCGAGGTGAGGCCATGATGATGATAGAGGCCACCATCTGCTTAGTTTTCTGTTACTTGGAATGCAATTGCAAGTATGCAGCCAGCCACCCACCCACCCACAGAACGCAACACTAAACTGCCAGATTTCTGGGCAGCTCTTTGCACTTGAAATATGGCCTTTCAAGTTTGTGGAGGCGTAAGCTTTTCACAACCTCTTGCCGACGGTCCATATTTCCTTTCCCGGTATCGCCTCCGCCTTCCACAAGCACATTTCCCACAACATTACCTGTGCCCTCCCCAGTGCACTTACTGGGAAGGATCGCCTAACCACAAACACGTGGACAGGTGAATGCGGCCAGGGACGGTGCGGAGCCAGTCCACAACTTTATTTGCTAAGAGTTGTATTTAGCTCGGTGAAAGGACTGGCATAGAGGGAAACCGTATGTTCCCTGCGTGTCATTTCTCCAAAGAAGTCCTGTAAATGAACTTGTTGCAGAAGCAATGGAAGCCTGTCCAACATCAACTCGCATTTGTCGGTGGTGCTTTGACACACACACACATATTTCTTTGCGCATTTAATTTCTTGAATACAGAGTTGGACAATGGACTGATCTGTAATGCGTTTTGAGAAATAACATGCATAAGCATGGCCGATCCACACTCAAAAAGCAGCCATAGAGTGTCCGGAAACCTTCCCCCACACTTTTCTTAGCCAGGGCTGCTTTTCGGCAGGGTTGGACGGGCCCACCAGAGAACCGGAGACTCCTCCGGTGGGCCCTGGCTTCTCCTTCAGGAGAGTTCATAGTGCCGAGGTGAGGCCATGATGGTGATAGAGGCCACCATCTGCTTAGTTTTCTGTTACGTGGAATGCAAGTATGCAGCCAGCCACCCACCCACAGGCCGCAACACTAAACTGCCAGATTTCTTGGCAGCTCTTTGCACTTGAAATATGGCCTTTTAAGCTCGTGGAGACGGAAGCTTTTCACAACCTCATGTCGGCGGCGGCCGGGTGTCCATACTCGATCCCCAGCCGCCACTATATTTCATGGTATCGCCTCCGCCTTCCACAAGCAGGGGTCCCACAGCATTACCCGTGCCCTCCCGAGTGCAGTTACTGGGAAGGACCGCCTAACCACAAACACGTGGACAGCTGAATGTGGCCAGGGACGGTATGGAGTCAGTCCACAACTTTTTTTGCTGAGAGTTGTATTTAACTCGGTGAAAGGACTGGCATAGAGGGAAACCATATCTACCCTGCGTGTCATTTCTCCCAGGAAGTCCTCTAAAGCTGCTTGCACTTGAAATATGGCTGAACACTACTGCTGGTAATTTTCTGTGGGAATTTGCTTGCCTCCTACCAGCCTGGAATATTTTCAGCAAACTATGGTACGACGCCATGCTCCCAGTACCAGTAGCGAAGTCATCCCCAATTTCCTTCTCAGGAATTTTATTTGGTAGACTGAGTGGCTGCCCAAATACATTTTCTCACAAAGGAGCTGAAGATAGAGTGGCAGTAGGTGCAAGTTTCTCCAGCCTGTTAGATATTAGAGGGTGAACGGCAGCACATTGTATCAGTGGTTAGCACTGAAGCCTTGCAGCGCTGGGATCCTGGGTTCAAATCCCAGCAAGGACAACATCTGCAAGGACTTTGTATGATCTCCCCGTGTTTGCGTGTGTTTCCTCCTCAGTAAAAAAGCAGCCATAGAGTGTCCGGGAACCTTCCCACACACTTTTCTAAGCCAGGACTGATTCTCAGCAGGGTTGGACGGTCCCACCAGAGAATCCTCTGGTGTGCCTTGGCTTCTACCTCAGGAGAGTTCATGATAGCGCTAACTTTGCAGCTGCTATGGGGCTCTTGAGCGGGTGAGAAAGGTTAGCCCTCAGAATCAAATCCTCTAGTGGGCACAATGTTTTTCTGAAACAGCTTCTCAGTGGGAGTTGTATTTCACCACAGTCATATTCTTTAGCTCGGTGAAAGTACTGGCATAGAGGGAAACCGTATCTACCCCGGCTGTCATTTCTCTGTCACCAGGTTCCGCCCATTGTCACACGCAACCATGCCTGGCTGTATGTTCAGCGGTGAGAGCCACAGATCAGGCTGCTGTGTTACAGCTTTCAACAACTCTGCAGCGCTGGGCGGTTTGTCAATTAAGCATTAAGCATGTTATCTTCAGCACAGCCTGTTGCCGCTTGGCCAAGGCAGTGCTGCAGTGCTGTCAGCTTGTGACTGATGTGGTCATTTCGGAGATGGATGAGGAGGTGCATGAGCTGAACAATGTGATTACAATGAGTTTAAATTGGTGACGCTGTTTTTTATACTAAAGAAACATCCTATTGTTTTGTTTTTTTTACGTTATTTTTTAAAGACAAATGCATTCACCGGGAAATGTCATTTTAACATTTTACAACCTTATCTGGCAATGTGGTGTGTGACACATCATCAGACACATCCTTTTTATTGATGATGGAGGGATTCTGAAAGTCATAAAGCCTATTTTTATAGGGCCATCAGACGGCCCTTACTATTCTTAAAAGGCCAGCAGTCGGCCCTAGCTATTGTTAGAGAGCCATCAGCCGGTTATGCTTTGTTGTTCCCATTATTAACAAGTGGGTCTCCTATACTATTATTGCATATCCAGTGACTGCAAGGGCTGCCAAAAATTTGGACGCAACCCAATACCCCTTTGAAGAGACATAGAGGAGGGTCTCAGTAAAAAAAAATGTTCCCATTATAAAGGAGGGGGTCTACTATAGTGGTAATGCCCATGCTGTGACTGCAAGGGCTGCCAAAATTTGGGAAAAACCCCACTAAGAATTTAAAGACACACAGAGCAGGGCCACAATAACAAGGTATGACATGTTCCCATTAGAAAGGAGAGGGTCTGCTATACAGTTATAGGGTATGCAGTGAGTCCAACGGCTGACCAATTTTAGGAAAATCCCCACTAAGAATTTAAAGACACACGGAGCAGGGCCACAGTAACAAGTACGACATGTTTCCATTAGAAAGGAGAGGGTCTGCTATACAGTTATAGAGTATAAACCACAACGGTCCCGATATACTTTCCCAAAGATACACTAAAGACACAAAAACTGCCGCAAATAAGTGCAGCTATAACCGGAAAGCATAAAACTCATAATAAAAATATAATTTTATTGAGGTATACATATAAAAAGTAGACAAACAATAAAAAAATGTTAAAAAAAGCAGGAACCCTTGAGTTCCCTACACAATAGCTCACTGAACCAATTAATGCTAATAATGAGTCCGATGTTTAGGTAGGAGTATATCTCCTTACAAATAGCAATCATAGGAAATGCGAATACATAGGTTCAAAATCACATTAATAATGGATCCTTAAATATATAGAATGCTAGTGCAACTAGAGGATATTCATACCCAACAAGGGCATAAATACTGAAAAATAGTATTGGTAATAAATCCTTAATAATATAAAGTGCTAGTGCATATAAAGGATATTCATACTTGGTAAGTGTAAGATGCTAATGCATATAGAGAATGCTCATACATAAAAAAATAAATGTTGCACATATAGAAATACAAATATATATAGAGTGTATAAAGGAAGTCCAAGAATAAGGATATATTACTTGCCAGAAAAAAGAGCTTGTAGGGAACCACCCCGACGACGCCGTTTCGCGAGTGCTTCTTCTGAGGGGGCGTGTCACGGGCGTGGTTCCCTACAAGCTCTTTTTTCTGGCAAGTAATATATCCTTATTCTTGGACTTCCTTTATACACTCTATATATATTTGTATTTCTATATGTGCAACATTTATTTTTTTATGTATGAGCATTCTCTATATGCATTAGCATCTTACACTTACCAAGTATGAATATCCTTTATATGCACTAGCACTTTATATTATTAAGGATTTATTACCAATACTATTTTTCAGTATTTATGCCCTTGTTGGGTATGAATATCCTCTAGTTGCACTAGCATTCTATATATTTAAGGATGCATTATTAATGTGATTTTGAACCTATGTATTCGCATTTCCTATGATTGCTATTTGTAAGGAGATATACTCCTACCTAAACATCGGACTCATTATTAGCATTAATTGGTTCAGTGAGCTATTGTGTAGGGAACTCAAGGGTTCCTGCTTTTTTTAACATTTTTTTATTGTTTGTCTACTTTTTATATGTATACCTCAATAAAATTATATTTTTATTATGAGTTTTATGCTTTCCGGTTATAGCTGCACTTATTTGCGGCAGTTTTTGTGTCTTTACAGTTATAGAGTATGCAGTGAGTCCAACGGCTGACCAATTTTAGGAAAGACCCCACTAAGAATTTAAAGACACACAGAACAGGGCCACAGTAACAAGAGCGACAGGTTCCTATCAGAAAAGAGAGGGTCTGCTATACAGTTATAGGAAAAATAACACTAAGAATTTAAAAACACACAGAGCAGGGCCACAGTAACGACAAATTCCCATTAGAAAGGAGAGAGTCTCCCATAGTGTTGGCCTATGCAGTGAATGCAAGGGCTGCCAAAATTTGGAGGCACTTCAATGCCCCTTGGAAGAGACGTGGAGGAGGGCCTCATAAAAAAATGTTACCATTAGAATGGAGCTGGCCTCCTATACTTGTAATAACCATGCACTAAGTGTATGGGCTGACAAACATTTACCCCTGGGGGGTATACATGAACATACTGTATAAAAATTTTTTTACGGGCATCATAAACACCATTTAAAAAAATTATGCGGGTGTTGCATCACGGACCACGGTCACCCTGGTGATATGGTGGTGGGGGATGAGGAGAAGGAGGAGGACAAGAGCAAATAGACAAAATCAGGAAGCGTATAACCATGTGTGGGTGTGAAATAGTGCATGTGAACACACCTCCCAAGAAAAGACACTGGATTTGAGTTTATGTTACGCTGCTATCATTCGGTGGTGTTGAGAAGTCTGGCCCAATCCAGCCCTTGTTCATTTTTATAAGAGTCAGCCTGTCAGCATTTTCAGTTGACAGGCGGATGTGCTTATCAGTTATAATTCCACCAGCGGCACTAAAAACCGGCTCTGATAAAATGCTGGTGGCAGGGCAGGCCAGGATCTCCAAGGCATAGAGAGCCAGTTCATTCCACATATCCAGCTTGGATACCCAATAATTATAAGGCACAGAGGAATCACGGAGGACGTTGGTACGGTCGGCAAGGTACTCCCTCAGCATCTTCCCAAACTTTGCACTCCTTTTGAGAGTACCCTGCGCCTCAGGGCCCGTGCAATGGGAGGGTCTGAGAAAACTCTCCCAGAACTTTGACAGTGTTCCCCTGCCTCTGCTGGAAGTTGTGTCTCTCTCGCCTGTACTCCTTAGTTGTCCAACGAAGCGTGCCCTCTGCCGCCAGGGTTTTCAGATGGGAATTTTTTTAATAGTTCCGCAACAAGGGCCTTCTGGTACTGCCCCATTTTTATACACCTGTCCGCCTCAGGAATAAGAGATATAAAGTTCTCCTTGTAGCGTGGGTCTAGAAGTGTCACAAACCAGTAATGACTGTCACCCAAAATTTTGAGAACGTGAGGGTCATGGGAAAGGCAGCGTAACATAAACTCAGCCATGCGTGCCAGACTACTAACAGGCAAGACTTCTGTGTCCTCACCAAGAGGATGACTGACCATGCTCTCCTCATCCTCCTCCTCTCTGTCCTCTGGCCATCCACGCTGAACAGACGGTATGACAGCTGTGCAGGTAGTACCATCTATAGTGCATGAAACTAGCTCCTGTCCATCCTCCTCCTCCTCCTCTTCCTCACTGTCACCCAATCCACATTGGGATGAGATGAGGCTTGGCTGTGTGTAATCACCCTGTATGGTTCCTTCTTCCATCTCATCGTACTCCGCCTGCAATGCATCCTCTTTGATTGTGAGCAGAGAGTGCTTCAGAAGACAGAGAAGCGGGATAATGACGCTAATTATGGCGTCATCGCCACTCACCATCTTGGTGGAGTCCTCAAAGTTTTGGAGGATGATACATATGTCTGACATCCATGTCCACTCCTGAGGTCTTATGTGTGGAGTCTGAACTAAATACCGACGGCCTTGTTGATGCTGGTACTCAACAACTGGCCTCTTCTGCTCACAAATCCTTCCCAACATCTGCAGTGTAGAGTTCCAACGCGTGGGGACATCACACACCAGTCTGTGAGCCGGAAGCTGCAAATGCTGCTGAAACACTGCAAGGGCAGCGGAAGCTGTAGCTGACTTTCTAAAATGGGCACACAGGCGGCGTAGTTTAACAAGCAGATCCGGCAGCTTTGGGTTAAATTTGAGAAACCGCTGAACCACAAGGTTAAGCACATGGGCCAGGCATGGTACGTGTGTGAGCTCACCTCGCCTCAGAGCTGCCACCAGGTTCCGGCCATTGTCACACACGACCATGCCTGGCTGTAGGTTCATCGGTGTGAGCCACAGATCTGCCTGCTCTTTTAGAGCTGTCCACAACTCTTCAGCATTGTGCGGTTTTTCACCTAAGCATACTAGCTTCAACACTGCCTGTTGCCACTTGGCCGAGGCAGTGCAGCAATGCTTCCTGCTTGTGACTGATGTGGTCATTTTGGAGATGGAGGCTGAAGAGGAGGTGGAGGCTGAAGTGCAGGAGCTGTAGACCATGGGGGCAACCCTGATTGACCTAGGGCCCGCAATCCTTGGCGTCGGGAGGACGTGTTCCGTCCCAAGGTCTGACTGGGTCCCAGCTTCCACTATGTTAACCCAGTGTGCCATCAGCGAGATGTACCATCCCTGCCCTCAAGCACTTGTCCACGTGTGCGTGGTTAGGTGGACTTTACCGATAACTGTGTTGTTGAGAGTACGGTTAATGTTTTGGGAATCGTGCTAGTGTAATACGGGGACCGCACACCGGGAGAAATAGTGGCGGCTGGGGACTGAGTACCGAGGGACGGCCGCCGCCATCAGGTTGTGGAATGCTTCCGTTTCCACGAGCCTAAAAGGCAACATCTCGAGCGCAAGCAGTCGTGAAATGTGAGAATTTAGTAGTGTGGCCTGTTGGGCCTTGGCTGCATATTTGCGCTTGCGTTCCAAGGACTGGGGTATGGGCAACTGAATGCTGCGCTGGGACAAGGATATGGACATGCTTCCTGATGCTGCTACTTGAGAGTGTTTTTAATATAGGCAGTATAGGTACCGTCCCAATTTAGGGTCACCTTGCCGCTGGTGGGACGGCTTGTATACTTTTTTTGATCAAAAATAGTTCACTAAGTACCCTATATTTATTATGCAATTTTGCTTTACATTTATATATAATTATGGTAGGGTATGAGATATATTTTTGTCTTGCTTCTTTTTTGCTAGTGTGAACATGCCTCTGTTTCTTGTATGTCTGCCATCTTAGACCTCAGTTCACATTGTCTGGTTTTTTGACTTGTTTGCATTCTGTGCAATTTAAGGGTGTGGCATGCCCTTTGTTGAGCTGATTGGTATATATGTAGCTTACCACGGGCCTGGGTGGTCTGGAGTTGGGACCCGGTCCTATTTGTCTACCCTTTTATATGCATTACTTCAACTTTGATATACAGTAAGGTTTTAATATAGGCAGTATAGGTACCGTCCCAATTTAGGGTCACCTTGCCGCTGGTGGGACGGCTTGTATACTTTTTTTGATCAAAAATAGTTCACTAAGTACCCTATATTTATTATGCAATTTTGCTTTACATTTATATATAATTATGGTAGGGTATGAGATATATTTTTGTCTTGCTTCTTTTTTGCTAGTGTGAACATGCCTCTGTTTCTTGTATGTCTGCCATCTTAGACCTCAGTTCACATTGTCTGGTTTTTTGACTTGTTTGCATTCTGTGCAATTTAAGGGTGTGGCATGCCCTTTGTTGAGCTGATTGGTATATATGTAGCTTACCACGGGCCTGGGTGGTCTGGAGTTGGGACCCGGTCCTATTTGTCTACCCTTTTATATGCATTACTTCAACTTTGATATACAGTAAGGTTTTAATATAGGCAGTATAGGTACCGTCCCAATTTAGGGTCACCTTGCCGCTGGTGGGACGGCTTGTATACTTTTTTTGATCAAAAATAGTTCACTAAGTACCCTATATTTATTATGCAATTTTGCTTTACATTTATATATAATTATGGTAGGGTATGAGATATATTTTTGTCTTGCTTCTTTTTTGCTAGTGTGAACATGCCTCTGTTTCTTGTATGTCTGCCATCTTAGACCTCAGTTCACATTGTCTGGTTTTTTGACTTGTTTGCATTCTGTGCAATTTAAGGGTGTGGCATGCCCTTTGTTGAGCTGATTGGTATATATGTAGCTTACCACGGGCCTGGGTGGTCTGGAGTTGGGACCCGGTCCTATTTGTCTACCCTTTTATATGCATTACTTCAACTTTGATATACAGTAAGGTTTTAATATAGGCAGTATAGGTACCGTCCCAATTTAGGGTCACCTTGCCGCTGGTGGGACGGCTTGTATACTTTTTTTGATCAAAAATAGTTCACTAAGTACCCTATATTTATTATGCAATTTTGCTTTACATTTATATATAATTATGGTAGGGTATGAGATATATTTTTGTCTTGCTTCTTTTTTGCTAGTGTGAACATGCCTCTGTTTCTTGTATGTCTGCCATCTTAGACCTCAGTTCACATTGTCTGGTTTTTTGACTTGTTTGCATTCTGTGCAATTTAAGGGTGTGGCATGCCCTTTGTTGAGCTGATTGGTATATATGTAGCTTACCACGGGCCTGGGTGGTCTGGAGTTGGGACCCGGTCCTATTTGTCTACCCTTTTATATGCATTACTTCAACTTTGATATACAGTAAGGTTTTAATATAGGCAGTATAGGTACCGTCCCAATTTAGGGTCACCTTGCCGCTGGTGGGACGGCTTGTATACTTTTTTTGATCAAAAATAGTTCACTAAGTACCCTATATTTATTATGCAATTTTGCTTTACATTTATATATAATTATGGTAGGGTATGAGATATATTTTTGTCTTGCTTCTTTTTTGCTAGTGTGAACATGCCTCTGTTTCTTGTATGTCTGCCATCTTAGACCTCAGTTCACATTGTCTGGTTACTTGAGAGTGTGCAACGACAGGTGCAGGTCAGGAGACGTCTTCACATGCACCATGGAACCGCAGACACTGTTCCTGTAACCCTGGGGTTCGGCCAACAAAGTCGGGTGCTTTGCTGCCATGTGCCTGATCATGCTGGTGGTGGTCAGGCTGGTCGTTTTGTCACCCCTGCTGATGCTGGTCTGGCAGGTGGTGCAAATGGCCTTTTTGAGGCTATCGGCAGAGTCTTTAAAAAACAACCAGACTCGGGAAGACCTAACAGTTGTACTGGCAACTTCCTTCGTGTTGGTGTCACGGGGAACGGTTACCTGCCTTCTGTCTGCGGCCACCACACTACTTCTTCCTGCCTGTTGGGGTGCTCTGCCTCCCTCCCCCTGTGTGCTGCTGTCCTCGCTCTGCATGTCCTCCTGCCAGGTTGGGTCAGTTACTATATCTTCCACCACCTCGTCTTCCACTTCCACACCCTGGTCCTCCTTCTGACTTTCTGGCAATTGTATCTCATCATCGTCCACCTCTTGTGACACTATCCCACAGTCGCCTTTGTGTGACCGTGGCTGCTCAAATATTTGGGCATCGCTACACGCAATCTCCTCTTGCCCCGCTTCAAGTGAACTGGGCAAGAGGCCCGAATCTATAAATGGAAAAGTGAACAGCTCTTCAGAGTGTCCAAGTGTGGGATCAGTTGTGCTATGCACATGCCCGGACTAACTGGCGTGTGCGTGTTTAGTGATCCCACTGGATCATGAACCGGAGAGTGCCTGGAGGGGCATAACTAAGTATCTAACCAATCCACCAAGGTCGCACGACGGCATACGACGCCTGTGCATCAGGGAGGAACCGAGCTGAGGGACCATGTGCGACTCCAGGTCAGACCCCGGACACAGCTGTTGACCCACACCGGGGAATACAGGAACAGGCAGGTTAAAGCACAGGCTGGGTAGGGTCCAGTACAGACTTGGAGACGGGTTCAGAGCCGCAGATGCGGTAATCAAGCAGAGCAGAGCGAGACCGCCGGAGCGGTGAACAAGAGCAGAGCAAGGCAAGGCCGCCGCAGCGGTGAGCGAGAGCAGAGCGAGACCGTCTGGAGCGGTGAGCAAAGGCAGGACAGAGCGAGACCGCTTGGAGCGGTGAGCAAAGGCAGAGCAGAGCGAGACCGCCTGGAGCGGTGAGCAAAGACAGGGCAGAGCGAAACCACAGGTGCGGTGGACAAAGCTGAGCAGAGCGAAACTTCAGGTGCGGTGGACAAAGCTGAGGAGAGCGAAACCGCAGGTGTGGTAGACAAGGCTGAGCAGAGCGAAACCGCAAGTGCGGTGGACAAGGCTGAGCAGAGCAAAACCGCAAGTGCGATGGACAAAGCTGAGCAGAGCGAAACTGCAGGTGCGGTAGACAAGGCTGAGCAGAGCGAAGCCGGAAGTGCGGTGGACAAAGCTGAGCAGAGCAAACAGAAACCGCCAGAGCGGTAAGTAAGGCAGAACAGAGATAAACCGCCAAAGCCGTGAGCAAAGACAGAGCAGAGGGGACAGGGCTCTGTTTACATGGAACAGACTAGAAGGGAAAGGCAGAACCAGATACACACAAGGTACTTGCAAAGAAGTAGCGAGTGGACTCCAAACTCACAAACGGAAGTACAGCGACAACGAGTAGGAGTTATGTGCAGGTTCAGACTCTGCAGAAAAAGAGAAGAAATGGACATAGAGACAAAACAGGTTAGGAGACAGTTCAGACAAGAACTGTACTGCAACGAAATACAGGAACGAGCCTAGGTAAAGCCAAGTGATGGTTCAGACACTGCAGCAAAAGGGAGGAAACGGACAGAGAGACAAAACAAGTAACAGGTTAGGAGACAGTTCAGACAGGAACTGTTACTACAACAAAATACAGGAACGAGCCTAGGTATAGCCAAGTGCTGGTTCAGACACTGCAGCAAAAGGGAGGAAACGGACATAGAGACAAAACAAGTAACAGGTTAGGAGACAGTTCAGACAGGAACTGTTGCTACAACAAAATACAGGAATGAGCCTAGGTATAGCCAAGTGCTGGTTCAGACACTGCAGAAAAAGGGAGGAAGCGGACATAGAGACAAAACAGGTAAGAGGCTAGGAGACAGTTCAGACAGGAACTGTTACTGCAGCGAAATACAGGAACGAGCCTGGGTATACAGCCCCCAGAGGCAGAAACGCACAGGCTAGGAGTGTGTTCAGACAGGCCTGGAAATACAGCCTCCAGGAAGGCGGACAGGCAGGAGAAAAACAGAACAGGACCTGGCACATTCAGAGTCAAAGAGCACACTGAATGTTGAAGTTGCTCAGGCCTCAGCTTCCAGGTGAAGCTGGTTTAAATATCCAGTGACAGACAGCAATAGGCTGAGGACGCATTAGGGGTGTGCCCACAGCAGCTACAAGAAACAGGAAGTAACCGGGCCACCGCCCTAAGCAGTCAGAACAGAGACAAACAGACAGCATGGAAAGAAGCCAGGCTAGCAGACTGGACAGATGATCAAGTTTGCGATCTTGCATAGTGAGAGATGGTGCACCATGCAAGCCCACCACCAGGTATGTTACAAGTTGTCTCTGGGTAGTCAGCATGGTGGGATGAAGGAGGATCAGGGTGAGTAATATGCGGTCCAGACTCACGGCTACTAAGACTTGACAGTGTGGAAGACACGGTGGTGGTGGTGGTGGCTAAGTGACTGGAAGCATTATCCGCTCTCCAACCAACAACCTTTTGACACTGCTCTGGGTTCAATAGTGGTGTGCTGCGGTTCCCTAGAAATTGGGATAGGAAGGTTAGGCGAGGAAATGTGGGTGTTTGTTGTGGCACAATTTTGGCTTGCCCTCGGCCTCTGCATGCACCCTTACCATCATGTCCAGTTCCCCGTCCCTTGCCACATGCCTTGCCCATTTTAAATGGAGGACAGTATCTTCCACGCTCACTACAAATGACTGAGTTTGGAGCGAACTTATATGTGATCTGTGTGATAGAGAAAACAGAGTTTTAAATACTTGGCCTGTAGGTAAGTAGTTTGAACAGCAAACTGCGGTGAATTGCTTCAATGACACACTAATGGAAATTTTTAATGGAGGCCAGAAATGGCAGTATTTTCTGACAATGTATATGTGATCCGTTTGACAGAGAAAACACAGTTTTAAATAGCGGGACTGTAGGTAAGTAGTTTTAACAGCAAACTGCGGTGAATTTCTTCAATGACACACTAAAGGAAATTTTTAATGGAGGCCAGAAATGGCAGTTGTAACGGGTCTGGGAGGCGGAACCTCTGGGCTACTATACAAGGGAGCGGTCCTTGTAAGGGAGCGGGTGGCGACCAGGCAGGCAGTCACAGCAGGTGACCGGGACAGTCTCTGGGTGTACGGGCAGGAGGTCACGGCAAGTGATCAGGGCAGTCTCTGGAAGAACGGGCTGGAGGTCACGGCAAGTGACCGAGGCAGTCTCTAGGTAAAGGGTAGGTACGACCTGTGATGGCTGAACCTCCAGGTAGGCTAGCAAGGCAGATGGAGGATGTGTGCTCCCAGGTGAGCAAGCGAGAGTCTCTGGAATAGCAGGTGGTCACAGCACGTGACGGCGGAGCCTCCAGGTAGGCAAGCAGGCAGGTAGCGGAGAAGCGCTCCCAGGTGAGCGGGCAAGAGTCTCTGGAATAGCTGGTGGTCCCAGCACGTGACAGCGGAACCCCCGGGCAGGCAAGCAGGCAGGTAGCGGAGAAGCGCTCCCAGGTGAGCGGGCAAGAGTCTGGAATAGCTGGTGGTCACAGCACGTGACAGCGGAGCCTCCGGGCAGGCAAGCAGGCAGGTAGCGGAGAAGCGCTCCCAGGTGAGCGGGCAAGCTGGTCCATAGACAGACTGACCGGAGTTGTAAGGCAGACCGTCGGACCTCAGGCAAGCAGGCAGGTAGCTGATGTGCGCTCCCAGGTGAGCGGGCAAGTTGGTCCTTAGACAGACTGACCGGAGTTGTAAGGCAGACCGTCGGACCTCAGGCAGGCAGGCAGGTAACAGGAAATCAGGCAGGATTAGGACAGCAAGCTGGCAGGAATCTGGCAGGTAACTGGCAGGTAACTGGCAACGGGACCTGAGGGCTGAAGCAGAGTAGAACGGTGCAACAACATTGCTCGGGCACCTCCATTTTGGAGGAGGTGCCTTATATATGGTAAAGTCCTCCGGCCATTGGCCGGGGACTCCTTAGGACGGCGCGCGCGGCCCCTTTAAGAGGGAGGGAGGGCGCGCGCGCGCGCCCTAAGCACAGTGGCCGGGAAGGAGCGCGCGCTGCCAGCAGAGCGGGAGAGGGACGCTGGGCACGGAGCAGAGTGGTGAGGGGAACAGCGTCCCTGCCTAGCAGAGGGCAGGGACGCCGGCACTACAGTACCCCCCCCTTTAGGCCCCCCCTTTTTTAGGCCAGATAGAAATTTAGCTAGGATGAGAGGGGCATGGATGTTCTCCCGGGGCTCCCACGTTCTCTCCTCAGGACCAAACCCCTTCCAATCTACCAGAAAAAAGGTCTTTCCTCTTACCCTTTTGGTGGCAAGAATGTTCTCTACCTCAAACTCGTCCTCAGCAGAAACCGGAGCAGGAGGCGTACCTGTAGACTTGGAAAAAGAGTTAAGCACCACGGGTTTGAGGAGAGATACATGGAAGGAGTTAGGGATCCGTAAGTTGGCCGGGAGTTTCAATTTATAGGCCACCGGGTTGATCTGACTGATGACCTCCAGAGGACCGATGAACCGAGGCCCTAACTTGTAAGAAGGTATCTTGAGTGGAACATATTTAGATGAGAGCCAGACTTTATCTCCTGGACGAAATTGTGGAGGATCCAGGCGTTTTTTGTCAGCGTGTCTTTTCATATGCTCGGATGACAGAAGGAGTGCGGACCGGGTACTCTCCCATATGGAGGAAAATTTGCTAACGAGAGATTCCGCAGCCGGGTTGTCCACAGAGGTGGAGACAGGAAAAGGAATCTGAGGATGCTGACCAAAGACTACAAAAAACGGGGATTTGGAGGAGGATTCGCTCTCGTGATTATTATAAGAGAACTCGGCCCATGGTAGGAGATCCACCCAGTCAGAATGGTGGGCATTAACGAAGTGCCGGAGGTAACTGGTCAGGTTCTGATTGATCCGCTCCACTTGACCATTGGACTGTGGGTGGTAAGCGGAAGAGAAGTCCAGGGTGACGTCCAGTAGTTTACAAGTGGCTCTCCAGAAACGTGAGGTGAACTGTACCCCACGATCCGACACGATGTGGAGGGGCAGGCCATGAAGACGGAAGATGTGGCGGATAAAGTCTTTAGCCAGCTCAGGTGCAGACGGAAGGCCAGGCAGGGGAATAAAGTGAGCCATCTTGGAAAAGCGGTCAGCGACCACCCAAATGACCGTACAACCGGCAGAGACGGGGAGATCAGTTATAAAGTCCATTGCTATATGCTGCCAGGGGGCAGCAGGTACAGGAAGCGGAAGGAGGCGTCCGGCTGGCAGATGTCTCGGGACTTTGTTGCGGGCGCAGGACACACAGGCAGAAACAAAGTCTATTATGTCCTTGTGCAGGGTAGGCCACCAATAGTGCCGGGCAATAAGCTGGAGGGTCTTTTTCTGACCGGCGTGGCCAGCTAGTTTAGACGAATGGCCCCAGTGTAGGATCTTCTCCCGATCAGGTACTGAAACAAACGTCTTACCGGGAGGGAGACGATTTAGACTCAAGGGAGCCACCTGCATTACTCTGGCGGGATCGATGATATGTTTAGGTTCTTCCTTGAGATCGGACACCAGAAAGGATCGGGACAAGGCGTCTGCTTTGACGTTTTTGTCAGCCGGGCGAAAATGAAGAACAAAATCAAAGCGAGCAAAAAACAAGGACCACCGGGCTTGGCGCGGGTTAAGTCTCTGGGCATGCTGGAGGTAAGCCAAGTTCTTGTGGTCAGTGTAAATTATTACCGGATGAAGAGCCCCCTCGAGTAGGTAACGCCACTCCTCCAACGCCAGCTTGATGGCCAATAACTCTCGGTCTCCTATGGAATAGTTGCGCTCAGAAGAGGAGAAGAGTTTGGAGAAGAAGCCACAAGTTACCATTCTCCCGGAAGATGATTTTTGAGTAAGTACCGCTCCGGCTCCAGAGGAGGAGGCGTCAACTTCCAGGAAGAACTGCTTGTTGCCGTCCGGGCGATGCAGCACCGGGGCGGAAGAGAAGGCCTGTTTTAGGGAAAGAAAGGCCTCCTCTGCTTCGGGCGGCCACTCTTTGGGATTAGTACCCTTACGGGTGAGCGCGGAAATTGGGGCAGTCCGGGAAGAGAAGTGCGGGATGAGGAGGCGGTAATAGTTGGCGAAGTCCAGGAACCGTTGAATAGCCTTCAACCCCTCTGGTCGGGGCCATTTCTCGATGGCAGACAGTTTCTCAAGATCCATTTGTAGGCCGGTCTGAGAGATAATGTAGCCCAGAAACGGAAGCGAGGTCTGCTCAAAGAGGCACTTCTCATATTTAGCGTAGAGATGGTTCTGCCTGAGCCTGAGCAGGACCTGACGAACATCCCTCCGGTGAGTCTGGAGATCCGGAGAGAAGACCAAGATGTCGTCCAGGTACACCACTACGCAGGAGTAGAGAAGGTCGGACGGGATGAACGGGAACCAGACAGGTCTTATGGCAGCCCTGTCCCCAGCGAAGGACTTCTCCGGTCTGCCAGTCAAGAACGGGTGCATGTTTCTGGAGCCAAGGTAGGCCTAGCAAGAGGGCATGAGAGAGTCCAGGCAGAACATGGAAGGAGATACTTTCAGAATGCAGCATTCCCACCTGCAGATTAATGGATTCAGTGATGAGTTGGATGGGGCGTGGTAAGAGCCCCCCATCCACGGCAGCAACAGACAAGGGTACAGCCAGAGGTTTGGTGGGGATGCGGTATTTCTCTACCAGGGACTGTGAAATAAGATTCCCGGCTGCTCCAGAGTCCAGTTGGGCTAGTTCGAAATAACGGTTCTCCCCGTAGACGATTGAAACTGACAACAGCAGGGATGGAGAGGATTTATTCTTGTCTAGGTGGACCTCTCTGAGCGAACCTAGACACAGGCGTTTCCCGACCTCTCCGGGCAGGCACGGATCCGGTGCTCCTTACTGCCACAGTAGAAGCAGGTCCCCTCGGCACGGCGTAAGTCCTGACGGGTCTTGACCATCTTGGTCTGGTCGACCTGCATAGGCTCAGGAGGGTGTACCTGGTTAGAGACAGAAGGAGTGACGGGTTTCTGAAAAGTAGGAGCTAGACGTGGTAACCTCCTCTCACGGGTGACCTCTCTGGCACGCTCCTGGAACCGTAGGTCAATCCGGGTGGCAAGAGTTATTAAGTCATCGAGAGTGGTAGGAATGTCCCGACCGGCAAGTTCATCTTTAATACGGCCGGACAGACCCTCCCAGAAGACGGAAACCAGAGCGTCGTTATCCCAGGCCAGCTCCGAGGCAAGGGTACAGAACCGTATGGCATATTGGCCCACGGTGAGACTTTCCTGACGGAGGCGTAGCAACGATGATGCGGATGAGGTCTTCCGTCCGGGTTCGTCGAAGACTTTCCGGAAAGCCGTGAGAAAAGCAGGCAAGTTGGACACCAGGGGGTCTCCTCTCTCCCATAGAGGATTTAGCCAGGCCAGGGCCTCCCCGGTGAGATGGGACATGATGAATGCAATTTTGGCTCGGTCGGAGTTAAACTGGTGGGACAATAGTTCAAAGTGCAGGGTGCACTGATTTATGAAGCCCCGAGCCTGGGCTGAGTCGCCTCCGAAGCGAGGAGGTGCAGAAAGCCGAGGTCCGGGGTAGGATATCATGGTGTTAGTGGACAGCGGAGCTGCCGGATTGCGAGACATGGCACTGGCGGAGGTTGTTGGTGGAACAGTCAGAGTGTCCAGGCGAGTATTGACATTCCGCAGGTGACCCAGGATGGACTCCTGTTGGGACCTTTGACGGGACAGTTCATGACACAGGTCCGAGAGCGAGGGAGCTTGGGTGCCACCGGGTTCCATGGCCCGAGCAAACTGTAACGGGTCTGGGAGGCGGAACCTCTGGGCTACTATACAAGGGAGCGGTCCTTGTAAGGGAGCGGGTGGCGACCAGGCAGGCAGTCACAGCAGGTGACCGGGACAGTCTCTGGGTGTACGGGCAGGAGGTCACGGCAAGTGATCAGGGCAGTCTCTGGAAGAACGGGCTGGAGGTCACGGCAAGTGACCGGGGCAGTCTCTGGAAGAACGGGCTGGAGGTCACGGCAAGTGACCGGGGCAGTCTCTAGGTAAAGGGTAGGTACGACCTGTGATGGCTGAACCTCCAGGTAGGCTAGCAAGGCAGATGGAGGATGTGTGCTCCCAGGTGAGCAAGCGAGAGTCTCTGGAATAGCAGGTGGTCACAGCACGTGACGGCGGAGCCTCCAGGTAGGCAAGCAGGCAGGTAGCGGAGAAGCGCTCCCAGGTGAGCGGGCAAGAGTCTCTGGAATAGCTGGTGGTCCCAGCACGTGACAGCAGAACCCCCGGGCAGGCAAGCAGGCAGGTAGCGGAGAAGCGCTCCCAGGTGAGCGGGCAAGAGTCTGGAATAGCTGGTGGTCACAGCACGTGACAGCGGAGCCTCCGGGCAGGCAAGCAGGCAGGTAGCGGAGAAGCGCTCCCAGGTGAGCGGGCAAGCTGGTCCATAGACAGACTGACCGGTGTTGTAAGGCAGACCGTCGGACCTCAGGCAAGCAGGCAGGTAGCTGATGTGCGCTCCCAGGTGAGCGGGCAAGTTGGTCCTTAGACAGACTGACCGGAGTTGTAAGGCAGACCGTCGGACCTCAGGCAGGCAGGCAGGTAACAGGAAATCAGGCAGGATTAGGACAGCAAGCTGGCAGGAATCTGGCAGGTAACTGGCAGGTAACTGGCAACGGGACCTGAGGGCTGAAGCAGAGTAGAACGGTGCAACAACATTGCTCGGGCACCTCCATTTTGGAGGAGGTGCCTTACATATGGTAAAGTCCTCCGGCCATTGGCCGGGGACTCCTTAGGACGGCGCGCGCGGCCCCTTTAAGAGGGAGGGAGGGCGCGCGCGCACGTCCTAAGCACAGTGGCCGGGAAGGAGCGCGCGCTGCCAGCAGAGCGGGAGAAGGACGCCGGGCACGGAGCAGAGCGGTGAGGGGAACAGCGTCCCTGCCTAGCAGAGGGCAGGGACGCTGGCACTACAGCAGTATTTTCTGACAACGTATATGTGATCCGTTTGACGGAGAAAACACAGTTTTAAATAGCTGGATTTCTAGCGCTCTAATATGGAAAGGACCTGGCTGTATTCTGCAGTGCCAACAAGCAAATGGCGCAGAAAAAATGGTGTTCTCTGGATTGCTTTTTAAGCAAATAATGAGGATTAAGATCCAAAGAAATGTATTCCTGGCCCCTGAGTCCTGGGCCTTTGTATAGAAATATCTAACAGCAGCAGAAGGCAGAATTGGAATGGAGCCTCTTGTGCTATATGCACTGCAGTCTGCTATATACACTGCCTGCCTATACACCCTGCCTGCCTGATATCTCTGCAGATGGATTAGTCCTCAGAAGGACTGTTTGTTAAGATGGATATGTGTAATGTACAGTTTTTCTCCCTACAATACCTAATACACAAGCAAATCTCTCCCTGACACAGCAGCAGCTCTCCCTACACTGTCTGATCTGGAGTGACTGTGACGAGCATGGCGGCGCCAGGTCTGATATAGACATGATGATGCTGTGTGGCCAGCCAATCACTGTAATGCCCGCAACCAACATGGCTACGGCATTACAGTGCATGGCAGGCAATCCCTGCATGTTCTTTGGCTCTCTAAAGAGCGCCAAACATGCAGGGAGGGGACCCGAGTTCCCGCCCGAGCAACCCGGAAATACTCGGCGAGCACCGAGCATCTCAAGCAGTGAGATGCTCGAGCGAGCACCGAGCAGTAGCGAGCATGCTCGCTCATCACTAATCTTAATCCTTTTGAGCATTTTGGGATGTGCTGGAATAACAACTTCAGGAAGATCCCATGAAGGTCTTAAAGGATCTTCTGCTAACATTTTTTGGCAGATATCACAAGACACCTTTAAAGGTCTCATGGAGTCCATGTCTGAAAGGCTCAGAGCTTTTTTGGTGGCACTATGAGGACTTACAACAAAATTACTATTTAGTGTTCTGACTCATCGTATATACCAGGGGTGTAGTGTGGAGGAGCCACAGGAGAGATTGCCCCATGCACCAATGTATATGGGGGTGCAAAATTGCCACCTCTTCTTTAACCGGTTCCCAACCGCCCACTGTACATAAACGTCCGCGCTGCCTGGGCTCTGTGCAGCGCGGACGTTTAAAAACGGTGGGTGGTCTCGCAGCGCTCAGGACCCCCAGGGTCCTGCAAGTGCTGCGATTCCGGTGCAGAGCGTTAGCTCTGACAGGGAACATCATCGGGACCTGATTGGATCAGGTCCCAGTGATGTTAACCCTTTGCTGTCTTCTATATGCTGCGATCTATAGTGATCGCGGCATATAGGAGACAGCAGGAGGAGAGGGGGTCGTCTTACTTACCTCCGAAGACCTCTGATTCCTTTCAGGACCTGGGGTTGCTATGGCAGCTGGAGGTCACATGACCGCCTCCAGCTCTGCCATATATGGTGTCCTGTCTGGCTCAGCCTGCAAGCTGAGCCAGACAGGAGACTCTGCCTGAAACAGGGAAGATCTCATGTAATGTAATGTAATATATGTCTATTACATTACATGAGATCAGTGATCAGAAAAATAAAAATTAATGTCCCATACAGGGACTAAGTAAAAATGTAAAAAAAAGTAAAAAAAAAAGTTTTTAAACTGTTAAAAAAACAATCACAAAATAAATAAAAATAAATAAATAAAATATTAAACCAATAAATCCGTATATTTTTATAAAACCAAAAAAAGAACACATATTTGGTATCGCCGCGTCCAAAACAACCCGAGCTATAAAACTGTCACACTAATTAACTCCTTCTGTGCACACCGTAATAAAAATAAATAAAAAACGGAGCAAAAAAATATGCTTTTTCCTCATATCGCCAAACAAAAAGTGGAAAAAAATGCGATCAAAAGGCAAAATAGAAAAAAAAATGGTACCGATGAAAACGTCATCTTGTTCCGCAAAAAACAAGCCACGAAACAGCTCCATCAGTCGAAAAATAAAAAAGTTATAGTGCTCAGAATAAAGCAATGCAAAAAAAATATTTTTTTCTATAAATTTGTTTTATTGTGTAACAGCGCCAAAACATAAAAAAATATACAGTAAGTGTAGTATCGCTGTAAATGTACTTACCCGAAGAATAACACTGACTGATCACTTTTACCACACGCAGAACGGCATAAAAAAAAACCTCAAAGAACAATTCCTGAATTGGTTTTTGTTAATTTTACCTCCCAAAAAACGGAATAGAAAGCGATCAAAAAATGTCACGTACCCAAAAATGGTACCAATAAAAATGTCAACTCGTCCCGCAAAAAACAAGCCATCACATGACTGTCGGCCGAAATATGGAAAAATTATAGCTCTCAAAATATGGTGATGCAAAAACTAGATTTTGCAAAAAAAAGCGTCTTTTAGTGTGTGACAGCTGTCAGTCATAAAAACCCGATATAAATCTGGTATCTCTGTAATCGCACCGACCCGAAGAATAAAGTAATCTCATCACTTATACCGCACGAGGAGCAGCGTAAAAAATAAATAAAACCAATTCTTCACCTGCTACTGATTTGTTTATTATGTCTCCGAAAGATCGCAGTAAGGCTCTGCTCACATTTATCCTGCGCTCTGCGCTGAGCGCTTACACCAGAGTTTCCGCGTAAATCTCTGAAATACGTGATTCAGCCAGAACCCATGATGGAAGATTCCCTGTAATGAGGCAGATATAGACCACTGTGGACGCCGTCTAGCCTGGGATCCCACGGTGTCATTTGTTTTAGGCGTGCATAAAAGTGCGGTTGGCCCATTTTGTGCATTTCTGAAAAAAAGGACACCGCTAAACAGAGGCCAGACGGAGTCCTGAGTAACTCTGCTGCCTCATTACAGTGAATGGATCCCGCAGGGGTTTCATCTGAATTATATCACTTGGAAATTTAGATGGAAACCCCGATGTAAGTGCTCAGCCTAGAGCGCCGGATAAATGTTACATAAAATGTTCCCATTAAAAGCTTCAACTCAGTCCTCAAAAAAAGCTAGTCCCCACTCAGGTCTGTCATCTGTTAAAAATATAAGGGACTTCCAAGTTACTGGTAGCAGAAAGGCTCTGGAAAAGCGAAATGGCCCTTGCCCCCCAAAAGAAATTCAGAAAATTTTGTGCTCCCAAATCCAAATGCCTATTCTACAATAATTTGTTCTCCAGTTGTCAAATAGCACTCCGTCCCCCCCAGATCTCGCCGTATGGCTGAGCGGTACGATACAGCCACATATGGGGTATTGCCACTTTTAGAAGAAATTGTGTGACACATTTCGGCATCATTTTTACCCATTGCCCTGTGTGAAAATGTAAAATCTGAGGGTAAAACATTTTTTTGTGGTAAAAATATAATTATGCTTTTTTCACTGCCCAATGGTATAAATTTAAAAATTAAAAAATACTCACTACTTCCCTAGATGAATTCCTTGAGAGGTGTAGTTTACAAAATGGGGTCACTTGTGGGGGTTTCTGCTGTTTCGGCATGTCAGCGACTTTTCAAATGTGACATGGTGTCAGCCACCTATCCCAGCCAACATAGCGCTCCTTTCTCTTCCGAACCCTGCTGTACACCAAAGCAGTGGTTTTCCCCCACATATGGGGTATCGGCGTACTCAGGAGAAATTGCACAACAAATTTCATGGTGCAATTTATCCTGTTACCCTTATGATAATGCAAAATTAAGAGATGAAAAACGGTTTTGTGGGAAAAATTAGAAAATTTTATTTTTACAGCTCAATATTATAATCTTCTGTGAAGCACCTTGGGGTTCAAGGTGCTCACCACACATCTAGATAAGTTCCCTAAGGGGTCTAGTTTCCAAAATGGTGTCACTTGTGGGGGGTTTCCACTGTTTAGGCACATCAGGGGCTCCCCAAATGCAACATGGCGTCCGCTAATTATTCAAACAAATTTTGCATTCAAAAAGTCAAATGGCGCTCCTTCCCTTTCAAACCCTGCCGTGCGCCCAAACAGTGGTTTGCCTCCACATATGGGGTATCAGCGCGTTCAGGAGAAATTGCACAACAAATTTCATGGTGCAATTTTTCCTATTACCCTTATGATAATGCAAAATTAAGGGATGAAAAACGTTTTTGTGGGAAAAATGTGAAAATTTTATTTTTACAGCTCAATATTATAAACTTCTGTGAAGCACCTTGGGGTTCAAGGTGCTCACCACACATCTATATAAGTTCCCTAAGGGGTCTAGTTTCCAAAATGGTGTCACTTGTGGGAGGTTTCCACTGTTTAGGCACTTCAGAAGCTCTCCAAATGCAACATGGCGTCCGCTAATTATTCAGACAAATTTTACATTCAAAAAGTCAAATGGCGCTCCTTCCCTTTCAAACCCTGCCGTGCGCCCAAACAGTGGTTTGCCTCCACATATGGGGTATCAGCGTGTTCAAGAGAAATTGCACAACAAATTTCATGGTGCAATTTTTCCCATTACCCTTATGATAATAGAAAATTAAGGGATTAAAAACGTTTTTGTGGGAAAAATGTGAAAATTTTATTTTTACAGCTCAATATTATAAACTTCTGTGAAGCACCTTGGGGTTCAAGGTGTTCACCACACATCTAGATAAGTTCCCTAAGGGGTCTAGTTTCCAAAATGGTGTCACTTGTGGGGGGTTTCCACTGTTTAGGCACATCAGGAGCTCTCCAAACGCAACATGGCATCTGCTAATTATTCAGACAAATTTTTATATTCAAAAAGTCTAATGGTGCTCCTTCCCTTCCGAACCCTGCAGTGCGCCCAAACAGTGGTTTTCCCTCACATATGGGGTATCAGCACGCTCAAGAGAAATTGCACAAAAAAATTTGGGGTCCATTTTTTCCTGTTACCCCTGTGAAAATAGAAAAAATTGGGTCTAAAGTAACATTTTTGTGAAAAAAGTTAAATGTTAATTTTTTTCTTCCACATTCCAAAAATTCCTGTGAAGCACCTGAAGGGTTAATAAAGTTCTTGAATGTGGTTTTGAGCACCTTGAGGGGTGAAGTTTTTAGAATGGTGTCACTTTTTGGTATTTTCTATCATAAAGACCCCTCAAAGTGACTTCAAATATGATGTGGTCCCTAAAAAAATGTTTTAGTAAATTTTGTTGGAAAAATGAGAAATCGCTGGTCATCTTTTAACCCTTATAGCTCCCTAACAAAAAAAAATTTTGGTTCCAAAATTGTGCTGATGTAAAGTAGACATGTGGGAAATGTTATTTATTAACTATCTTGTGTGACACATCTCTCTGATTTAAGGACATGAAAATTCAAAGTTAGAAAATTGAAAAATTTTCGCCAAATTTCCAATTTTTTCACAAATAAACGTAAGTTATATCGAAGAAATTTTACCAGTATCATGAAGTACAATATGTCACGAAAAAACAATCTCAGAATCAGGGGAATACGTTGAAGCGTTCCAGAGTAATTACTTCATAAAGTGACAGTGGTCAGAATTGAAAAAATTGGCCCGGTCACGAAGGCAAAAACAGGCTCTGGTGCGAAGTGGTTAAGCAGTGCAATGGTGCAGTGACTGCTCACTTAGTGGCCGGCAAAGCGAGGGGTTGCTTTGACATTTAGGTTAGTGCCACAGGTTCTTATGCAGAGATCAGCAGTCAAGATAAGATTGTCAATGTCTTCTGCATTATGCATAGGCAGCAACCGAGATAACAAAGCTCTCTGTATGACAAAGTGAGATTTGTTATCTCGGTCACTGCCTATGCAAAACACAACAGCCAATAACAAAGTCATATCAACTGCTGTGCTCTGAATTGGCAGCCACTGAAATGACAAAGACTGCATTATGCTCTCCTACAACTCTCTGCCTCTTTTCTCACTTGTAATTTTGTGAGAAAAAAGAAAGACCTGCAGGGGAAACTCAAATCGAAAACCTCATCCCACATTAAAAAAATTGTTTTCTTTAAAGTTTCTACCCTTTTTTAACGTTAACTTGGGTGAAGGTCTGGACTAGAGTTAGGGTTTGAATTATTGTTAGGGCTAGGACTAAGGTTTGGGTTTGGACTAGGGCTAAGGTTTTGATTAGGACTAGGGATAATGTAGCTACATAAAAATGTAATAATAAACATTAAAAATAAAAAATATCAATGCCTAACTTAACTTTATTTAAAAAAATTTCTGCCTCTTGTTTCAAGGGTGGGTTAAGGGGATAGAAAATATTTCCCTTGCCCCAAGTACTGGCAACCAATTCTATTTAGCTGGTATACTGAATATACCTGTATATCAGTTTAGTGTATATGGATTATAGGTATTTATCCACTTTAGATTTAATGAAATTGAAAAGAGAGAAAGTCATTAGGTCGCGGACATTAGTGCGCATTACTAAAGATATCATAGCTCCAGCTGGTCATCAGAAACAAGAGAAATAATTTGTGTTGTATGCAGTAAATAGCTTCGGGACCAATAGATGGCTTTGTAATGTATAAACTAATTACGATCCACAGCATGCACACAACTGTAACATCAGTCTGTTGACTATTTTACTTTCAAAACACATAAGGGGTATCCTTGCTAGTATGTATTCAATAATTTCTTTCCATAAACGTTATCTAATTTCTTTCCATAAACAGTAATAGCTGCGTTAAGACTTTTTTTCTGTATGAAGTGTTTCCAATGTTACAAATTGAAAAATGGAAAAAAACTTTTTATTTTACTATCATTATTCTTAAACTTAGGGGTTTTCTGGGACTTTTATTTTTTTTGCTTTGAGGCTAAGAACTAAAGGCAGGTAGTTGCTAACTACCTTCCTATTTTCCCTGGTGTCAATATCTGCCGGCTGAGAATGATCACAGACCACTCCTGCCGGCAATTCTATGGCATCCACTGATGTAGCATCTACAGAGCAGCATCTTTTTTTCCACTCTGCTCTGTTGACGCTGTTGATGGGGCATCTTTGCCAATATCATGCTTATTGACAACTGGCTCCCAGTCGCCTAACTGCGGGGAGCTAATTGTGAATAAGCAAAATGTCTGCAGTGACGCCTCATTGACAGAACAGAATGGAATAGGAGGAGGTACACTGTTGATGAGTGGTGAATTGAAGCAGAAGAGTTACCACATGAGCCAGCAGAGATTGATCCCATGTAGAGCAGGCAGGTAGTTAACGACTACATGCCTGTCAGTTATTAGCCCAATGTACAAAAAATAAAAGTCCTGAACAACCCCTTTAAGCTAACCATACACTGTATTTTCTTTTCCAGGCTGACAAGTATTCATGATAGCTCAGCCAAACATTTACATGTTATCAATGGCATGAGAAGAGTAAAGGATCTTATAGATCGTAAAACTAAAGTTGGCCAAACCAATAGATCTTACCAGGATTGGAAAACCATCTGCTTGTGTTTCGACAGACAGTCTACTTGCATCTGTGTGCACACTGATGTTTTGCCTCCAGATGATATTGGAAGGGGGTGTTAGGGTGGGAAGGGTTGAACAGTATCAATTTAACTGCCCAGTCCTTCTGTCCTCAGGGGAGATAAGTCACTGCCAGAGATGTCTGAAAGCTCCAATTTCCCCTCTTCCCATTGAAAACACATGAATGCTTGGCAAGCCCAGTGTTCATTTGTATGGCGGAGTCAAAAGTAATAGCCGTGAGTTGAAAGAGCATTCGACTGACAGCTATCTGATATGCATGGGCACTTTAAGTCATAAGTGTTGAAATTCATCATGCCCTATCCATATTTTGCGGCAACATCAACAATTGGGGGAGAGTTGGGAGGCTTCCATATACATTAGATAGTTGGCCAGCCCATCTGAAAACGTCAGGTTCATTTGACATTGATCTGATATATACATAGCCTTTTCTATATTTATACACACGTGGTCAAAATTGTTGGTACCCCTCGTTTAATGAAAGAAAAACCCACAATGGTCACAGAAATAACTTGAATATGACAAAAGTAATAATAAATTAAAAACCGATGAAAATGAACAAATGAAAGTCAAACATTGCTTTTCAACCCTGCTTCCACAGAATTTAAAAAAAAATTAAACTCATGAAATGGGCCTGGACAGAAATGATGGTACCCTTAACTTAATATTTTGTTGAACAACCTTTTGAGACAATCACTGCAATTAAACAATTCCTGTAACTGTCAATGAGACTCCTGCACCTCTCGACAGGTATTTTGGCCCACTTCTCATGAGCAAACTGCTCCAGTTGTCTCGTGCTTAAAGGTTGCCTTTTCCAGATGGCATGTTTCAGCTCTTTCCAAAGATGCTCTATAGGATTTAGGTCAGGGCTCATAGAAGGCCACTTCAGAATAGTCCAATGTTTTCCTCTTAGCCATTCTTGTGTGTTTTTAGCTGTGTGTTTTGGGTCATTATCCTGTTGCAAGACCCATGACCTGTGACTGAGACCAAGCTTTCTGACACTGGGCAGCACATTTCTCTCTAGAATCCCTTGATAGTCTTGAGATTTCATTGTACCCTGCACAGATTCAAGACACCCTGTGCCAGATGCAGCAAAGCAGCCCCAGAACATAACAGAGCCTCCTCCATGTTTCACAGTGGGGACAGTGTTCTTTTCTTGATATGCTTCATTTTTCCGTCTGTGAACATAGAGCTGATGTGCCTTGCCAAAAACTTCCACTTTTGTCTCATCTGTCCATAGGACACTCTCCAAGAAGCTTTGTGGCTTGTCAACATGTAGTTTGGAAAATTCCAGGCTGGCTTTTTTATGATTTTTTTTCAACAATGGTGTTCTCCTTGGTCGTCTCCCATGAAGTCCACTTTGGATCAAACAACGACGGATGGTGCGATCTGACACCGATGTTCCTTGAGCTTGAAGTTCATGTTTAATCTCTTTAGAAGTTATCCTGGGCTCTTTTGTTACCGTTTGTATTATCCGTCTCTTTAATTTGTCATCAATTTTCCTCCTGCGGCCACATCCAGGGAGGTTGGCTACTGTCCCGTGGATCTTAAATTTCTGAATAATATGTTCATCTGTAGTCACAGGAACATCAAGCTGCTGGGAGATGGTCTTATAACCTTTACCTTTAACATGCTTGTCTATAATTTTCTTTCTAATCTCCTGAGACAACTCTTTCCTTTGCTTCCTCTGGTCCATGTTGAGTGTGGTACACACCATATCACCAAACAGCACAGTGAGTATCTGTAGCCCTATGTACAGGCCCACTGACTGATTACAAGATTGTAGACACCTGTGATGCTAATTAGTGGACACAACTTGATTTAACATGTTCCCTTTGTCACATTATTTTCAGGGGTACCATCATTTCTGTCCAGGCCTATTTCATGAGTTTACTTTTTTAAAAAATTCTGTGGAAGCAGGGTTGAAAAGCAATGTCTGACTTTCATTTGTTCATTTTCATAGATTTTTAATTTATTATTACTTTTGTCAGATTCAAGTTAATTCTGTGACCATTGTGGGTTTTTCTTTCAATAAACGAGGGGTACCAACAATTTTGACCACGTGTGTATACTCTCTTTTTTGTATAAGTCATGAGTGCCCTGGTTGACTGTTGGCAGGAAGGTATTGCCCCCATGTTGTCTGGTAGAGATCAGTTTTGCTATCATATAAACATAACATATCCAGAGGTAATAAAATTGAAGGCATTACTGTCTATAAAAAGCCGATGTTATGTTTTTTCCTCCTTTGTCTCTTCCCACACACAGCTAATTACTGAAGCATTACATGATATTGTGTAAGCCAGATAAAAAGAGTTTCTTTTTCAAACAATGGCACTGAGGCACACGGCAATATACCAGACATAATTCATTTTTATATGCATTCATCTCTTTTCAGCCAACAACATCAACAACAGCAACAGCATCATCTACAGTGTAATTACCAGGAGGAACTCTGTGCTTTCTGAAAGCAGGAAGAAAATGCACAAATCAGCCTCATGCTGCATATCCATTGTAAAAATGTGTATAAATTTAGATTCTAAAAAAATCTTGAATTGTACAATGTGAACTCAGTTTACTGAATATATATTATGTATATGTTTATTTTTATAATGGGAAGTCATGGAAAAGAAAATATATTAAAAAAAATGAGAAGTCAAAAATAATATCATTAGCAAAGACTTATTACAGCTAAAAGTAAGGGTATATAGACGTGGACAATTTTTTTTAGCGACTGATTAGGACTGGAAACTGTAGGTAATTAGGAGAAAAAGGTCTGCAGCTCTAAAAGAGTGACTCATATGTTTGGAAAGGAAGAAATCATCATTTTTTTGCACTGAAAGAGTCCATAATGAGGACCTGTCATCTTTCCTGACATGTTTGTTTTAGTAAATGTTTTATTCCTCCTAAAATAATAATTCTGGGACATCTATTGTACCTAAAACTCTGTGTTGTGCAGTTTCTCTGATATTCCACTTGGAAACATATGAATAAAATGACAAATGGGTATTACCATTCTCCTTGGAAATTGTTATGTCTGTCAAAGGACACAGGTTCAAAAGGGCTACTTCAGACAGACTTGGCACAAGGCACTCCATCTGACAGATTCCAGAGGAACCCCAACCTTTAACCTCTATACAGAGATCTAGTCTTACGACGGGGTCCACTGGAAGGGCTGTGGTCCAGAGGAGTGAACCTGAGGCAGGAAGAGTCACCAAACAGAGTCAAAGCCAAGAGATCATGTTAGGAACAGAAATGTAAAACAAGAGGATGGTCAAAATACACTCCGAGTTCAAGGAATGGGAATAATCAGAATAAACATGAGCACAGCAGTATATACCAGGTCAGCAACTCTATTGATTGGCAGTGGTGTTAGAGCTTCAGAGCTTTAAATAGCTGACTGCCCCAACCATGTCTCTTAGGAAGAAGAGATAAAACCTAGATTTAAATTTACCCCATAGCACCCTTATAAAGCAGCACCAAAAGTCCCAGGGAAAAAATAGGACTGGGGCTTTCACACGTTGCAAGCAATAATGGCGCGCTGCTGTCCAGCGGAAACAGAGGAGGCACGAATCAGCACAGATCTTACCCAAATGAGGTTAGCCCCTATAAAGCCCGAGAGGGACACACCTTATTGATGAGGAAAATAGTAAAGCTTGGTTTCATTTCCGAAGGAAAGTTATAGGATTGGTACAACGTAGAGTTAGAAAAAGAGGTGCTTCACCATTTTTAACATTAACAAGTATTCTCTATAACAGGCTGTAAGATCTTTTTCAAAACTTTAGCCCCATTAACTCAATGTTTTTCCCCTCTTTTTCAAAGATGTAGAAAAAAAAGTAATAAGGCTATCAGACGGATTTGTGGTAATAACAACCAAAATGTTGAGTTTTACTGTTTGGCCTCTTCAAAACTTGTTTCCCAACATATCTATTTTTGATTCCTTACTCAAATGCTTCAATGACAGAGTTTCAAGCTTTTCCTGTGTCCACCTTATTCATTACAGTTTTACAGGCAATGGAGCTGTAAGATGCAGGTGGATAGGTGACCATGACACTGAGGCTGGATTATATTTCACAAATGCTTTACTTAGTTGAGATGAGGAAAATTTCAGTAAATATAGGCAATAAGGAAAATAGGAAAGTGTAAGGTTGTACTCTCTTAAACTGGATGGGGTCTGAATAGGGGTAACAGGCCACAATGGCAATAATCAGTCAGTCCCTGAATACTTGCTATCACAGGTGATGGACCCGGGCCACTGGATCTTGCCACTATGGCCTCTGAGGGCACTGTCTTCTTTTCCTGCTCTGCCCATGTGCTCCTTATGGGGCAGGCCCTGGTGCCAGATTCCTGCTGTCCTGTACACAGTCTCTTTCTGTACCTGGTCCCTCTGCCTGGCTGTCATCTTCTAGGAGTAGTCACACTCTGTCTTCAGCTCTCTGATACTGCTGGGGTGACTCGCTGCCTCCACAGTTGCTGTGATTCCTCCAGCTTTTTGGTTCCTCTCTCTCTGTTCCCCAGAACACACACTTTGACCTGTGCACCTTCTAAAAACTGTTGTGACAAAAACCAGAAGGAAAGATCCTGGCTTCTTACTGGGTACTACAGGGAGGTTTTGGCTCAATCTACTGGTCACTGCAGATACATCTTTTTTGCATATTCTCCAGTAATCTCTAGATATTGCAGCACCCTTGCGATGTCTTACAGGGCCACCAATTTAGCTCTATAATATAATGGCTACTAAGATCCCTAGATCAAAGCATTTTGGTCACCTGTGAGTGAATGCAAATTTTACCTAAATGATGATGAGTATGAATTAATGTATGTTCATTTTCCCTACTTCTTTTTCTAAGATGTTACATTTTTACTTTGAAGGTGTGTTCCGAGAATTGAAAGTTAACACCTATCCGGGGCCAATTCTGTCTTTCCTGTTGTCTGAGGCAAAAAATTAAATGACCCTCTCCCCCCTGTGGTGCAATATAACCCTGCTTTGAATAAAAACAATTCTGCCATTGTTTTTTTTAGTTTTGCTTTTGTGGCGTTCATGGTATGGTAAAAATGACTGATTCTCCAGGTCAATGTGATTGCAGTGATGCCAAACTTGCATAGATTTTTTTTTCTTATTTTAGTGGTGAAAAAAATTCAGAAGTTTGTAAAAAAAAAAATTTGGATTGTGATGCTATTTTCTTACACTTGTATTGCTTTTATTTTTCGTCCATGGAGCTGTGTCTTTTTTGTGGTAAGAATGCTTTTATTGATACCAATTTGGAGTACATGGGAAATTTTGATAACTTTTAATTGCGTTTTTTTACAGAAATGATGCAATACCAAATATGTTTATTTTTTGTTTCGCTATTTTTTAAAGGGGAAAAAAGGGGGTGATTCAAATTTAATATTTTTTTTTATATTTTTAAAACTTTTTTTATTTTTTTACTTTATATTTTCGTCCCCATAGTCTTGATCCTGCTTTTCAAGAATTGCAGTTTATAGGACAAATCACGATTTCCTATGAAGCCCATTTTGGGCATACAAATCATCAAGATTCGCTATTGGCAGCTCCCTTTGCAATTGCCGACCACTGATGTCCCAGATGTGCTGGATTAGAGACAAGTACGGAGACACTGCAGGTCATGTTAGGCCACACAGGCTGCTCACAGTAACACATGCAACACGCGGTTTGACATCGCTGTTTTGAAAAATAACTCCTGGGACACTTTCGAGAAATGGCCGTACCACCGGTTTCATGACCAATTCAATGTAAGGCTAAGCTGTTAACGTACCTGGGAGTAACACTGGTGTACCAATCCCTTGTGAAGACCTTTTCATGACATTGCCCCTGTCATCTCCAGACTGATCTCTAATTATCATTGCTTTCAATACAAAAGCGGGAAGAGGGTAGACCTCCATTCCAGCCTCTATTGCTCCATTCCAGCAATCTGGAGAATATGTGGGCAATGCTATGAAGAGGACTTCACTAAGAAATGTCACACCGTCCCTACTCCTGGGATTATTTATCCAGCGATGATATTGTTAATAAAAATTAATTTCTCTTTATTGAGTAAAATTTAAAAGATAATCCAGTGGATACAGTCAAAAGCAACTACCATGCACCCTCCATGGCGATCCAGATCGACGCGTTTCGACTCCTTAGGTCTTAGGACTAAGACCTAACAAGTCGAAATGAGTCGATCTGGATCGCCATGGAGGGTGCATGGTAGTTGCTTTTGACTGTATCCACTGGATTATCTTTTAAATTTCACTAAATGAAGAGAAATTAATTTTTATTAACAATATCATCGCTGGATAAATCTTCTTTTCCTGCTGAGCATGTGCTCGACCTGTACCAGGGCGGTTCTGTGCGATGACCTTCTAAGGAACACTAGCTTACCGGTGAGCTGACTCTCCTTACCCCTATTTTCCTTTTTGTTTTCAATACTCCTTGGATTATGTTGTGTGGTGGCATAATGTACGGTAGCCAAACCCCTCTAGTCTTCATTCCAGGTTCACTAAAAGTTTGACATAACGTTGACATGGTTCTTCAAAGTGTCCCAGAAGCCGTTTTTCAACACAACGCCTGGGAGCATGTTGCTTGCGCTACTGTGGCAGTCTGTGTGGCCTAAACATATTATTTCTACGTTTTTCCCCATTTTATTATCATTTTCATATCTCTAACATATCTATCTATACTGTAATTTCCATAATTCTACTACATTTCATTCTCGGTGTTGCAATTTCAATGTTCAGGAGTTCACAATGAAGAGTGCCATAAATCAAATAATGGCAAAATAAATTCATTATATTGGATGGAAGAATCATTATAGCATCAAAGCTGATGGAAGGTTAACTTAGGTCATTATTTTTGGTAGCAAAAGTCCTTTAGAAACATTGGAAACATCATAGATAAAGGAACAAAGAAGAACTTTCACAGCTACCTAGATTTTGTTTAGTTGAAATAAATGGTTCAAAAATGCGAAGATCCGGCTGCTTGATAGACAATTTCATGATGAGTCCTTTATCCTAAATCCTGGCTTTTGTTGAGTCACAAGGGATTTTTTTTTGTCATACACAGGACATATTTGATGATGCAAAGCTTATTAAACGAGTCAGATTTTCACAGCTAATCAATAACAGTTTGCTTTAGTCTTTTATTGCTTTAATCTTCTAAGGATAAAGCATTCCCTAAGATCATGCCATGAAACAGAGATGTATTCATGAAAAGCTTAAAGGGAATGTGCTATCCGAAAATGATATGCTGTTTAACCCTATCTCAATGTAATTAATTTTATTTTTTTCCACGTTTGAAGTCATAACTTTTTTTTATTTTTTCATCAACATAAATTTAGCTTTTTTATTTTTTCAGGATGAGTTGTTATTTTTGAATGTACTGGAAAGCCCAAAAATATTCCTAGTATGTAGAGTTGAGCGGCGAACCCAAACTCGAATTTAAAAGTCTGGGGATCGTACCGGACAGTTAGTGTTCGGTACTAAACGCCGTTGCAAAGTTCGGAGGTCCGGGGGAAGTCCGTGAGAAGAGAGAGAGAATTTTCCAGCTCAAAAGTTTGGATTCCCATTTTTTTCAATGGGGTTCGGGTTCTGGTTCAAGTCTGGATACAGTTCTGAGATGTGTGCACAACCCCCATCTGTGGACGCCGGGCCCTCATACCACCCTCATGGAGTCAGTTTCTAACCATTTGTGCAGACACATGCACATTTGTGGCCTGCTGGAGGTCATTTTGCAGGGCTCTGGCATTGCTCCTCCTGTTCCTCCTTACACAAAGGCGGAGGTAACAGTCCTGCTGCTGGGTTGTTGCCATCCTACGGCCACCTCCACGTCTCCTGGTGTACTGACCTGTCTCCTGGTAGCGCCTCCAGCCTCTGGACACTACGCTGACAGACACAGCAAACCTTCTTGCCACAGCTTGCATTGATGTGCCATCCTGGATGAGCTGCACTACCTGAGCAACTTCTGTGGGTTGTAGAGTCCGTCTCATGCTACCACGAGTGTGAAAGCACAACCAACATTCAAAAGTGACCAAAACATCAGCCAGAAAGCATTGGTACTGAGATGTGGTCTTTGGTCCCCACCTGCAGAAACACTCCTTTATTGAGTGTGTCCTGATAGTTGCCAATAATTTCCATCTATTGTCTATTCCATTTGCACAACAGCATGTGAAATTGATTGTCAATCAGTGTTGCTTCCTAAGTGGACAGTTTGATTTCACAGAAGTTTGATTTACTTGGAGTTATATTCTGTTGTTTAAGTGTTCCCTTTATTTTTTTGAGCAGTGTATTAGTAAAAGCTGCTTAAAGAAATTGTCCGGCCTTAGGCTACAAGTCTGCAGTCACTGTATGTCACTCTATGTGACTGCAGACTTGTGAATCCTTACATTGTACAATATGCACTGTGAGGATTCTCCGGTGCCGGCCTCGAGAGTGGGAGTGGTCAATTGCCCACAAGTAAGCGATTTGCATACTTCCAGTCACATTCAGACTAGACATGTCCGGACTTGCTCAATACCCTTGCATTGAGCGAGGCCGCACACATCTAGTCGGCATATGACTGCATGTATGCCAATCGCTTATTTGCCGTTATACGCCTGCTACTGATGGCGCCGGAACCGTTGAATCCTCACAGTGTGCTGTATGAGGATTCACAAGTCTGCAGTCACATAGAGTGACTTGTAGCCTAAGGCCGGACAACCCCTTTAATCCCCTTTTCAGAAACACTATAAAATGTTTACATTGTTGGGAGTAAGCATTTAAATGATCAATAGTACAATCAAATACAAGAAACATGCTTTTTTCTCCACTTATGATCCTCTTCTCCCTCTTGCTTCGTGAACTCACAATTTACTCAAAACAGTGAAAATCCATTTTTTATGAAGACAAAACAGATAGACAGCTCACTAAGTCATCAGATTAACTGTCTATTCAAGTCTATGGAGAAAGGGGAGAAGTAGAGTCAGAGAGAGAGAGCACACAAATTTGATGCTGTTTTCTAGTAAGTGTTTTATCTCACCCCAGTTCTAGAGTCATAGCTAAATCATGCTGTTACTGCTGCATAATGTTCTTCATGCTCCTACTTCTGAAGTCATGGTGCATGGAGACTGGAGAGCAAGAATCCTTCACATCTCTGTGTTCTCTGTTTGAAAGACATTATAGCAGCTAGTTCACACTTACTAGTTCAAAGACAACTAAAAATGATGAACAATAATGATAAAAATGATGAACAATGTAGGATACAAGTCAAATAATGAGCAGAGATGTTGTGCCCCATATACAGTGGGTACGGAAAGTATTCAGACCCCTTTAAATTTTTCACTCTTTGTTTCATTGCAGCCATTTGGTAAATTCTAAAAAGTTCATTTTTTTCTCATTGAAGTACACTTTGCACCCCATCTTGACTGAAAAAAAACAGAAATGTAGAAATTTTTGCAAATTTATTAAAAAAGAAAAACTGAAATATCAAATGGTCTTAAGTATTCAAACCCTTTGCTCAGCCACAGTGATCTTGGGGTTCTTCTTTACCTCTCTCACCAAGGCTCTTCTCCCACGATTGCTCAGTTTGCTGGAGGGCCAGGTCTAGGAAGACTTCTGGTGGTCCCAAACTTCTTCTATTTAAGGATGATGGAGGCCACTGTGCTCTTAGGAACCTTGAGTAATGCAGAAATTATTTTATAACCTTGGCCAGATCTGTGCCTTGCCACAATTCTGTCTCTGAGCTCCTTGTGCAGTTCCTTTGAGCTCATGATTCTCATTTGTTCTGACATGCACTGTGAGCTGTGAAGTCTTAGGCTATGTGCTCACGATGCAGAAATGAAGCAGAAAATTTCTGCAGCGTTTCTGCATCTCCCTTGCCAGAAAAAACACATGCGGATTGTGCATGCGTTTTTCCTGCAGAATACATGCGGATTCACATGCGGATTCACATGCGTTAACGCATGCGTTTCTGCATGCGATTAGCATCACTTGGAAAGTGCTTGACAACTAGGTCACACTATATAAATCCATGCAAACGGCATGGATTTATATAGTGTGACCGTAAAAATAAAAAAATAAAGCTATACTTACCTCCGATGCCCCGCCGCGTGTGCTGTCGCGCTCATCCTGGCTGCCGGGCTATCGCGAGACAGCCTGTGGTCACATGACCACGACGTCATCTCAGGTCCTGGAAGATAAGTGCCGCAGGGGCCGCTGGACAGGTGAATATAATCTTTATTTATTATGTTATTCTTTTTTTTTACAGGTACAATGGTACCCAGGTCTGGATGAGAGTCTCCTCTCATCCAGAATTGGGTACCATACGCACATTGAAACGCATATAATCCGCGTGTACAAATGTACAGACACGGATTATATGCGTCTCAATGCAAGTCAATGGCGGCAATTCCGCTGCGCTTCCGCAAAATTAATGAACATGCTGCGGATTTATGAGCGCTGCAGAAACGCTGCAGAAAAATCTGCAGCATGTGCATTGACATTGCGGAATTCTATTGGGGACCATGGGGTGCGGATTACCAAGCGTTTTTGATGCATTTCCGCTGCGGAAACGCATGAAAAACGCATCGTGGGCACGCAGCCTTATATAGACAGGTGTGTGCCTTTCCAAATCAAGTCCTATCAGTTTACTTAAACACAGCTTGACTCCAATTAAGGTGTAGAACCATATCAAGGAGGATCACAAGGAAATGGACAGCATGTGACTTAACCACTTCGCACCAGAGCCTGTTTTTGCCTTCGTGACTGGGCCAATTTTTTCAATTCTGACCACTGTCACTTTATGAAGCAATTACTCTGGAACGCTTCAACGGATCCCCCTGATTCTGAGATTATTTTTTCGTGACATATTGTACTTCATGATAGTGGTAAAATTTCTTTGATATCACTTGCGTTTATTTGTGAAAAAATCGGAAATTTGGTGAAAATTTTGAAAATTTTGCAATTTTCAAACTTTGAATTTTCATGCCCTTAAATCAGAGAGATATGTCACACAAAATACTTAATAAATAACATTTCCCACATGTCTACTTTACATCAGCACAATTTTTGAACCAACATTTTTTTTTGTTAGGGAGCTATAAGGGTTAAAAGTTGACCAGCGATTTCTCATTTTTCCAACAAAATTTACAAAAACATTTTTTTAGGGACCACATCATATTTGAAGTCACTTTGAGGGGTCTTTATGACAGAAAATACCCAAAAGTGACACCGTTCTAAAAACTGCACCCCTCAAGGTGCTCAAAACCACATTGAAGAACTTTATTAACCCTTCAGGTGCTTCACAGGAATTTTTGGAATGTGGAAGAAAAAAATTAACATTTAACTTTTTTCACAAAAATGTTACTTTAGACCCAATTTTTTTTTATTTTCACAGGGGTAACAGGAAAAAATGGACCCCAAAATTTTTTGTGCAATTTCTCTTGAGCGTGATGATACCCCATATGTGAGGGAAAACCACTGTTTAGGCGCACGTCAGGGCTCGGAAAGGAAGGAGCGCCATTAGACTTTTTGAATGTAAAATTTGTCTGAATAATTAGCAGACACCATGTTGCGTTTGGAGAGCTCCTGATGTGACTAAACAGTGGAAACCCCCCACAAGTGACACCATTTTGGAAACTAGACCCCTTAGGGAACATATCTAGATGTGTGGTGAGCACCTTGAACCCCAAGGTGCTTCACAGAAGTTTATAATATTGAGCTGTAAAAATAAAATTTTCACATTTTTCCCACAAAAACGTTTTTCATCCCTTAATTTTCCATTATCATAATGGTAATAGGATAAATTGCACTATGAAATTTGTTGTGCAATTTCTCCTGAACACGCCGATACCCCATATGTGGAGGCAAACCACTGTTTGGGTGCACGGCAGGGCTCGGAAGGGAAGGAGCGCCATTTGACTTTTTGAATGTAAAATTTGTTTGAATAATTAGCGGACGCCATGTTGCATTTGGGGAGCCCCTGATGTGCCTAAACAGTGGAAACCCTATACAAGTGACACCATTTTGGAAACTAGACCCCTTAGGGAACTTATCTAGATATGTAGTGAGCACCTTGCACCCCCAGCTGCTTCACAGAAGTTTATAATATTGAGCCATAAAAATAAAATGTTCACATTTTTCCCACAAAAAATGTTTTCCTTTCCCTAATTTTGTTCCATCATAAGGGTAACAGGATAAATTGCACCATGAAATTTGTTGTACAATTTCTCCTGAACACGCCGATACCCCATATGTGGGGGAAAACCACTGCTTTGGTGTACGGCAGGGTTCGGAAGAGAAAGGAGCGCTATGTTGGCTGGGATAGGCAGCAGACACCGTGTCACATTTGAAGAGTCGCTGACATGCAGAAACAGCAGAAACCCCCACAAGTGACCCCGTTTTGTGAACTACACCTCTCAAGGAATTCATCTAGGGAAGTAGTGAGTATTTTTAAATTTTTAAATTTATACCATTGGGCAGTGAAAAAAGCATAATTATATTTTTACCACAAAAAAATGTTTTACCCTCAGATTTTACATTTTCACACAGGACAATATGTAAAAATGGTGCCGAAATGTGTCACACAATTTCTTCTAAAAGTGCCAATACCCCATATGTGGCTGTATCGTACCGCTCAGCCATATGGCGAGATCTGGGGGGGACGGAGTGCTATTTGACAATTGGAGAACAAATTATTGTAGAATAGGCATTTGGATTTGGGAGCACAAAATTTTTTGAATTTCTTTTGGGGGGCAAGGGCCATTTCGCTTTTCCAGAGCCTTTCTGCTACCAGTAACTTGGAAGTCCCTTATATTTTTAACAGATGATGGACCTGAGTGGGGACTAGCTTTTTTTGAGGACTGAGTTGAAGCTTTTATTGGGAACATTTTAAGTAACATTTATCCGGCACTCTAGGCTGAGCACTTACATCGGGGTTTCCATCTAAATTTCCAAGTGATGTAATTCAGATGAAACCCCTGCGGGATCCATTCACTGTAATGAGGCAGCAGAGTTACTCTGGACTCCGTCTGGCCTCTGTTTAGCGGTGTCCTTTTTTCAGAAGTGCACAAAACTGTGGCCAACCGCACTTTTATGCACGCCTAAAACAAATGACACCGTGGGATCACAGGCCAGACGGCATCCACAGTGGCCTATATCTGCCTCATTACAGGGAATCTTCCGTCATGGGTTCCGGCTGAATTACATATTTCAGAGATTTACATGGAAACTCTGGCGTAAGTGCTCAGCGCAGAGCGCAGGATAAATGTGTGCCGAGCCATACTGCGATCTTTGGGAGACATAATAAACAAATCAGTAGCAGGTGAAGAATTGGTTTTATTTATTTTTTTACGCCGTTCCTAGTGTGATATAACTGATTAGATTACTTTATTCTTCGGGTCGGTGTGATTACAGAGATACCAGATTTATATCGGGTTTTTATGACTGACAGCTGTCACACAGTAAGAGACGCTTTTTTTTTGCAAAATCTAGTTTTTGCATCGCCATATTTTGAGAGCTATAATTTTTCCATATTTCGGCCGACAGAGTCATGTGATGGCTTGTTTTTTGCGGGACAAGTTGACATTTTTATTGGTACCATTTTTGGATACGTGACATTTTTTGATCACTTTCTATTCCGTTTTTTTGGGAGGTAAAATTAACAAAAACCAACAATTCAGGAATTGTTTTTTGACGTTTTTTTTTATGCCGTTCTGCGTGTGGTAAAAGTGATCAGGCAGCGTTATTCTTCGGGTCAGTACATTTACAGCGATACTACACTTACTGTATATTTTTTTATGTTTTGGCGCTTTTACACAATAAAACAATTTTATAGAAAAAATATTTTTTTTGCATTGCTTTATTCTGAGAGGTATAACTTTTTTATTTTTTGGCTGATGGAGCTGTATAGTGGCTTGATTTTTGTGGAACAAGATGACGTTTTCAGCGGTACCATTTCTATTTCCATTTTCTTTTTTAATCGCATTTTTTTCCACTTTTTGTTTGGCGATATGAGGAAAAAGCATAGTTTTTTGCTCCGTTTTTTATTTATTTTTATTACGGTGTACACATAAGGAGTTAATTAGTGTGACAGTTTTATAGCTCGGGTTGTTTCGGACGCGGCAATACCAAATATGTGTACTTTTTTTATTTTTGCATAACTATATGGATTTATCGGTTTAATATTTTATTTATTTATTTTTATTTATTTTGTATTTTTTTTTAACAGTTTCAAAACATTTTTTTTTACTTTTTTTTACATTTTTACTTAGTCCCTGTATGGGACATTAATTTTTATTTTTCTGATCCCTGATCTCATGTAATGTAATAGACTTATATTACATTATATGAGATCTTCACTGACTGTTTCACAATCTCTTGTCTGGCATCAGCTACAGGCTGAAGCCAGACAGGAAGGACACCATATATGGCAGGGCTGGAGGCGGTCATGTGACCTCCAGCTGCCATAGCAACGCCAGGTCCTGAAAGCAATCAAGGGGTCGTCAGAGAGGTAAGTGGACGACCCCCTCTCCTCCTGCTGTCTCCTATATGCCGCGATCACTATAGATCGCAGCATATAGAAGACAGCAAAGGGTTAACATCACTGGGACCTGATCTAATCAGGTCCCGATGATGTTCCCTGTCTGAGCTAACGCTCTGCACCGCTCTCACAGCGCTTGCAGGACCCAGGGGGTCCTGAGCACTGCGAGACCACCCACCGTTTTTAAACGTCCGCGCTGCACAGAGCCCAGGCAGCGCGGACGTTTATCTACAGTGGGCGGTCGGGAAGCGGTTAAATATGAGTGTCTGAGCAAAGGGTTTGAATACTTATGACCATGTGATATTTCAGTTTTTCTTTTTTAATAAATTTGCAAAAATTTCTACATTTCTGTTTTTTTCAGTCAAGATGAGGTGCAGAGTGTACTTTAATGAGAATAAAAATGAATTTTTTAGAATTTACCAAATGGCTGCAATGAAACAAAAAGTGAAAAAATTTAAAGGCGTCTGAATACTTTCCGTACCCACTGTACGTGCACCTCACAGCTTATTCTGAAAAGTCACATGAAACGACAGCCTCATCTCAAGCTATTTAAAGTCCTATCTATTTCTGCGGGGGTGGATCGTTTGTTAACATGTATTGACAGCCCCTAGGTAGTGGCAATCTCTAAGCAATCTTCCCTCTTGTCTACCCTGTACTGTATTCTGGCTGTCTACCAGGATCATCTAATTTTTCAAAGTATTTTGCTAGATAAAGTTCCATTTAAAGTTTTTATGTTATTCAGAATAAAAAGTTTTTCACTGTAAAACTTAAACTGAATTATAAATCATGATTGCCAATTTTGAATAAATTACAATGTTTTTATCGTGTCAAACATGGTGAAAGTATTTCTGAAAGATATGACATAGAAAAAAAATGTCACACCCACTCTAATGACTCTTTGCTCATATACTTTGAGAATCTTTGAGACATCTCAAATCAAATTTTGTTCCCAGTTTGAACCCACTATCCTGCCTTAAAAATCGAAACATTTTTTAAATAGTATTATTAATTTTGCATTTTTTAAGCAACCAATGATCTATAGAATTAAGACTACATTCCCAGAATTAATATTTGGTGAGCTTTTGATGTTGCAGATTTTCGCCAGGCATTTCTTCACCTATTAGCTAAATTCGGTTACTTGTGTTTTTTCAAATGCATTTTTTGTCTAATTTTTTACGCTTTTTTATTGCCTTTTTTTGGTATGTCATGTTTTAAATAAATCTGCTTTGTTTTTGATGCTTTCTAATATTTGGCTTTGAAAAATGTTACTGATATAGTCATGTGTTGATTATATGCGTTTTTAGTTTCCTTAGGCTGTGTGCCCACGATGAGTTTTTGGTGAATTTTTGACACTGCATATTTTTCTTACAGTTTGAGCAAACTGGATGGCATTTATACTATTATTTACTCAGCGTAAGCTAACCTGCGGTGCAACATGTCAATTTCTCTTGCAGGTACGCTGAATTTAATGTGCTGATTTTCCCCATAGACTGGCATAGATGCAGAAAATCCGCAAGTAAAAAATGCCCATGCGTTTTTAGTGCATTTCCACGGTGGAAGCGCATTTAAAACGCATGTAGTCCGCACATGACTGTACCAATAAAGTTTTGTCATAGTAAAATACCAGGAATGATAAGAAAACAGGGGTTTTGTTTAAAACATGACACACCAACAAGAGACAAAAACTGCAGCATCAAAAACTCTATAAAAAACGCAAGTAGGAAAACTGGATTAAAAAACAATGAAAAATGCAGGTAACCTAATTTAAATAATAGGTGCAGAAATGATGCAGAAAATCTGCAATGTCAAAATCTCACCAAAAGCTCATATTGGGAACACAGCCTTATAATACAGTGGAAACACCTTAAAACCCAATATGCATTTTAACCCGCAGATTTCCCGCAGCTAATGAAATTCCATGGGGAAAATCCACACATATACTCAACGCACCCTCAAGAGATAACTGACATGTTGTGGATTTCAAAAACACACTGCAGGTCAGTTTACGAAACGTGAAATAAAAATTCACAGTGGGCATGAGATTTCTGTTAATCCTATCCACTCTGCTGGAACTGGAAGACGCCGCAATTCTTTGTGCACACAGCATCAAAAAATCGCCAAAAACTCATCGTGGGAATTCAACTTTAATAATAATAAAAAATTAACATAGACAATTATTATTTTACAGCCAATGGAAACACAAAAGTCATTACCTCGGTAAATTAAAATAATTAACAAAAAACACCTGCAAAGGCTTCCTAAGCATTTAAAAAGGTCCCTTAGTCTGTTTCAGTAGGCTCCACAATCATGGGGAAGACTGCTGACTTGACAGATGTCCAGAAGGAAGTCATTGACACACTCCACAAGGTCCCAGAGTTCCAATTTTCATTTGGAAATCAAGGTCCCAGAGTCTGGAGGAAGAGTGGAGAGGCCACAATCCAAGCTGCTTAAGGTCTAGTGTGAAGTTTCCACAATCGGTGATGGTTTGGGGAGCCATGTAATCTGCTGGTGTAGGTCCACTGTGTTTTATCAAGACCAAAGTCAGCGCAGCCATCTACCAGGAAATTTTAGAGCACTTCATGCTTCCCTCTGCCGACAAGCTTTCTGGAGATGGAAATTTCATTCTCCAGCAGGACTTGGCACCTGTCCACACTGCCAAGAGAACCAATACCTGGTTTAAAAACAACAGTATCACTGTGCTTGATCGGCCAGCAAACTTGCCTATCTTAACCCCATAGAGAATCTATGGGGTATTGTCAAGAGGAAGATGAGAAACACCAGACCCAACAATGCAGACGAGTTGAAGGCTGCTATCAAAGCAACCTGGGCTTCCATAACACCTCAGCAGTGCCACAGGCTGATCGCCTCCATGCCACGCCACATTTATGCAGTAATTGATGCAAAAGGAGCCCCAATCAAGTATTGAGTGCATTTACTGAACATACATTTCAGTAGGACAACATTTCAGATTTTAAAATCATTTTTCAAGCTGTTGTTATAAAGTATTCTAATTTACTGAGATAATGACTTTTGTGTTTTCATTGGCTGTAAGCCATAATCATCAACATTAACAGAAATAAACACTTGAAATAGATCACTCTGTTTGTAATGACTCTATATAATATACGAGTTTCACTTTTTGTATTGAAGAACTGAAATAAATTAACTTTTTGATGATATTCTAATTTAGTGAGATGCACCTGTATGTGTCTGGTTACATATTACACAATTCCTCTGAAATACTGCAATATTTTAGTGCCTGTGTGAACTTTTCTGTATATATATAGCATACAAACACATATATTAAACTCACTAAGAAAGACTATAGAATATTCATGCTCTTCTTAGAACAGTTCCGAGAGTTCAAAGTCCTGTTAATCTTTGTCATTTTACTAACGTTTAATTTCACAAATATAAGATAGGCCGACGGTTTTTCTATACACTGTATTTCTTATCCACAGGGCTCAAAGCCTATTAGCCAGATAATAGAAGCTAGTAATAACACAGTTCTTGGAAACATTTACCGAGTTGCAGTTTGACAAACAGATTGTTAGTGGTACAGTAAAACTACTATAATAATCAATATTAACCCAATACAACAATCTTTCCAGAACAGAGAAAGAAATGAATTCAGATGACTTGTTACCTTGTGGTGATCTATGAATATCTTCCTTGTCAGTTGAGAGCATGTTAGAATCCAACTAGGCATCAGGATCAAATAATACATTATCTTAGTTTACTGTGTGTTTCCACATACATTAATCCCGAACTAGTCCCAATGTATTTGATATCAACCTACTCGGATCGATGATCACTCAAGATTAGAGATGAGCGTTGTTCTACTCGAACTGTTCGCCAATCTCAAATTCGAGCTGTTTTGGGCGGTGTTCGAGCCGTTCGGCGAACACGAACAATTTGATAAAAATTCGGCTGTTCGAGGTTATGTTCGATAACTGTTCGTGCACCAAAATCATAACTGGATTTTTTCTCAGTAATGATGAAAATTAATGTTAATACGCAGTTTGAGTGTACAGCGGGGTGGGGGGAGGGGCAGGGGATGGATCTCTGCAGGAACAATGAAGATCTCCATTTTTTTTTCTCTTTCCCGCATTTACAGTGGGGAGGTGCAATCTGTCAGCCTATCAGCAGCGCACACACGGAGCGAAGTGCTTTTTTTCACACAAGCAAGGGCATGTGTCATTGGCAGTGTATGTCACATGTCCTTGCCCTATAAGACCAAGCCATTTTCCCCGTCGCCACCATTTTCTCACTGCTGCAGCTGCATGTTAGACGGCACCGCTGTTGCTGTGTGCGCTATACCTTGTTAATTTCAAGCCAATTTTCGCACAAATATACAGATAGCTTGGGAGTAGGGAATAGTTGTGATTGCAGTCCTTTTAAGGACTAGGTTACAGCATTTCCTACGACTTTTATCAGGGAGGTCTGTGCTCTTAAATAGATAGGTTGTGGGAGTAAAGACTAATTGTAATTGGAGTCCTTTTCAGGACTAGGTTACATCAGTTCCTATCAGTTTTTGCCAGGCAGGTCTGTGCCAGTGCTGTGCAAGTTTTTTTCACAGCATTTGGCTGAATCTAGCAAAGCTAATCCTTTTTGGCCTATTGCAGAGTGTGTTAGTCAGTGGAGTAGCCTATCTGTGTTGCAAGATATACCACCTGTGTATAGAATACCAATTTTTTTACTGCACCTAGTGAAGAAAAATCTTTTGGGCATAGCATCATTCTATTAGTCCATCTATACTGACCTTCATCAGGTTGCAAATTAAAACTAATTTTTATCTGCATCTACAGTACCTCTGAAAAAATATTTGGGCTTCTAGCTGTGTGTGGGACTTGTTGTATTAGTCCATCTATACTGACCTCCATCAGGTTGCAAACTGAATATATTTTTTTCTGCATCTACCTCTGAAAAAATATTTGGGCTTCTAGCTGTGTGTGGGACTTGTTGTATTAGTCCATCTATACTGACCTCCATCAGGTTGCAAACTGAATATATTTTTTTCTGCATCTACCTCTGAAAAAATATTGGGCTTCTAGCTGTGTGTGGGACTTGTTGTATTAGTCCATCTATACTGACCTCCATCAGGTTGCAAACTGAATATATTTTTTTCTGCATCTACCTCTGAAAAAATATTGGGCTTCTAGCTGTGTGTGGGTCTTGTTCTATTAATCCATCTATACTGACCTCCATCAGGTTGCAAACTGAATATAATTTTTTTCTGCATCTAGCTCTGAAAAAATATTTGGCCTTCTAGCAGTGTGTCGGACTTTCTCTATTAGTCCATCTATACTGACCTCCATCAGGTTGCAAATTAAAACTAATTTTTATCTGCATCTACAGTACCTCTGAAAAAATATTTGGGCTTCTAGCTGTGTGTGGGACTTGTTGTATTAGTCCATCTATACTGACCTCCATCAGGTTGCAAACTGAATATATTTTTTTCTGCATCTACCTCTTAAAAAATATTGGGCTTCTAGCTGTGTGTGGGACTTGTTGTATTAGTCCATCTATACTGACCTCCATCAGGTTGCAAACTGAATATATTTTTTTCTGCATCTACCTCTGAAAAAATATTGGGCTTCTAGCTGTGTGTGGGACTTGTTGTATTAGTCCATCTATACTGACCTCCATCAGGTTGCAAACTGAATATATTTTTTTCTGCATCTACCTCTGAAAAAATATTGGGCTTCTAGCTGTGTGTGGGTCTTGTTCTATTAATCCATCTATACTGACCTCCATCAGGTTGCAAACTGAATATAATTTTTTTCTGCATCTAGCTCTGAAAAAATATTTGGCCTTCTAGCAGTGTGTCGGACTTTCTCTATTAGTCCATCTATACTGACCTCCATCAGGTTGCAAATTAAATCTAATTTTTATCTGCATCTACAGTACCTCTGAAAAAAATATTTGGGCTTCTAGCTGTGTGTGGGACTTGTTGTATTAGTCCATCTATAATGACCTCCATCAGGTTGCAAACTGAATATATTTTTTTCTGCATCTACCTCTGAAAAAATATTGGGCTTCTAGCTGTGTGTGGGACTTGTTGTATTAGTCCATCTATACTGACCTCCATCAGGTTGCAAACTGAATATATTTTTTTCTGCATCTACCTCTTTAAAAATATTGGGCTTCTAGCTGTGTGTGGGACTTGTTGTATTAGCCCATCTATACTGACCTCCATCAGGTTGCAAACTGAATATATTTTTTTCTGCATCTAACCCAGCCAATAGTTTTGGCCTAATACCACAGTTTGGCCACTCAGCTCTGCTCGGTTACCATCCATTGTTTTTTTGTGCAAACAACTCCAGAGTTGTGAATTAGTTAACCACCAAAATGAGTGGAAAAAGGCCTGCTGCTGGTGGAAAGGGGAATAGGCGTGTTGGGAAGGGGAAAAAAGGTTGTGTCCGTGGGGTAGGTGTTAAAGCAACAGTAACATCTGCAGAAGAAAGACCATCTTCCAGCCAAACTAAAATGTCTACTTCTTTTAGCGGACAATGTGATAAGATCCCTTTCTTACGGCCACGCTAATCGCTACAAATTCCAGATGAGGCACAAAAACAGCAGGTGCTTCAACGGATATCAAGTGCTCCTTTAAGTGGGCTCTCCTCCACATCAACTTCAACATCACAAATACTCCAGTCCTCAAAGGTGTCACCCAAATCGCACTTGCTTCCTCACAGCTCCCAAATCTCCAGCTGCCCGTCTGAGTATGAGGTAGAACAGATGGTTGAGTCTGCAGAGCTGTTTACTAGAGATGAGTGTTGTTCTACTCGAACTGTTCGCCAATCTCAAATTCGAGCTGTTTTGGGCGGTGTTCGAGCCGTTCGGCGAACACGAACAATTTGAGAAAAATTCGGCTGTTCGAGGTTATGTTCGATAACTGTTCGTGCACCAAAATCATAACTGGATTTTTTCTCAGTAATGATGAAAATTAATGTTAATACGCAGTTTGAGTGTACAGCGGGGTGGGAGGAGGGGCAGGGGATGGATCTCTGCAGGAACAATGAAGATCTCCATTTTTTTTTCTCTTTCCCGCATTTACAGTGGGGAGGTGCAATCTGTCAGCCTATCAGCAGCGCACACACGGAGCGAAGTGCTTTTTTTCACACAAGCAAGGGCATGTGTCATTGGCAGTGTATGTCACATGTCCTTGCCCTATAAGACCAAGCCATTTTCCCCGTCGCCACCATTTTCTCACTGCTGCAGCTGAGTGTTAGACGGCACCGCTGTTGCTGTGTGCGCTATACCTTGTTAATTTCAAGCCAATTTTCGCACAAATATACAGATAGCTTGGGAGTAGGGAATAGTTGTGATTGCAGTCCTTTTAAGGACTAGGTTACAGCATTTCCTACGACTTTTATCAGGGAGGTCTGTGCTCTTAAATAGATCGGTTGTGGGAGTAAAGACTAATTGTAATTGCAGTCCTTTTCAGGACTAGGTTACATGAGTTCCTATCAGTTTTTGCCAGGCAGGTCTGTGCCAGTGCTGTGCAAGTTTTTTTCACAGCATTTGGCTGAATCTAGCAAAGCTAATCCTTTTTGGCCTATTGCAGAGTGTGTTAGTCAGTGGAGTAGCCTATCTGTGTTGCAAGATATACCACCTGTGTATAGAATACCAATTTTTTTACTGCACCTAGTGAAGTAAAATCTTTTGGGCATAGCATCATTCTATTAGTCCATCTATACTGACCTCCATCAGGTTACAAATTAAAACTAATTTTTATCTGCATCTACAGTACCTCTGAAAAAATATTTGGGCTTCTAGCAGTGTGTGGGACTTGTTATATTAGTCCATCTATACTGACCTCCATCAGGTTGCAAACTGAATATATTTTTTTCTGCATCTACCTCTGAAAAAATATTGGGCTTCTAGCTGTGTGTGGGTCTTGTTCTATTAATCCATCTATACTGACCTCCATCAGGTTGCAAACTGAATATATTTTTTTCTGCATCTACCTCTGAAAAAATATTTGGCCTTCTAGTAGTGTGTCGGACTTTCTCTATTAGTCCATCTATACTGACCTCCATCAGGTTGCAAATTAAAACTAATTTTTATCTGCATCTACAGTACCTCTGAAAAAATATTTGGGCTTCTAGCAGTGTGTGGGACTTGTTCTATTAGTCCATCTATACTGACCTCCATCAGGTTGCAAACTGAATATATTTTTTTCTGCATCTACCTCTGAAAAAATATTGGGCTTCTAGCTGTGTGTGGGTCTTGTTCTATTAATCCATCTATACTGACCTCCATCAGGTTGCAAACTGAATATATTTTTTTCTGCATCTACCTCTGAAAAAATATTTGGCCTTCTAGTAGTGTGTCGGACTTTCTCTATTAGTCCATCTATACTGACCTCCATCAGGTTGCAAATTAAAACTAATTTTTATCTGCATCTACAGTACCTCTGAAAAAATATTTGGGCTTCTAGCAGTGTGTGGGACTTGTTCTATTAGTCCATCTATACTGACCTCCATCAGGTTGCAAACTGAATATAGTTTTTTCTGCATCTACCTCTGAAAAGATATTGGGCTTCTAGCTGTGTGTGGGTCTTGTTCTATTAATCCATCTATACTGACCTCCATCAGGTTGCAAACTGAATATATTTTTTTCTGCATCTACCTCTGAAAAAATATTTGGCCTTCTAGTAGTGTGTCGGACTTTCTCTATTAGTCCATCTATACTGACCTCCATCAGGTTGCAAATTAAAACTAATTTTTATCTGCATCTACAGTACCTCTGAAAAAATATTTGGGCTTCTAGCAGTGTGTGGGACTTGTTCTATTAGTCCATCTATACTGACCTCCATCAGGTTGCAAACTGAATATATTTTTTTCTGCATCTACCTCTGAAAAAATATTTGGGCTTCTATCTGTGTGTGGGTCTTGTTCTATTAATCCATCTATACTGACCTCCATCAGATTGCAAACTGAATATAATTTTTTTCTGCATCTAGCTCTGAAAAAATATTTGGCCTTCTAGTAGTGTGTCGGACTTTCTCTATTAGTCCATCTATACTGACCTCCATCAGGTTGCAAATTAAAACTAATTTTTATCTGCATCTACAGTACCTCTGAAAAAATATTGGGCTTCTAGCTGTGTGTGGGACTTGTTGTATTAGTCCATCTATACTAACCTCCATCAGGTTGCAAACTGAATATATTTTTTTCTGCATCTACCTCTGAAAAAATATTTGGCCTTCTAGTAGTGTGTCGGACTTTCTCTATTAGTCCATCTATACTGACCTCCATCAGGTTGCAAATTAAAACTAATTTTTATCTGCATCTACAGTACCTCTGAAAAAATATTTGGGCTTCTAGCAGTGTGTGGGACTTGTTCTATTAGTCCATCTATACTGACCTCCATCAGGTTGCAAACTGAATATAGTTTTTTCTGCATCTACCTCTGAAAAGATATTGGGCTTCTAGCTGTGTGTGGGTCTTGTTCTATTAATCCATCTATACTGACCTCCATCAGGTTGCAAACTGAATATATTTTTTTCTGCATCTACCTCTGAAAAAATATTTGGCCTTCTAGTAGTGTGTCGGACTTTCTCTATTAGTCCATCTATACTGACCTCCATCAGGTTGCAAACTGAATATCATTTTTTTCTGCATCTAGTTCTTAAAAAATATTTGGCCTTCTAGTAGTGTGTCGGACTTTCTCTATTAGTCCATCTATACTGACCTCCATCAGGTTGCAAATTAAAACTAATTTTTATCTGCATCTACAGTACCTCTGAAAAAATATTTGGGCTTCTAGCATTGTGTGGGACTTGTTCTATTAGTCCATCTATACTGACCTCCATCAGGTTGCAAACTGAATATATTTTTTTCTGCATCTACCTCTGAAAAAATATTTGGGCTTCTATCTGTGTGTGGGTCTTGTTCTATTAATCCATCTATACTGACCTCCATCAGGTTGCAAACTGAATATAATTTTTTTCTGCATCTAGCTCTGAAAAAATATTTGGCCTTCTAGTAGTGTGTCGGACTTTCTCTATTAGTCCATCTATACTGACCTCCATCAGGTTGCAAATTAAAACTAATTTTTATCTGCATCTACAGTACCTCTGAAAAAATATTGGGCTTCTAGCTGTGTGTGGGACTTGTTGTTTTAGTCCATCTATACTGACCTCCATCAGGTTGCAAACTGAATATATTTTTTTCTGCATCTACCTCTGAAAAAATATTTGGCCTTCTAGTAGTGTGTCGGACTTTCTCTATTAGTCCATCTATACTGACCTCCATCAGGTTGCAAATTAAAACTAATTTTTATCTGCATCTACTGTACCTCTGAAAAAATATTTGGGCTTCTAGCAGTGTGTGGGACTTGTTCTATTGGTCCATCTATACTGACCTCCATCAGGTTGCAAACTGAATATAGTTTTTTCTGCATCTAACCCAGCCAATAGTTTTGGCCTAATACCACAGTTTGGCCACTCAGCTCTGCTCGGTTACCATCCATTGTTTTTTTGTGCAAACAAATCCAGAGTTGTGAATTAGTTAACCACCAAAATGAGTGGAAAAAGGCCTGCTGCTGGTGGAAAGGGAAATAGGCGTGTTGGGAATGGGAAAAAAGGTTGTGTCCGTGGGGTAGGTGTTAAAGCAACAGTAACATCTGCAGAAGAAAGACCATCTTCCAGCCAAACTAAAATGTCTACTTCTTTTAGCGGACAATGTGATAAGATCCCTTTCTTACGGCCACGCCAATCGCTACAAATTCCAGATGAGGCACAAAAACAGCAGGTGCTTCAACGGATATCAAGTGCTCCTTTAAGTGGGCTCTCCTCCACATCAACTTCAACATCACAAATACTCCAGTCCTCAAAGGTGTCACCCAAATCGCACTTGCTTCCTCACAGCTCCCAAATCTCCAGCTGCCCGTCTGAGTATGAGGTAGAACAGATGGTTGAGTCTGCAGAGCTGTTTACTCATACTATAGCCTGGGAATCAGAGGTCGACTCCAGCGCTTCTGTGAATCCAGACGAGGAAATGATCTGCACTGATGCCCAGAATCTTTATGAGTCGGATCCAGGACCAGACGCAGAAGGTTCTGACCATAATGTAGACCCTCATTCCCAAACTGTAACTCCTGTTGGTGGAGACAATGAGGAAGATGATGATAAGACTCAAATACCTGATTGGAGCGACAACTTTAGTTTTTTGTCAGGGCAGGAACAGGTTGGCTCTGAGGACGACGGGTGTGATAACGCACAGGGTGATGATGATGAGGTCGGAGATCCCACTTACTGTCAACCCACAGTCAGCCAAGAGATGAGGTCAGCAGAGGAGGTGGAGGAAGATGCTAGTGACGACGAGGTCAGGTTGCGCCTTCCTGGACAGAGACGTAGTACTGGAAGCACGTCAACAACTGCATCCTCAAACACAACTCTGCCTCTCACCACAAGTCGTGGTGGCTCTTCAGGTCTCATGGGTGCTAAGCCTTGCATAGCCTGGGCATTTTTTCAGATCGATAAAGATGACCCAACTCGTGTTATCTGTAACATTTGTCAGCAAAAGCTAAGTAGAGGCCAAAAAATACATAGTTTGAGTACTTCATGCATGAACCGGCACATGGACATGAAGCATAAGTTGCAGTGGGAAGCTCAGTGTGCTACAATGCGGCCTAGCCGGCCGGGCCAACCACCGTCTGCCATATCTTGTGCATCTGCGGCCTCTTCATCCTCTGTGACTGGGGGGACAGCAGTCACACCTGTTTTGGGGCGCAGACCTGCCACCTCTTTACCCGCAACAGCCAGCGTGATTGGCAGGTCATCATTTTCTTTGGAGGTGGTAACACCAGCTGGTGTTGAGCGCTGTCCGACATCGATAGCACCACCTTTGGATCAAGGCAACCTAACATGTCCGCCTGCATCTTCATCACAGACCGGCAGTTTGCCGGGGACACCCTTATCAACCCCGTCTAAGCACAATAGCCAGCCCTCGGTCCCTCAGATGTGGACAAGTAAAAGACCATTTCCTCCTAGCCATGAGAAAGCTAAGAGGTTGAATTTCACCATCTGCAAGCTCTTGGCTACAGAAATGCTGCCTTTCCGCCTGGTGGACACAGAGGATTTTCGAGACCTTATGTCCGTCGCAGTGCCCCAGTACCAGATGCCCAGTCGGCACTACTTCTCAAAGAAAGGTGTGCCTGCGCTCCACCAGCATGTCGCACACAACATCACCGCTTCTTTGAGAAACTCTGTGTGTGACAGGGTGCATTTCACCACAGACACTTGGACGAGTAGGCATGGACAGGGGCGTTACATGTCGCTGACTGGGCACTGGGTAACTATGGTGACAGCAGGACAAGGGGCTGCTGTCCAAGTCTTGCCGTCCCCACGAGTTGTACGTCAATCCTCTTTATGTCAAAGTTCCTCCACTGCTTCTGCCTCCTCAACCTCCTCTCGGTCTTCTACCTGCACCCAAAGCCTGTCTGGTCATGCCACAAGCTTTCTAACTGCGCAGAAGGGATCCTGCACACCTCCTTACTATGCTGGCAGTAGGGCTCAACGTCATCAGGCGGTTTTTACATTGAAATGTCTGGGAAATGTGAGTCACACAGCTGAGGAGTTGTGGTCAGCTCTGGAGAACCAATTTCATGAATGGTTGTCTCCACTGAACCTGAAACCAGGGAAGGCCGTGTGCGACAATGCTGCAAACCTGGGTGGGGCCCTTCGCCGGGGCAATGTCACACACGTGCCTTGTATGGCTCACGTGTTGAACCTGGTTGTCCAGCAATTTTTAGCCCACTATCCCAGACTAGATGGCCTTCCGCAGAGGGCACGGTCGCTGTGTGCTCACTTCCGCCATTCGCATCCCGCAGCTCAGCGACTTACATCTCTACAGAAGTCGTTGGGCCTGCCACTTCACCGGCTAAAATGCGATGTGCCTACCCGGTGGAATTCAACTCTGCACATGTTGCAGCGACTGTGGCAGCACCGACAAGCCCTGGTGCAATACGTTCTGACGTATAGCCTGGGCCAACGAGATTCAGAGGTGGGGCAAATCACGCTGGAGGAGTGGTCTCAGATCAGGGACCTATGCACCCTTCTGCACAGTTTTGAAATGGCGACGAAGATGTTTAGTGCTGACGATGCCATTATCAGCATGACTATTCCGGTGATTTACATGCTGGAGCACATGTTAAACAGAATTCGGAGTCAGGTGGTGGCACAAGAGGAGGTGGAGGAAGTAGAGGAGGAGGAGTTGTATGCGGAAGGGCTAACATCTGCAAGGTCCAGAAGGTCGGCAGCACCAAGGCGGCAGGCATGTGAGGGTGGGGGAGATGGTTTTACCAGGGCGCATGGTAGCAGCCAAACTAGTGAGGAAGGTGCAGGAGCCCAGGAAGAAGTGGAGGACGAACTGATGGAAGACTCATCAGATGAGGGAGACCTTGATCACATTTCTGTTGTGCGAGGTTGGGGGGAGAGGACAGAGGAAGGAAGCATGATTGTTACCTCGCCACCAACACAACAGGGACTTGGTGCTCCTGGATGCGCAACACACATGAGTGCCTTCTTGCTGCACTACCTGCAACATGACCCTCGAATTGTGAGAATTAGAAATAATCCTGACTACTGGGTTGCCACACTGTTAGATCCCCGGTACAAAAGTAAATTTGCAGAAATTATTCCTGCCATAGAAAGGGATGCACGCATGCAGGAGTATCAGCAGAGACTGTTGCAGAATCTTACATGTGCTTTTCCACAAAATACCAGTGGTGCACGTAGTGAATCTCACAGTTCCAACTTGCCAACCGTGGGACCGTCAAGTGTTCAGCACTCAAACCGTAACAGAACCACAGTATCTGCTGGTAACATCAATTTTGCGGAATCATTTCACCACTTTTTTAGCCCATCCTTTGCAAGGCCACAGGAGACAAGAAGTCTGACACATAGTCAACGCCTAGAGACGATGGTACAGGAGTATCTCCAAGTAAACATTGAAGCCACGACTGTGTCACTGGACCCTTGCTCTTTTTGGGCTTCCAATCTGGATAAATGGCCGGAGCTAGCCACTTACGCCTTGGAGATCTTGTCATGCCCCGCAGCCAGCGTTCTGTCTGAACGTGTGTTCAGCGCTGCTGGTGGTGTGCTGACAGATAAGCGCACGCGGCTCTCCACTGATAATGTAGACAGACTCACGTTCATAAAGATGAACAAATCATGGATCCGAAACGACTTTTCTACCCCTGTGTCATCCTGGGGAGAGTAAAAGCTTGATGATTGGTTAAAATCACCCTACCAAACGTTTTAAGCTTTCAAATTACTAATCATGTTTATCTGTATCTTGACTGGAAAATAATTTGGGCTTTGTAGCAGTGTGCAGCACTGATCCTATTAGGCCATCTATAATAAGCTCCACCAGATTTAAAATTAAAAATAATTTTTAGCTGCATCTAGCCCGGAAAATAATTTTGGGGCTCCGAGATGCGCAAGACACATAAGTGCCTTCTTGCTGCACTACCTGCAGCATGACCCTCATATTGTCAGAATTCGAAGTAATCATGACTACTGGGTTGCCACACTCTTAGATCCCCCAAACTTTTCGATCAACCTTTTCATTTTAATAAAGACCAAAAAAATGGTCATTTTTGAAATTATAAGCATTAGCAGGTTGTTAGAAACTGAAATCAAACAGTTTTCAACTCAAAACTTTATTCTAGGTGATGTTACATTTTCACATAGGACCCCTTGTTCGAAAGGAGCTTCTGAACCCTCTCGTCCATTGAATTTGTCAGGTTTTGGATGGTTTCTGCTTCAATTGTTTTGCATGAGGACAGAATACCCTCCCAGAGCTGTTGCTTAGATGTGAACTGCCTCCCGCCATCATAGACACTCCTTTTAATGATGCTCCAAAGGTTCTGAATGGGGTAGAGGTCAGGGGAGCATGGGGGTCACACCATAAGTTTGTCCCCTTTTATGCCCATATCAGCCAGAGATGCAGATGTTTTATGTGCAGCATGAGATGGTGCATTATCATGCAGAAAAATGATCTTGCTGTGAAATACACGGTTCTTCTTCTTGAACCATGGCAGGAAGTGCTGTTTGAGAAAATCCACATACATTATGGAGTTCATCTTTAGCGCCTTCAGGGATCCTAAAGGGGCCGACAATCTCTCTCCCCATGATTCCAGCCCAAAACATTACTCCACCTCCTCCTTGTTGGCGCTGTAGCCGTGTTTGCGTGGGGTGTCCATCAACCAGCCATCCTCCACTCCATCCATCTGGACCATCGAGCGCTGCACGGCACTCATCCGTGAACAAAACAGTTTTGAAATCAGTCTTCATGTAATGTTTGGCCCACTGGAGCCGTTTCTGCTTGTGTGAAGTGGACAGCTGCAAACCTCTGAAGGACCCTGCATCTTGTTGTTCGGTGGACGTTGGAGGCACAAGCAGCTTCAAAAACTTGTCTGCTGCTATGACAAGGCTTTTTTGCCGCTGCTCTTTCAACCTGACGTAATTGCCTATAGGAGAGAGTCCTCAATTTGCCCTTATCAGCACGCACACGTGTGTACTGTGAATCAGCTACATACTTCTTGATTGCCAAGACACTTCATCCTGATCATCGCACAATGTTGATTGTAGTCATGCCTTGACTTAAACACTCCACAATTTGTTGCTTCTCAGCAGCCGACACATCCTTTTTCTTTCCCATTTTGGCAGAAAATGTAGGCTGCTGAATAATGTGAGAGAGCCTTCTTAAGTAGTCTTGCCTTTCATTGGACACACCTGCCAAACTAATTAGCACTGGTGTCTGCAATTGCTTACAGTGATATAAAGAGCCCTGACACACATCACCATCAATGAGTTTAACTGACAAACAAACAAATTCTTCCCTTATCACTCCTAAACACTTTTTGCATAATAATTTGGAACACAGTGTACATGTGCTTTTCCACAAAACACCAGTGGTTCACGTAGTGAATCTTACAGTTCTAACTTGCCAACCGTGGTCTGTATGGAGTTGTTCAATAAAGGGCCCAAAATTAAGATAACATAGATGGGAGAGGTCTCTATGAATAGGAATTCCTAAGTATTTGATACCCTGTGAGGGCCAGGCAAAGGGAAAGTTGGACTGGATGGAATCCTATATGGATTTGGGGAGGGAGACATCGAGGGCCTCAGACTTCGCTGCATTGATTTTAAAATTTGACCATGTAACAAAGTGATCTATTTCAGCCATAACAGCATGGATGGATATATGTGATTGAGTGATATATACTAGGACATCATCAGCAAATAGAGAGCACTTGTACTCGGTGCCTCCCACCTCAATCCACCTAATATTGGGGTTATGGCGAATTGATGAGAGCAGGTGCTCCGTCACTAGGATGTATAAGAGAGGGGACAGAGAACATCCCTGCCTTGTCCCATTGGTGATTGTGAAAGGTGATGAAAATGTTCTGACGCGCCCCCTGGGCCTTGGGACACCCGGAGCCGGACCCTTTTTGGTGGATGCTGGTGGTTGTAGTCTCCGTGGCGGCAACCCGGTTCCGTGGCTCATGGCGGTCAAACCAGTGGCGGAACTATTTATGTGGTTTTGATGTTTAAATGTCCGACTACGCCACCCGTGGATTGCGGTCAGAGTGAACCGCCGCTCCAGGGCAGACCGCTGAGGCTGGTGTTGTGGGTGCAGCAGAGCGTAGCATAACTCCCCACGGGAGGAGTATAGCCTCAGGGCAGTGTGTGCGGAGGATGGGGGTGATGGTGCAGGGCAGCAGCAATAATGACACGGAGTCAGTGATGCAGTCCAGGGCCTTTACTCACAGTTCTTATTATCCAGACCACGTCTGCAGGTAACGGCTGCCCACGTCGTACTGTGCTCACCAGGTGAGGGGCTCAGACAACTCCCAGATAACTTTGGAGTGCTTCACAGTACCCCCTTTGTGTGTCCTTTGTCTGGCCTTTCTTACCAACCCTTCTGTCCGGCTGCCTCGGGCCTCCTCTTGGTAAACTTGGCGCCAGTTTCCCTGAGCCAATGTGGTGCCTTCCTAGCGGGTGTAGCGAGGGGCTGCGCCACATAAAATGTCACAGCCTCCTGTTTCTAGCTGAGGGTCGTTTCCTGCCTCCACTAGTTTCGGGGACCGGTCTCCCCCTTTGGCCTGACCCCTCCACGCAGGTGGATTCTGGCGTGCGGTGGCGACTCGCCCGTCCGCACCCCTGAGATCCCTTCGTTCCTCGTTCCTGGAGCCTTCTCCGCTCCTCTTCCTTCCTTCTCCCTCTTCCAGGCCTGGGCCTCTGTTACTAGGCCCGCCTCCGGAGCAGAGCTCATGCAGAGCCCCTGCTCCCTGCCACTTCTGCTCAGACTTCTCTGCACTGAACTAAGATGGTGCCCACCTTTTATACTCCCTTCTCAATGCACCCAGGAACTGCTTCCTCCCTGCTCCTGCACTACAGGGTTCCCCTTCCTCAGTGTTCCCTCCCCCCACTCCAGCCAGGGACAGGGACTGTCGTGCCCATCTCAGGGGCATATTGGTCACCCTGCCCCACGGCAATGTGGTGTAATGCATGCAGGTGTCGGGTCCTGATCCACACTACATCCTTACCTGAGAGTGAGATATCACACCTCTGGGTGAGGTGCAATACCTCTGTAGCAACCGAGCCCTCAGGGTGCTACAGTTCCATTTATCTTCAGCCTAGGTGACGTATTGCGATACAGGGCCATGATTTTGGCTATAAAAGGGTCCCCTAGACCCCTACCCCAAGCTTTTTAAGAGAATCATATATGGCGTGCCAGGAGACTCTATGGAATGCTTTCTCAGCATCCAACGAGAGTATCTAATTACAAATTTTTAACTGCATCTAGCCCAGGAAATACTTTGTGCCTAGTAGGAGGGTCTGCTAGTCAGCGGATTATCCCGGCTGTTAAGCAAGCTACACCACCTGTAGTTTGGACACTTCATTTTTTCAAAGGAAATGCTTCGGGACAACGGGATACTCAGTGAAGAGCATCAGGAGGCACCCCAAGGCATAGGGGCTGGGACTGGCAGTAGGATGCCTTGCGGTGGACAGCCGAGCTCGATCCTTATAAAAGCTTTTTAACTGCAGCAGCTTTAGTGGACGCTACTGGAGCTGGAATTACGCGGCTGCTGGCATGAGACTTGCCCTCCAATAGATCCTTGTAAATGGATTTAAAGTGTATTCATTCAAATTAGAGAGACAATTTAAATTAAAAAGCTTAGAGCTGCCTCCACCACAGGGGGGCTCGCTCGACCCACCAGCGGACAGGCACCAGTATTGGGAGAGGGGGGCTGGCCATCAGGGTTCACCGCGGCTCTGGCACAAACCCAGCGACATGGAGGTGGCACGGGCAGGAGCGGACTGGCCGTGTCGGCTTCTCACTTTTTGGATTTTAGAAGGGCATGACATGCCTATATCTGTGTCTCCCCCTCCTTTTACTCCTCCACCTCTTTTATTTTCGCATGACTATATGTACTTGTCACTTTTCCATGTGTTAGTTATGTCTTCTGAGCAGTTTGTCAGCTTTTGGACACCTTTGAAGGTGTTTTCTATGTGTTTCTATGTGTTTTTGTTTGCCTGCCATTGGTTTTAACGGTGTTCGAAGGTGTTCGACGAACAGTTCGACGAACAGTTCGGCGAACACACGGGTGTTCGACGAACCGAACCGAACTCGAACACTACGGGGGTGGCTCAACACTACTCAAGATGCAGTGACAAAATCGGAAGTCAATTGGAGAACAGCTATTAGCAAATAAACAATGAAGTCACTGGACAAGATCTTCAAATCGAGGAACATTTCACTGGCGACAAAGCCATGGATCGTACGTAGTCTGTTTTTTTCTGTAGTAACGTATGGATGCGAAACCTAGACGATAAAGAAACAAGACAGAAGAAGAATCAACGCCTTCGTAATGAGCTGGAGAAGGATGTTATCAATATCACGGATGGCAAAAAGAACAAACAAATCAATTTTAGAACAAATCAAGCCAGACATGTCACTCGAAGCAAGGATGAACAAGCTACGACTTTCCTATTTTGGACACATCATATGAAGAGAGCAATCATTGGAGAAGGACATCATGGTCGGAAGACTAGAAGGAACAAGGCAAAAAGGAAGACCAGCAACCTGCTGTCTTGACACTATCAGGATAATGGTGGAGAAGACCCTGGGGGACCTACCTAGGCTTGCACAAGATCGATCTTCCTAAAGAAGCGTTCATCCATTAAGTCACCATGGCTTGAGATTGAACCAAAGGCTGTTAAATAATCATATTTTTCAGACTAGTTCCAACTTTAAGGTCCTCTATCTGGCACTGGTGACTTTGGGGAGGGACCATACCTCACATTATTTTTATTCTGTATTCTCACAGACGTGGAGTAACCATTATGGCATTAGGAAGTTTTAAGATTTGGAAGTAACACGCAAACAGTTATATTTGGTCTTTAAACTCCAACATCTATAAAATTAAACATTACTGTTCATACATTCAAATCATTTTATGACCCCACAATATCCAAGAGACTAAAAATGTAATTGTACTTCACTTTATTATAGGAAAAACATGCTCTGTTGATGAACAAGAATATTTCCATGTATTTATGACATTATTGCATTGTGTGGTGCAGAAATGCGGTATTAGCCCTATAGCAATTGGTGTATGACAAATGTATTACCTACACTCTGTTGTGGTCAATTATGTTAGTGTACATCTTAGCATGGCCATCCCTTGTGCCCGATCTCCTATAAGTTTTAGGCATAAAGGCAAATGTTTCTGCAATAAATGCTTACAGACTAGTGAGAGTGCAAAGTGTGGTGGAAAATGGCAATTATTAAACATATTCTCAAATCCAGAACTAACAAACCTTGGTTTCAAGTATTAGCAATAAATCTAGTCCTAGTACCTGTGAGTTCCAAGAAGTCTGAAGCACCAAAAAATAATCCTTGTTTAAAAAGCTTAACTTTTATTCCATCAAAGACATATCAGCAAGGAAAACAAGGCTGTTATATATTTTTAAAAATTAATAAATAAAAGTTGTTTTTTGGTGCCTCGGATTTTTTGCAACTCTGCTGTTTGGACCTGGTGGGAGGTCAATCCGAGTAGGCACAAATTTATCAATGGTGCTTGGGTTCGTTTACGTGAACCTAGATAGCGGTGATATCACTTTTGACTTTAACGTTAATTGTAACTTAATTTTATCATGTCTAGCAATTGGCACAAAGCATGGAAAGTTATATGAAACCTCAATCATGGCAGGCAGACCCAGGACAAAATAGCTAAGCCTCATTCTACAATTCATGCCGCTTGCACCTCAAAGTGCCTCCCCCACGAACTCAGCTCTCCTATCTTGCTTTTCCATCACAGGTTCTAATAACCTATTGGTACTCTTAAAACAATTTAAAAACTGTCACAAATATAGTTAAATTGATGAGAATTAACTCACCAGAATGTATTACTCTGCTCACAGGTCCTCTGATTCCAGTTGTTTCCAGGAGGCTAGCTATAAAATCTTCTCAAGATGGTAACCGCTACCTTCCAAACTTCACTCAATGATGCCCAGTGTCCCTTCACGATGTCAGAACTGTCTGACTGGCAAAATGCTCTACCCTTCTCACTTTTCTGAAGGTCCAATCCTAGCTCATTTCTAAAAATGTAAAAAATTACTTACACATTCACATATTTGTTTTCCATTCTCCTTGACCTTTTTCCTTTTACATCTGTGTGACATCTTCCTATCCTTTTCGCCCTTCCATAACCCCCATTGCTATAACTTTGAAATGCTAAATAAAAAATATACATATTTTTAAAAAAATATGTAAAAAAAAAAACCCTCCCAAAATCTAAAATCTATTATTTAAAAAATTCTATAGTTTATTTATTTTAATATTGTTCATCCCAGACAACAAACACTGGCAAAAAATCAAAATGGCAGAATCTCAGTTTTTTTTGACAGAGTTCAACAGAATACATTGTTTAAATAGGAAGGATGAATGGAGTCTAAATAAATTGGATGAGTGAGAGTGTGTGCATCAGTTTTTCGGCTCAAGTGAAAAGTAGTTAACGAGTTACAGAACAATAGAGAAAGAACATAACTTGAAGAAGAAAAGTATTCAGAAACATTGCAGATAACTGTGAAAAAACAAAAGCATGAGTAAGTATTTGGCAAAGAAAGAAGGAATTTGGAGGAACATTGGTGAAATTGAAAAGAAAATTGAGGGAGGAGTCAGGATATGGAAGAAGAGAAGATGGAGAACAGAAAACTAAAAACACTGCAGAATTAATTATTACATTACTGATACTTACTAATTAGTCTACAGGAGAGAGAGACTGAGGACCCCTCTGACCATAGGAGCTTACACTCTGCAAGAGAGAGAAAGAAAAGACCTCGCTGACCATCATAGCTTACACTCTACAGACGAGAGAGACTCTGGAGATGGAAAACGACTTTTCGGTACAAACTATGCTCTACTGGGAATCATTGACCTGTGATGTCCCAGGTACTGACCACTAGTGTTGAGCCACCCCCGTAGTGTTCGAGTTCGGTTCGGTTCATCGAACACCCGTATGTTCGCCGAACTGTTCGTCGAACTGTTCGTCGAACACCTTCAAACACCGTTAAAACCAATGGCAGGCAAACTAAAACACATAGAAACACATAGAAAACACCTTCAAAGGTGTCTAAAAGCTGACAAACTGCTCAGAAGACACAACTAACACATGGAAAATTGACAAGTACATATAGTCATGCGAAAAGAAAAGAGATGGAGGAGTAAAAGGAGGGGGAGACACAGATATAGGCATGTCATGCCCTTCTAAAACCAAAAAAGTCCGAAGCCGACATGGCCAGTCCGTTGCTGCCCGTGCGACCTCCGTGTCGCCGGGTTTGTGCCAGAGCCGCGGTGGACCTTGACGGCCAGCCCCCCTCTCCCAATACTGGTGCCTGTCCGCTGGTGGGTCGAGTGAGCCCCCCTGCGGTGAAGGCAGGTCTAATCTTTTTAATTTAAATTTTCTCTCTAGTTTGAATGAGTACACTTTAAATCCTTCTATAAGTATCTAATGAAGGGCAAGTCTCATGCCAGAAGCCGCGGTAATTCCAGCTCCAGTAGCGTCCACTAAAGCTGCTGCAGTTAAAAAGCTTTTATAAGGATCGAGCTTGGCGGTCCACCGAAAGGCGTCCTACCGCCAGTCCCAGCCCCTGTGCCTTGGAATGCCTCCTCGATGCTCTTCACTGAGTGTCCCGGGGGCCCGAACCATTTCCTTTGAAAAAATTAAGTGTCCAAACTACAGGTGGTGTAGCTTGCTTAATAGCTGGGATAATCCACTGACTAGCAGACACTGCTACTAGGCACAAAGTATTTCCTGGGCTAGATGCAATTAAAAATTTGTAATTAGATACTCTCGTTGGATGTTGAGAAAGCATTCCATAGAGTCTCCTGGCACGCCATATATTATTCTCTTAAAAAGCTTGGGGTAGGGATCTAGGGGACCCTTTTATAGGCAAAATCACGGCCCTGTATCGCAATACATCACCTAGGCTGAAGATAAATGGAACATTTTCATCACCTTTCATAATCACCAATGGGACAAGGCAGGGATGTCCTCTGTCCCCTCTCTTATACATCCTAGTGACGGAGCACCTGCTCTCATCAATTCGCCATAACCCCAATATTAGGTGGATTGAGGTGGGAGGCACCGAGTACAAGTGCTCTGCATTTGCTGATGATGTCCTAGTATATATCACTCAATCACATATATCCATCCCTGCTGTTATGGTTGAAATAGATCACTTTGTTACATGGTCAAATTTTAAAATCAATGCAGCGAAGTCTGAGGCCCTCGATGTCTCCCTCCCCAAATCCATACAAGATTCCATCCAGTCCAACTTTCCCTTTGCCTGGCCCTCACAGGGTATCAAATACTTAGGAATTCATATTCATAGAGACCTCTCCCGTCTATGTTATCTTAATTTTGGGCCCTTTATTGAACAACTCCATACAGACCACGGTTGGCAAGTTAGAACTGTAATATTCACTATGCGAACCACTGGTGTTTTGTGAAAAAGCACATGTACACTGTGTTCCAAATTATTATGCAAAAAGTGTTTAGGAGTGATAAGGTAAGAATTTTTTTGTTTGTCAGTTAAACTCATTGATGGTGATGTGTGTCAGGGCTCTTTATATCACTGTAAGCAATTGCAGACACCTGTGCTAATTAGTTTGGCAGGTGTGTCCAATGAAAGGCAAGACTACTTAAGAATGCTGTCCCACATTATTAAGCAGCCTACATTTTTTGCCAAAATGGGAAAGAAAAAGGATGAGTAGGCTGCTGAGAAGCAACAAATTGTGGAGTGTTTAGGTCAAGGCATGACTACAATCAACATTGCCAAGACACTTCATCCTGATCTTCGCACAATCAAGAAGTATGTAGCTGATTCACATTACACAAGTGTGCGTGCTGATAAGGGAAAATTGAGGACTCTTTCCTACAGGCAATTACGTCAGGTTAAAAGATCAGCGGCAAAAAAGCCTTGTCATAGCAGCAGACAAGTTTTTGAAGCTGCTGGTGCCTCCAACGTCCCCCGAACAACAAGATGCAGGGTCCTTCAGAGGTTTGCAGCTGTGCGTAAGCCATCCTGTCGACCTCCTCTATCCACTGTGCACAAGCAGAAACGGCTCCAGTGGGCCAAACAATACATGAAGGCTGACTTCAAAACTGTTTTGTTCACCGATGAATGCCGTGCAACGCTCGATGGTCAAGATGAATGGAGTGGAGGATGGCTGGTTGATGGACACCCCATGCAAACACGGCTACGGCGCCAACAAGGAGGAGGTGGAGTAATGTTTTGGGCTGGAATCATGGGGAGAGAGATTGTCGGCCCCTTTAGGATCCCTGAAGGGGTAAAGATTAACTCCATAATGTATGTGGAGTTTCTCAAACAGCACTTCCTGCCATGGTTCAAGAAGAAGAACCGTGTATTCCGCAGCAAGATCATTTTCATGCATGATAATGCACCGTCTCATGCTGCACATAACACATCTGCATCTCTGGCTGATATGGGCATAAAAGGGGACAAACTTATGGTGTGACCCCCATGCTCCCCTGACCTCAACCCCATTGAGAACCTCTGGAGCATCAACAAAAGGAGTGTCTATGATGGCGGGAGGCAGTTCACATCTAAGCAACAGCTCTGGGAGGGTATTCTGTCCTCATGCAAAACAATTGAAGCAGAAACCATCCAAAACCTGACAAATTCAGTGGACTAGAGAGTTCAGAAGCTCCTTTCGAACAAGGGGTCCTATGTGCAAATGTAACATCAGCTAGAATAAAGTTTTGAGTTGAAAACTGTTTGATTTCAGTTACTAATAACCTGCTAATGCTTATAATTTCAAAAATGACCATTGTTTTGTTCTTTATTAAAATGAAAAGGTTGATCGAAGAGTGTGGGAGATCTAAGAGTGTGGCAACCCAGTAGTCAGGATTATTTTGAATTCTGACAATCTGAGGGTCATGTTGCAGGTAGTGCGCATCTAGGAGCCCCAAAATTATTTTCCGGGCTAGATGCAGCTAAAAATTATTATTAATTTGAAAGCTGGTGGAGCTTAGTATAGATGGCCTAATAGAATCAGTACTGCACACTGCTACAAGGCCCAAATTATTTTCCAGCCAAGATACAGATAAACATGATTAGAAATTTTAAATCTGGTGGAGTTTAGTATAGATGGCCTAATAGAATCAGTACTGCACACTGTTACAAGGCCCAAATTATTTTCCAGCCAAGATACAGATAAACATGATTAGTAATTTTAAATCTGGTGTAGTTTAGTATAGATGGCCTAAAAAGAATCAGTACTGCACACTGCTATAAGGCCCAAATTATTTTCCAGCCAAGATACAGATAAACATGATTTGAAAGCTTAAAATGGTTGGTGAGGTGATTTTAACAAATCATCAAGCTTTTACTCTCCCCAGGATGACACAGGGGTAGAAAAGTCGTTTCGGATCCATGATTTGTTCATCTTTATGAACGTGAGTCTGTCTACATTATCAGTGGAGAGCCGCGTGCGCTTATCTGTCAGCACACCACCAGCAGCGCTGAACATACGTTCAGACGGAACGCTGGCTGTTGGGCATGACAAGATCTCAAAGGCGTAAGTGGCGAGCTCCGGCCCATTTATCCAGATTGGAAGCCCAAAAAGAGCAAGGGTCCAGTGACACAGTCATGGCTTCAATGTTTACTTGGAGATACTCCTGTACCATTGTCTCTAGGCGTTGACTATGTGTCACACTTCTTGTCTCCTGTGGCCTTGCAAAGGATGGGCTAAAAAAGTGGTGAAATGATTCCGCAAAATTGATGTTACCAGCAGATACTGTGTTTCTGTTACGTTTTGAGTGCTGAACACTCGACGGTCCCCCGGTTGGCAAGTTCGAACTGTGAGATTCACTACTTGCACCACTAGTGTTTTGGGGAAAAGCACATGTAAGATTCTACAACAGTCTCTGCTGATACTCCTGCATGCGTGCATCTCTTTCTATGGCAGGAATAATTTCTGCAAATTTACTTTTGCACCAGGGATCTAACAGTGTGGCAACCCAGTAGTCAGGATTATTTCTAATTCTCACAATTCGAGGGTCATGTTGCAGGTAGTGCAGCAAGAAGGCACTCATGTGTCTTGCGCATCCAGGAGCACCAAGTCCCTGTTGTGTTGGTGGCGAGGTAACAATCATGCTTCCTTCCTCTGCCCTCTCCCCCCAACCTCGCACAACAGAAATGTGATCAAGGTCACCCTCATCTGATGAGTCTTCCATCAGTTCGTCCTCCACTTCTTCCTCGGCTCCTGCACCTTCCTCGGCTCCTGCACCTTCCTCACTAGTTTGGCTGCTACCATGCGCCCTGGTAAAACCATCTCCCCCACCCTCACATGCCTGCCGCCTTGGTGCTGCCGACCGTCTGGACCTTGCAGATGTTAGCCCTTCCGCATACAACTCCTCCTCCTCTACTTCCTCCACCTCCTCTTGTGCCACCACCTGACTCTGAATTCTGTTTAGCATGTGCTCCAGCATGTAAATCACCGGAATAGTCATGCTGATAATGGCATCGTCAGCACTAAACATCTTCGTCGCCATTTCAAAACTGTGCAGAAGGGTGCATAGGTCCCTGATCTGAGACCAAACCTCCAGTGTTATTTGACCCACCTCTGGTTCTCGTTGGCCCAGGCTATACGTCAGAACGTATTGCACCATGGCTTGTCAGTGCTGCCACAGTCGCTGCAACATGTGCAGAGTTGAATTCCACCGGGTAGGCACATCGCATTTTAGCCCGGGAAGAGGAAGGCCCAACGACTTCTGTAGAGTTGTAAGTCACTGAGCTGCGGCATGCGAACGGCGGAAGTGAGCACACAGCGACCGTGCCCTCTGCAGAAGGCCATCTAGTCCGGGATAGTGGGCTAAAAATTGCTGGACAACCAGGTTCAACATGTGAGCCATACAAGGCACGTGTGTGACATTGTCCCGGCGAAGGGCCGCACCCAGGTTTGCAGCATTGTCGCACACGGCCTTCCCTGGTTTTAGGTCCAGTGGAGACAACCATTCATGAAACTGGTTCTCCAGAGCTGACCACAACTCCTCAGCTGTGTGACTCACATTTCCCAGACATTTCAAAGTAAAAACTGCCTGATGACGTTGAGCCCCGCTGCCAGCATAGTAAGGAGGTGTGCAGGATCCCTTCTGCGCAGTTAGAAAGCTTGTGGCATGACCAGACAGGCTTTGGGTGCAGGTGGAGGACTGAGAGGAGGTTGAGGAGGCAGAAGCAGTGGAGGAACTTCGAGATAAAGAGGATTGACGCACAACTCGTGGGGACGGCAAGACTTGTACAGCAGCCCCTTGTCCTGCTGTCACCATAGTTACCCAGTGCCCAGTCAGCGACATGTAACGCCCCTGTCCATGCCTACTTGTCCAAGTGTCTGTGGTGAAATGCACCCTGTCACACACAGAGTTTCTCAAAGAAGCGGTGATGTTGTGTGCGACATGCTGGTGGAGCGCAGGCACACCTTTCTTTGAGAAGTAGTGCCGACTGGGCATCTGGTACTGGGGCACTGCGACGGACATAAGGTCTCGAAAATCCTCTGTGTCCACCAGGCGGAAAGGCAGCATTTCTGTAGCCAAGAGCTTGCAGATGGTGAAATTCAACTTCTTAGCTTTCTCATGGCTAGGCGGAAATGGTCTTTTACTTGTCCACATCTGAGGGACCGAGGACTGGCTGTTGTGCTTAGACGGAGTTGAGAAGGGTGTCCCCGGCAAACTGCCGGTCTGTGAGGAAGATGCAGGCGGACATGTTAGGTTGCCTTGATCCAAAGGTGGTGCTATCGATGTCGGACAGCGCTGAACACCAGCAGCTGTTTCCACCTCCAAAGAAAATGATGACCTGCCAATCACGCTGGTTGTTCGGGGTAAAGAGGTGGCAGGTCTGCGTCCCAAAACAGGTGTGACTGCTGTCCCCCCAGTCACAGAGGATGAAGAGGCCGCGGATGCACAAGATGTGGCAGACGGTGGTTGGCCCAGCCGGCTAGGCCGCATTGTAGCACAGTGAGCTTCCCACTGCAACTTATGCTTCATATCCATGTGCCTATTCATGCATGACGTACTCAAACTATGTATTTTTTGGCCTCTACTTAGCTTTTGCTGACAAATGTTACAGATAACACGAGTTGGGTCATCTTTATCGATCTGAAAAAATGCCCAGGCTATGCAAGGCTTAGCACCCATGCGACCTGAAGAGCCACTGCGACTTGTGGTCAGAGGCAGAGTTGTGTTTGAGGATGCAGTTGTTGACGTGCTTCCAGTACTACGTCTCTGTCCAGGAAGGCGCAACCTGACCTCGTCGCCACTAGCATCTTCCTCCACCTCCTCTGCTGACCTCGTCGACTGGCTGACTGTGGGTTGACAGTAAGTGGGATCTCCAACCTCGTCATCATCACCCTGTGTGTTATCACACTCGTCATCCTCAGAGCCAACCTCTTCCTGCCCTGACAAAAAACGAAAGTTGTCGCTCCAATCAGGTATTTGAGTCTCATCATCATCTTCCTCATTGTCTCCACCAACAGGAGTTACAGTTTGGGAACTTGGGTCTACATTATGGTCAGAACCTTCTGCGTCTGGTCCTGGATCCGACTCATAAAGATTCTGGGCATCAGTGCAGATCATTTCCTCGTCTGGATTCACAAAAGCTCTGGAGCCGACCTCTGATTCCCAGGCTATAGTATGAGAAAACAGCTCTGCAGACTCAACCATCTGTTCTACCCCATACTCAGACAGGCAGCTGGAGACTTGGGAGCTGTGAGGAAGCAAGTGCGATTGGGGTGACACCTCTGAGGACTGGAGTATTTGTGATGTTGAAGTTGAGGTGGAGGAGAGCCCACTTAAAGGAGCACTTGATATCCGTTGAAGCACCTGCTGTTTTTGCGCCTCATCTGGAAGTTGTAGCGATTGGTGTGGCCGTAAGAAAGGGATCTTATCGCATTGTCCGTTAAAAGAAGTAGACATCTTAGTTTGGCTGGAAGATGGTCTTTCTTCTGCAGATGTTACTGTTGCTTTAACACCTACCCCACGGACACAACCTTTTTTTCCTTTCCCAACACGCCTATTCCCCTTTCCACCAGCAGCAGGCCTTTTTCCACTCATTTTGGTGGTTAACTAATTGACAACTCTGGAGTAGTTTGCACAAAAAACAATGGATGGGAACGAAGCAGAGCTGAGTGGCCAAACTGTGGTATTAGCCCAAAAGTATTGGCTGAGTTAGATGCAGATAAAAATTATTTTGAATTTGCAACCTGGTGGAGGTTAGTATAGATGGACTAATAGAACAAGTCCCACACACTGCTACAAGCCGAAATATTTTTTCAGAGCTAGATGCAGATAAAAATTATTTTGAGTTTGCAACCTGGTGGAGGTTAGTATAGAAGGACTAATAGAACAAGTCCCACACACTGCTACAAGCCGAAATATTTTTTCAGAGCTTGATGCAGATAAAAATTATTCTGAATTTGCAACCTGGTGGAGGTTAGAATAGATCGACTAATAGAACAAGTCCCACACACTGCTACAAGCCGAAATATTTTTTCAGAGCTAGATGCAGAAAAAACAAATATTGAATTTGAAACCTGGTGGAGGTTAGTATAGATGGACTAATAGAACAAGTCCCACACACTGCTACAAGCCGAAATATTTTTTCAGAGCTAGATGCAGATAAAAATTGTTTTGAATGTGCAACCTGGTGGAGGTTAGTATAGATGGACCAATAGAATGATGCTATGCCCAAAAGGTTTTACTTCAGTAGGTGCAGCAAAAAAATTTGTATTCTATACACAGGTGGCGTAGCTTGCAACACAGATAGGCTACTCCACTGACTAACACACACTGCAAGAGGCCAAAAAGGATTTGCTTTGCTAGATTTAGCCAAATGCTGTGAAAAAAACTTGCTCAGCACTGACACAGACCTGCCTGGCAAAAAGTGATAGGAACTGATGTAACCTAGCCCTCAAAAGGACTGCAATTACAATTAGTCTTTTCTCCCAACTAGTGTTGAGCCACCCCCGTAGTGTTCGAGTTCGGTTCGTCGAACACCCGTATGTTCGCCGAACTGTTCATCGAACTGTTCGTCGAACACCTTTGAGCACTGTTAAAACCAATGGCAGGCAAACAAAAACACTTAGAAACACATAGAAAACACATAGAAAACACTTCAAAGGTGTCCGAAAGCTGACAAACTGCTCAGAAGACACAACTAACACATGGAAAAGTGACAAGTACATATAGTCATGTGAAAAGAAAAGAGGTGGAGGAGTAAAAGGAGGGGGAGACACAGATATAGGCATGTCATGCCCTCCTAAAACCAAAAAAGTGCGAAGCCGACACGGCCAGTCTGTTTCTGCTCGTGCGACCTCCGTGTCGCCGGGTTTGTGCTAGAGCTGCCGTGGACCCTGACGGCCAGCCCCGCTCTCTCAATACTGGTACCTGTTAGCTGGTGGGTCGAGCCCCCCCGTGGTGGGGGGGAGTAACATCTGCAGAAGAAAGACCATCTTCCAGCCAAACTAAGATGTCTACTTCTTTTCGTGGACAATGTGATACGATCCCTTTCTTACGGACACGCCCATCGCTACAAATTCCAGATGAGGCACAAAAACAGCAGGTGCTTCAACGTATATCAAGTGCTCCTTCAAGTGGGCTCTCCTCCACCTCAACTTCAACATCACAAATACTCCAGTCCTCAGAGGTGTCACCCCAATCGCTCTTGCTTCCTCACAGGTCCCAAGTCTCCAGCTGCCCGTCTGAGTATGGGGTAACACAGATGGTTGAGTCTGCACAGCTGTTTACTCATACTATAGCCTGGGAAATGGAGGTCTGCTCCAGAGCTTCTGTTAATCCAGACGAGGAAATGATCTGCACTGATGCCCAGAATCTTTATGAGTCGGATCCAGGACCAGATGAAGAAGGTTCTGACCATAATGTAGACCCTCGTTCCCAAACTGTAACTCCTGTTGGTGGAGACAATGATGAAGACGATGATGAGACTCAAATATGTGATTGGAGCGACAACTTGACTTTTCGGTCAGGGCAGGAAGAGGTTGGCTCTGAGGACGACGGGTGTGAGAACATACAGGGTGATGATGACGAGGTTGGAGATCCCACTTACTGTCAACCCACAGTCAGCCAGTCGATGAGGTCAGCAGAGGAGGTGGAGGAGGATGTGACTAGCCCAGGGGATGGGGATGACTCGATATCCGGGCCTTTGCCTGGCCTTTGGGATGTCGCGGTGGTCGGCTCCCGGGCCCGTACCCTGGGGTCAGTCTTTAAAAGGGTGCATAATTGTTAATTTTATAAGAGTTCATGACGCCACCTGTGGTATCTGGTGAGAAGCACCAGCGCTGCAGTAGTCCACTGAGGCCGGTGATAAGGCAGCTCGATGGTATAGCTCCCCACAGGTGGAGCTAGGCCTCAGAAAAGCGTATGCAGGGGGAATGCAGGACAGGCGAGACCCAGCTGGGTCAGAGCAAGAACGGGAATGGACACGGTAGTCTCTTCAGTACCTTTTACTGGTGGAAATTCAGGCACATCCCGGAGCACTGTAGGGTGAAGGGTGCATATCATGATCCTCCCCAATGAGCGGGTGTAGGGCCTCCTGTTTCTTGCCTCTGCGCAGTAAGTTTCTGACCTGCCTGGAGCTAGGCCTAACTTTGTCTCTGTCCTGCGCTGGCTGACCTTATGGTAGGGCCTTGTCTTGGAGTTCACGCTCCCAGTAAGCGGGGCCTAAGCGTCTCCTGGCTCTGTTACGTATCAGCACCTTAGTGATCCTGGGACTTGTAGTTCTCCAGGGATTCCGGTTATGCCTTACTGGGTCATAGAGATCCTGTTAAGCTCGGATCCGGTGTCAGGTAAATGCTTCGGGGTGAGCTGGCTAAGCTCCTCTGCCCCTTATGTACTAACTCGCCACTCGTCTTCGGCCTACTCGGGCCCTCACTAGGCTATACACACTAACGGCAGCTTGCCATGCTTCACCGATCTTATGGCGCCGGCACACCTTAAGCTCTAACTGGGCTCCCTGAATCTAGCTAGCAGGAGCCTCGTGCTCCACTGCTGAACTATTAACTGAGTTCTCTAGACTAGACTGAGCTCCACTGCAGACTGACCTCTCTTAGGCTTCTCTACTGCAGGAACTCTTCAAAGTAACTGAACTGCCTAGCTCCACCTTCCCTATTTATATCCCTAACGGGCTCCCTCTGCTGGTCTGAGGTGGAAGGTGGAGATGTGTGAATGTTTATGGGGGCCTCTTGTGGAGGATTCCATCAATGCACTCTTCTAGGATCTGTGATACCAAGCGCAGCGGGACGTCACAGATGCTATTGATGACGAGGTCAGGTTGCGCCTTCCTGGACTGAGACGGAGTACTGGAAGCACGTCAACAACTGCATCCTCAACCACTACTCTGCCTCTGACCACAAGTCGTAGTGGCTCTTCAGGTCGCATGGGCTCTAAGCCTTGCATAGCCTGGGCATTTTTTCAGATCGATAAGGATGACCTAACTCGTGCTATCTGTAATATTTGTCACCAGAAGCTAAGTAGAGGCCAAAAAATCCATAGTTTGAGTACTTCATGCATGAACCGTCACATGAATATGAAGCATAAGTTGCAGTGGGAAGCTCACTGTGCTACAATGTGGCCTAGCGGGCCGGGCCCACCACCGTCTGCCCCATCTTGTGCATCCGCGGCCTCTTCATCCTCTGTGACTGGGGGATAGCAGTCACACATGTTTTTGGACGCAGACCTGCCACCTCTTTACCCGCAACAGCCAGTTTGATTGGCAGGTCGTCAGTTCATTTGGAAGTGGAAACACCTGCTGGTGTTGAGCGCTCTCTGAGATCGAGAGCACCACCTTTGGATCAAGGCAACCTAACATGTCCGCCTGCATCTTCCTCACAGACCGGCAGTTTGCTGGGGACACCCTACTCAACCCCGTCTAAGCACAACAGCCAGCCCTTGGTCCCTCAATGTGGACAAGTAAAAGACCATTTCCTCCTAGCCATGTGTTAAATAATTAATAATCGATAATCATTTTTCTTAAATATGAGTTCTATGCCTCAGCCATCGTGTCTAGTTGACATGCGCTATTTGTGTGTATATTTTTAGTTCACTACCATATGTAGAACAGGTGTGCCATACGACTGGCTATAAAAGCCCATGGTACAGAAAGGGGGGGCTCTCTTGCTCTTCCCACCCCACAAGACACAGAATCTTCATGCTGAGAAGTATCTGACATGTAGGCCTGGACACGTGCTGGACAAAGACATGATTTACCAGCCAGGATCCAAGGAAAGATGGGTGAATCTCAACAATTAAGCTAATTATGGACAAATGGACAATTACTTTATAACTAATTATTGTATGTACCTGCTGCAATCTGATTCTATTTAATGGACAATCCAAGAATAAATAGATTCATTTTTTATAAGAATATCGTGATATTGATACTCTGAGAAGTCCTCAGTAGAGAAAATAATACAGAAAGAGTATTATTTTACAATGGTGAGCCAGCCAGTCCTGTTTTTTAGTTTTTTTAAATTAAGTAAGTGAATTTCTTCCGTGAACAAGGGGGGAAGTCCTGACGAGCTGAACAGCTGTTGTTCACGTGTCAGTAAATTCACTAATTTGTCACGAGAAGCAGAAAGAATCTACAGACTGAGGACTGACAGGAAGCAGAGGTACTAACAAGGAACAGAGTCACACAGGAAAAGAATCAGACGAACTGAAGACAGCACGTGCTGATAAAGAGAAGCCAAGGAATCTTAAGGTAAGCAAAATATGGATATACAGTTATATGAAAAAGTTTGGGCACCCCTATTAATCTTAAGCTTAATGTTTTATAAAAATTGGTGTTTTTGCAACAACTATTTCAGTTTGTTATATGTAATAACTGTTGGACACAGTAATGTTTCTGCCTTGAAATGAGGTTTATTGTACTAACAGAAAAAGTGCAATCTGCATTTAAACAAAATTTGACAGGTGCATAAGTATGAGAATCGTGAAAAGAAAATAAATCAAGTTAAATTTATAAAACCAGGAAAGGTAAAATCTTACCAAAAGCCAATATCAAACTCTCCTAGACTGAGTCATCCCCAAAGTGAACTCTATCAAATACGCAGAAGATTTCATATATGTTATAAGCCATATCAGCCAGTGCAAAGGTCCATCTCTCCACAGAATGAGTTAATTCTCAGTCAGAACTGGGATTCTCTAAAAAGGAAAATGGCCGAAATAGACGGACAGAGTCAGGTGAGACAACCAGCTCACAGTGACGTCATGGAATGTGGACAGAAGGACAGGCAGCTCTCTGAGGTTTTGAAGGATAGAAAAATGTCTTTCCTAAATAGGGCGTTCCTGGAGATATTTGAGAGAGACAGAAGATTTGGTTTAGGGAGTGGCTAAGGAAAAACTGTAATTATAATGTTGTATCAAAATGTTATACAATGTCTCAATATTTATTTATAATCTTATACTGTAAAATTGTAGCTACATAGTTTCTAATAGTTCATATATATATATATATACACTTGTCTAAGTAGAGATTGTGTATAGTTGTATATATATATATTTATAAAAATATATATATATATATATAAATTAATAAATTAGAACTTCATATATAAATTTAAATAACAATATTTTGAATTACATTAGAACCAACCAATATATGTATAAGATATTTAAATAATTCTGTTTCTGTATGAATTTGATATTTAATTTTATTTTCTTATATTTCCTTAGAGGTTTCATTCCAAAGCAGGATTTGATCAAACAACTCTAAAATGGATTTATTTCTTTATTCACACAGGAAGTGGAAAAATTGCATGATTTTATGTGTATAACATTTTAAAATAATAACAATATATCTAGTTGGACTATAATATACAGTACAGACCAAAGTTTGGACACACCTTCTCATTTAAAGATTTTTCTGTATTTTCATGACTATAAAAATTGTACGTTCACACTGAAGGCATAAAAACTATGAATTAACACATGTGGAATTATATACTTAACAAAAAAGTGTGAAATAACTGAAAATATGTCTTATATTCTAGGTTCTTCAAAATAGCCACCTTTTGCTTTGATGACTGCTTTGTACACTCTTGGCATTCTCTTGATGAGCTTCAAGAGGTAGTCACCAGAAATGGTCTTCCAACAATCTTGAAGGAGTTCCCAGAGATGCTTAGCACTTGTTGGCCCTTTTGCCTTCACTCTGCGGTCCAGCTCACCCCAAACCATCTCGATTGGGTTCAGGTCTGGTGACTGTGGAGACCAGGTCATCTGGCGTAGCACCCCATCACTCTCCTTCTTGGTCAAATAGCCCTTACACAGCCTGGAGGTGTGTTTGGGGTCATTGTCCTGTTGAAAAATAAATGATGGTCCATCTAAACGCAAACCGGATGGAATAGCATGCCGCTGCAAGATGCTGTGGTAGCGATGCTGGTTCAGTATGCCTTCAATTTTGAATAAATCCTCAACAATGTCACCAGCAAAGCACCCCCACACCATCATACCTCCTCCTCCATGCTTCACGGTGGGAACCAGGCATGTAGAGTCCATCCGTTCATCTTTTCTGCGTCGCACAAAGACACGGTGGTTGGAACCAAAGATCTCAAATTTGGACTCATCAGACAAAAGCACATATTTCCACTGGTCTAATGTCCATTCTTTGTGTTCTTTAGCCCAAACAAGTCTCTTCTGCTTGTTGCCTGTCCTTATCAGTGGTTTCCTAGCAGCTATTTTACCATGAAGGCCTGCTGCACAAAGTCTCCTCTTAACAGTTGTTGAAGAGATGTGTCTGCTGCTAGAACTCTGTGTGGCATTGACCTGGTATCTAATCTGAGCTGCTGTTAACCTGCGATTTCTGAGGCTGTTGACTCAGATAAACTTATCCTCAGAAGCAGAGATGACTCTTGGTCTTCCTTTCCTGGGGCGGTCCTCATGTGAGCCAGTTTCTGTGTAGCGCATGATGGTTTTTGCAACTGCACTTGGGGACACTTTCAAAGTTTTCCCAATTTTTCGGACTGACTGACCTTCATTTCTTCAAGTAATGATGGCCACTCGTTTTTCTTTACTTGGCTGCTTTTTTCTTGCCATAATACAAATTCTAACTGTCTATTCAGTAGGACTATCAGCTGTGTATCCACCAGACTTCTGCACAACACAACTGATGGTCCCAACCCCATTTATAAGGCAAGAAATCCCACTTATTAAACCTGACAGGGCACACCTGTGAAGTGAAAACCATTTCCGGTGACTACCTCTTGAAGCTCATCAAGAGAATGCCAAGAGTGTGCAAAGCAGTCATCAAAGCAAAAGGTGGCTACTTTGAAGAACCTAGAATATAAGACATATTTTCAGTTGTTTCACACTTTTTTGTTAAGTATATAATTCCACATGTGTTAATTCATAGTTTTGATGCCTTCAGTGTGAATGTACAATTTTCATAGTCATGAAAATACATAAAAATCTTTAAATGAGAAGGTGTGTCCAAACTTTTGGTCTATACTGTATATGTAATACTTATTAATTCTTTTGTGTTGCTAATATTTTCTGTGCATGAAGTGTTCGTGCCAATTAAAGTAGCTTTACAGCATGACGTGTGACAGCTGCGGCCTTTGAACTTTGAGCTAATAGTATAGGATCCCATTCATTCTATTTTCAGCTGATGTAACTTAAGACCGGGCAGCCAGTGAAAAAAGAATCTAAGTCAAGAGTTTTTTCAAGTGTCTGAAATTCCAGTGACTTACTCTCATATTATATAATATGTACTTGGGGAATATTTAAAGAAATATTAAGATATTAAATGCGCATTAATAAATTGGGATACAACAATTTTGGGTTAAATATATATATATCTATAACTTCATATGTGGAATGTTTGAGTTGAACAGATCTGTGAATGTGACAGATGAGTAAATCAGCAGCTGCTAAGTGTGATTGATGTGACAGAGGCCTCGTACGTTTGTATGTTTGGAAACAAAAAACGTTTCTTTATGTGAAGGTACAAAAATATATTTAATTCTGAGGAAATTATAATACATAATTAGGTATTATCTACATATATATATATTTCTATATTTCTTTAATAATTATTATTTCTTGATTTAACTAATAGTGGATAAGGGCAACCACACATCAAAATGGTTTACAAAGCAAATTTACATTTAGAATAATTTTCCACATGATAATATTCTTGAATAACTATGATATTATTTTTAATGGTTACCTAAATAGGTACACACCTCTCTTTAGACAAATCTATGCTACTCATCGATATGAAATTTATGCAAAATATTTATAGAAGAATAACTATTTTTAATTTGGTTCTGATATATATATATAAATTATTTTATAAAATAATATTTTTTGGTATTAAAGGGGAAAATGTGTTTTTGATCCTGATTACATAATCACTTTTGATCAATACTTATTTTTCACACATTTTAATAAAGGTAAAATATTAATAAGGTACAATGGTATAATTAAGAAGGGTATTACATGCAAAGTTGCATAGTTTAATAATTTTTTGGTGATACAAGGTTAAGACAAATATGAAATCATCCAAATAATGGAGATATAAGGGTATTTTTTATGGAGAATTTAATTACTCTGCATTTGTCATTAAAATTTAAAGGCCTTATTTTTATTCTTATTTTTATTCTTATTTTTATTTTTCATTTTTAAATTTTTATTCTTACTTTCTTCTTATTTTTCCATTTTTCATTTTTCATTCTCATTTGATTTTATTTCGGTTCAATATCTCAATTGAGAAAACACATTAATATTTAATAAAGTAATGTCAAGTACAAAGAATATTGCTTCATTAAATATAATTATATGAATTAATATAAGAAGGAAAAATGTTTACATTTTCTGAGTAAACACAACAATTCATTCATTCCTTCATACATTCATATATTTATTCATTTTAGTTCAGGAGTATACATTCTTTGGTATTATTGGTTTAATAAAGATATAAACACTTGTTGTTTCAAAACACACTGACACCTATGGGTTGGAAAAGGTAATTACACCTATGACATAAAAATGTTCTATCATATGGAGAACTTGATTAATAATGAATTATTATCTATTATTGTTTATTATTCCAAACATAATTTATTTTAATATTTTGATAATAATTAGATGGATATTATTGATTGCTATGGTACGCTGTGATATTATAGGTTAGGAAAATTGCCAGATTTGGTATCAGATTAGGGAATGAAGACTTCAATCAAGGCATCGCAATTATGAATTCTATCTTAATAAAGACTTTTCATATTTATAAATCAAAGAGACTCTCAAAAGTTACAAGAAGAAGCGACCGATATCCGGACGTCTCAGAAGGTAACAGGTGTGAAAGCTGAGTGATCATAGACTGTGTCCATTACATACAATACAATTCACACCACTAATCACCAGGACGGCAGAGGACGATGATCCTGAATGAACTGTGTTGTGTTCAAGTTTCATCACGTTCCAGTGGTTTCTTATCACCTGCAACGCTTCAATGAAACCTGGTGAACAGGTAATACCTGACATATGTGTCCTGTACATAAAGGACTGAGTACTGGTTATGGTGCTATATAAAGCAGGGAAGTGTCAGTTAACCCTTGCTTTACTGACCAAAGAAGTCACATCTGTTCCAAAAGTGACACGAGACCAGTGCGGACGACGCAGAGGATTCCAGAAAGACAACGCAAGTCCAGGTGACATCGCACAGATATTAAAGCTACATTTCATCCATGGAATTTGTTTTCTTATCACTTGACACACATGATCTTTCTAATAAAGAGTACAGTTTATGGACTGCACAATGATGAATACAATTATGGACGGTACAATATCTAAACGCTATCATTTATTTCAAAGGAGTTTTCATCTAAAGACTGTGTTATAAAAGAACCAAGAAGAAGACGAGACGACGACCCGATGACATCAGATGATGACGATTGGACCCGTGATTGCTTCAATTTAGATATAGGGAAGTATAATTATACATATTAAATGAATATTAGTCACGGCTTACCATAACATGAATTCACATCATTATATAACAGTAATCCGATATTGATATTATTATTATTATTATTATGGAAATTTAATGATATTGCCAAGGAAGAAGGAAAGGAAAAAATGATTGTTATCCTAATGATAAACCTGTCTTCTTTTGAGGATTTTTCAGTCCTTTTTATCCTCAAAAAGGGGGGAATGTTAAATAATTAATAATCGATAATCATTTTTCTTAAATCTGAGTTCTATGCCTCAGCCATCGTGTCTAGTTGACATGCGCTATTTGTGTGTATATTTTTAGTTCACTACCATATGTAGAACAGGTGTGCCATACGACTGGCTATAAAAGCCCATGGTACAGAAAGGGGGGGCTCTCTTGCTCTTCCCACCCCACAAGACACAGAATCTTCATGCTGAGAAGTATCTGAATGTAGGCCTGGACACGTGCTGGACAAAGACATGATTTACCAGCCAGGATCCAAGGAAAGATGGGTGAATCTCAACAATAAAGCTAATCATGGACAAATGGACAATTACTTTATAACTAATTATTGTATGTACCTGCTGCAATCTGATTCTATTTAATGGACAATCCAAGAATAAATAGATACATTTTTTTATAAGAATATCGTGATATTGATACTTTGAGAAGTCCTCAGTAGAGAAAATAATACAGAAAGAGTATTATTTTACACCATGACAAAGCTAATAGGTTGAATTTCACCATCTGCAAGCTGTTGGCTACAGAAATGCTGCCTTTCCGCCTGGTGGACACAGAGGATTTTCGAGACCTTATGTCCGTCGCAGTGCCCTAGTACCAGATGCCCATTCGGCACTACTTCTCAAAGAAAGGTGTGCCTGCGCTCCACCAGCATGTCGCACACAACATCACCGCTTCTTTGAGAAACTCTGTGTGTGACAGGGTGCATTTCTCCACAGACACTTGGACGAGTAGGCATGGACAGGGGCGTTACATGTCACTGACTGGGCACTGGGTAACTATGGTGACAGCAGGACAAGGGGCTGCTGTCCAAGTCTTACCGTCCCCACGAGTTGTGCGTCAATCCTCTTTATCTCGAAGTTCCTCCACTGCTTCTGCCTCCTAAACCTCCTCTCGGTCCTCCACCTGCACCCAAAGCCTGTCCGGTAATGCCACCTGCTTTCTAACTGCACAGAAGGAATCCTGCACACCTCATTACTATGCTGGCAGCAGGGCTCAACTTCATCAGTGTTTACTTTGAAATGTCTGGGAAATGTGAGTCACACAGCTGAGGAGTTGTGGTCAGCTCTGGAGACCCAGTTTCATGAATGGCTGTCTCCACTGGACCTGCAACCAGGGAAGGCCGTGTGCAACAATGCTGCAAACCTGGGTGCGGCCCTTCGCCGAGGCAATGTCACACACGTGCCTTGTATGGCTCACATGTTGAACCTCGTTATCCAGCAATTTTTAGCCCACTATCCCGGACTAGATGGCCTTCTGCAGAGGGCACGGTCGCTGTGTGCTCACTTCCGCCGTTCGCATCCCGCAGCTCAACGACTTACATCTCTATAGATGTCGTTGGGCCTGCCAGTCCACCGGCTGAAATGCGATGTGCCTACCTGGTGGAATTCAACTCTGCACATGTTGCAGCGACTGTGGCAGCACCGACAAGCCCTGGTGCAATACGTTCTGACGTATAGCCTGGGCCAACGAGATCCAGAGGTGGGGCAAATCACGCTGCAGGAGTGGTCTCAGATCAGGGACCTATGAAGTTGACGCGCCCCCTGGGCCGTGGGGTACCCAGAGCTGGGCAGGTAGACGCTGGGGGTTGTAGTCACTGTGGCGGTGGCCCGATCCATGACCCAGGGCGGTCAATCCAAGGGTAATTTGTATATATGGGTTTTATAATGTCCGACTACGCCACCTGTGGAGTGCGGCCAATGGGGCCGCCGCTGCGGAACAGTCCTCTGAAGCTGGTGGCTTTGCAGCAATGGTATTATTACTCCCCACAGGAAGAGTGTAGCTTCAGGGCAGTGTGGGTGGATGATGGTGGTTGTAGTGCAGGGAGTTAGTAATGAACACAGAGTCCGTGTGATGCAGTCCCAAGATCTTTACTCACAGTTGTTGCCGTCCAGATTACAGGTACCAGAGCAATCTCCCCCGTCGTGCTGTGTGTACTCAGTGAGGGGCTTAGTCCACCCCAGATAGCTCTGGAGTACTTAGCAGGACCCCCTTCTGTGTGTCCTTTCTCTGGCCTTCTCCCTGCACCTTACACCAAGTGACACTTCTATCCGGTATTCTCGGGCCTTGGCGGGCGACGTGTGTTCCATCCCCTGGGTCCTATGTGGCTACCTTCTTAGTGAGACTGGTGTGGACTTTGGCCTGCAGTACATGAAATGCTGCAGCCTCCGGTTTCTAGTTGAGCCTTGCTGTTTCTCCGCTAGTTGAGGGACCGGTTCCCCTTATCTGGCCTGACCCCTCTACCTCCTGGTAGCAGCGGGCGTACGGGTGGCCTTCTGCACGGCCCGTACCCCTAGGGTCCCTTCGGTTCCTGGAGCCTTCCTGCTCCCACTCCTCTCTTCTCTCCTTCAGTCCTGGGCTGACGACGATGCCATTATCAGCATGACTATTCCGGTGATTTACATGCTGGAGTACACATTAAACAGAATTCAGAGTCAGGTGGTGGGCCAAGAGGAGGTGGAGGAAGTAGAGGAGGAGTCGTATGCGGAAGGGATAACATCTCCAAGGTCCAGACGGTCGGCGGCACCAAGGCGGCAGGCATGGGAGGGTGGGGGAGAGGGATTAACCAGGGAACATGGTAGCAGCCAAACTGTTGAGGAAGGTGCAGGAGCCGAGGAAGAAGTGGAGGACAAACTGGCGATGGGCATGTAAGACTCAACAGATGAGGGAGACCTTGATCACATTTCTGTTGTGCGAGGTTGGGGGGAGAGGGCAGAGGAAGGAAGCATAATTCTTACCTCGCTACCAACACAACAAGGACTTGGTCCTCCTGGATGTGCAAGACACGAGTGCCTTCTTGCTGCACTACCTGAAACATGACCCTCGGATTGTCAGAATTTGAAGTAATCCCGACTACTGGGTTGCCACACTTTTAGATCCCCGGTACAAAAGTAATTTTGCCGAAATAATTCCTGCCATAGAAAGGGATTCACGCATGCAGGAGTATCTGCAGACGCTGTTGCAGAATCTTACATGTGCTTTTCCACAAAACACCAGTGGTACACGTAGTGAATCTCACAGTTCTAACTTGCAAACCGTGGGACTGTCGAGTCTTCATCACTCAAACCGTAACAGTAACACAGTATCTGCTGGTAACAGCAATTTTGTGGAATCGTTTCACCACTTTTTTAGACCATCCTTTGCAAGGCCACAGGAGACAAGAAGTCTGACACATAGTCAATGCCTAGAGAGGATGGTACAGGAGTATCTCCAAGTGAACATCGAAGCCATGACTGTGTCACTGGACCCTTGCTCATTTTGGGATTCCAATCTGGAAAAATGTCCGGAGCTCGCCACTCACGCCTTAGAGATCTTGTCATGCCCTGCAGCCAGCGTTCTCTCTGAACGTGTGTTCAGCGCTGCTGGTGGTGTGCTGACAGATAAGCTCACGCGGCTGTCCACTGAGAATATAGACAGATTCACGTTCATAAAGATGAACAAATCATGGATTCGCAAGGACTTTTCTACCCCTGTGTCATCCTGGGGAGACTAAAAGCTTGAGTATTTGGTAAAATCACCTCACCAACCGTTTTAAGCAACTGTGGGGCAATTGATGTCACTGAACCCTAGAATGCATGACCATAAAAATCTACACTTTCACATACCTGGGGCCTTTTAGGCCCGTGTGCAAATAACATGGAATAACTCAAACTCAAATGACAAACAACTATATACATGAAGAATACCTAGAGTTTCAAAATTCTAACTAAATTAATCTTGCAGAAAATAGAAAACAATTAACAGGGCGGGCCTGTGAGGCCCCACGTATGCGTTCTAGGGTTAAGTGGTGTCTGTGCCACAATTTTGGGAAAAAAAGGAGACTCTTTTTGGAGTCCCCTTGCTGTGTCTTACGTGACGTTGGCATCGTCAATTTCAGGTGGGTTGGGTTGCTCCCCCCCCCTTTTAACTGTAAGAAACTACATATACTATGGCTTGGGGTAACACAGATGGTTGAGTCTGAAGAGCTGTTTACTCAGAGGTCTGCTCCAAAGCTTCAGTGTCTGCTAGTCAGCGTAGAATTTTTAACTGCATCTAGCCTAGGCAATACTTTGGGCGTAGTAGCCCAGCTGCGAAGCCTGTGTATCTAATAAGAATTTTTAAATGCATCTAGCCTAGGCAGACTGTGGGGCCCCCCAACCAAACCCAGATGCTCAGCCCCCCTACCACCCCCCTTTCCTTGGCAATACAATAATGTAACTTTTACAACTGGATGGGTGAGGATCGGTCACAGCTTTATTAACTCTTTATACTCATTCCATTAGAAAGGCATTTTATTTCTAAAATAATTCAGCTTGTTGCAGCATGCCCTGGGTTTCCACTCAGGCAAGTTGGCCAACAAGTGTAACTCTCCAACATGTCCTTTCTATTTCCAGGCCATGGAGGATCCTGCGTACTCGTATGCAGGACTCTGACCCCCACCCATCACTCTTAACGCTTGTTCCACTCCGTCCTGGAGTCCTGACTAGTGTTGAGCCACCCCCGTAGTGTTCGAGTTCAGTTCGGTTCGTCGAACATCAGTGTGTTCGCCGAACTGTTCGTCGAACTGTTCGTCGAACACCTTCGAACACCGTTAAAACCAATGGCAGGCAAACAAAAACACATAGAAACACATAGAAAACACCTTCAAAGGTGTCCAAAAGCTGACAAACTGCTCAGAAGACACAACTAACACATGGAAAAGTGACAAGTACATATAGTCATGCGAAAATAAAAGAGGTGGAGGAGTAAAAGGAGGGGGAGACACAGATATAGGCATGTCATGCCCTTCTAAAATCCAAAAAGTGAGAAGCCGACACGTTCAGTCCGCTCCTGCCCGTGCCACCTCCGTGTCGCCGGGTTTGTGCCAGAGCCGCAGTGAACCCTGACGGCCAGCCCCCCTCTCCCAATACTGGTGCCTGTCCGCTGGTGGGTCGAGCGAGCCCCCCTGTGGTGGAGGCAGCTCTAAGCTTTTTAATTTAAATTGTCTCTCTAATTTAAATAAATACACTTTAAATCCATTTACAAGGATCTATTGGAGGGCAAGTCTCATGCCAGCAGCCGCGTAATTCCAGCTCCAGTAGCGTCCACTAAAGCTGCTGCAGTTAAAAAGTTTTTATAAGGATCGAGCTCGGCTGTCCACCGCAAGGCATGCTACTGCCAGTCCGAGCCCCTATGCCTTGGGGTGCCTCCTGATGCTCTTCACTGAGTATCCCGTGGTCCCGAAGCATTTCCTTTGAAATAATGAAATGTCCAAACTACAGGTGGTGTAGCTTGCTTAACAGCCGGGATAATCCGCTGACTAGCAGACCCTGCTACTTGGCACAAAGTATTTCCTGGGCTAGATGCAGTTAAAAATTTGTAATTAGATACTCTCGTTGGATGCTGAGAAAGCATTCCATAGAGTTTCCTGGCACGCCATATATGATTCTCTTAAAAAGCTTGGGGTAGGGGTCTAGGGGACCCTTTTATAGCCAAAATCATGGCCCTGTATCGCAATACGTCACCTAGGCTGAAGATAAATGGAACTGTAGCACCCTGAGGGCTCGGTTGCTACAGAGCTATTGCACCTCACCCAGAGGTGTGATATCTCACTCTCAGGTAAGGATGTAGTGTGGATCAGGACCCGACACCTGCATGCATTACACCACATTGCCGTGGGGCAGGGCGACCAATATGCCCCTGAGATGGGCACGACAGTCCCTGTCCCTGGCTGGAGGGGGGGAGGGAACACTGAGGAAGGGGAACCCTGTAGTGCAGGAGCAGGGAGGAAGCAGTTCCTGGGTGCATTGAGAAGGGAGTATAAAAGGTGGGCACCATCTTAGTTCAGTGCAGAGAAGTCTGAGCAGAAGTGGCATGGAGCAGGGGCTCTGCATGAGCTCTGCTCCGGAGGCGGGCCTAGTAACAGAGGCCCAGGCCTGGAAGAGGGAGAAGGAAGGAAGAGGAGCAGAGAAGGCTCCAGGAACGAGGAACGAAGGGATCTCAGGGGTGCGGACGGTCGAGTCGCCACCGCACGCCCGAATCCACCTGCGTGGAGGGGTCAGGCCAAAGGGGGAGACCGGTCCCCGAAACTAGTGGAGGCAGGAAACGACCCTCAGCTAGAAACAGGAGGCTGTGACATTTTATGTGGCGCAGCCCCTCACTACACCCGCTAGGAAGGCACCACATAGGGTCAGGGAAACTGGCGCCAAGTTTACCAAGAGGAGGCCCGAGGCAGCCGGACAGAAGGGTTGTTAAGAAAGGCCAGACAAAGGACACACAAAGGGGGTCCTGTGAAGCGCTCCAAAGTTATCTGGGAGTTGTCTGAGCCCCTCACCTGGTGAGCACAGTACGACGTGGGCAGCCGTTACCTGCAGACGTGGTCTGGATAATAAGAACTGTGAGTAAAGGCCCTGGACTGCATCACTGACTCTGTGTCATTACTGCTGCTGCCCTGCACCATCACCCCCATCCTCCGCATACACTGCCCTGAGGCTATACTCCTCCCGTGGGGAGTTATGCTACGCTCTGCTGCACCCACAACACCAGCCTCAGCGGTCTGCCCTGGAGCGGCGGTTCACTCTGACCGCAATCCACGGGTGGCGTAGTCGGACATTTAAACATCAAAACCACATAAATAGTTCCGCCACTGGTTTGACCGCCCTGAGCCACGGAACCGGGTTGCCGCCACGGAGACTACAACCACCAGCATCCACCAAAAAGGGTCCGGCTCCGGGTGTCCCAAGGCCCAGGGGGCGCGTCAGAACATTTTCATCACCTTTCACAATCACCAATGGGACAAGGCAGGGATGTTCTCTGTCCCCTCTCTTATACATCCTAGTGACGGAGCACCTGCTCTCATCAATTCGCCATAACCCCAATATTAGGTGGATTGAGGTGGGAGGCACCGAGTACAAGTGCTCTCTATTTGCTGATGATGTCCTAGTATATATCACTCAATCACATATATCCATCCATGCTGTTATGGCTGAAATAGATCACTTTGTTACATGGTCAAATTTTAAAATCAATGCAGCGAAGTCTGAGGCCCTCGATGTCTCCCTCCCCAAATCCATACAGGATTCCATCCAGTCCAACTTTCCCTTTGCCTGGCCCTCACAGGGTATCAAATACTTAGGAATTCCTATTCATAGAGACCTCTCCCATCTATGTTATCTTAATTTTGGGCCCTTTATTGAACAACTCCATACAGACCACAGTTGGCAAGTTAGAACTGTAAGATTCACTACGTGAACCACTGGTGTTTTGTGGAAAAGCACATGTACACTGTGTTCCAAATTATTATGCAAAAAGTGTTTAGGAGTGATAAGGGAAGAATTTGTTTGTTTGTCAGTTAAACTCATTGATGGTGATGTGTGTCAGGGCTCTTTATATCACTGTAAGCAATTGCAGACACCTGTGCTAATTAGTTTGGCAGGTGTGTCCAATGAAAGGCAAGACTACTTAAGAAGGCTGTCTCACATTATTAAGCAGCCTACATTTTCTGCCAAAATGGGAAAGAAAAAGGATGTGTCGGCTGCTGAGAAGCAACAAATTGTGGAGTGTTTAGGTCAAGGCATGACTACAATCAACATTGTGCGATGATCAGGATGAAGTGTCTTGGCAATCAAGAAGTATGTAGCTGATTCACAGTACACACGTGTGCGTGCTGATAAGGGCAAATTGAGGACTCTTTCCTACAGGCAATTACGTCAGGTTGAAAGAGCAGCGGCAAAAAAGCCTTGTCATAGCAGCAGACAAGTTTTTGAAGCTGCTTGTGCCTCCAACGTCCCCCGAACAACAAGATGCAGGGTCCTTCAGAGGTTTGCAGCTGTGCATACGCCATCCTGTCGACCTCCTCTATCCACTTCACACAAGCAGAAACGGCTCCAGTGGGCCAAACATTACATGAAGACTGATTTCAAAACTGTTTTGTTCACGGATGAGTGCCGTGCAGCGCTCGATGGTCCAGATGGATGGAGTGGAGGATGGCTGGTTGATGGACACCCCACGCAAACACAGCTACAGCGCCAACAAGGAGGAGGTGGAGTAATGTTTTGGGCTGGAATCATGGGGAGAGAGATTGTCGGCCCCTTTAGGATCCCTGAAGGCGCTAAAGATGAACTCCATAATGTATGTGGATTTTCTCAAACAGCACTTCCTGCCATGGTTCAAGAAGAAGAACCGTGTATTTCACAGCAAGATCATTTTTCTGCATGATAATGCACCATCTCATGCTGCACATAAAACATCTGCATCTCTGGCTGATATGGGCATAAAAGGGGACAAACTTATGGTGTGACCCCCATGCTCCCCTGACCTCTACCCCATTCAGAACCTTTGGAGCATCATTAAAAGGAGTGTCTATGATGGCGGGAGGCAGTTCACATCTAAGCAACAGCTCTGGGAGGGTATTCTGTCCTCATGCAAAACAATTGAAGCAGAAACCATCCAAAACCTGACAAATTCAATGGACGAGAGAGTTCAGAAGCTCCTTTCGAACAAGGGGTCCTATGTGAAAATGTAACATCACCTAGAATAAAGTTTTGAGTTGAAAACTGTTTGATTTCAGTTTCTAACAACCTGCTAATGCTTATAATTTCAAAAATGACCATTTTTTTGGTCTTTATTAAAATGAAAAGGTTGATCGAAAAGTTTGGGGGATCTAAGAGTGTGGCAACCCAGTAGTCATGATTACTTCGAATTCTGACAATATGAGGGTCATGCTGCAGGTAGTGCAGCAAGAAGGCACTTATGTGTCTTGCGCATCTCGGAGCCCCAAAATTATTTTCCGGGTTAGATGCAACTAAAAATTATTATTAATTTTAAATCTGGTGAAGCTTTAGTATAGATGGCCTAATAGGATCAGTGCTGCACACTGCTACAAAGCCCAAATTATTTTCCAGTCAAGATACAGATAAACATGATTAGTAATTTTAAATCTGGTGGAGCTTATTATAGATGGCCTATTAGAATCAGTGCTGCACACTGCTACAAAGCCCAAATTATTTTCCAGCCAAGATACAGATAAACATGATTAGTAATTTGAAAGCTTAAAACGGTTGGTAGGGTGATTTTAACCAATCATCAAGCTTTTACTCTCCCCAGGATGACACAGGGGTAGAAAAGTCGTTTCGGATCCATGATTTGTTCATCTTTATGAACGTGAGTCTGTCTACATTATCAGTGGAGAGCCGCGTGCGCTTATCTGTCAGCACACCACCAGCAGCGCTGAACACACGTTCAGACAGAACGCTGGCTGCGGGGCATGACAAGATCTCCAAGGCGTAAGTGGCTAGCTCCGGCCATTTATCCAGATTGGAAGCCCAAAAAGAGCAAGGGTCCAGTGACACAGTCGTGGCTTCAATGTTTACTTGGAGATACTCCTGTACCATCGTCTCTAGGCGTTGACTATGTGTCAGACTTCTTGTCTCCTGTGGCCTTGCAAAGGATGGGCTAAAAAAGTGGTGAAATGATTCCGCAAAATTGATGTTACCAGCAGATACTGTGGTTCTGTTACGGTTTGAGTGCTGAACACTTGACGGTCCCACGGTTGGCAAGTTGGAACTGTGAGATTCACTACGTGCACCACTGGTATTTTGTGGAAAAGCACATGTAAGATTCTGCAACAGTCTCTGCTGATACTCCTGCATGCGTGCATCCCTTTCTATGGCAGGAATAATTTCTTCAAATTTACTTTTGTACCGGGGATCTAACAGTGTGGCAACCCAGTAGTCAGGATTATTTCTAATTCTCACAATTCGAGGGTCATGTTGCAGGTAGTGCAGCAAGAAGGCACTCATGTGTGTTGCGCATCCAGGAGCACCAAGTCCCTGTTGTGTTGGTGGCGAGGTAACAATCATGCTTCCTTCCTCTGTCCTCTCCCCCCAACCTCGCACAACAGAAATGTGATCAAGGTCTCCCTCATCTGATGAGTCTTCCATCAGTTCGTCCTCCACTTCTTCCTGGGCTCCTGCACCTTCCTCACTAGTTTGGCTGCTACCATGCGCCCTGGTAAAACCATCTCCCCCACCCTCACATGCCTGCCGCCTTGGTGCTGCCGACCGTCTGGACCTTGCAGATGTTAGCCCTTCCGCATACAACTCCTCCTCCTCTACTTCCTCCACCTCCTCTTGTGCCACCACCTGACTCCGAATTCTGTTTAACATGTGCTCCAGCATGTAAATCACCGGAATAGTCATGCTGATAATGGCATCGTCAGCACTAAACATCTTCGTCGCCATTTCAAAACTGTGCAGAAGGGTGCATAGGTCCCTGATCTGAGACCACTCCTCCAGCGTGATTTGCCCCACCTCTGGATCTAGTTGGCCCACGCTATATGTCAGAACGTATTGCACCAGGGCTTGTCGGTGCTGCCACAGTCGCTGCAAAATGTGCAGAGTTGAATTCCACCGGGTAGGCACATCGCATTTTAGCCGGTGAAGTGGCAGGCCCAACGACTTCTGTAGAGATGTAAGTCGCTGAGCTGCGGGATGCGAACGGCGAAAGTGAGCACACAGCGACCGTGCCCTCTGCAGAAGGCCATCTAGTCTGGGATAGTGGGCTAAAAATTGCTGGACAACCAGGTTCAACACGTGAGCCATACAAGGCACGTGTGTGACATTGCCCCGGCGAAGGGCCGCACCCAGGTTTGCAGCATTGTCGCACACGGCCTTCCCTGGTTTCAGGTCCAGTGGAGACAACCATTCATGAAATTGGTTCTCCAGAGCTGACCACAACTCCTCAGCTGTGTGACTCACATTTCCCAGACATTTCAATGTAAAAACCGCCTGATGACGTTGAGCCCTACTGCCAGCATAGTAAGGAGGTGTGCAGGATCCCTTCTGCGCAGTTAGAAAGCTTGTGGCATGACCAGACAGGCTTTGGGTGCAGGTGGAAGACCGAGAGGAGGCTGAGGAGGCAGAAGCAGTGGAGGAACTTTGACATAAAGAGGATTGACGCACAACTCGTGGGGACGGCAAGACTTGGACAGCAGCCCCTTGTCCTGCTGTCACCATAGTTACCCAGTGCCCAGTCAGCGACATGTAACGCCCCTGTCCATGCCTACTCGTCCAAGTGTCTGTCGTGAAATGCACCCTGTCACACACAGAGTTTCTCAAAGAAGCGGTGATGTTGTGTGGGACATGCTGGTGGAGCGCAGGCACACCTTTCTTTGAGAAGTAGTGCCGACTGGGCATCTGGTACTGGGGCACTGCGACGGACATAAGGTCTCGAAAATCCTCTGTGTCCACCAGGCGGAAAGGCAGCATTTCTGTAGCCAAGAACTTGCAGATGGTGAAATTCAACCTCTTAGCTTTCTCATGGCTAGGAGGAAATGGTCTTTTACTTGTCCACATCTGAGGGACCGAGGGCTGGCTATTGTGCTTAGACGGGGTTGATAAGGGTGTCCCCGGCAAACTGCCGGTCTGTGAGGAAGATGCAGGCGGACATGTTAGGTTGCCTTGGTGCTATCGATGTCGGACAGCGCTCAACACCAGCTGGTGTTACCACCTCCAAAGAAAATGATGACCTGCCAATCACGCTGGCTGTTGCGGGTAAAGAGGTGGCAGGTCTGCGCCCCAAAACAGGTGTGACTGCTGTCCCCCCAGTCACAGAGGATGAAGAGGCCGCGGATGCACAAGATATGGCAGACGGTGGTTGGCCCGGCCGGCTAGGCCGCATTGTAGCACACTGAGCTTCCCACTGCAACTTATGCTTCATGTCCATGTGACGGTTCATGCATGAAGTACGCAAACTATGTATTTTTTGGCCTCTACTTAGCTTTTGCTGACAAATGTTACAGATAACACGAGTTGGGTCATCTTTATCGATCTGAAAAAATGCCCAGGCTATGCAAGGCTTAGCACCCATGCGACCTGAAGAGCCACCACGACTTGTGGTGAGAGGCAGAGTTGTGTTTGAGGATGCAGTTGTTGACGTGCTTCCAGTACTACGTCTCTGTCCAGGAAGGCGCAACCTGACCTCGTCGTCACTAGCATCTTCTTCCACCTCCTCTGCTGACCTCATCTCTTGGCTGACTGTGGGTTGACTGTAAGTGGGATCTCCAACCTCATCATCATCACCCTGTGCGATATCACACCCGTCGTCCTCAGAGCCAACCTGTTCCTGCCCTGACAAAAAACTAAAGTTGTCGCTCCAATCAGGTATTTGAGTCTTATCATCGTCTTCCTCATTGTCTCCACCAACAGGAGTTACAGTTTGGGAATGAGGGTCTACATTAAGGTCAGAACCTTCTGCGTCTGGTCCTGGATCTGACTCATAAAGATTCTGGGCATCAGTGCAGATCATTTCCTCGTCTGGATTCACAGAAGCGCTGGAGTCGACCTCTGATTCCCAGGCTATAGTATGAGTAAACAGCTCTGCAGACTCAACCATCTGTTCTACCTCATACTCAGACGGGCAGCTGGAGATTTGGGAGCTGTGAGGAAGCAAGTGCGATTGGGGTGACACCTTTGAGGACTGGAGTATTTGTGATGTTGAAGTTGATGTGGAGGAGAGCCCACTTAAAGGAGCACTTGATATCCGATGAAGCACCTGCTGCTTTTGTGCCTCATCTGGAATTTGTAGCGATTGGCGTGGCCGTAAGAAAGGGATCTTATCACATTGTCCGCTAAAAGAAGTAGACATTTTAGTTTGGCTGGAAGATGGTCTTTCTTCTGCAGATGTTACTGTTGCTTTAACACCTACCCCACGGACACAACCTTTTTTCCCCTTCCCAACACGCCTATTCCCCTTTCCACCAGCAGCAGGCCTTTTTCCACTCATTTTGGTGGTTAACTAATTAACAACTCTGGAGTTGTTTGCACAAGAAAACAATGGATGGGAACCGAGCAGAGCTGAGTGGCCAAACTGTGGTATTAGGCCAAAACTATTGGCTGGGTTAGATGCAGAAAAAAATTATATTCAATTTGCAACCTGATGGAGGTCAGTATAGATGGACTAATAGAGAAAGTCCCACACACTGCTAGAAGGCCAAATATTTTTTCAGAGCTAGATGCAGATAAAAATTATTTTTAATTTGCAACCTGATGGAGGTCAGTATAGAAGGACTAATAGAGAAAGTCCCACACACTGCTAGAAGGCCAAATATTTTTTCAGAGCTAGATGCAGATAAAAATTATTTTTAATTGCAACCTGATGGAGGTCAGTATAGATGGACTAATAGAGAAAGTCCCACACACTGCTAGAAGGCCAAATATTTTTTCAGAGGTAGATGCAGAAAAAAATATATTCAGTTTGCAACCTGATGGAGGTCTGTATAGATGGATTAATAGAACAAGTCCCACACACAGCTAGAAGCCCAATATTTTTTCAGAGGTAGATGCAGAAAAAAATATATTCAGTTTGCAACCTGATGGAGGTCAGTATAGATGGACTAATACAACAAGTCACACACACAGCTAGAAGCCCAATATTTTTTCAGAGGTAGATGCAGAAAAAAATATATTCAGTTTGCAACCTGATGGAGGTCTGTATAGATGGATTAATAGAACAAGTCCCACACACAGCTAGAAGCCCAATATTTTTTCAGAGGTAGATGCAGAAAAAAATATATTCAGTTTGCAACCTGATGGAGGTCTGTATAGATGGATTATTAGAACAAGTCCCACACACAGCTAGAAGCCCAATATTTTTTCAGAGGTAGATGCAGAAAAAAATATATTCAGTTTGCAACCTGATGGAGGTCTGTATAGATGGACTAATACAACAAGTCCCACACACAGCTAGAAGCCCAATATTTTTTCAGAGGTAGATGCAGAAAAAAACATATTCAGTTTGCAACCTGATGGAGGTCAGTATAGATGGACTAATACAACAAGTCCCACACACAGCTAGAAGCCCAATATTTTTTCAGAGGTAGATGCAGAAAAAAATATATCAGTTTGCAACCTGATGGAGGTCTGTATAGATGGATTAATAGAACAAGTCCCACACACAGCTAGAAGCCCAATATTTTTTCAGAGCTAGATGCAGAAAAAAATTATATTCAATTTGCAACCTGATGGAGGTCAGTATAGATGGACTAATAGAATGATGCTATGCCCAAAAGATTTTACTTCACTAGGTGCAGTAAAAAAATTGGTATTCTATACACAGGTGGTATATCTTGCAACACAGATAGGCTACTCCACTGACTAACACACTCTGCAATAGGCCAAAAAGGATTAGCTTTGCTAGATTCAGCCAAATGCTGTGAAAAAAACTTGCACAGCACTGGCACAGACCTGCCTGGCAAAAACTGATAGGAACTGATGTAACCTAGTCCTGAAATGGACTCCAATTACAATTAGTCTTTACTCCCACAATCTATCTATTTAAGAGCACAGACCTGCCTGATAAAAGTCGTAGGAAATGCTGTAACCTAGTCCTTAAAAGGACTGCAATCACAACTATTCCCTACTCCCAAGCTATCTGTATATTTGTGCGAAAATTGGCTTGAAATTAACAAGGTATAGCGCACACAGCAACAGCGGTGCCGTCTAACATGCAGCTGCAGCAGTGAGAAAATGGTGGCGACGGGGAAAATGGCTTGGTCTTATAGGGCAAGGACATGTGACATACACTGCCAATGACACATGCCCTTGCTTGTGTGAAAAAAAGCACTTCGCTCCGTGTGTGCGCTGCTGATAGGCTGACAGATTGCACCTCATATCCTCGAACAGCCGAATTTTTCTCAAATTGTTCGTGTTCGCCGAACGGCTCGAACACCGCCCAAAACAGCTCGAATTTGAGATTGGCGAACAGTTCGAGTAGAACAACGCTCATCTCTAGTCCTGACAGGAATATGTCCAGTTCAATATCCATTAAGTGAACACCGTCGGGCCGTATGAGGCCTGCTTTATCTCCTTCCAGTTGTCGGTGTCGTATCACTACATCGCCTCTGTCTCTTCTAAATTTTGCCATCCGAATATTTATTACCCGCCTTGTCCGTTTGATGGCCGTGATGTCTCGCGCACCTTGCCATACCGCTATCGGCACAATCTCTGACCATACTATAGTTAGTTTTGTGAAAAATTCTCTGAAGCGCTCAGTGTCTAGTTTCATTATTGCCATTAGTTATGCGCTCTTGTGATGACCTAGGTTGTTTCCCCCGGCCTGTATAACTAAGATGACCAGACCTCTTGCCTCTCTCCCTACCTTGATTACCTCCATTAGTACCTGTGGCCATAGCAGGCCTCTAATACCTCTCCAGTTGAAATATGTGTTATGAAACTCTAATTTCCTCCCGCCTGGGCGGACTTTCGCCCTTTTTTCTGCCCAATATATATACGAGTGGCCTATCACCCACACTGTTGGCTTAGCATCACCTGTAAAAGAAACAAACCACGTTAGGATAACAAGTCCGGGCTTATGTATCTCGCCAAACACGTGGATCGCCATCTCCCTATCCTCTGAACTTCCGTTTCTGACAGTCCTGCTCTTGCTGCTTCCGTGGCCGCGCCTATGCGCAATGAGTGTGTCCCGTAATCTTTGGGGTGGTTCCCTGCCGATGTTATGCATTTATTAAATATAGCTTGGAACTGGTATCTTGATAATGGCGTTCCATCAATGTGTGATAGGAAGAAATTACTTTGTGATCTGATGGTTATATATGTTTTTACTATTGTTACCCGACTCAGTGTACCGTTTGTGGGATGTAGAAGTACCCAAGTGCCCCTGCCCGCTGGAACCGTTTTCGATTGGCGTATGCGTAGACGTATTGCATTATTTGCTATGACTACGTCCTGGTGTAATAAGCATCCACTGGTGGTAATTTTGGATTGAGGGACTAATTCGCTTATACATAGCGCCCCGAAGAAGGCGATCGCAAATGCAGTAGACAGTAGTGTTGCTTCAAATTGTGACTGTCATGTTAATGGTGTTAGGGATATGATGTGAGAAATCAGTTTTAGTGACACGGGACGGGACGTCTACACTCCTGACTTGGCTGACCCCTCTTCCACCCTTTTATGGATTGTCTGATGATGAATCTTTGTCACATCTCCCCAATTCAGTAGTTGGAAGTGAAATGCTACTCCGGTCAGACACCGCTGCGCTGACGCCCCTGATATGCCCCTCATCATTAGCTGGTGGAGAAATTCTATGGTGACTTGTGATCTGGCTTGTTCACATTGGTCAACCCATCTGCCTGCTACTAGTCGAGTCCACTCTTCCCATGCCTTACCGTATGCTTGCCACATCGACGGGGCAACTGACGCTCTGATTAATGGCATCAACTATTCGCCACTAGATCCCATAGGGAGGGTGGACAACTGTTGCCCGATGGGTGGGCGTTGGGGAAGAGCTCTGTGAAAATTTGCCAATTGAATTGTGATAAAGCGTTAGCAGCAGCTTTAGACCCCTCAGCGCGGACCCATACATTGTGTTTTAGGCACAGGAATGCTAGCCATCGTAGTAGGCCTAGCACTGGGAGAGACGATGATGCCATCTTATTAATGCAGTGCGCTAGGCTGGTGTTTTTTGTTATGAAGCGTATATTTTTGTTAGCCAGGTGCGCGCCCCATATTTCTATTGCTACCACTATTGGGAAGAAAAATTATTTTCAGGGCTAGATGCAGCTAAAAATTATTATTAATTTCAAAGTTGGTGGAGCTTGGTATAGATGGCCTAATACAATGAGTACCACACACTGCTACAAGCCTAAATATTTTTTCAGAGCTAGATGCAGACAAAAATTATTTTGAATTTGCAACATGCTGGAGGTTAGTATAGATGGACTAATAGAACAAGTCCCACACACTGCTACAAGCCGAAGCCCAAATATTTTTTCAGAGCTAGATGCAGATAAAAATTATTTTGAATTTGCAACCTGCTGGAGGTTAGTATAGATGGACTAATAGAACAAGTCCCACACACTGTTACAAGCCGAAATATTTTTTCAGAGCTAGATGCAGAAAAAAATTATATTGAATTTGCCACCTGCTGGAGGTTAGTATAGATGGACAAATAGAACAAGTCCCACACACTGCTACAAGCCAAAGCCCAAATATTTTTTCAGAGCTAGATGCAGATAAAAATTATTTTGAATTTTTAACCTGCTGGAGGTTAGTATAGATGGACTAATAGAACAAGTCCGACACACTGCTACAAGCCGAAGCCCAAATATTTTTTCAGAACTAGATGCAGATAAAAATTATTTTGAATTTGCAACCTGCTGGAGGTTAGTATAGATGGACTAATAGAACAAGTCTCACACACTGCTACAAGCTGAAATATTTTTTCAGAGCTAGATGCAGAAAAAAATTATATTGAATTTGCAACCTGCTGGAGGTTAGTATAGATGGACTAATAGAACGTGTCCCACACACTGCTACAAGCCGAAATATTGTTGGTTTATTATTTTACTTTTATTGCAGAAGACATTGGCTTCAGCTGGAATGGGCGTGATGGTAAGTATGGTTTAATTTAGAACATTAAAAAATTGTGTGTTTATTTCAATTAAAGGACTTCATTCTGGGTGTTTGTGTTTTTTTTTTTACTTTGACTATGGGGTTAGTAATGGGGGCGTCTTATAGAGCTTGATGTCAGCTGGCATTATAAGCTGACATCAACCCCAACTCTATTACCCCACTGCCACCGCTACAGGGCAGTGGGAAGAGCGAGGCTAAGTGCCAGAATTGGCAGATCCTTTGGATGCGCCATTTCTGGGGCTGCTGACGGCTGGTGTTTCTAGCCTGGGAGGGGGCCAATATTCATGGCACCCTTAATGGGCTATTAATATCAGCCCCCATCTGTCTGCCTAGCCTTTGCTAGCTATTAAATTAGGGGGGACCCCACGTCATTTTTTGGGGGGTCCCCCATTTTAATAGCTAGTAAAGGCTAGGTATTCAGCTGAGGGCTGATATTAGTAGCCTGGGAAGCTCCGTGGGTATTACCCCCTTCTCAGGCTTCAAACCTCTGCCCCAGCCGTCTGCTTAACCTCCACTAGAGACTAAAATTATGGGGAACCCCACGCCAATTTTTTTTTTAATAAATCCCTTTTTTTAACACTAAACGAAAAGTACAGTAATCAACACTATCACTGTACTTCTTATATATGTGACTGACATGTTTCTATCTATCTAATCTATGTGTAATGCTCTATTCTTTCTATTCTAAATTGTTGGGGCACCGATGTTGAATTGCCGGCCGGCTTTTTTAAAGAGACAGTGCATGAAAACACTGTTATTTTTTTTAATAAATCCTTTACACTAAATGACAAGTACAGTAAGCAACACTGTCACTGTACTTCATATACAGTATATATGACTGACATGTTCCTATCTATCTAATCTATGTGTGATGTTCTATTCTTTCTGTTCTAAATTGTCGGGTATCGGTGTATGCCGCTGGTGAATTGCCGGCTTTTCTTGTAATACATTCTACATTATTCTTAGTTGTTTTCCTTCATGTAGAATTAACCTACAAGGAAAGAAAGGGTTTATTTTTATTCCGATATTTGTGTCCCATTGACTTGCATTGGTTTCCGGTATCGGAATCGGCGATATCCGATATTTTTTGGGTATCGGTCCAATCCGATCCGATATTTCCCGATATCGGAAGGTATCGCTCAACGCTAGTGTTGACTAATGACATCAACACCCTATATAAGGTGTGCTTATTTATTAGGCAACTTCCTTTCCTTTGGCAAAATGGGTCAGAAGAGAGATTTGACGAGCTCTGAAAAGTCCAAAATTGTGAGATGTCTTGCAGAGGGATGCAGCAGTCTTGAAATTTCCAAACTTTTGAAGCGTGATCACCGAACAATCAAGCGTTTCATGGCAAATAGCCAACAGGGTCGCAAGAAGCATATTGGCCAAAAAAGGCGCAAAATAACTGTCCATGAATTGAGGAAAATCAAGCGTGAAGCTGCCAAGATGCCATTTGCCACCAGTTTTGCCATATTTCAGAGCTGCAGCGTTACTGGAGTATCAAAAAGCACAAGGTGTGCGATACTCAGGGACATGGCCAAGGTAAGGAAGGCTGAAAAACGACCACCTTTGAACAAGCAACATAAGATAAAACGTCAAGAATGGGTCAAGAAATATCTTAAGACTGATTTTTCAAAGGTTTTATGGACTGATAAAATGAGAGTGACTCTTGATGGGCCAGAGCCTGGATCAATAAAGGGCAGAGAGCTCCACTCTGACTCAGACATCAGCAAGGTGGAGGTGGGTTACTGGTATGGGCTGGTATCATGAAAGATGAACTTGTGGGACCTTTTAGAGTTGAGGATGGAGTGAAGCTCAACTCCCAGACCTACTGCCAGTTTCTGGAAGACAACTTCTTCAAGCAGTGGTAAGTAAGAAGTTGGTATCGTTCAAGAAAAACATGATTTTCATGCAGGACAATGCTCCATCACATGCATCCAACTACTTCACAGCGTGGCTGGCCAGTAAAGCTCTAAAAGAAGAAAAAATAATGACATGGCCGCCTTGTCCACCTGATCTGAACCCAATAGAGAACCTGTGGTCCATCATAAAATGTGAGATCTACAGGGGGGGAAAACAGTACACCTCTCGGAACAGTGTCTGGGAGGCTGTGGTGACTACTGCACGCAATGTTGATCGAAAACAGATCAAGCAACTGACAGAATCTATGAATGGAAGGCTGTTGAGTGTCATCATAAAGAAAGGTTGCTATATTGCTCACTATTTTTTTTGGTTTTTGTTTTGCATGTCAGAAATGTTTATTTCTATATTTTGTGCACTGATATTGGTTTACCTGGTGAAAATAAACAAGCGAGATGGGATTATATTTGGTTTTTATTAAGTTGCCTAATAATTCTGCACAGTAATAGTTACCTGCATAAACAGATATCCTCCTAAGATAGCCAAATCTAAAAAAAACCACTCCAACTTCCAAAAATATTAAGCTTGGATATTTATGAGTCTTTTCGGTTGATTGAGAACATAGTTGTTGATCAGTAATAAAAATAATCCTCTAAAATGCAACTTGCCTAATAATTCTGCACACAGTGTATACGGTAATTAAAATCTATATTCAGAACCCAAATAACACCCTAACAAATAAAACACTCCTCTCTGAGAAACAAAAGTAAGCACCTGTACACACCTATTTTTTGTTTTTATGTGTTAGTCATTTTTTTTCCAAAAAACTCCCCATTTGAGACCTTATATTTGTAACACTATTGCCGGCGCCCTTGCATGGTTTCTTTTCCCCCTTCATGGAGGGATGCTGGCATACTCAGTGCTCTGACCCTGCGACGTGGTCCCCTTCAGTTGGCATGTCTCCTGATTGTGCATGCAACACTTCCTGGCAGCTCACCTAGTGTGCGAACGGGACAGCTTCTCCATTCTTAAAGGGGCAGCGTGCGCCCCTTTAAAATGCCCCCTAGTCACCAAAGCAACAGCTTTCATCAGTATGTAGTCTCCCCAATTAGTGAGTTGTTAGGTCTTCTGGTCCTGGTGTGGCCAGTGTCCTCTACCCAAATCCCTGGTCCTGGTGTGGCCAGAGCACTGAATATTGTCACCTGGTCCTGGTGCGGCCAATCCTGTTCCTGAAGTCCCCTGGTCCTGGTGTGGCCAGTGCCCTGAACATTTTCCCCTGGTTCTGGTGCAGCCAGTACTATTTCCTCGCACACTGGTCCTGGAGTGACCAGTACCTGAACCCTCATGCCCTAGTCCTGGAGCAACCAGTACCTGAACCTGCGTCCCCTGGTCCTGGAGTAGTCAGTGCCTGGACCCTCATCTCCTCATCCCAGAGCGGCCAGTGCCTGAACATTGTCCACTGGTCCTTGTGTGGCCAGCCCTGTCCCTTAGGCTCCTGTCCCCTGGTACCGTAGCCAGTCCTGCTCTCGAAGTCCCCTGGTCCCGGTGCTGCCAGTATCTGAACGTTTTCTATCTGAGTCTCTGTGTCAGTGATACTGATCAGTGATACTGAGTCTGAATGGAGCTCTAATCAGTGTCATCTCACTTGACCCCTGGGGTCAGCAGCTACTGCCGGACACCACCCTGGAGTGGTACCTGGCAGCTACATTCTTCACAAGCCTGAACTCACCACTAGAGGCTCCAGTGAACACCAAGGTAGCTGCTTAGTCACGCCCTACAGGGTAGGCCCGTCTTGCCATGACTATGGACTGATGTAAGTTCTAAAACCTGTTGGCTGGATTACTTGGTCTTTGTTTATGGATTTTAATAATTTTGAAATAAAGTTGAATTTTTATCTATATCGACTGTTAATCCTTTGTGTTTCTACAGGAATTTGTTTCACTCATAAAAGGAGATTTTATTTTTGGGGAAAAAAAGTTTGGTTGGAAAATGTCCTTTTAAAGAATCCTTCTAATATACCTTCTAATATATTCTATATACTCTTCTGCCTAGTCGTTATATCAAGCAATGAGAGATCCAGCTGTTGCTGCATGTTGTTGCCCTGTCTTGAGGTTTCTGAGCATGGGAAGAGTCATCCAGGACTGATGAGCTGACATCCCTTTTGTTATATGATAACCTAAGTTAAATTTATTCCTGAGCTAGGAATATGTGTAATGATGACTACTGTTCCTAAAAACCACAATCGTACAATCTTATTTTTCTCCCTCTAGACTACCATACAGTATTTTCATTTGACATGTATAAATGCTTTTTCCCACCAACAATCTGTGCTCATTCAGTTCCCACCATCAATCTGCCTTTATGACTTAAGGTTTCAACAAATTTGGAAATTGAATAACAAGCTTAATAAAATAAGTGACTTTTATATACGCTCTTTTAAACTTTTCAATGTTTTTGATGAAAATTCTCTCTCTTTTATCTTTTAGGCATTATGTTTAAGCCTAGGGTATTTACTCCTCTTACAAAAAGTTATTTGTTGATACAATTCATTGCATTGGAATAGCTTCAATTTTAGTGCACCCATCTGGGGCATTTATCAATAGCATATCAATGGCACAACTCTTCAACAAATCTTTCTGATTATTTTTATAGGAGCGCCAAAAATTGCACTGCACACTTTTTAGAGCTCCCATAAAAATGAATGGAGAGAGCTGCTCATGCATTGGGCACATCTGTATTCCCAGAAGAAAGATCTTCAAGTGTCAGACAGCATATCTCATTAATATGCCCTGATTGTCCCACATGTAATAACCCCTTTAAATAAATCTTTAGTTTCTTGCTTATTAAAAGAGTTATCTTGTGATATAAGTATAGAATTGTAACAAGAAAAATAAAGGAATCCTCAGTTCTAGAAATGAACAATCTGCCAAATTTCAAATTGGGCTGAGTCACTCAAATTGGCTGGTAAATCCCATTCACATAAAATTTATCCAGATTCATACCGTCTGTTCAGCGTGGATGGCCTCAAGAAGGAGAGAACGAGGAGGACCAGGAGGTGGATGAGGAGGAGGAGAATATGGACAGTCATCTGACAAGGAGGGAAAAGTTTTGGAAATGCGGAAGGAGTACCTTGGCAACCGTACCAGCGTCCTCTGTGCCTTACAACTATTGTGTATCCAAGCTGGACACATGGCATGAACTGTCTCTCTATGCCTTGGAGATCCTGGCCGGCCCTGCCGCTAGCGTTTTGTCAGAGCGGGTTTTTAGAGCCGCCGGGGGCATTATTACTGATAGGCGCATTCGCCTGTCAACTGAAAATGCTGACAGGCCAGACTTCTCAACATCACCGGATGATAGCAGTGGAGCATAAACTCAAATCCAGTGTTTTTTTTTTGGGGGGGGGGGGTCTATCCCCATGCACCCCTTCAAACCCAGACATAGGTATACGCTTCAGGATTTCGTCTATTTTATGTTGTCCTCCTCCTTCTCCTCATCCTCCACCACCATATCACCTGGGTGACCATCATGCAACATCCACATAATTTTTTAAGGGTGTTTATGATGCCAGTAGGAAATATTTTTAGAGGCCTACCCCTAATATTCCATTAAATATATATGTATACCCCCAGGTGTAAATGTTTTTCAGCCCATACATTTAGTGCATGGGCATTACCAGTCTAGAAGACCCATTCCTTAATAATGGAAAATAAATTTTTTACTGAGGCCCTCCACTACATCTCTTCAAATTGGTATTGGAGTGCGTCCTAATTTTTGGCAACCTTTGAACTTGCTGCATATGCAATAACAGTCTAGGAGACCCATTCCTTAATAATGGAAAATATTTTTTTTACTGAGGCCCTCCACTATGTCTCTTCAATTTTATATTGGAGTGTGTCCTAATTTTTGGCAGCCCTTGAACTTGCTGCATACGCAATAATAGTGTAGGAGACTCACTCCTAAATAATGGGGAGGCCTATTCAAATCGCTTCTATTTTCTACAATATTAACTCTTATCTGAAATGCGTGTATGGGTATGTGTATGGGTGAGCCATCACAGTACAGATTGCATATTACACACACACAGACAGGATGTGTGTAAGCCTTATACTCTTGCTGCTGCAAGCAAACAAAAAAATCTATTTCATATTGATACCACTGTTACCTACCTGTCCCTTTCCTAAATGCAGCTATCATCAGCTGTAAATGAGTGTTCATTCTGGTTGCATACATCTCTTACACTGTCTAATAATAACTTGATTGCTTTTTTCCAAAAATCATTTACAGATTCATGTTTTTTAACAATCTACACTCAGAAATTCATCAAAGCAGTGTCAAGCACAGTGTTGAAAAGGATAAGTGCAACACAAAGGGATGAAGGGAAGGAAGCCCAGACACAAGATAAAGGGGGAGTGGAGACTCCTAGACAGATCTAATAACACCCTGCCTACCCTACTGTCCCTATATTGGTTCCACACCAATCGCCGAGCAGGAAACCTAAGCCCTGTATATTCCTAGAGCTAGGCCCTAGCAAGGGAGGGGGGATTGAGCCCTGGCCAGTCCTCACTATAACTAAAGACAACAAGGGAGACAAACAAAGGGGGGAAAACTTAGCTTGAGCAGACACCAGAGAAATAACACCAGATGTCTTCCAAGGGCACCAGAGAGGAAGCTAGCCGACTACTATATCTCCAAGCCTTCACAACAGAAAATGTGAATATCACCGATGACTTCCTGAAGCAGACTGAGAGTTTATAAACACCCAGACCAGGGAGTGTCAATCAGAGCAGGAGGGTGGTTGCCGCTGGATCCAAAAGTCAGAAGGATTAAGAAGCAATTCCAAACGCAGAGACATTCTGCAGCCAGATGCAGAGTGACTGTCTGTTACATCTGACACACAGGTGACAAGCAGGCAGGGATGCTGCGTTTCTGCACAGCTTGGTGGTACAACCGACCAAAAAAAACCTCTTTGGAGCCGGCTAAAATCTATTTTTTATTCTAAAATATTTCCTATCTTATCTGTGTAAATACTTTTATGCCCAAAAATGACAAAAGTATTCTGAGTGATACCTTTATTGGCTAACCAGAATAGAGTATCACTCTGAGAATACTTTTGTCATTTTGGGGCATAAAAGTATTTACATCGATTTTTCTGGCTACCACGGTACCACAATTTAACTTTGTATTGGACATCACCTATCTTATCTGAAATTCGTGTATGAGTGAGCTATTGCAGTATGGGTAGTGTATTACACGGATCCAGCCAGGGATTATTGCCTTATACTGTGTGCTGCAAAATTAAAGAAAAAAAAAAAATTTCCTATTGATACCGCTGTTAGCTGCTTTTAGAATAGGGACAGGTGCTAGGTATCATCAACTGAAAATGAGTGTTCATATTCTGGTTACATATTCTTTCACAGTGCATAACTTGATTGATTTCTTTCATGCACTCATTGGCCGATCATAACTTTTAATGGTGATATGTAATTAGAAATTCATCAAAGCAGGCAGGATTGCTTGCGTTCCTCTACAGTTTGGTGCTGCCACGTACCCAAAAAAACCCTTTGGGACTGGTTGAAATCTATTTTTTATTGTACAATATTACCTCACTTATCTGAGATTCGTGGACGGGTGACCCATAGCAGTAGGGATAGCATCTTACAGGCATCTAGTCAGGGATTATTGTATTATACTTCGTGCTGAAAAAAAAAATATTTTCTCTATTGATACCACTGCTAGCTGCTTTTAAAATAGGGACAGGTGCTAGGTGGTATAATCAGCTGTAATAAGTGTTCATTCTGGTCGCATACATCCCTATAACAATCCATAACTTGATTAATCTTTTTAAAAAATCATTGACAGATTCATGTTTTTTAATATAGTCTGCACTCAGAAATTCATCAAAGCAGGCAGCGTTGCTTGCGTTCCTCCACAGTTTGGTGCTGTCACATACCAAAAAAACCTCTTCAGAGACGATTATTTTCTATTTTTTTATTGTACAACATTACCTCTCTTATCTGAGGTTCGTGAATGAGTAACCTATAGCAGTAGGGATAGCGTCTTACCGGCATCTAGTCAGGGATTATTGTATTATACTCCGTGCTCAAAAAAATAAAAAAAATTCTATTCCCTATTAATACCGCTGTTAGCTATTTTTAAAATAGGGACAGGTGCTAGGTGGTATCATCAGATAGAAATTAGTGTTCATTCTGGTCACATACATATCTTTCACAGTGCATAACTTGATTGATGTTTTCCATGCACTCATTGACCGATTCATAATTATTACGGTGATCTGTACTATCAAAGTTGGCAGAAATTTTCCAAATTTGACAGAAATTAATAAAAGTTAACAAAATTTACTGGCTTAATGTGTCCATTCGCAGTTTCTCTGTAGCTTTGGTATGTAAGAGGCAGTGGTGGGAGACTTGACGCTACTGGAGCTGAATTTACCACTTCAGAACTCTCCAGTTCTTTGTTTCCATCCATTTCTGGGTGCTTCTTGAAGTATGTTTGGGGTCATTATCCTGCTGGAAGACCCATGACCTAGGATGCAAACCCAGCTTTATGACACTGGGCACTACATTGCGACCTAAAATCCTTTGGGAATCTTCACATTTCATGATGACTTGCACACAGTCAAGGCACCCTGTGCCAGAGGCTGCAGAGCAAACCCTTAATATCTTTGAACCTCCACCATATTTGATTAGAAGTACTGTGTTATTTTATTTGTAGGCTTCATTCCATTTACAGTAAACAGTTGAATGATGTGCATTACCAAAAAGCTCTATCTTGGTCTCATCTGTCCCCAAGACACCTGCTGGCCCTCTAGAAATAGTGGAGGCCAACTGCTGGCACTCTATAAATTGTGAGGGCCGCCTACTGGACATCCATAAATTGTGAGGGCTGCCTGCTGAACATCCAACTTTCAAACTTTACAGAATGTATACAAAAAAGAAAATTTGACTACTTCAGATGGATACGTTATATTGCAGTAGCAATATACGGCTATGCAAGACATAGCTGGCTGATAGTCCTCTAAAAATAGTGAGGGACAACTACTGACCAACCTATTTTACCGCTATAACCATACAAAAAGTATGTATACCTAGGGGTGGCAACTGGCAATGCCTACTTCTTAATAGAGATGCACTATGTATTTAAAATTGGACACTTGCATTCAAAAAAATTTAAATATGTGCACAGATACCATGTATATTTATTAAACACTGTGGTTATATATTTTTACATAGAATCGATTATATTTCCTATATCTTATATTAACCTAACATGTAAAAGCCCAATTGTTTCACAAAAGGACATTGGGAGTTAATCCACATATCTTTTCCACAGCAAATTACTATATACACAGGACCTTTCCAGTAGAGAATTCATTATGACTAAGAACCAGGGAGTAATGATTCAAAACGCCTAAATCTCCCACATTTCCTTTTTACCAGTGCATACTTTATAGCATTTTTGATGTGACCCTAAGTATGAAATGCAACCCTAAGAGGGAGAATATACATAACCTCTTTTCAGGACAATAGGATGCTGTGCTGTACTGTGATTCATAGAGAGTTGAAACACTGTGAATAATTTTTTTTAGAAAAATTAATTAAACCTGATGAATTCAAATTTCAAAAGGTTTGATCATCTCTACTAATCATTTTTTATTCACATTTTTCTTTTACATATAAAAGTTATAAAATGAAAAGGAATACTTGCATAAGACAATATGTGTAACATACCTGGTGGCGTTCTTGCATAGTGCACCATCCCCCACTATGCAAGATCGCAAACTTGATCATCGGTCCAGTCTGCTAGCCTGGCTTCCCTCCATGCTGTCTGTTTGCCTCTGTTCTGGCTGCTTAGGGAGGCACCCCGATTACTTTCTGCTTCTTGTAGCTGCTGCGGGCACACCCCTAATGCGTCCTCAGCCTATTGCTGTCCGTCACTGGATATTTAAACCAGCTCCACTCTGGAGCTGATGCCTGAGCATCTCTATCATTCAGTGTGCTTCTTGACGCTGAATGTGCCAGGTCCTGTCTGAACTATCTCCTAGCCTGTTTTCTGTCCGCCTTCCTGGAGGCTGTATTTCCAGGCCAGTCTGAACACGCTCCTAGCCTGTTCGTTCCTCCTTCTAGGGGCTGCATACCTAGATCTGTTATCTGTGTTTTCTTGCCTGTCTGTCCGCCTTCCTGGAGGCTGTATTTCCAGGCCAGTCTGAACACGCTTCTAGCCTGTTCGTCCCGCCTTCTAGGGGCCGCATACCTAGACCCGCTCCTGTATCTCTCTGCAGTGTCAGTTCCTGTCTGAACACTCAGTTCCTGTATGAACACTCTCCTAGTCTGTTACCTGTTTTTCTCTATGTCCGTACCTTCCCTTTTTCTGCTGAGTCTGAACCTGCACCTAACTCCTACTCGTTGTCGCTGGACTTCAGTTTGCGAGTTTAGAGTCCTCTTGCTACTTCATTGCAAGTATCTTGTGTGTATCTGGTTCTGCCTTTCCCTTCCAGTCTGTTCCGTGTGAACAGAGCCCAATCCTCTCTGCCTTGTCCACCGCACTTGGGGTTTCTCTCTGCTCTGACTTGCCCACCGCTCCGGCGGTTTCTCTCGGCTCTGACTTGCCCACCACTCCTGCGGTTTCCGCCCTACTCTGCTTTGCTCACCGCTCTGGCGGTTCCTTCCTGCTTTGCCTTGCTCACCGCTCCGGCGGTTCCTTCCTGCTCTGCCTTGCTCACCGCTCCGGCGGTTCCTCTCTGCTCTGCTTTGCTCACCGCTCCAGGCGGTCTCGCTCTGCTCAGCCTTTGATCACCACTCCAGGCGGTCTCGTTCTGCTCTGCCTTTGCTCACCGCTCCAGGCGGTTTCACTCTGCTCCACTCTTGCTCACCGCTCCAGGCGGCCTCGCCCTGCTCTGCTTTTGCTCACTGCTCCAGGCAGTCTCGCCATGCTCTGCTCTTGCTCAACGCTCCAGGCGGTCTCGCCCTGCTCTGCTCTTGCTCACCGCTCCAGGCGGTCTCGTCCTGCTCTGCTCTTGCTCACCGCTCCAGGCGGTCTCGCCCTGCTCTGCTCTTGCTCACTGCTCCAGGCGGTCTCGCCCTGCTCTGCTCTTGCTCACCGCTCCAGGCGGTCTCGCCCTGCTCTGCTCTTGCTCACCGCTACAGGCGGTCTCGCCCTGCTCTGCTCTTGCTCACCGCTCCGGCGGTCTCGCCCTGCTTTGCTCTTGCTCACCACTCCAGGCGGTCTCGCCCTGCTCTGCTCTTGCTCACCGCTCCTGGCGGTCTCACCCTGCTTTGCTCTTGCTCACCACTCCGGTGGCCTCGCTCTGCTCGTCTACCGCATCTGCGGTTCTGTTCCTGAGTCCCAGTCTGTATTGGATCTTATCCCATCTGTGCTCCAACCTGTTAGTGCCTCCCTGTCTGCACTCCAGCCGTGCTTGCCAGTACCCCCTGCCTGCATACCAGTCATGCTTACCAGTGCCCGCCTGCCTGCATACCAGTCGTGCCTGCCTATACCCACCAGTCAGTGTGCCAGCCGAACCTGCCTGTTCCTGTATTCCCTGGTGTGGGTCAACAGTCGTGTCCGGGGTCTGACCTGGAGTAGCACCTGGTCCCTCTGCTCGGTTCCTCCCTGGTGCACAGGCGTCATTAGCCGTCGTGCGACCTTGGTCGGATCGGGCAGATACTTAGTTACGCCCCTCCAGGCACTCTCCGGTTCATGGTCCAGTGGGATCACTAAACACGCACACGCCAGTCAGTCCGGGCGTGTGCATAACAATATGTAAATTAAATACTCTGATTTAGTCATAAACTAAATTTAACATTGCTCGTGTATGGTTAAAATTAGTGTTGAACGATACCTTCCGATATCGTGAAATATCGGATCGGAATGGATCGGACCGATACTCAAAAAATATCAGATATCGCCGATTCCGATACCGGAAACCAATGCAAGTCAATGGGACACAAATATCGGAATGAAAATAAACCCTTTCTTTCCTTGTAGGTTAATTCTACATGAAGGAAAACAACTAAGAATAATGTAGAATGTATTGGGGAGGTGGGGGACACATTAAAGGCATAAAGGTTTAGCCCAATCAAATGGAATAGCAGGAATTAATTTTTTTTTTAAGACGTTCGGAGTTACAAAGATATTGACAATGTTAAGCTTTTTTATATTTTGTCAGATATTTATGTTTCACTACTTCCATGCCCTTCACCTTCTTTTTTATTTCTCCCACACTTTCTCCTTCATCATCCTCAGCAGCAGCATCTTTTTCATCAACTTCTTCTTCACCTTATTCATCTTCTTCTTCTTCACCTTCTTCCTATTATTCTTTTTTTTACATTCTTCATATTCTTCTTATTCAACTATTATTTTTCTTCATATTCTACTTCTTCGTCTTCTTCATCTTCTTCTTCTTCATCATATTCTTATTTGTGACAGGCATTCCTGTAGTTGTTATCCCTAAAAGTTTGAAGATTACACCTTCCGTTCTGCCTATCACAAAAGATTTACAACAGGATTTGTCCGCGTTCAGTTTGGCCTGCAGCAGCAGGTCTTTTCCAGGGGCACCACGAGGAGGAACGGACTCACCTCCATACACTGCTTAGTCTTCTTCTGCTTATAATTTAGATAATATATTTTGCTCTGATTTTTAGTCTTAAGCTTCTTGTTCTTCTGCTTCTTGGTTTTCTGTCTCTTGTTGTTCTGTATCTTCGTGGTTGTCTTGTTCTTTGTCCTCTTGGTCATCTTCTTGGTCTTCAGGGTGGTCTTCAGGGTCGTCGTCTTCAGGGTCGTCATCTTCGGGGTCCTCGTCTTCTTCGGGGTGGTCTTCAGGGTCCTCGTCTTCAGGGTCGTTGTCTTCGGGGTCCTCGTCTTCTTCGGGGTGGTCTTCAGGGTCGTCGTCTTCGGGGTCCTCGTCTTCTTCGGGGTGGTCTTCAGGGTCGTCGTCTTCAGGGTCGTCTTCGGGGTCCTCGTCTTCTTCGGGGTGGTCTTCAGGGTCGTCGTCTTCAGGGTCGTCGTCTTCGGGGTCCTCGTCTTCTTCGGGGTGGTCTTCAGGCTCGTCGTCTTCAGGATCATCGTCAGGGAGAACCAGAGTGATTACCAAAAACAATTTCAAAAGCTTGAACTTGGAAATGTAGCAGAAGGTACAAGAAGGCTGAGTAACTGCCGAGAACCAGCTGACGGTACTGAAACCCGGATGGGTAGCAGAAAGTACAAGAGCCAATGGAACTACCGAGAACCAGCTGACGGTACTGGAACCCGGTTACTAAGCAGGAGGTACCTGTGCCAGAAAGCACTACCAAGGACCAGCAGATGTTGGTGGAACTCGGATACCGAGAAGGAGGCACCTAAGCCAAAGGCACTGCCGAGAACCAGCCGACGGTACTGGAACCCAGATGGGTAGCAGAAAGTACAAGAACCAATGGAACTACCAAGGACCAGCTGATGGTACTGGTACCCGGTTACTAAGCAGGAGGTACCTGAGCCAGAAAGCACTACCAAGGACCAGCAGACATTGGTGGAACTCGGATACCGAGAAGGAGGCACCTAAGCCAAAGGCACTGCCGAGAACCAGCTGACAGTACTGGAACCCGGGTGGGTAGCAGAAAGTACAAGAGCCAATGGAACTACCGAGGACCAGCTGACGGTACTGGTACCCGGTTACTAAGCAGTAGGTACCTGAGCCAGAAAGCACTACCAAGGACCAGCAGACATTGGTGGAACTCGGATACCGAGAAGGAGGCACCTAAGCCAAAGGCACTGCCGAGAACCAGCTGACAGTACTGGAACCCGGATGGGTAGCAGAAGGTACAAGAGCCAATGGAACTACCGATGACCAGCTGACGGTACTGGAACCCGGTTACTAAGCAGGAGGTACCTGTGCCAGAAAGCAATACCAAGGACCAGCAGACGTTGGTGGAACTCGGATACCGAGAAGGAGGCACCTAAGCCAAAGGCACTGCCGAGAACCAGCTGACGGTACTGGAACCCGGATGGGTAGCAGAAGGTACACATGAAATAAAAAGTAGCAAGGCCGCGAGCCGGCCGGAGTTACCAAAACCCACAGTCCTACAGGGGGTGCTTGTCCTATTGGCACTATGGTACCAGCCTTCATTACCAGATCCCGCAGCCCACATAGGATTCACCTAGATTGCCGGAACCATAGAGTCGGCTATCCCGACCGCAACACGACAGGACAATGTATTGGAGGCAAAGTGACGTTGACACTACCCGGAAACAGCTGGCGTGCAGGAACCAGGCTGGGCAGGAGGGAGTACCCGTGCCAAAGACACTGCCGAGAACCAGCTGACGGTACTGGAACCCGGATGGGTAGCAGAAAGTACAAGAGCCAATGGAACTACCGAGGACCAGCTGACGGTACTGGAACCCGGTTACTAAGCAGGAGGTACCTGTGCCAGAAAGCACTACCAAGGACCAGCAGACGTTGGTGGAACTCGGATACCGAGAAGGAGGCACCTAAGCCAAAGGCACTGCCGAGAACCAGCTGACGGTACTGGAACCCGGATGGGTCGCAGAAGGTACACATGAAAAAAAAGTAGCAAGGCCGCGAGCCGGCCGGAGTTACCGAAACCCACAGTCCTACAGGGGGTGCTTGTCCTATTGGCACTATGGAACCAGCCTTCATTACCAGATCCCACAGCCCACATGGAAGTCACCTAAACTGCAGGCACCATAGAGTCGGCTAACCCGACCGCAACATGACAGGACAACGAATTGGAGGCAAAGTGACGTTGACACTACCCGGAAAAAGCTGGCATGCTGGTAACCAGGCTGGACAGGAGGGAGTACCCGTGCCAAAGACACTACCGAGAGCCAGCTGACGGTACTGGAACCTGGATGGGTAGCAGAAAGTACAAGAGCCAATAGAACTACCGAGGACCAGCTGACGGTACTGGAACCCGGTTACTAAGCAGGAGGTACCTGTGCCAGAAAGCACTACCAAGGACCAGCAGACGTTGGTGGAACTCGGATACCGAGAAGGAGGCACCTAAGCCAAAGGCATTGCTGAGAACCAGCTGACGGTACTGGAATCTGGATGGGTAGCAGAAGGTACACAGGAAAAAAAAAGTAGCAAGGCCGCGAGCCGGCCGGAGTTACCAAAACCCACAGTCCTACAGGGGGTGCTTGTCCTATTGGCACTATGGAACCAGCCTTCATTACCAGATCCCGCAGCCCACATAGGAGTCACCTAAACTGCAGGCACCAGAGAGTCAGCTAACCCGACCGCAACACGACAGGACAACGTATTGGAGGAAAAGTGACGTTGACACTACCCGGAAACAGCTGGCGTGCTGGAACCAGGCTGGGCAGGAGGGAGTACCCGTGCCAAAGACACTGCTGGGAAATAGCTGGCGGTGCTGGAACCCAGGGTACATGCTAAAAATAGAGAGGAGCCAGAGGCTTAATTGGAGCAAGTTTTAAATTAGTAGTAGAGTGGATGTGGACAGAGAAGGAGAATTTGCCGGACACACAGCAGGGGATCAGCTGACGTTACTGAACCCCAATAACACTGGACCAAGCATTGACTGTGCAGACGGCACTTCTGAGCAGCAACTGGCAGTGTTGGAGCTCAGGGTAAATACTAAAAACAGAGTGGAGCCAGAGGCCTAATTGGAGCAAGTTTAAAATCTGCAGTAGTGTGGATGTGGACAGAGCAGGAAAATTTGCCGGGCACACAGCATTGGATGAGCTGATGTTACTGAACCCTAATAACACTGGACCAAGCATTGACTGTGCAGACGGCACTTCTGAGCAGCAACTGGCGGTGTTGGAGCTCAGGGATAATACTGAAAACAGAGGAGCCAGAGGTGTAATTGGAGCAAGTTTTAAATTAGTAGTAGAGTGGATGTGGACAGAGCAGGAGAATTTGCCGGACACACAGCAGGGGATCAGCTGACGTTACTGAACCCCAATAACACTGGAGCAAGTGTTGACTGTGCAGACGGCACTTCTGAGCAGCAACTGGCGGTGTTGAAGCTCAGGGATAATACTGAAAACATAGAGGAGCCAGAGGTGTAATTGGAGCAAGTTTTAAATTAGTAGTAGAGTGCATGTGGACAGAGCAGGAGAATTTGCCGGACACACAGCAGGGGATCAGCTGACGTTACTGAAACCCATTAACACTGGAGCAAGTGTTGACTGTGCAGACGGCACTTCTGAGCAGCAACTGGCGGTGTTGGAGCTCAGGGATAATACCGAAACAGAGAGGAGCCAGAGGTGTAATTGGAGCAAGTTTTAAATTAGTAGTAGAGTGGATGTGGACAGAGCAGGAAAATTTGCCGGACACACAGCAGGGGATCAGCTGATGTTACTGAACCCCAATAACACTGGAGCAAGTGTTGACTGTGCAGACGGCACTTCTGAGCAGCAAATGGCGGTGTTAGAGCTCAGGGATAATACTGAAAACAGAGGAGCCAGAGGCGTAATTGGAGCAAGTTTTAAATTAGTAGTAGAGTGGATGTGGACAGAGCAGGAAAATTTGCCGGACACACAGCAGGGGATCAGCTGACGTTACTGAACCCCAATAACACTGGACCAAGCGTTGACTGTGCAGACGGCACTTCTGAGCAGCAACTGGCGGTGTTGGAGCTCAGGGTAAATACTAAAAACAGAGTGGTGCCAGAGGCCTAATTGGAGCAAGTTTAAAATCTGCAGTAGTGTGGATGTGGACAGAGCAGGAAAATTTGCCGGGCACACAGCATTGGATGAGCTGACGTTACTGAACCCCAATAACACTGGACCAAGCATTGACTGTGCAGACGGCACTTCTGAGCAGCAACTGGCGGTGTTGGAGCTCAGGGATAATACTGAAAACAGAGGAGCCAGAGGTGTAATTGGAGCAAGTTTTAAATTAGTAGTAGAGTGGATGTGGACAGAGCAGGAGAATTTGCCGGACACACAGCAGGGGATCAGCTGACGTTACTGAACCCCAATAACACTGGAGCAAGTGTTGACTGTGCAGACGGCACTTCTGAGCAGCAACTGGCGGTGTTGGAGCTCAGGGATAATACTGAAAACAGAGAGGAGCCAGAGGTGTAATTGGAGCAAGTTTAAAATCTGTAGTAGTGAGAATGTGGACAGAGCAGGAGAATTTGCCAGACACACAGCAGGGGATCAGCTGACGTTACTGAACCCCAATAACACTGGAGCAAGTGTTGACTGTGCAGACGGCACTTCTGAGCAGCAACTGGCGGTGTTGGAGCTCAGGGATAATACTGAAAACAGAGGAGCCAGAGGCCTAATTGGAGCAAGTTTAAAATCTGTAGTAGTGTGGATGTGGACAGAGCAGGAGAATTTGCTGGGCACACAGCAGGGGATCAGCTGACGTTACTGAACCCCAATAACACTGGACCAAGCATTGACAGTGCAGACGGCACTTCTGAGCAGCAACTGGCGGTGTTGGAGCTCAGGGATTACAGTTCAGGTGGTAGAAACATGAACACAACAGGAGACCTGGATACTGTTGCCAACCAATTATTTATTCTGGAAGAGGACTGGCAAATTCATGCGAGATCCAGGCCTTGTTCATTTTCAGAAAAGTAAGCCGGTAAACGTTATCGGACGATAGGCGCATGCGACGGTCTGTTAGTATACCACCTGCAGCACTAAAGACGCGTTCCGATAATACACTAGCAGCAGGGCAAGCCAGCACCTCCAATGCATGCTGGCTAAGCTCTGGCCATGTATCCAGCTTAGAGACCCAAAACTTGAAAGGGGAAGAGCTGTCTGGGAGTACACTGAGAGGGCAAGACATGTAGTCTGTCACCATCTGACGGAAACGTTGCCTCCTGCTGACTGGAGCCTTCTGTGATGGTGTAGACATTTGTGGCGGGGACACAAAACTTTGCCACATTTGGGCCATACTGGTCTTGCCTTGTGCTGAGGCCCTGCTTCTGCTCCCTCTTTGTGCAGAGCTTCCTCCACTGCCTCGACGCACTGAGCTGCTTTGTAAAGCACTAGCAGCACTGCTCTCGGGTGGAATGTAGAACATGATGGAATGCACCAGTGCGTCTTGGTACTCCCACATTTTACGCTCCCGGTTCAACGGTGTTATGAGGCTTTGTAAGTTGTCCCAGTAGCGAGGATCTAGGAGGGTGGACACCCAATAATCAGCCGTGTTGAGAATGTGGGCGGTGTGGTGGTCGTTTCTCAGGCACTGCAGCATGAAATCAACCATGTGCTGCAGACTGCCAACTGGCCAAGAAACGCTGTCCCCTGCTTGAGGCGTGATCTCTGCCTGCTCTGCATCACCCCACCCTCGATCTAGATACTGACTACTAGAGCATTGTGTACCTCCCTCCTCTTGACAGATGTCTTCCTCCTCCATTGACTCCTCCTCATCCTCCTCCCAAAGTGTACCCTGCCTAGGCCTTTGTGAGGAACCACGTTGAGCAGACTGTACAGAAGCAGATGGCATTTGTGACTCCTCATCCTCCACCTCTTCCAAAACCTCTTCCCTTAGTGCTTGCAGTGTTTTTTCAAGCAGGCAGATAAGGGGGATAGTCATGCTGACTAGTGCATCATCTGCACTCGCCATCCGCGTGGAATAATCGAAGGCATGCAAAACGTGGCAAATGTCCTTCATAGTGGTGGTGAAGTGTGAACGGCGCGCACTGCGACTAGTTTGCGCCTGCTGCAACTGGTACTCCATTAATGCTGCCTGCTGCTCACACAACCTCTCCAACATATGTAACGTTGAATTCCACCTAGTGGGTAGGTCACATATGATGCGATGTTCCGGAAGGCGTAATCGGCGCTGCAGAGCTGCAATGCACGATCTTGCGTTGCTGGAACGCCGCAAGTGAGCGCACTCTATGCGGACCTTGTGCAGTAGTGCATCAAGATCCGGATAGTCCCTCAAAAAACTCTGCACGACCAAGTTGAGCACATGTGCCAGACATGGGATGTGAGTGAGGTTGCCTAGGCACAGAGCTGCCACCAGATTTCGGCCATTGTCACACACTACCATGCCTGGCTGGAGATTCGCTGGCACAAACCACACGTTGCTCTGCTGCTTGATGGCATTCCAGAGCTCCTGCGCTGTGTGGCTTCGATTCCCCAAAGAAATTAATTTCCATACGGCCTGTTGACGTTTGGCCACGGCTGTGGTCATATCGGTCATAACAGGTAACCGTTCACGGGTCGATGTGGAGGTAGACCGTGATGGCTCCTGCAGCGCTGATTCAGAGGAACTGAAGTATGAGGAGCAGTCAATGTCTACAGACTGGATTCCTGCAATCCTTGGAGTTGGCAGAACATGTACAGTGCCACTCTCAAGATCTGTACCGGCTCCATAACATTTACCCAATGGGCAGTGAGGGAAAGGTATCGTCCCTGTCCATGCTTACTGGTCCACGCATCAGTGGTCAGGTGGACCTTGCTAGTGATGGCGTTTTGTAGTGCAAGTTTAATTTTTCCCTCCACATGCTGTTGCAGGGCAGGGACGGCTTGCCTGCTGAAATAAAAGCGGCTGGGCACGTTGTATTGTGGGACTGCCAATGCCATCAAGTTACGGAAGGTGTCAGTCTCTGCCTGAATGATAGCATTTCAAGGGCCAGTAGTTTTGCAATGCAAGCATTCAGAGCCTGTGCTCGGGGTGTGGTTTGCCGAGTATGGGCGCCTTTTCTACCATGCCTGTGCTAACGATGGCTGTATACTGGCCTGGGAGTGTGAGGATGACAGGGAACGTGGTGGTGTGGGTGGAATTACACTGTGTCTCTGTACAACAGTGCCAGAGGTTCTTCCATGGCGATCCTGTGAGGAACCCGAACCAGCTGTCTGTGAGCTGGAGGAAGAGGCTACAACACGAGCTTAAGAGGTGGTAGGTGGCACTGTAGGTTGGCCTAGGTCTTCAGTGTGTCTTTGTAACTCCACCACGTGCTTGGTCCGCACATGTTTCCACATATTTGTGGTATTGAGGTTGCTGTCACTTTTCCCTCTTTTCACCTTCTGATTACACAGCTTGCATTTGACAAAGCAAATGTCATCTGCAACTGTGTCAAAAAAGGACCAGGCACTACAAGTCTTGGGAGCGCCCGTTTTGGGTTTTGGAAGAGGCATGCTCCTAATTGGTGCCGAAGTGGAGGCTACAGGCAACCAAGTCTGCTCCCTCCCTCTCCCTCCTTTTTGGGCCGTTCGGGGAATCTCTTCTTCAGAGCTGCTCCCACCACCTTCCTGTCCCTCACATCATGATGGGTCAAGGACCTCATCATCTACACCACCCTCTTCAAACAACTGCTTCTCCTGGGTAGTCTCGACAGCACAGTACGCACCAGAAAGTGGCACCTGAGTCTCATCATCAGATGCGTACTGAGGTGTGCTGCTGACCATAGGCACTGGCCCACCCGCCTCTTCAGATTCAGAGAGACAAAACGGTTGCGCATAACTGCATACTACCTCTTCTTCAAATTCTAGAATTCTGCTTGGCTGGCCCCCTCTTTCCAAGACAAGAGATTCAGAGAACAGAAGTAGAGATGGCTCCTGTCCAGGGCTCTCTGACTGCCTGTGCAATTTGGCAGGTGGTGAAGAGACAGATGGGTGCTCTTCAGTGCTCAGGACCTGAGAGGATCTGGAACTAATTGAAGTCGATGCGTTAGCTGCCATCCATCCGACAAAGGCTTCAATTTGGTCCTCCCGCAACAGTGGGGTATGGCGAGCTCCTACAAAGCTGCGCATAAAGGACTGTTCCCTGGTAAAACTTGGGGATGCTGAGTCACTGGTGCCCACAGCAAGCACAGAATCCCCACGTCCTCTCCCTGCAGGCACAGAATCCTCACGTCCTCTCCCTGCAGAAACTCCATGTCCACGACCACGACCACTTGGCTTACTCCCTGCCTTCTTCATCTTGGTAGACTGATAAATATAGGCAGAAAAGTAGTAAGGGCTTAGTGTGCTTATTTCTGAACAGCTGCTAACAGGTATAAGAAACACTAATTTTATAAAGTGTGGACTAGACTTTAATATGAGCTAATGTGGCCTACACAACTGTAAAGTGGAGTGTTTGGTGAACTTTATTTAGGTTTTTTTTGTCACGAAACGACACTGGATGTGCCCAAAGATGTAATACCGATAGTATCACAAACTTTTTGTAGCTATTACAATGCAGGAAGGTAACCTACAATGCAATAGATGAGGCTACAAAAAATAGGTATTAGTATTAGCTAATCTGGCTGGAGCTGTAGGGCACAAGGCTGCAGAAAGGCTCCTCTATCTACTCCTATATAGTGTGTTTGGAACCAATCTAGCTGGATACGGATGGAACCACCATACTAATAGGAGAAATCAGGAAAAATGATCAATTAGCAAAAAAGGACAATGTATGAGGCAGTGACGCACACTGAGCGGACTACAACCGGACGTGGCTGCAGCACACACTACAGCGTGAGCTGCACTCACACACAGAGACCTTGCAGACAGCCGTGAACAGTGCAGAGCACTGTGCACTAGCGCAGCAAGGCAAAATAAAGCTTCTCTATCTACTCCTATATAGTGTGTTTGGAACCAATCTAGCTGGATACGGATGGAACCACCACACTAATAGGAGACATCAGGAAAAATGAGCAATTAGCAAAAAAGGACAATGTATGAGGCAGTGACGCACGCTGAGCGGACTACAACCAGACGTGGCTGCAACACACACTACAGCGTGAGCTGCACTCACACACAGAGACCTCGCAGACAGCCATGAACAGTACAGAGCACTGTGCATTAGCGCTGCAAGGCACAACGGTTTATAAAGTAGCTTGGGTAAAGCACAATAGAGCAAATAGGTAGCTAAAACTGTCCCTCAAAACAGCAGCGTCCTATCCCTAACTGAATTCACAGCAGAGTGAGCCCAAAATGGCGGCGGCGGCTTTTATAGTGCATCATGACATCATTTCAGCAGCCAATCACAGCCATGCCATTAGTTAATATGCCTAACATGCCACAGGATGTGCCCACACTTCTTAGGATCCTCATTGGCTGAATAAAATCACACTGGCTCATTGCATTATGGGAACTTCCGATTCCGGTATCCGTTATTCTAACAGTATCGGAACTCAGGAATTCCGATACCACGAATATCGGTCGATACCCGATATTTCAGTATCGGAATGCTCAACACTAGTTAAGATACATTATTATTACAATATATAATTGAGATAAGAGGAAGGTAGTGATAGAGAGAAAGAAGAAAGGGGAAATGGGAAAGGAAAAGAAAGACAAAACAACATAAACAAGACAACCATAAAGGAAATAAGTGTAATAATTAGGCATGTGCTTAAAAAATATAAATTATTCTATTGGGGAATTAAAATTTACATATTCTTTCTGAGTCTGAAAGCTTATTTAACAATACCGTAAGCAAAGAACTTCATTATGAAAAGCTGTTTGAGCCTTCATTAATTTTACTTCATAAATAGATATAAGTGGATCGATTCGCTGAGGATTGGGTTCAAGTCAAATTTACTGAAATTTGCGCTTTCACATGAATTCAAACATGTTGAGATTTGATTTGCGGTTTGCAAAACAAAAAATAAAAACTTGTCTGCCACCATTTCCTACACTACTGAAGCCTCAGAGAGCAGTCAAATGTCATTTTGCATTGCCGCATGAGATTTCCCATAAGCTTTGAGATTTTACAGATTATCATGCCTTGTACAGTAATGTTCAGCACGTGGACCATCACAGATGAACATTTCCCTGTGGAGTAAAGTTTGTACGGCAGTGTCATTTTCTATCTCCAGAGTCACTGAAAAAGTCTCTGTCTACTGTAGAGTGTAAGCTATTATGGTCAGCGGGGTCCTCTGCAGGTCGAAGCTGATCATTTTTCCATGAGAGCACCGTTCCTGAAAGTGTGCCAGCTCTCTCCAACGCTCTCTTTTCCTTCCACTGCCCAATGTCTGGTGCTGAGCATCGTCTCATCTGATTGCATACCACCGGCAAGGACCATCCAATTTGAGGAATATTACTCATTAATCAGGGTAGAGATTGTTTAGTATTGCTTTCCACCATACACCTATTGACCAACACATCATGGCCGGTTCCATGTTCGCTGATAAACCTGAACCTCCTCTTTGTGTCGAGGTGATAACCTCTCAATGAGAGAACCTGTAGCGGTGTCCAAAGAACACCGCAAGGCAGGATTCAAGTACGGCACAGCAGACGAGAAGACTAAAACAAAACTCCGGCTTTATTATATACAAAGGAATTGTATGCCAGGAGATGAGGATAACAGTATTTACAATAACAATATTACCAACATGAACATAGGAAGATATAGCTGGAGCAAGTCACAAACTGTGCTCCAGCTATGGCAATGAAAGCTCAGAACAAACAGTACACAACAAGTTTCACAAACTACTCTGAGCTAATCCCCTATCTGGCTTTCCGCTATTTGGGCCACATTGCTACAGCATCTTAGCTACAGAAAACTATGCTAAACCCTAACACAGTTCACGCTGATGGGTCACTAATGCGTGCGCAGATCAGGCGCAGATGGCGGCTGCCGCTTGTTCCTGGTGGGAAAGAGCCAGATGAATTCACTTGAGTCCTTTCCTTGTATACGGGATCTCTGTCTTCCAGCTGGCAGACAAACCTTGCTTCACTCTTACAGAAATGGCTGACACGCTGTGTTGTGTGTTATCTCAGGTCCACAGTCTCCAGGGAAAACGTTCTTCGGGAAAGGATAAATTTCCCTACTCCTTGACACAGTCACAAACAACAAATCTTGCTATAGTCCGTAATCTTCTCTTTCCATAGATTAACAGTGTCTTCTTTATAGTCTCTGGTGATCAGGGAAGCTGACAGCATCTCCCTGTTGCCTCAGACACACACACACACGAGGTGTCTACTTCCTGATTCTCCTTTCTCTCCCAGCAGATACCAACAACAGCAGGGGAAGGAGACTAGTCCAACAGCAAGTCTCAGAGGGGAGCATGATGCTTTAATGTCACAGTGTATTCAATTTCCAGTAAGCACCGATCCTATACATACCTCCCCACTTAAAGACAGCAATCCTCGGCCTCACTGTTTAGCTCTGAAAGAAATAAAGGCTTCATGCAGCGGTATACATCACGGGACCACTTTCATCCCAATACATATGAGTAGACCAAATAAACTGATCAGCATTGTACTTTTCTGGTGGAATCCCTGCATTAGGCCTACTGGATCTCAGAGATCTTGACTGTCCTCCATAGGCATAACGGCTGTGTGACTGTCTTCTTCAACTGAAGGATCAGCTGGAGCCGTGGTTTCCTCCTCTCCACAAGCTGGCAATGCATCCGTGTCTGGAATTTCAACTCCCACTGACTCGGGACCTTCCGCGGACTCAGGAATGGTCCACCAGTCTTCAACAAAGTCACTGTCAGGGAAAACCGGTCTTGGTGAAGGAGCAGGAGTAGTAACTCTTGGGACAGGTGTAGGATCCACAGAGTAGCATGGTCGTAACATATTCCTATATACGGATCTCTGACCAGACTCCTCATTTTTAGCTTGTACTTCGTACACTGGACCGTTGGGATACACTCTCTTGATCACTTTGTATGGTTGTACCTGCCAACGTCCGCTCAGCTTCCCTGTGGGGCATTTTTCCCACACCAGCACTCGGTCTCCAGGCTGGAGTGGAACTTCCTGAATTGGGGGTTGACCGCTGTGCGCCTTTTCTTGTAACCACTGGCCTGCTAGCCGGTGGTTGGTCTGAAGTCGTCGCCGATGCTCTTTCACCAGGAGGTGAAAGATCATTCGAATAGATCCTATGGATGCTCCAGATTTAGCTTGATGATTTCTCGGCCGGCTCTACCAAACAGTAGTGTGTATGGGGTATAACCTGTGGTGGTGTGGACCCGATTGTTAAAGGTCCAGACTAGTTCGGGTATGTAGTCAGGCCAATGCGTCTTCTTGTCTTCTAATGTCCTCAACATTTGAAGCAGAGTTTGATTAAAGCACTCACAGACCCCATTCCCTTGGGGGTGATATGGGGTTGTTCGGGACCTTTCAATGCCGTACAGTGGGTACAGTTCCTCCATCACTTTACCCTGAAAACACGATCCTTGGTCTGAATGAATCCGCTTCGGACACCCATAGACCTGGATGAAATCTTGACAGACAGCTCACGCAGCAGACTCAGCCGTTTGGTCCCTAGTTGGGGTGACCACCGCAAACTTGGAAATGAAAAAAGAGGACTGCATAGTAAGGGAATTAGATGTGTAAGTGGTTCAATGATCAAATAATAAAATAAAATATTATTACTGGGTATAGTTTTTTATTTGTATGATAAGTTGCTAATATAATAAATATTTGTTTCAAATTACTATAGATAAAATGCAGTAGTAAATTATCATTATAATATTATAGTATATAGTTTTTAATTATGTATTTTATTTACATTAAACTACGAAATATTTTCATATTTTAATGTGAATAAAATGACTAAAAACGATATACTATATTATAATGATAATTTACTATTTCATTTTATCAATAGTAATTTGATAAAAATATTTATTATAATATCAGCGACTTCTCATGTGAATAAAAAAGTATTTATTGCAACACCAACTGCCATCTTGCTATTCATTCAGACGCCATCTTTGAACACACTCCAGATGCCATTTTCCCTTCATTTTGAAGCTTCCCTGCATTTCTCTTATTTTTATTCTGCTGACTACACCAAATATAATGGGCAGGGAGGCAGCCGTGGCCGAGGTGTGCATCCATGCCATGCTACAGAAAAATGAGGATTCTGGCTGGGTGTGTGCTATTATCCTGTGATATGCCACTGTAAACTGCATTGCAGGCCAGGACCAGATGAAATGGAGATAAATAAGAGAGACCAGAATCCAAAAATATAATTTTCTTTACTGAACAACTTGATGAGAAGTACAGTACAGACCAAAAGTTTGGACACACCTTCTCATTTAAAGATTTTTCTGTATTTTCATTACTATGAAAATTGTACATTCACACTGAAGGCATCAAAAGTAAGAATTAACACATGTGGAATTATATACTTAACAAAAAAGTGTGAAACAACTGAAAATATGTCTTATATTCTAGGTTCTTCAAAGTAGCCACCTTTTGCTTTGATGACTGCTTTGCACACTCTTGGCATTCTCTTGATGAGCTTCAAGAGGTAGTCACCGGAAATGGTCTTCCAACAATCTTGAAGGAGTTCCCAGAGATGCTTAGCACTTTTTGTCTGGTTTGGGGCATCAGGCTTGGCGCTTGGTGCATAGTTTTCCAGTTTAACAAGTCTACGTACACAACTAGTTACCAGGTGAATAAATGATAGTTCTGCACAAATTAAAACTAACATTGAAATGGTCTTTAGGTTAATAAATATAATTGGCTTATTGAATGGGTGTTATGACAGCCGAAAGAACTTCTGGTCACTAATAGGATAATGTTATAAGCTGCACTTCATAATTAACTGACAGACTTTGGAAACAATGTTCCTGAGTAATGAGTTTCATTTATTTTTAGTTTGGTTCCTGTTTTGTACCTTTCAGCTAAGATACTGCATTACTTGCTGGTGCTATTTCATGAATTTGTTCTAAGGGGAAGCAATTAAATATAATTAATACAGCAACATCTAAGTGTACGTGTTTTGTCACCATCTTTATGATCTTGTGTGCTCATTAAAGATTGATACTTCTGAACAATATAATTGGCTTTTTCCTCTAAGGCAGAATTGAGGGACACTAATAAACTCAAGACTTCCTGAACTTTTACAGCAAAACTGCTAAGTTGTCATTTCAATAAATGAAGAATATTAATGCTCAGCTTCCAGATACTTACTGTGAAGGCTACAGGCAAAAGCAAACTTTCTAGATTAAATCAACTGACAACATTAGTTAAATAGCAAAGTATGCCACAGTGGATTCACTTCTCTGAACCATGGTGCAATCAGAACCATGTTAGGGCTTGTAACATTGTTATGTAAGGGGGAAGACCGGGGTGTAAGTACTTTCAGAATAAGGGATCTGGAACTGCCGGGGCCGTACCTCTGGTTGCAGGGGGAAGACAGACTGCGAGCACAGGAGTCAGGTGACTGGGAAACTGGGGGCGTGTCCAGAGTGAGAGCTGGGAGGTCAGGTGACCGGGAAACTGGTGGCGTGGCTAGACAGAGGGGGAGACGAGGACTTTTGCGCGGGAAAGCGGCAGGAGAGTCCCGCTCAGGAGAGCAGTGTGAGAGGGTCCAGGCTCCTGGCTCCAGTACTTGGAGCAAGATCCGAGTGCAGTGGACCGGAGGAGTCAAGCCGACTAGAGGGAGAAGAGACGCAGGTTCCATGGAGCCGAGCACGTGAGGTGCCGTGTTATGGACTAGGGGCTCAGCGGGTAAAACCGGAGACCGCCCGCTGCCGCTAGAAGACGGAGCATTGTTTGGGCGGGGAAGCCTGAAGAAAGCAACACCGGTATCAGCTGGCAACTGCCTTGTGGAGGATAAGAGTCAGCTAAGTGTAAAAACTGTCGATTACAACTGGTTCGACTCTGCTACATCTAGTTAACCTGTGAACTGTCAGTTATAGACTTTTACCTGCTACTTCCCTTGTTTTTCCCCATATTTTCCCCTGTTACTCCCTGCGTGGAGATTGACCCTGTTATCATAAACCTCCCCTGTTTATTAACCCTGTATTGGCTGCTCTGTGTTTCTGTGTCACTGCATGTAATGTACCCGTGTTATAGTTACAATAGTTGATATCAAGAAAGTGACTGGTACGGATTATAATACAGATAAAGTATAGCGGTAGGTGGATGGATACTTCCTAGCTCTGTGACAATCCCACATAACTATTGATGGATGATTTTTAGAAAGAAGGTGAAATATAATGAACAGGAGACTGCTGACTACGGTATATATTAATGTGAGTCTTGTATGATCCAGATGGCTGACTGTTAAAGGGGTGGTGTGAAGGCAAAGTCATTTTCCTCCTAAATCCATATTTACTGCATTTTGTGCTATAATCTAAACTATTTTCTAATATAGTTGCTTTAAAAATTCCCTACCATTCCCGAACTACTCTATCTAACAGCTTTTCTATTTTTTTTCCCTACTTCCTTTTTGATGATGCTTTGCTTGAGAATTCCAGTGCATGTTGGGATACTCAAACAAGGCTTCATCAGGGGGCAGAGGATGCGTAAACTGCCACAGCCTCTGCCCCCTCTCTGAAACAAAGAGTGATCAGTGATGCTCGTTTCAGGGGCTGGACTAGTCCATGCGCACTGTGCGTTGTGTTGTTGGCTCAGATCAGCAGTAACAAATCGGCAACGAGAGATGTCAGAATACTTGGCGTGTAGAGACCAGTGACATAACTTGATGGGTCCGCGCTGGTCTTTGCACGTTGGGTATTCTGACATCGCTCGTAACTGCTGATCTGAACGGACAATGGAGTGCACACTGTCACTCTGCACACGGCATATCGCACAGCGTCATCAGAAAGGAAGAAGGGAAAAACAAAGAATAACAGTTAGTGTAGTTAGCGAACGGTAGGGAATTTGTAATGCAAGTATATAAGCAAATAGTTTGAATTATGGCAGTAAATAGATAGGGATTTAGGAGGAAAATGACTTTGCCTTTGGACCACCCCTTTAAAGACTGAGTAGCCCAGCATTTGAAGCTTTGCATTTGGCAGATCCTTGGGTATGACAGCACACTGAGTTCCAGATTTATTACTAGGGCAAATGCCCCACTGAAAAATTTAAGGAAGCCTAAAGATCAGGTATAAAAGTGTCATAAAACTTTCAGATATAAGTCAAGCTAATAATAATAATAATCTTTTTATTTATATAGCCCCAACATATTCTGCAGAACTTCACAATTCAGACAATATCGGCACTGTCCACATTGGGGCTCACAATCTACATTTCCTATCAGTATGTCTTTGGAGTGTGGGAGGAAACCGGAGAACACCCACGCAAACACAGGGACAACATACAAACTCCTTGCAGATGTTGTCCTTGATGGGATTTGAACCAAGGACCCCAGTGCTGCAAGACTGCAGTGCTAATCACTGAGCCACTGTGCCATCCTAATCTATGAATAAAGTTTTACTTCTAGTTCTGACACACTTGTATTCATCTTTGATGCAGTGGCTTAATACATGTATGATAATCAACCTACACTAACAATCAGAAAACACACTGCCTCCTAATTGAAATCACAAGCATACAGAAATGCATTATGGTCTCAGGTGCACATAGAACAGGTCTTACACCTTTGAACTTGTAGACAGTCTTTCTACAGTCAAGTGCATTATTTTTGAAACATTTTTGCAAACAAAAGTATAGAAAAATGTGAAATAACAATAACAGTCTGAAACACAGATTTTACTTGTTTACATGTTTGATCAAGTAATATTAGCCTGTTTACTGATATTCACAAACTTATTACTTACCTTACAACTTTTGCTCTTTTATTTTGCACCATTGTCTGCTCATCAATTGTATCTTTATAAAAGACCATGAAAGTTCAGAGGCTAGAGAAGTTACAAACTTTATCACAAATGTATTTTTAGGTTTAATATCTACCGCTTTCTATTGTATCCTTTTCTGAAGTCTTTAGCTAGTCTATTGTAAAATCTAAATGCTTATCCAATCAATTGGATGGGTGTTGATGGAGGGTCTTGTAAGTGGTCAAGTCATAGAGCCCCTCATTTAAACACACTGCCGTCGCACAGATACAGATTGCAGGCACAGAGTATGTGAATGGAGGAGCCTTTATTATGTGTACAGTCATATGTCCTTCTATCATCCACTATTTTGATGGGAGCAGTATGTGGACAGGGCAGAAGTCTGTTCAAAGAAAGGAACATTGCTTCAGAAGTAAAGATAATGCACCTATTCATCCAAACACACGTTAATTGATATTAGCAATATAATGACTACACTACATTATCAATACAGAACAGGAAGCTACCTGGGTGTCAGAATCAGTGTTATCTTGACAAAAAGGATCAAAATCCTAGTATGGAAGGCATTTTGATAATATACACATTAAATTAGCATTTTTCATATTACATTTTTGCTTTATTATTTAGATTCATAGTAAACATTGTCAGCTATTAATATGAAATAATATAGAAGCTTATCATTTGGAAAACTTGCTTGTATATGCATAATCATAGCTACCATTAGACAACATATACCCTACCTATGTGACTAATACTCAACTTATACCATTTCTTTTAGAAAAAGGCACTGGTCTTTATGATAACCTAAGTGAATAGCAAATAGTATAGATGGAATAATAACCGTTTCATACTACGGTATATACAATATTTACACATGAGAGGCTAGATAAAAGATAAAAAGCCTGATCAACCAACCATGCAGAATGCATTATTTGTTTGGAATTATCAAAGCTTTTAACATTGTTTTAATAAAGTAAGACTTTTGTTTGGATAGTCTCAGACCATATAAATATATACGATATCCAAATATATACAAGACCATGTAAGACCAATTAAATATAAGACCATGTTGTGCGAAGGTTTTAGGCAGGAATGGAAACAATTCTGCATAGTAAGAATGATTTCAAAAATAGATGTGTTAGTAATCTATTTTGATCAATTAACAAAATGCAAAGTAAATGAAAAGAGAAATCAAAATCAAACCATTATTTGTTGTGACCACCCATTGTCTTGAAAACAACATCAAAGGTACACTTGCACACAGTTTGCGAGGAATTTGGTAGGGATATTGTTCCAAACATCTTGGAGAACTAACCACAGATCTTATGAGGATGTAGTCTTACACAAATCTTCTGTCTCTTCATGTAATCCCAGACAGACTCCATGTTGTTGAGATCAGGGTTCTGTGAGGGTTACTGCACTCCTTGTTCTTCTCTACACTGAAAACATTTCTTAATTACATTGGCTGCATGTTTGTGGTTGTTGTCCTCCTGTGAAATAGATTTGGAGGCATCGGCCAATTCCTTGATGATCTTTCAAGATGGATAAGTTTACCAGGGACTAAATTTTTTTGCATATTGTATGCCATTTATTGTATATTAACTCACAATTATTTTTATTTTTCTCCTGATTATTTTATGACTAAAGGGTACCGCCATGGGCACTAGGTTTGACCCCAGATACACTAATTTTTTTATAGCATACTGGGAATCAGGTACCATTCTTCTCTAGCTAGGGGTGAACTTAGTTTGACAAGGGACTACAAATAAACTAGACAAGTTCATCATGGCTTTAGTAACAATTTCAACTTAAATTTTACAACTAATTTTAGCGAATCTTCTCGGTTTTTGTTTTTGTTTTGTTTTAATGATTTCAGTAATGTGATGTAAACTAGAATGCTGCACCTATCAAACATCAGTGACCTGCAATAGCTATAATTTTTTTATTCAAGTTGTCATTTACCCAGGTGGTTGTTAAATGTGCAGTTTGGGTAATATAGATGGTTAAAACGTAAATGCACACAAGATAGTAAATTTGAAGAAGAAGCTACACAAATTACACAATCATTCAGAGAGAAATTGTATCATGATGGCACTCTTTCAGACACTCTTGATGGAGTAAGAAACTTGGACAGATAATCATTTTTTGAAAATGATACCAAAATTGTTCCAAATAATACAGATACTAAATTGATAGCACCCTTTTATAACCAATATGGAAGAATACATAAGATTATCAACAAACGTTGGCACCTTTTATTACAGGACAAATTATTGGGTAGAATATTATAATTAAAAAAACACCAATTGTATATTCAAAGCTCCATATGTAGTCTACACAGTGAAACAAATACATAAAAAGCCTTCTGACACATGGCTGTCTGTAAAAGGATTTTTTAGATGTGAATGTCGGAATAATTTTAAATAATCAAATCCCCTAGAAAGTTAAATCTTTTGTCAAATTAATGAACTTTTGACTTGTAACAGTGAGGGAATTATTGATATGATTTGAGTGTCCATGTCATTCACCGTACATCGGATGCACCATCAGAAGTTTAAAAAAAAGAATAGCAGAACATGTACATAATATTAGAAATGGTTTAGAGAACTATTTCCTGTCCCCACACTTCAAGTATGCCCATGGTCATGATCCCATGGACATTCAATTTAAAGGATGACTATCAGTTAAGAAATATTGGAGGGGTGGGAATTATATAGCCAAAATGTCTAAGGCTGAGTCAGTAACAATGTATTAATTTGAAATTTTTCTTCCTGGGGGGGTTAAATTCTGAGTTTGAGATTTGTTTGGCTTTATTAAGGAGGATTAAGGTAACTAATAGCGGGCCATGAGTCATGACCAGTTGCACTTGGAGTGTAGACCACTACTGCAACAGTCCTGGCTCACATTATAATAATTTAATAATTTTTTTCTATTATGTTTTTTATGTAATTTATTGAATTTCTTGTATATTTTTATTGCGTCTTTTTTTCATCGCATTTTTTGTGCATTTTATTGCTTTTCATATGTGTCTGTTACTTATTATTTGTTTTATATGTTTCAGCTTTATTTCTCAGATCTTATATATTCTACAGTTTTTTCTCAGGTATTTCAATATCAATGCATGTAGCCTATAATTTAACAAGTTGGCATGTTTTTTGTATGTGTCTATATGCTGTAAACATTGACTGTTATGAAGTGAATGTGAAGTTCTATTCCATAGTTAAACTCAAATACTCATTTATCTCAGGATTGGTTTATTGCAATCCAGTCCATATATTTGCTCTGAGTATAAAAGGCGAAAGTGATGAGTATTCTAATATATGCAATTGAGGAAGGAGTGTACTGTATATATGGAAGCACCAAAATGCTTCTGGATTAGTTAATGTTATATAGTATTGAGCTGCATAAAACTACATATCGCAGCACTCAAGAACAATCTGGAGAGGAATATTACCTGAATGTTGAGGAACTAGGGGGGTGGACATTTTGAAACACAAACATAGGCATTGGTGATTCCAACAGAGGTCTATATGTTTAAACTGGTTTCCATCTGGACAATTATGCAGTCAGTATGAACTATGGTCACTATGCGCGCACAGCAGTGATACACCTCTAAATCTTGTAGCTAAAACTAGAACTGTGAGTCTTTCTACTACATGCTGTCTTCCAACATCATGCTATATTGCATTTCTAAAAGCCTCCATCTAATATGCTGTGGACAACTTATATGGAAGAACCATGCATTATTTAATTCCATCTTTGCAGTGTAGTATATACATTTGCATCATCAATACTAGTTTACAAAAACAGTAGACTGGATTATATAAATTATTTATGCCAAATTTCTATGAACAGTAGATGGGAGCAGTTTGGTCCTACTGGTTGCTGCCAGTTCTGAGCTGATGACACTGCTGGACATCATCCTATTTCAAAGGGAAGTAATCAGGATGTGTTTTTCAACTTCTGCACAAAGTTTACTTGGCCAACCACCACGTCTATGGTCTTCAATGTTGCCCATTTCTTGGTGGCCTCAATACTAATAAATACAGGCAAATACTTATCCGTCATGCAATATCATCAGGGAGGCTTCTGATTAGCTTCAAATTTATTCCGCAACAGGACATCAAACCCAAACATACAGCCAATGTCATTAAGAACTATCTTCAGTCTTAAGAAGAACAGTAAGTCCTAGAAGTGGTTATATGGCCCCACAATCTCAGTATCATCAGTCTATGTAGGATTATATGAAGGGACATGGATTTGCACAAGCCTACATCTACAGATCTGTCATTAGTTCTCCAAGATGTTTGGAGCAACCTCCTTGCAGAGTTCCTTCAAAAATCATACCTAGTAGAATTGATTGATGCTGTTTAGAAGGCAAAGGATGGTCACAATATAAAATAATGCTAATTGACAAAGATAAATTATTAACACTGAAATTTTTAAAAGGATTTGTTTCACACCTTCCTAAAACTTTTCGCCATAAAAATAATAGAATGCTAATTGTTAAATAAATGATGATAATAGTGCTAATATTCATCACCACTATTATTATGATTATATTTATCATTATTTTTTATTATTATTGCTATACATAGTGAATTGATAGTCATAAATAAGAAATGTTCAAGTTGCACTGCATTATAACTTTTGTAGATAGTACAGAGGTAAAGAATTATATGAAATAAATATATTGATCTAAAATGACCTATGATATTGAAAATAATGCAGAATATCTATACCAGGGGTCTTCAAACTATGGCCCGCGGGCCACATGAGGCCGGCAGAGGATTTTTATCTTGCCCGCCGGGTGTTTTGGTAGCCGCTGCCTGTCCTGCTTAGCAGACGACAGTTCAATGCCGGCGGGCCCTGTAATCGTGGGCGGAAGGACGAGATGGCAAGTACAGGCGATGCGCTGCCACTCGAGAAGACTTGTGGCCCTCTGTATACAGCACAGACGACGTGATGACGTCACGCGCCTGTGCCAGAAGTAGACGGAATCGAGCGGGTGCCTATTCAGAGCAATGGGGTACATAGGTGAGTACTGGTATTTTTTTTATTTTTAACGATGGGTCCGGTCTATCATGCATATTGGGGACATTTACTTACCTATTGGAGACCTATGCTGTATATTGGGGACATTTACCTGCTTATTGAGGACCTATGCTGCCTATTGGGGACATTTACCTGCCTATTGGGGACATTTACCTGACTATTGAGGACATTTACCTGCCTATTGGGAACATTTACCTGGCTATTGGGGATATTTACCTGCCTACTGGAGACCTATGCTGCCTATTGGGGACATTACCTGCCTATTGGAGACCTATGCTGCCTATTGGGGATATTTACCTGCCTATTGGAGACCTATGCTGCCTATTGGGGATATTTACCTGTCTATTGGAGACCTATGCTGCCTTTTGGGGACATTTACCTGCCTATTGGGGACATTTACCTGCCTATTGGAGACCTATGCTGCCTATTGGGGACATTACCTGCCTATTGAGGACCTATGCTGCCTATTGGGGACATTTACCTGCCTATTGGAGACCTATGCTGCCTATTGGGGACATTTACCTGCCTATTGGGGACATTTACCTGCCTATTGAGGACCTCTGCTGCCTATTGGGGACATTTACCTGCCTATTCGGGACCTATGCTGCCTATTGGGGACATTTACCTGCCTATTGAGGACCTATGCTGCCTATTGGGGACATTTACCTGCTTATTGAAATACCGGTAAGTTTGTTCATTTAACTTTAATTGTTCTTCATTTTAAATATTGTATTTGTTCCTGTTTTGTTTTTTTACTTCAAAATAAGATATGTGCAGTGTGCATAGGAATTTGTTCAGAGTTTTTTTTCAAACTATATTCCGGCCCTCCAATGGTCTGAGGGACAGTGAACTGGCCCCCTGTTTAAAAAGTTTGAGGACCCCTGATCTATACCATAAACAGTAAGTATATTCATTTCTTTTGGATCAGTCTTTTATGGGTAGTAAATAAGCTAATACCAATGAAGCAATGATTGTTGGAGTATACAACTATCATATTATCATATGTAGAAAATGATCTTACTTTACTTGCAATTTTATTTTTTTTTTAGTAAGAAAGAGAGAAATGTAAGCTTATATTTTTTAATTGACAATGAATTTCTGGAAAATAAAATAAATTATCAAAATTTGTCATTGCTCTTCGCGAGCAATCGGCACTCAGCTTTCATTTCTTAAACTGCTATGATGAAGTGAAAGCTGCGCTGTGTTATGGGTACTTTTTGACAATTGAGGTCCGATGTGTACAACTTATATATTTTATCTTAATTTTTATTTTTTAATCAATGTACAGTATTTATATTTTCTAGTGCTTGGAAGGAGTCTCATTGTGTGTAACTTTAATATGATATATTAGCAAAATCGCTTAGATCTACCATTAGCCTAAATCATAAACTATGTATCATGTTTGTCAAAGTGACATCTTTGATAATGGCGCACCATTGTTTATACATTTCCATTACTCTTCCAACTTACATTAATGGAGCACAAAAAAAGAACAATTTTCTTATTTTGTTTATACATTTCCATTACTCTTCCAACTTACATTAATGGAGCACAAAAAAAGAACAATTTTCTTATTTTTTTATTTCCTTTCATAGTATGAGATACAACTCAGAAAGCCATTTTAGTTAAATGGATGATTTTAGAAACCTGTAATGTCAGGTTGCTCTGTCCATTAACTTAGACAAAAGATTTTCGTTACTATATATTTTTTCTATTTTGACCATATTTTATGACCCGTGTGTTGTCTTTCTATGGGAAATAATATGGAAAATACAAGTACAGTAAGAATTTCAGTTTCTTTGCTTGGCATTATTTTGTATGCAGTATTTTAGGTAAAATGAATGGTATTTGGCGCCCATTGTATGCACATTTTAAAATCAATGCAGCTGTTTTATGAAATTGTATTGATTTTTATTGTCAAATTAACTAAAAAGAAGATAATGAATAAAAACACAAGACAATGTGTGAAAAATGAATTCCACTCTTGCTTCTGTGTATATTACCTATATAACATATAAAAATATAAAAATGGTTTAATTTTTGGGGGCAAATTTGTATCTTGAGGGTCACAATGAAGGCAGGTGCAGAAGACCATAGATTCTCTCATCCGAGAGAATTGGGTCGCTTATGCAAATCACAGTCTAATAACATTCTGATCAGAGTTTGATCATATTGTGATCTGATTCTCTCGGATGAGGAGAAGATGGAGAAAAAAATGTCTCCATCTTCTCTATGCTATCAGTCATTGGAAATCAGACTGCACTCAGATGTCATCCTAGTGCAGTCGAATGGTTTCCACAGACTCATTGACTTGCATGGCTGTGTGAGAGCCGAATATTGGATCAAATTAGGGCACACAAAAATATTGGACATGTGCATGGTCCCATAGAATAACATTGGTCCGAGTGAAAAACGATGTTTTGTCGGATCGCACTCGGACTGAAAATACGCTCGCCTGCGAATGCTCTTCTACTTTATTTATATGCAATGTAAGGCAGCTCTAGTCATCATCCTGGGGGATACTCGCTGCGCCGGGTCAATTAACGCACACCAGCCACGTTTCTCAATATTTCACAGTTCAGCAGTTTATTAATCTTCATAAACTGCTTGTCACACAGTCCAACTTAGTGGCTCACCGGCATATTACACATATAACATCCAGGAGCCCTTAAAATAGCAGACAGGCCCTCTTGGCTCCAGTTACATCCCTCAGCAAAGGCACTTATATTAATGTCCATATCAATGTCCACATCAAGCAGTGTTTTACTTTTGAGGGGTTGTATCTGCTTCAGTCCGCTTTGTCCCACCACCCCTGTGGCTCTAAGGCTTACCAAACACGTGGTCTCCAGCCCTTATCCCGTCCAAGGCCACTGGCATCTCTCACACACACAGATCCAGGCTCTGCCTTCCAGGACGCTTATTTTAGTAAGCCTCTGGCCCTCCAAGGCTTACTGGCATTGCTTATACCCAAGGGATCCAGGCTTCACCTTCCAGGAGTCCACCAGGCCTCTCACTCTCACGGTGTCCACACGGGAACAGGCCTCATGCCTTTCACCCCTTTGCACCACTGCACACACCTGTCTCAAATCACCAGGGTTTTTATATCTTATAGAAACAGCCACAGGACCTGTGCTTATCTCACAGTCACGTGTCCAGACCTTCCGTTGTGCAAAAGGACCTGTGTGATGTCACAGTCATGTAACCAGTCAGCTGAGGGAGGTACATGGTCCGCCAAAACACACACTGAACCATTAAAGGGATGCCTGCTGCATCACATATCCCTCCCCCTGTTCAAACTTGTGGGGTTGAACACCTAATATACACAATGACATTCTAACCCCCAGTTCACACAGAGACTATGTACTTATCAATTGCACTGTTCAGCCCCAGGAATATTAGTCAATGACATTAGCCCATTCCTTAGGGACCTACCATTTGTCACTGTCACTGACTTTATCATGTCACATTTCCAGGTCGTAACCTTGTCAGCACTCCCCCGATCCCAGCAGTCAGTCGAAACCCTGTCAGGTCTCCCCCACTCCCAGCGGTCAGTCAAAACCCTGTCAGGTCTCCCCCGCTCCCAGCGGTCAATACAGCAGTGCGACTCACATGCCCTTGTATCTAAGGTCCGGTTCGACTCCATATTATCCCGTCCTCTATTGGGTCGTTTGTATGGGCCACCCAAACCTGAGTTACTGGAGGTCTCACTACCTCTAAACCCATGCCCACTACTCTCAGGACATCTTGAAGGGTCCCTAACTTCAGCTGTTCTGTTATTTAGGGGGCCCTTTCTCTGTCGGGTCCCACCATTTCCAGACGGCTGCCATCCTCTGCTGCTCAGATGATGCTGTCCATCTACTCGCAGTCTAGCGAGATTCAACTGTTCCACCTCTCGCAGGTAGGTCACTCGGTACTCCACCAGCATGCTCATATATGCAAGACTTTCTTCCGTTCCTATAGCGTAGAATGACACCATGCCATCTTCATCCGGTATCCAGTCCTGACGATCACGTGGACTGCTTACTTTCACCACACCAGACTTCTTCACCATCATCTGCATGGCTCGGCCATTTCTCCCAATGAGCTTTCTCACCAGAACATGAGGCACCCGGATGACCTCTTCCCGCCGACTGTTAGCTTTTCTCATAAGCTTCAGTTGTCTAACGGCTTGCTCCGTCTTCAACCGGAGAAACCGCTTCGTGCGAATACATCGCCAGTGCATGTCAATTAGGATCGCCACACTCTTCACTGTGACTTCGGTCGTGGACAGGACCACCAGCTGTCTAGCCTCTGAGGTCAAGTACACCTTACAGGCTCCCACAGCCTTCTTAAACTCCTCATGCACGGACTCACTGGTGCATTCCTCCCTCAAATCCTCGGGTACATCTGCGAGGCACTTGTACCGAGACGTTTCGGTCTCCAGACGATCAACCAGCTCAGGGTTCAGGGACAACTGACTCTCATCTTCTTCCCCCTTTACGCTTCCCCTGAGCTGACTCACAGGTACCAATTCACGAACTCTCGTCTTGATCACTTCCACAACTTGTTTGCTCTCTTCCTTCTCTAAGGAGGCCTCGTTCATTGAGTGATACTTTGCCAGGCGATCTTTGAGCTCGAGAACTTCTTCCTCTTGCTCAGCTACTCGCCTCTCAGCGGCCCGTCTCTGAAGCTCCTCTTGCTTCAACTGCTCTTTTAATAGTAGAGTTCTCTCAGACCTCTCTGTCTCCAATGCGCCTACTCAGTTCTCAACAGCCAGTCTCTCAAGCTTCTCTTGCGTCCACTGGGCTTGTAGCAACTCCTTGAGCTCCTTGATCTCGGCTCCTACATCCACCGAATCATCCGAGCTCGCATTATTCGAGGAGGTATCTGCTTCATACCTCCCACCTCCAGTCGCCAACTCCTGGCCCTGGTCTGTGGCTTCTCCGATGGACTCCTCCATCTTTTCCCGCTCAGCTTTCATCTTGCTGAGCCTTTCCTTAAGGCACGTCTCTGCCCTCTGGAGAGTATCACAGAACATCTGAAGCTCCTTCACCTGAGCTTCCAGACCTAAGGCCTTTCTGCGAAGATCACCATTTTCATCCCGGGTGTCTTGCAGAGTGGTCTCAACCACTTGGCGCACTTGCTCTGCAACCGCCTTATCCTCCTCTAGTTTTTCTTTAACCTTGAGGAGATCCTCATAATCTCTCTTAATCCGTTGTAGTTCCTTACTGAGTTCACCACACTCCTTCTTGGAGTCACACAGCTCCCGGTTGAACTGTTTGCGCAGTCGTTCTAGGTTTTGTTCACGCCCAGAAACTCCATCCTGCCGCGCCTCCTTATCAAGCTTCAACTGCAAAACCTCCTCCTTGATTTTGTGGCGGTCCTCCTTAACTTCCTGGAACATTTCCTTCCATTGGTTAACTTCCTCGTTGCTTTCTTCCAGTTTTCGCTGCAAGTTCCTTACAACCTGGTTTATTTTCTGCCGTTCAGACTCCAGGCTCAGCTGGTATGAGGACACGTTCTCGAGGATTTCCCTTCGTTGCTGCCCGTCACTCTGATACTGCTGCCTGATAGGCTCCAGCTCCTGGTCATGACTGGCCGCCTCCTCTTTCAGGGCTGTCAGATCCTTCTGTCTCAGTACTGTATCAGAGGTTGCTACTGGCAACGTCACCTCCTCTTCTGCCTCTGAAGGAGGATCCACACTTGAAACAATGGCACACACCATTACATTGTCTTTATTTTCACTTTTAGTCAAGACTACAGGAGCAACCTTTTTGTGGCCCTTGCGCTGTCGACGAGAGGGGGACTTTCTCATCTCGTCTATCCCCTCCTGACTGTCCTCTCCTACTTCCGTAGTGTCACGGTCAGCTACGGGGTTTGTGTCACTCCCCATAGTGTCGTGGTCCAACAGGTTACCTCCCACTTTGACGTCACCCCCTTCTATTGGAGTTATCCCATTATCAACGGTCACATTGTCATTTTTAGGAGGTACCAACCCACCACCAGTAACAATTTTCAGTTTTCTACACTCTACGCTCTTGTGAAAATCCTCCCCTTTTTAGACTCCGCCCCCTTTTTAACAACCACATCAGCAGGGTAATTTTTACAAGAAAAATGAACAGTAGTCTTAGGACTCAGTTCATCACAGCTCTTACCACCTCCACGGGCACTCTGGGACAATACTGGCGCCCCCGGAGGGTTCATAGAATGGTCCACTGCCTCCATTCTATATGGTACCCACAGCTCCTGCGGTTCCTGCACCATGTCCTGGAAAAGTTTCTCAAATGCCTGCTGTGAGTCCTGTCGCTGTTTCTCAAATAACTGCTGTGAGTCCTGTCGCTGTTTCTCAAATGCCTGCTGCTGCGACTCCACCAGGCATTTCAAACGTTCAACAGCTTCAGACTCATTTGCTGCTCCTTTCACAGCCATCTTTATCAGCTCCTGCAATTCTTCAGGACACTCCATTATGCCGAAGAGCGATTGCACACGGTCATCTAACTCCTTCTCCATTCCGTTTGGAGATACTGCACCATTCATGGCCATTGCGGTACACACTAGACACTTTACACCGCTCTCCCCGAAAATTTTCGTGGCCCCGCCAAGCCACAGCAAAACCGGATTTGAGTGCGACGACAACCTTCGCAACCCCACCGAGTTGCAGCCAGATGCTTTAAACTTCGTGAGCCCCGCCAAGCCACAGCAAACCAGGTTTGAGTGCGATGACAATCTTCGCAATCTAGCCGAGTTGCAGCCAGATGCTTTACCACACTCGTCGACCTGTGCCGTTGCCCCTAGAAACCGGACTGCAGATGCCCCTAGCAAAAGGACTGCAGTTGCCCGCATTCTCCACCACATGTAAGGCAGCGCTAGTCATCATCCTGGGGGATACTCGCTGCGCCGGGTCAATTAACGCACACCAGCCACGTTTCTCAATATTTCACAGTTCAGCAGTTTATTAATCTTCATAAACTGCTTGTCACACAGTCTAACTTAGTGGCTCACCGGCATATTACACATATAACATCCAGGAGCCCTTTAAATAGCAGACAGGCCCTCTTGGCTCCAGTTACATCCCTCAGCAAAGGCACTTATATTAATGTCCACATCAATGTCCACATCAAGCAGTGTTTTACCTTTGAGGGGTTGTATCTGCTTCAGTCCGCTTTGTCCCGCCACCCCTGTGGCTCTAAGGCTTACCAAACGAGGTCTCCAGCCCTTATCCCATCCAAGGCCACTGGCATCTCTCACACACACAGATCCAGGCTCTGCCTTCCAGGATGCTTATTTTAGTAAGCCTCTGGCCCTCCAAGGCTTACTGGCATCGCTTATACCCAAGGGATCCAGGCTTCACCTTCCAGGAGTCCACCAGGCCTCTCACTCTCACGGTGTCCACACGGGAACAGGCCTCATGCCTTTCACCCCCTTGCACCACTGCACACACCTGTCTCAAATCACCAGGGTTTATATATCTTATAGAAACAGCCACAGGACCTGTGCTTATCTCACAGTCACGTGTCCAGACCTTCCGTTGTGCAAAAGGAGCTGTGTGATGTCACAGTCATGTGACCAGTCAGCTGAGGGAGGTACATGGTCCGTCAAAACACACACTGAACCATTAAAGGGATGCCTGCTGCATCACAGCAAGTATTGTTGAAGCTCAATTATTGAATATTGGCACAGAATGAGGAGCACTGAAGAGTAGAAATTGTTTTTACTTGTGGTTCTTGTTGATACATTGCAGGGATGATTGAGATGGAACCCACCAAAAAAACCCTTTCCAAAAATACTATCCCCTTCTAGTGCCTAAGGAAAATAAGTACTGCTCTTTTAGGCAGTCTCTGGAACAAATTGTTCCCCTTACCTTAAAACATGCAAACTTGATGTAACATACCGTAGTAAGGTGAGATGTTTGGGGTCAAGAACGCTTGTAATTTTTATCATTCTTTGCTTTAAAACTCCCATTGTGCTTTCGTTTTTTGCACCTACAGTACATTGTAGACATTTCGCATTAGTTAATTCTAGGTAGATTTGCTGTATATCCAACAGTGCACTACAAGTTTTAACTCAGCAGGCTTCTGTAGCAGTGTCTGTGGTAAAAAATGTCAAGATGGAGAGACAAAATTCCTTGGATTGTACCTTGGACTCACTGTCATGCCAGAGCAAGGAAATGCCCGCCATGCAGCGCAAACAAGGTGACGAAGGTAAAGGGTGCCCTGACGATAAGGAAAGGGGAGAAGGGACACTCCTAAACACTCACCTTAGACTGCACCCTGCACTCCCTATTGTCACTAGATGGGTCCTTCTCCCGGTGCACCGTCACGTGCCTAAGCCCTGGCGGGCCCTGAGTTAGCCCTAACTAATGAGTAGGGCAGCAAGACACTAGTCTCACTACTAACGTAAAAAATACAGGGAAAAGTTAAACAGCAACTGGAACGCCACTGCTTAAACTGGAACAACTTCTCCAGGAAGGACAGCATAGGAAATATAGAACTGGCATACTGGCATAAGAGAAAGCTTGGAGTGAGTTTAAGTAATGGAAGGAAGTGGCAGCAAAATGCAGCAGCTGTGATTAGAGTCCTAAGGAATCCCAGCAGGATCAAAAAGGATCTCTTAACCTCCTTCCACAAGTGAAAATATCCCAGCAGGATCAAAAAGGATCTCTTAACTTCCTTCCACAAGTGAAAATCAATCTGCACCACTCAAGTTATACGCCAAGCGGATTCCAAAGAGGACCTGCGATCTGCCAACCGTTGCGACCTTCTGATCCCAGATACCCCAAAGGTCTTAGCAGGATGTGGCACATTCGTAACACTCACTTTAAGTGATAACTAAATGGTGTTATGAGTGACATAATAGATAATTCTGCTAGTGATATTCTATATGAATTTTTATTGATTAGATTACCATCTATAGTTTGGGCAGTGTACAGACAGTAACAGTGGCACAGCAGTGTCACATGTTCGTGCATTTTACCATGATATTGCTGATAAATCTATCATATTTTATTATGCTCTTCTAATGGTCGTTTGTTCTTATCTTATGCACAGACAGTAGTAGAAGCGGAGTAGTGACTAGTGATGAGCGAACGTGCTCTCCACTATTCTGAACTCTCCCGAGCATCACGGTGCTTGACAAGCTCGGTGAGTATTTCCGTGTTTCTTGGGCGGGAGCTCGGGTCCCCGTCCTCCATGTTTGGCGCTCTTTAGAGAGCCAATGAACATGCAGGATTTGCTTGCTACACACTGTAATGCTGTAGCCATGTTGGTTGTCGGCATTACAGTGATTGACTGGCCGCACGGTGTCATCAGGTCTATATAAGACCTGGCGCCGCTATGCTCGTCACAGTTTACCCCAGAACCAGACAGAGTAGGGAAAGCTGCTGTTGAGTCAGGGAAAGATTTGCTTGTTTAGAGTTAGTAAAAGTATTCCACAGCATATTTATATATCCATCTGAACTAACAGTCCTTCTGAGGACTAATCCAGCTGCATATATTCAGTGGTGATAGCAGGAGTTAGGCAGGCAGGCTGTGTATGTGGCAGATTGCAGTGTATATAGTGCAAGAGGGTCCATAGCACGTTCCTGCTGCTGTTCTTACAGATATCTGTAGACATAGCTCCAGGTATCAGGGGCCAGGGCAAATTTTTTTTTTATCTTAATCCTGGTTATGTGCTTAAAAAACAAAGCAGGCTGGGTATGTGACAGACTGCAGTGCATGATACAGCACAAGAGGGTCCATTGCATGTTCAACTTCTGAGTGATCCTGCTGTGACAAATATTTGTAGACATAGCCCAGGGCCAGAGCAAATTTTTTTTTATCTTGATCCTAGTTATTTGCTTAAAAAGCAATCCAGAGTACACTATTTTTCTGCTTCATTTGCTTGTTAGCACTGCAGAATACAGCCAGATCTGTTCAATATTTCCATAAAAATCCAGAAATTTGAACTGAACCTGGAAAATATTGGCCTTTGTTTTCCATTCTGTTGCAGTGTGTCGGTCAAGCTATTCACACTAGGTCTCTGTGTAGAATAATATTAGTAAATTACAGGCCTGCTATTTAAAACCATGGTTCTCTATCAGACATATCACATATAACAGTGTTCCAAAATCAGCCATTCCTGCCTTCCATTCTGTAGCAGTGTGTCGGTCAAGCTATTCACACTAGGTCTCTGAAGAATAGTATTAGTAAACTACAGGACTGCTATTTAAAAACGTGGCTCTCTGTCAGACGTATCACATATAACTGCGGTTCAAATCCAGTAGTGAATGTGGAAAATATTGTCCTCCATTTATAGATTGTAGCAGTGTGTCAGTGTACACTATTTTACAGCTCCATTTGCTTGTTTGCAGAATGCAGCCAGATTTTTTTAGTTTTATTCATTTTACTGTATTGTGGAAGCAGAGGAACTTTTTTCAATGATCAGACGCACGTGATCCATATGACTGCCTTAATAATACAGACATTTTGTGGAGCGTGGCAAATATTCCACTCCATTTAAAGGCAGTCACCTGTGTTTTGTTGAACCAATTGATACTTGGTCGCTGACAAATACCATACTATTAGGCGACTGCCTGAAATTGTGGCCATCAGACATTATCCCATATGACTGCCCTAATAATCCAGCAATTATTGTGAGCATGTCAAATATTACACTCCATTTAAAGTATTGCAGTTGTGGGTTCAAACCTATTTTCAGTTCGCCGCTGACAAATAGCATATCTGTGAACAATGTTGTTAGAGTATTACGCCACTTTTGCGGACTGACAAAAAGAAACATACAAAAAACAAGCTAAAATGGAAAAATGTTAAGATACATTCTTTCCAGGGTAATGACTTGTATACAAGGCCAAAGAAATAAAAAAAATAAAGTTATAAACTGTGGAAGACATTTATGCGACCAGAATGAACACTCATCTGTAGCTGGTGATGATAACACTTAGCAGCACCTGTCCCTATTGTAAAGGCATCTAACAGCATTATCAATAGGGAATAGAATAGATTTTAATTTTTTTTGGGCAGCACACAGTATAAGGCAATAATACCTGGCTGGATCGGTGTAATACGCTATCCATACTGCGATGCCTCACCCGTAAAAGAATTTCAGATAAGACAGTTAATATTCTAGAATATAGAATCTATTTGAATTGTCCTTCTCATTATTAAGGAGTATGTCTCCTTTACTGTTATTGCATATGTAACAATTTCAAGGGCTGACAAAAATGAGGACGCACTCCAATACACATTTGAAGAGACGTAAAAAAAATAAATAAATAAATAAAAACACAGTAGGATCTTTCTTTAGTATAAAAACCAGACTCGCCAATGTAACCTCAATGTAATCACATTGCTCAGCTCCTGCACCTCCTCCTCCAATTCGGCCTTCATCTCAGAAATGACCACATCAGTCACAAGCTGAAAGCACTGCAGCACTGCATTGGTAAAGTGGCAACAGGCTGTGCTGAAGATAATATGCTTAATGCTTAGGTGACAAAACGCCCACCGCTGCAGAGTTGTTGGAAGCTGTAACATAGCAGCCTGATCTGTGGCTCTTACCACTGAACATGCAACCAGGCATGGTCGTGTGTGACAATGGGCAGAACCTGGTGGCGGAGAAATGACAACCGGAGTAGATACATTTTCCCTCTATGCCAGTCCTTTCACCGAGCTAAAGAATATGGTTGTGGTGAAATACAACTCTTACCGAGAAGCAGTGTCAAACTGAAAAACATTGGGCCCACCAGAGGATTGGATTCTGAGGGCCCACCTTTCTCCCCCGCTCAAGAGTCCCATAGCAGTTGCAAAGTTTGCGCGATCATGAACTCTCCTGTTGGAGAAGCCAGGGCCCACCCAAGGATTCTCTGTCCAACCATGCCGAGAAGCAGCCCTGTCTAAGAAAAGTGTGTGGGAAGGTTCCTGGACACTCTATGATTGCTTTTTTACTGATGGGGAAACCCACGCAAACACGGAGTGCTAACCACTGAGCCACTGTGCTGCCCTCTCTGTTCTTCCTCTGATATCTAACATACTGGAGAAACTTGCACCTACTGCCACTCAGTATCTTCAGCTCCTTTTTGAGAAACTAATGTATTTGGGCATAAGAAAAGGAAATTGTGGATGGCTTCGCTATAGATACTGGGGGCACTGCTAATACCATGGCGTTGTGCCATAGTTCACTGTAAATATTCCAGGCTGGTTGGAGCCAAGCTGATTCCCATAGAAAAGTACCAGCAGCAAGCTAAGGAGATGGTGGTCTCTATCATCATCACAACCTCACCTTGGCACTATGAACTCTCCTGAAGGAGGAGCCAGGGCCCACCGGAGGAGTCTCTGGTACTCTGGTGGGCCCGTCCAACCCTGCCGAGAAGCAGCCCTAGCTAAGAAAAGTCTGTGGGAAGGTTCCTGGACAGCTGCTTTTTTTACTGTGGACTGGCTCCAGCAATCTATAAGATTGCAATCTATGATCCCTTCACTGGCTCCCCATTTGCCAGAGACTTCAGTTCAAAACCGTAACCATGACATGCAAAGCCATCCACAACCTGTCTGCTCCATATATCTGTGACCTAGTCTCCCCGTACATACCTGCACGCAACCTCCGATCCTCACAAGATCTCCTTCTCTACTCCCCTTCTTCTTTCCTCTTCCCACAATCGCATACAAGATTTTTCCCGTGCATCCCTTCTACTCTTGAACTCTGTACCTTAACATATCAGACTCTCGCCTACTGTTGAAACCTTTAAAAGGATGCTGAAGACCCACCTCTTCCGACAAGCCTACAACTAGCAGTAACCCTCGCTCCACCATACCGCTGCACGACCAGCTGTATCTTCACCTACTGTATTCTCACCCATCCCTTATAGACTGTTTGTGCGCCCTCACAGGCAGGGTCCTCTCTGCTCTTGTACCAGTCAGTGACCTCTTTTCACATGTAAAGCGCAATGGAATAAATGGCGCTATAAAAATAAATAATAATAATTATACTACTTGTACTCTGGGTCAATTGATGGCACTTTCCTGGTAACTGCCCCTAAATTTATGTGTTTTGGCAGCTTTTGGTCCCGTTTGAAGATGTTGTGTATACGTTTGGCTTTAGCACCCATTGAATCCAATGGCGTTTAGCAATGTTTGGCGAATATTCGACGATTACCTTGGCGAATATTGCAAAAACGGCAATTGTAATCCGAAACGAATATTGAAATATTCGCTCGTCTCTAATCAGAAACACCTTTAAAAAATTATGTGGGTGTTGCATCACAGTCTCCCTGGTGATAATGTAACATGGGTACTTTAGATGCAGCGACACAGAAACACAGAGCAGCCAATACAGGGTTAATAAACAGGGGAAGTTTATAATAACAGGGTCAATCTCCATGCAGGGAGTAACAGGGGAAAATATGGGGGAAAACAAGGAAAGTGGCAGGTAAAAGTCTTTAACTGACAGGTCACAGTTTAACTAGATATAGCAGAGTCGAACCGGTTGTAAACGACAGTTTTTACACTTAGCTGACTCTTTTCCTCCACAAGGCAGTTCCCAGCTGAGGCCGGTGTTGATTTCTTCAGGCTTCCCCGCACAAAGTATGCTCTATCTTCTAGCTGCAGCGGGCGGTCTCCGGTTTTCCGTGCTGAGCCCCAAGTCCATAACACGGCACCTCACGTGCCCGGCTCCACCGACCCTGCGTCTCTTCTCTTGACTCCTCTGGTCCATTGCACTCGGATCTTGCTCCCAGTCCTGGAGCCAGGAGCCTGGACCCTCTCACACTGCTCTGCTGAGCAGGACCCAGCTCCACTTTCCCATGCAAACGTCTTCGTCTCTTCCTCTCTCTACCCACGCCACCAGTCTCCCGGTCACCTGACCTCCCAGCTCTCACTCTGGACACGCCCCTAGCTTCCCAGTCACCTGACTCCTGTGCTCTCAGTTTGTCTTCCCCCTGCAACCAGAGGCACGGCCCCGGCAGTTCCGGATCCCTTGCTCTGAATGTACTTACACCCCGGTCTTCCCCCTTACACTCCAGCTCTCCTTTAACTCGCCATTCCACAGGCGAGAGTTCCTTCATCAAACGTTCAGATTCTTGGACTTCCTGGACGATACGGTACCATATGAATTGATCTAGTTCGTAACGGTGAGGAGGCACTCCTGCTGTTGTTCGTTCTGACAGGCGTAACTCAGTCTGACCGATGGGGGGTGCAGGGTCACTCGGATTTCCAATCTCCCCCTGCCCGGTGGCTTCAACTGATGTTGTTCCCTCGCCGCCTGCACTGGGGACTGCAGGTAATCGAGTGCTGGGGCTCGGAGGTAGAATCAACAACTCTTCTTCATCCACATCGTGGCTTGGGGCAACTGTGACAGGACCCTCTCTAGAAGCGGGTGATTCTTATCCATCCTTGTCATCTTTAGACAGCCAGGGTCGCAGCATACTATGATGAACCACTCAGTTAGGGGCTCCTTCAGCAAGCTATAAGGAGTGAACCCTGTCGTACTATTCACTCAGTTGTTGTAGACCCACTGTTAGAACCTTGCTCTTAGGTTTTTTCCTTTGCTGGTCACATGACCTTGTTGGCCTATTTAATCCTGCTCCACCCTTCTGGCTTTGCTGGACTTCATTGTATAACTACTTTCTAGCTAGCCTGTGCTCTGTATCTAACTCTGTTAGTTTGCTTGGTCTACGGACCTCTGTGTTCTTTATATTTTGTTTGTTCGTCTGTCTGCTACTATTTCTGTTAGGAGGTGTCCCATTTTCCTCCCAGTCCTTCGTACTTGTAGGGATTCCTTCCCCACATCTATAGGTCTCCGTACAGACTAGCTTAGGACTTTAGCAGGTCTGATCGCAGGATCAGGTCCCCTGTTACATCGTAGGGATTAAGCTGAGTTCTATCGCAGGGACAGATCTCCTCTCTTTCCTTAGCTCTGGTAGCAGAACATAACAGTAAGTCCAGCCTGCAAATTCTCTAAGGAAAGATTTTTCTGTTCCATCATGGTGTCGGTTCAGGATTTGGCTCATCGCCTGCAGGGACTCTCTCTGGAGGTGGCCGAGCTCCGTCAGCACGTGAGTAACTGTCCTGGAGCACATTTCTTGGAGCCTAAGGTATGTTTGCCGGATTTATTTTTTGGTGAACACCGAGAATTTTTTTCATTTAAAAATGCTTGCTTATTGTATTTTCGTTTGAGACCCAAGTCCTCTGGGGATGAATCCCAGCGCATAGGGTTCATAATGTCACTTTTGCGCAAAGAGCCTCAGGAGTGGGCCTTTTCTTTGCAACCTAGTGATACATGCTTCAGATCAGTGGATAGTTTTTTTTCTGCTTTGGGGCTATTATATGATGATCCTGACCGTGTCTCATCAGCTGAGACTGAGTTAAGATGTTTGAGACAGGGATCAGGTAATGTGGAAAAATATTGCACTCATTTCCGTCGTTGGTCTACTCAAACAGGGTGGAACGATTCTGCTCTGAAAAGTCTATTTCTTGCTGGGCTCAATGAAAGGGTTAAAGACCTGCTAATTGCTTATCCTACACCTGAAGATTTGCAACAGGCTATGCAATTAGCTATACGGGTGGATAGGAGACTGCGTGCAAGGGTTAATGAGAGCAAATCCTCTGCTATGTCAGTTTCTGGTTATGAGAATGTGTATACTAACAGTGGTGAACCGATGGAGATTGGATCGGTGGCACCTCGCTCTCAAGAAAAAGACCGTAGATTTTCTGAAGGCTTGTGTTTCTATTGCGGAAAATCTGGTCATTTGATTAAAGGCTGTGAGCTTCGTATGAAGAAAGAAAAAAAAATGGTCAGTCATGCCCGTATTGCCTGTTTAAATTCCAAGGGTGTATTTTTAGCTGCTTCCACGATTGCTCAGGAAAAATTAATGGAATTTCGGGTGTTTGTTGATTGTGGGTCTACTCTGAATGTAATTGATGGGGGATTCTTGGAAAGACTCAATTTAAAACCCGAACCTTTATCATCCCCCATTGCTGTGGTTTCTGTGGATGGTTCCCCTTTGAAGAATATTACTCTCAAGGTCTGTGAATTTCCTCTCACTATTAATGGTGTTCACCATGAGAAATTGGATTTGGTAGTTTTGAATAACTTGCCTTCTCCAGTAATATTGGGATTGCCCTGGTTAAAATTTCACAATCCTATACTGGATTGGTCTACCAGTGAAATTAAATCCTGGAGCCATAAATGTTATGACAAGTGTTGTAATGGGTGTATTGCAGCTTTGGATAGGGGAGAATTGCCTGTTCCTATTCAGGATTTTTGGAGAGTTTTTTCTGAGAAGGAATCGCAGGTTTTGCCTCCCCATAGAGACTATGATTGTTCTATTGAATTTGTCCCTGGAGCGACTCTTCCTAAAAGTCGTTTATTTAACCTTACTATTCCTGAGAGGAAGGCTTTGGAGGAATACATACAGACAAGTTTGGCCGCCGGTCACATTAGGTCCTCTAAGTCTCCTGTGGCGGTTGGATTTTTTTTTGTAAAAAAAAAGGACGGCGGTTTACGTCCTTGTCTGGATTTTCGTGAGATTAACAAAATTACTGTACGCAATCCTTACCCACTGCCATTGATTCCTGATCTGTTTAACCAGTTAATGGGGGCCAAGTGGTTCTCTAAAATTGACCTTAAGGGGGCATACAATCTGTTGCGCATGAAGGAGGGTGACGAATGGAAGACTGCTTTTAACACTCCTGTGGGTCATTTTGAGAATCTGGTTATGCCTTTTGGTCTTACTAATGCTCCTGCATTTTTTCAGAATCTTATTAATGACATCCTTAGACCTTTGATCGGCAAAAATGTGGTTGTGTATTTGGATGACATTTTGATTTATTCGCCGGATCTGGAGTCTCATTGGCGGAGCGTACGTGAGGTATTACAGTTATTAATTGACAATTCGCTTTTTGCTAAGCTGAAGAAATGTGAGTTCGCTGTACAGAGAATTAGTTTTTTGGGTTACATTATCTCCAGCGAAGGTTTTGAGATGGACCCGTTTAAAGTTCAAGCTGTACAGGAATGGCCTAGGCCTATTGGTTTGAAATCGATACAGAGGTTTTTAGGTTTCGCCAATTATTACAGAAAATTCATAAAAAAAAATTCTAGTATTGTCAAACCTCTGACCGATCTCACCAGGAAAGGTGCTGATGCGGTTCAGTGGTCTTCTGAGGCCATTGAAGCTTTTGTGTATCTCAAGGAGAGGTTCACCTCTGCTCCCATCCTTATGCAGCCTGATGTGACTAAGCCGTTTTTGGTTGAGGTTGATGCTTCCTCTGTGGGGGTTGGCGCAGTATTGTCTCAGGATAACGGGGATGGATTACATCCCTGTGCCTTTTTTTCAAAAATTTTTTTGGAGACTGAACTGAATTACGATATTGGTAATCGGGAATTATTGGCTATTAAACTCGCATTTGAACACTGGCGCCACTTCTTGGAAGGTGCGGAATTTCCCGTTCAGGTTCTTACGGATCATAAAAATCTGATATATCTTGATGCTGCCAAGCGCCTGAATGCCCGTCAGGCTAGGTGGGCACTGTTTTTCTCGCGGTTTAATTTCTCCGTTACTTACATCCCTGGTACTAAGAATGTTAAGGCGGATGCCTTGTCTCGCAGTTTTTCTCCCATAGTCGGTGCTGAGAAAGAGGAGAACATTTTACAAGAAGGTGTTGTGATAGCTGCTTTGGACTCCGTTTTGGAAGATGAGATTCTTAAAGCACAGGAGAATGCCCCATCTAACACTCCTCATGGGAGGTTGTTTGTGCCTGGGACCTTTAGGAGAGATTTGTTTGTTGAGTGTCACGAATCTCGGTTGGCAGGTCATCCCGGAATCTCTGAGACCAAGAGACTGGTGGGTCGCAGTTTTTGGTGGCCTGGATGGCAGAAGGAAGTCATTAAGTGGGTGCGTCAATGTACTATATGTGCTAGATCTAAGTCCTCACATACTCCTGCTGCGGGGTTGCTTTGTCCTTTGGAGGTTCCCAGTGCTCCTTGGACACATTTGGCTATGGACTTTATAACTGACCTTCCCCCCTCTGAGGGTTTTACTGTCATCTGGGTGGTCGTGGACCGTTTTAGCAAGATGTGTCACTTGGTTCCCTTCATCAAACTGCCCTGCGCTAAAACTCTCGCTAAGGCCTTTGTCAAGGAAATTGTCAGACTTCATGGCGTTCCTACTGACATTGTTTCTGATAGGGGTCCTCAGTTCGTGGCTCGTTTTTGGCGTGCCTTTTGTGACAGGTTGGGAGTTCATTTGTCGTTCTCGTCCGGATATCATCCTGAATCTAATGGCCAGACAGAAAGGAAAAACCAGGATGTTGAGCAGTTCTTGCGTTGTTTTGTGGCAGACAATCAAGAGGGGTGGTCTGAGTTTCTGCCACTTGCTGAATTTGCTCTGAACAATCATACATCTTCTTCTGCTGGTTGTTCGTCTTTTTTTTGTTGTTCTGGGAGACATCCGTCGTTTGGGTCGTTCTCCAAGTTGGGACCTGCCGTGCCTGAGGAGGAGAATTTTTCCGGTGATTTGGAGAGAGTTTGGACGGATGTGCGTGGTAATCTTCAGGAGGCCAACAGAAAATCTAAAGACTACTTTGATAGGAAACGACAGGAGGTTTTGTTCGCTGTTGGTGACATGGTTTGGTTGTCCTCTAGGAATCTGCGGTTGAGGATTCCTTCTAAGAAATTGGGTCCCAAGTTTGTAGGGCCCTTTAAGGTGCTTCAGGTTGTCAACCAATCTGCTGTTAGGTTGGAGGTTCCTACCTCCTGGAGAATTAATCCGGTATTTCATGTCTCTCTGTTGAAAAAAGCTGTTGTATCGGATTGTGACGCCTCTGCCTCTGTTCCTCCGGTGGTGGAGGACGGGGAATATGAAATTTCTCGTATCCTTAACTTTAGACGGTATTGTTATGTTCTGCTACCAGAGCTAAGGAAAGAGAGGAGATCTGTCCCTACGATAGAACTCAGCTGAATCCCTACGATGTAACAGGGAACCTGATCCTGCGATCAGACCTGCTAAAGTCCTAAGCTAGTCTGTACGAAGACCTATAGATGTGGGGGAGGAATCCCTACAAGTACTAAGGACTGGGAGGAATATGGGACACCTCCTAACAGAAATAGTAGCAGACAGACGAACAAACAAAATATAAAGAACATAGAGGTCAGTAAACCAAGCAAACTAACAGAGCAAGACACAGAGCACAGGCTAGCTAGAAAGTAGATATACAATGAAGTCCAGCAAAGCCAGAAGGGCGGAGCAGGATTAAATAGGCCAACAAGGTCATGTGACCAGCAAAGGAAAAAACCTAAGAGCAAGGTTCTAACAGTACCCCCCCTTCTAAGAGGATCCTCCGGATCCCCTAGGACCAGGCTTATCAGGAAATCTCCTGTGAAACGCTCTGATAAGTCTGGACGCGGAAACATCATCTGACCTCACCCAAGAGTTATCCTCGGGTCCGAAACCTTTCCAGGCCACAAGATACTGCAAACTACCTCTATACCGTCTAGAGTCAAGGATGCGAGAAATTTCATATTCCCCGTCCTCCACCACCGGAGGAACAGAGGCAGAGGCGTCACCATCCGACACAACAGCTTTTTTTAACAGAGAGACATGAAAGACCGGATTAATTCTCCAGGAGGTAGGAACCTCCAACCTAACAGCAGATTGGTTGACAACCTGAAGCACCTTAAAGGGCCCTACAAACTTGGGACCCAATTTCTTAGAAGGAATCCTCAACCGTAGATTCCTAGAGGACAACCAAACCATGTCACCAACAGCGAACAAAACCTCCTGTCGTTTCCTATCAAAGTAGTCTTTAGATTTTCTGTTGGCCTCCTGAAGATTACCACGCACATCCGTCCAAACTCTTTCCAAATCACCGGAAAAATTCTCCTCCTCAGGCACGGCAGATCCCAACTTGGAGAACGACCCAAACGACGGATGTCTCCCAGAACAACAAAAAAAAGGCGAACAACCAGCAGAAGAAGATGTATGATTGTTCAGAGCAAATTCGGCAAGTGGCAGAAACTCAGACCACCCCTCTTGATTGTCTGCCACAAAACAACGCAAGAACTGCTCAACATCCTGGTTTTTCCTTTCTGTCTGGCCATTAGATTCAGGATGATATCCGGACGAAAACGACAAATGAATTCCCAACCTGTCACAAAAGGCACGCCAAAAACGAGCCACGAACTGAGGACCCCTATCAGAAACAATGTCAGTAGGAACGCCATGAAGTCTGACAATTTCCTTGACAAAGGCCTTAGCGAGAGTTTTAGCGCAGGGCAGTTTGATGAAGGGAACCAAGTGACACATCTTACTAAAACGGTCCACGACCACCCAGATGACAGTAAAACCCTCAGAGGGGGGAAGGTCAGTTATAAAGTCCATAGCCAAATGTGTCCAAGGAGCACTGGGGACCTCCAAAGGACAAAGCAACCCCGCAGCAGGAGTATGTGAGGACTTAGATCTAGCACATACAGTACATTGGCGTACCCACTTAATGACTTCCTTCTGCCATCCAGGCCACCAAAAACTGCGACCCACCAGTCTCTTGGTCTCAGAGATTCCGGGATGACCTGCCAACCGAGATTCGTGACACTCAACAAACAAATCTCTCCTAAAGGTCCCAGGCACAAACAACCTCCCATGAGGAGTGTTAGATGGGGCATTCTCCTGAGCTTTAAGAATCTCATCTTCCAAAACGGAGTCTAAAGCAGCTATCACAACACCTTCTTGTAAAATGTTTTCCTCTTTCTCAGCACCGACTATGGGAGAAAAACTGCGAGACAAGGCATCCGCCTTAACATTCTTAGTACCAGGGATGTAAGTAACGGAGAAATTAAACCGCGAGAAAAACAGTGCCCACCTAGCCTGACGGGCATTCAGGCGCTTGGCAGCGTCAAGATATATCAGATTTTTATGATCCGTAAGAACCTGAACGGGAAATTCCGCACCTTCCAAGAAGTGGCGCCAGTGTTCAAATGCGAGTTTAATAGCCAATAATTCCCGATTACCAATATCGTAATTCAATTCAGTCTCCGAAAATTTTTTTGAAAAAAAGGCACAGGGATGTAATCCATCCCCGTTATCCTGAGACAATACTGCGCCAACCCCCACAGAGGAAGCATCAACCTCAACCAAAAACGGCCTAGTAACATCAGGCTGCATAAGGATGGGAGCAGAGGTGAACCTCTCCTTGAGATACACAAAAGCTTCAATGGCCTCAGAAGACCACTGAACCGCATCAGCACCTTTCCTGGTGAGATCAGTCAGAGGTTTGACAATACTAGAAAAATTTTTTATGAATTTTCTATAGTAATTGGCGAAACCCAAAAACCTCTGTATCGATTTCAAACCAATAGGCCTAGGCCATTCCTGCACAGCCTGAACCTTAACCGGATCAATCTCAAAACCTTTGCTGGAGATAATGTAGCCCAAAAAACTAATTCTCTGTACAGCGAACTCACATTTCTCCAGCTTAGCAAAAAGCGAATTGTCCATTAATAACTGTAATACCTCACGCACGCTCCGCCAATGAGACTCCAGATCTGGCGAATAAATCAAAATGTCATCCAAATACACAACCACATTTTTACCGATCAAAGGTCTAAGGATGTCATTAATCAGATTCTGAAAAAATGCAGGAGCATTAGTAAGACCAAAAGGCATAACCAGATTCTCAAAATGACCCACAGGAGTGTTAAAAGCAGTCTTCCATTCATCACCCTCCTTCATGCGCAACAGATTGTATGCCCCCTTAAGGTCAATTTTAGAGAACCACTTGGCCCCCAATAACTGGTTAAACAGATCAGGAATCAATGGCAGTGGGTAAGGATTGCGTACCGTAATTTTGTTAATCTCACGAAAATCCAGACAAGGACGTAAACCGCCGTCCTTTTTTTTTACAAAAAAAAATCCAACCGCCACAGGAGACTTAGAGGGCCTAATGTGACCGGCGGCCAAACTTGTCTGTATGTATTCCTCCAAAGCCTTCCTCTCAGGAATAGTAAGGTTAAATAAACGACTTTTAGGAAGAGTCGCTCCAGGGACAAATTCAATAGAACAATCATAGTCTCTATGGGGAGGCAAAACCTGCGATTCCTTCTCAGAAAAAACTCTCCAAAAATCCTGAATAGGAACAGGCAATTCTCCCCTATCCAAAGCTGCAATACGCCCGTTACAACACTTGTTATAACATTTATGGCTCCAGGATTTAATTTCACTGGTAGACCAATCCAGTACAGGATTGTGACATTTTAACCAGGGCAATCCCAATATTACTGGAGAAGGCAAGTTATTCAACACTACCAAATCCAATTTCTCATGGTGAACACCATTAATAGTGAGAGGAAATTCACAGACCTTGAGAGTAATATTCTTCAAAGGGGAGCCATCCACAGAAACCACAGCAATGGGGGATGATAAAGGTTCAGGTTTTAAATTGAGTTTTTCCACGAATCCCCCATCAATTACATTCAGTGTAGACCCGCAATCAACAAACACCCGAAATTCCATTAATTTTTCCTGAGCAATCGTGGAAGCAGCTAAAAATACACCCTTGGAATTTAAACAGGCAATACGGGCATGACTGACCATTTTTTTTTCTTTCTTCATACGAAGCTCACAGCCTTTAATCAAATGACCAGATTTTCCGCAATAGAAACACAAGCCTTTCGAAAAACGACGGTCTTTTTCTTGAGAGCGAGGTGCCACCGATCCAATCTCCATCGGTTCACCACTGTTAGTACACACATTATCATAACCAGAAACTGACATAGCAGAGGATTTGCTCTCATTAACCCTAGCACGCAGTCTTCTATCCACCCGTATAGCTAATTGCATAGCCTGTTGCAAATCCTCAGGTGTAGGATAAGCAATTAGCAGGTCTTTAACCCTTTCACTGAGCCCAGCAAGAAATAGACTTTTCAGAGCAGAATCGTTCCACCCTGTTTGAGTGGACCAACGACGAAAATGTGTACAATATTTTTCGACATTACCTGATCCTTGTTTTAAACGTCTCAACTCAGTTTCAGCTGATGCGACACGGTCAGGATCATCATATAATAGTCCTAAAGCAGAAAAAAAACTATCCACTGATCTGAAGCATGTATCACTAGGTTGCAAAGAAAAGGCCCACTCCTGAGGCTCTTTGCGCAAAAGTGACATTATGAACCCTACGCGCTGGGATTCATCCCCAGAGGACTTGGGTCTCAAACGAAAATACAATAAGCAAGCATTTTTAAATGAAAAAAATTCTCGATGTTCACCAAAAAATAAATCCGGCAAACATACCTTAGGCTCCAAGAAATGTGCTCCAGAACAGTTACTCACGTGCTGACGGAGCTCGGCCACTTCCAGAGAGAGTCCCTGCAGGCGATGAGCCAAATCCTGAACCGACACCATGATGGAACAGAAAAATCTTTCCTTAGAGAATTTGCTGGCTGGACTTACTGTTATGTTCTGCTACCAGAGCTAAGGAAAGAGAGGAGATCTGTCCCTACGATAGAACTCAGCTGAATCCCTACGATGTAACAGGGAACCTGATCCTGCGATCAGACCTGCTAAAGTCCTAAGCTAGTCTGTACGAAGACCTATAGATGTGGGGGAGGAATCCCTACAAGTACTAAGGACTGGGAGGAATATGGGACACCTCCTAACAGAAATAGTAGCAGACAGACGAACAAACAAAATATAAAGAACATAGAGGTCAGTAAACCAAGCAAACTTACAGAGCAAGACACAGAGCACAGGCTAGCTAGAAAGTAGATATACAATGAAGTCCAGCAAAGCCAGAAGGGCGGAGCAGGATTAAATAGGCCAACAAGGTCATGTGACCAGCAAAGGAAAAAACCTAAGAGCAAGGTTCTAACAGGTATAGAGGTAGTTTGCAGTATCTTGTGGCCTGGAAAGGTTTCGGACCCGAGGATAACTCTTGGATGAGGTCGGATGATGTTTCCGCGTCCAGACTTATCAGAGCGTTTCACAGGAGATTTCCTGATAAGCCTGGTCCTAGGGGATCCGGAGGATCCTCTTAGAAGGGGGGGTACTGTTAGAACCTTGCTCTTAGGTTTTTTCCTTTGCTGGTCATATGACCTTGTTGGCCTATTTAATCCTGCTCCGCCCTTCTGGCTTTGCTGAACTTCATTGTATAACTACTTTCCAGCTAGCCTGTGCTCTGTATCTAACTCTGTTAGTTTGCTTGGTCTACGGACCTCTGTGTTCTTTATATTTTGTTTGTTCGTCTGTCTGCTACTATTTCTGTTAGGAGGTGTCCCATTTTCCTCCCAGTCCTTCGTACTTGTAGGGATTCCTTCCCCACATCTATAGGTCTCCGTACAGACTAGCTTAGGACTTTAGCAGGTCTGATCGCAGGATCAGGTCCCCTGTTACATCATAGGGATTAATCTGAGTTCTATCGTAGGGACAGATCTCCTCTCTTTCCTTAGCTCTGGTAGCAGAACATAACACCCACACCAGCTCGGCCACAAACTCAGGCCACCGTACCTTCTGATCTTCCTCCAACGTGCGGAGCATTTGGATCAGTGTCCGATTAAAGCGTTCACAGGCCCCATTTCCTTGAGGGTGGTAAGGAGTACTCCGTGACTACTCAATCTTGCACAACCGGTGCAGCTCTTCCATCACCCGGCCTTGGAAGCAGGCGCCTTGATTGGAATGAATCCTCTTTGGGCAGCCGTACACCCGAATGAAGTCTCGGCAGATGGCCTGTGCAGTGGACTCGGTGGTCTGGTCTCTGGTCGGGGTCACTACCGCAAACTTTTTGAAGTGGTCTGTCATTACCAGACAATGTTCATACCCAAGATACGCCGGTCCAACAGTCAAATAGTCGATCATCAGCACCTCCAAGGGGGCAGAAGTCACAATAGTTTGTATGGGGATCCGCTGCTCCGGGGGCTTAACCAGCTCACAGCTCCGACATCTTCGACAAGTGTCTTCTATTGTTGCTTGCAGTCGGGGATGATACACCAGCCTCTGCAACCACTGAAATGTCTTCTCTGGTAAAAAGTGAGCCCCTCGTTCATGAGCCTCCTTAGCCACTACTCCGACCAACTTCTCTGGGATCACCACTTGCCAGGTGGTCCCAAACTCTCACAGTAGCTGCACCCGTCGGTACAGCAGCCCGTCTCGCAAACACAGTCTCTCCCATTGTCCCAGCATCTTCAGTGCTCCCAGTGACAGGGAACTCCTCTCTACTCGACTGGGGACTTGCCGCAAAGCCACCCATTGACGTAATTGAGCAACTTCTCTGTCAGTCTGTTGAAGTCGGATCCAGTCATCTCTTGGCCGCCCTAGCACTTGTTCTTCCGACGTCTCTCCGATCTGTCCCTGCGCCGCGGCCAGCGGTCCCACGAAACTTCGGAAGCTAGGGGACTCATCCGCCTCCAAATCTTCATCGCGGTCATAATCAGGCCGTTCATATGTCACTCTGGAGAGGGCGTCGGCGTGAGTATTCTCTGCCTTAGGCCGGTAGGCGATTTTATACCGGTACCTGGCCATGTGGGCCACGCACCGCTGCTCCAGGGCCCCCAATTTCGCATTCTCCAGGTGGGCCAGCGGGTTGTTATCTGTTCTCACCAGTGCTTCGGACCCGGACAAATAGTCTGCAAACTTCTCGGTCATTGCCCAAACCAGAGCCAGCAACTCTAATTTGAAAGAGCTATAATTATCCGGGTTCCTCTCGGAGTCGTGAAGGGAGCCGCTGGTGTACGCAATCATGTGCTCTTTCCCCTCCTGTACTTGGGATAACACGGCTCCCAGACCATGTAGGCTCCCATCGGTGTGGAGTATGAAGGGTTGGGAGAAACCCGCATAGGCAAGTATTGGGGCCTCGGTCAGGGCCATTTTTTAGGGCACGGAAGGCCTCTTCCACGGCTGCTTCCCCACCGAATCGCCTGATTCTTGGAGCCCGCCGGCACTCCCTTAAGTAGCCCCAGCAATGGCTTGGCTATGCGTGTGAAGTTCTTCACGAATCTTCGGTAGTACCCGGCAGGTCCCAGGAAGGCCCGAACGTCCTTCACTGTTTTCGGGGTAGGCCACTCCTGTACGGCGGCCACCTTTTCCTGGGTGGGCCTGACTCCTTCACCGGACACAGTATGACCGAGATATTCGATCTGTTTGCGGAACAGGTGGCACTTCTGGGGCTTCACCTTTAGGCCATAACTCTGTAGGCGACTCAGTACTTACTCCATTCGCTGGAGGTGCTCCTCGAAGGTGGCGGCATAGACAATTATGTCGTCAAGGTAAATCAGTATCGCCTCGAAGGTTAAATCGCCCAGGCACCTCTCCATCAGACGCTGGAACGTCCAGGGGGCGTTAGTCTGGCCAAAGGGCATCCGATTGAACTCGAACAGTCCCATGGGTAATATGAACGCCGTCTTAGCACTGTCATGTTCGGCCACGGGCACCTGCGAGTACCCACTAGCCAGATCCAAGGAGGAGAAGTATCTTGCCTTCCCTAAGGCCGACAGGGACTCTTCGATTCGGAGTAGTGGGTAAGAGTACCGTACTGTACAGGCAATCAGTCATCTATAGTCCACACAGAACCGCAGGGTCCCATCTTTCTTCCGGACCAGGACAATCGGGGCTGCCCACGGACTCTGACTCTCCCTTATCACATCATTCTGTAACATATGGGCTAGCATCTCCTTAACCTCTTTATACATCTGGGGAGGTATCTGCCGGTATCTCTCCCGCACTGGGGCAGCGCTCCCCGTGGGAATCTCGTGGGTAATGGCTTTGGTGCAACCAAAATCATCCTCATGGCGAGCAAAGACTTCCTGGTACTGCTCCAGCACCTCTTCAACCTGCTGCACCTGTCGAGGTGTAAGTCCCTTCAATTCAGCTCGCATTCGTTCTAGGATTTTTCGTCCCCGGTTCACACTAGCCCGGTGGGATTCCGGCGGCACGGTGACCGCCAGAGTCCAGGGGTCTCCTCGTACAGTGGACAGCTGTACCACATCAGGTCGCACCAACTTCTCTGGCATTCCCAGAATCTGGGCTATTTCCGCCCTGGGAGGGAGTGTGAGATCGTCTTCGCCCAGATTAACACACCGCACTATAAAATTGCCACCCCGAACGGTGGCCAGTGTCCGAGCCACCAAGAGTCCGGGGGGTACTTTGTCCATCGATGTTGGTTCTATCTGAACTTCGACCCCCTCAAGAGGTGTGCAGGCCCGTGCGGATAACGTGAGTACAGTTTGTCCGGGCGGTAAGGTGATCACCGCAGCTGCTGGCACTATTATTTTCCCCAGGATCTTCCCTTCACTCAACGTCTCCTGAGCCTGGGCAGCTCGGATTAGTTGTTGAAAGACCCTCCTTTGGGGGGTTTGCGGGTCCCACTGGTCTAGAGGAATCTCCTTCGGCTCACTAATCAGGATTTGCCCGATCTCTTTCAGCACATTCATTCCGAGGGTCACCGGGGGTCCACTTCCGGTTCCCCCTGCGACCAGGACGACTCCTTTTTTTACCACATCTTTTCCACACACTCGGATCTTCATCCACACTACCCCTGCGACCTGGATGGGTAATTGATTAGCTGCCGTGAGTCTAAATACTGGTCCCCATTCAGGCCGCGCTATCTCTGGAAATCGTTGTTGGAAGTAGGCTTCTGTCATCGTAGTCACCTGGGATCCCGTGTCAATCAGGCAGTGAACAGCCCGACCACTTATTTCGGTCCAGACAGTCGGGCTGGTGGAAACCAGGTCCTTGGGACTTCCTCTTTTTCTTTCCCCTTCCTTAGGCTCCGGGCTGTGTCCCTCAAACACGGAGCCCGCTAGTTTGACGGCTGCCGCGACAGGGGCCGCCCTCGGCTAGCACAGCCCCTGGTGTAAAGTCCTGTGCCTCCACACTTCCAGCAGGTCGTGTCTCTGTCTGTGTAGGGCTGCCTCACTCCCCTACGGAACTCTCCTGCAGGGGGGGTCCTGAATTCAATTCTTTTCATAACTGGAGCAATTGATCTGGGCATCTCTGGTGTCGGGGCAGGGGTCTTCTTGAGATTGGACCATTCATCCCGCATCTCCTGTACCTCCTTTCGCATCTCTCGAGCCCTTTCTGGTTCAGCTGCAGGTGGGGTGGGTACCTCGTTACTCCGGACCATCCCTGTCAGGGCCGTCACCCCCATCTCCTGCTCTCTCACACGTGCCTCCGCCCCCACTTCTAGAAAAGTCATACGTGAGTTGGCGCGCAGGTGCTCCCGCAAGGCCTGCTTCAGCTGCACATCCCTGAGGCCGGCCACAAGCTGGTCCCTTAAGATCACGTCAGGGGGGCCCATTCCCAAATTCCCCATGTCGTCTTTTCTAGTGATATAGGCATGCACCCTCTGTAAGGCATTAACATACTGCGTCACAGTCTCCCCCTCCTGCTGCACTTGGTGAAACAGCCGTATCATCTGCTCTCCTACATTGGTGGGATCCCCATGCATCTCCTCCAGTATCCGCACCACTTATTCGACAGTATCCCGGTCATGGGGAGGGCAGTACATCACGGATTGTCGGGCCTCGCCGTCCAGGGTCAGTAAGGCTATTTCGGCTTGCATAGCTGGGGTCATCGGATGCATATGTAACATACTCTTAACTCTCTCAATCCAGTCCCACAACATCATATTGTCCCTGTTGAACTTTGAGAGATTGCTGAGGCAAGCTAGATTTAGGGGCTTCCATGATAGACTGCTCTGCAGTTTCTGTGTCTAACGACTGCATCCTGCCGACTACGCCAAATGTAACAAGGGTACTTTAGATGCAACGACACAGAAACACAGAGAAGCTAATACAGGGTTAATAAACAGGGGAAGTTTATAATAACAGGGTCAATCTCCACGCAGGGAGTAACAGGGGAAAATATGGGGGAAAACAAGGAAAGTGGCAGGTAAAATTCTTTAACTGACAGGTCACAGTTTAACTAGATATAGCAGAGTCGAACCGGTTTCAAATGACAGTTTTTACACTTAGCTGACTCTTATCCTCCACAAGGCAGTTGCCAGCTGAGGCCGGTGTTGATTTCTTCAGGCTTTCCCGCCCAAACAGAGCTCCGTCTTCTGGCGGCAGCAGGCAGTCTCCGGTTTTACCCGCTGAGCCCCTAGTCCATAACACGGCACCTCATGTGCCCGGCTCCACCGACCCTGCGTCTCTTCTCTAGTCGGCTTGACTAGTCCGGTCCCCTGCACTTGAATCTTGCTCCCAGTCCTGGAGCCAGGAGGCTGGACCCTCTCACACTGCTCTGCTGAGCAGGACCCAGCTCCGCTTTCCCGCGCAAACGTCCTCGTCTCTTCCTCTCTCTACCCACGCCACCAGTCTCCCGGTCACCTGACCTCTCAGCTCTCACTCTGGACACGCCCCTAGCTTCCCAGTCACCTGACTCCTGTGCTTGCAGTCTGTCTTCCCCCTGCAACCAGAGTCACGGCCCTGGCAGTTCCAGATCCCTTGCTCTGAAAGTACTTACACCCCGGTCTTCCTCCTTACACTATGGTGGAGGAGGATGAGGAGAAGGAGGAGGGCGACATAAAATATAACAATTCCTGAAGGGTATACCCATGTCTGGGTGTGAAGGGATGCATGGGAATAGACCCCCCAAAAAATAACCACTGGATTTGAGTTTATGTTTAATGCTATCATCTGGTGGTGTTGAGAAGTCTGGACCAATTCAGCCCTTGTTCATTTTTATAAGAGTCAGCCTGTCAGCATTTTTCAGTTGACAGGGGATGCTTCCATCAGTTTTACCAGTTATAATGCCACCGGCACTAAAAACCATCTCTGACAAAACGCTAGCGGCCAGAACCTCCAAGGCGTAGAAATACAGTTCATGCCATGTGTCCAGCTTGCATCTTCCAAAACTTTTGTACTTCTTGGTTGTCCAATGAACTGTGTGACTGTGACCTCTGCCGCCAGTGTTATCAGATGGGAATTTTTTTTTTGTTAAAATTCTTCAACAAGAGCATGAACTTAATATCTCCAAAAATGAACTCCTTCAGTTTCCTCCCTCTACTAACCTGCCTATACCTGACTTCGCAATTTCCTTTAGGTGGTGCCACCATAACTCCCCTGCTATCTTGGAGTCATATTTGACACACAACTTTCCTTTATTCAATGTGGAAAATCACTCACTCGGTCATGTCACCTGCACCTTAAAAACTTCTCCAGAAGTCAACCTTTTCTCACCTTTGATACTGCAAAACCTCTTACTGTCGCTCTTATTCACTAGTGCAACTCTCTTCTAATCGGTCTCCCTCTAAACAAACTGTCTCCTCTCCAATCCCTCTTGAATGCAGCAGCCAGGGTCTTATTTCTATCAAGCTGCTTCACCGACGCCTCTACCCTATGCCAGTCATTGCACAGGTTAGGTTAAGCAATCACTACAGAATATAATACAAACTCATCTCTCGCACCCACCAAGCTGTACACAATTTTGCACCGGCCTATATCTCTTCCCTCATTTCTGTGTATCACCCCTCCTGTGCCCTCCATTCTGCAAATGGTCTAAGACAGACATCCTCCTTAATCAGAACTTCACAACTCCATCTCCAAGACTTCTCTTGTGCTGTGCCAGTTTTCTAAAATGCCCAAAATGCGTACAACATAATGGTCACGGTAAAGGTAGGGGAACATAAAGATGGCCTTGTGTGCCAGACTGCCAACAGCCAAGACTTCCCTGTTCTCACCAAGAGTACGACTGTCTATGTTCTCTTCCTCCTCCTCCTCATTATCAACCAATCCACGTTGAGATGACATGAGGCTGGGCTGGGTAGCATCACCCTGTATAGTTCCTTGCTCCGCCAGCAATGCCTCCTCTTTAATTGTGAGCAGCGAGCGTTTCAGTAGACAGAGAAGCGGTATAGTGACGCTAATTATGGAGTCATCACCACTCACCATGTTGGTGGAGTCCTCAAAGTTTTGGAGGAGGGCACAGATGTCAGACATCCATGCCCACTCATCAGCTCTTATGTGCGGAGGCTGACCTGAATGCCGACGGATGTGTTGAAGCTGGTACTCAACAACTGCTGTCTGCTGCTTAAAATCATTTCAAACATCTGCAATGTTGATTTCCAATGCATAGTCACACCGCACACCAGTTGGTGAGCTGGAAGCTGCAAACGCTGCTGAAGCCCTGACAGGGCGGCGGAAGCTGTAGCTGACTTTCTGAAATGGGCACACATGCGGCGTACTTTAACAAGCAGCTCTGGCAGATCCATGTAGATTTTGAGAAACTGCAAAACCACTAAGTTGAGCACATGGGCCAAACATGGTACATGTGCGAGCTTGCCTAGCTTTAGAGCCGCCACCAGGTTCTCTGATACAGCTTTCAACAACTCTGCAACGGTGTGCAGTTTGTCGCTTACGCATACAGTCCTGCTTATTATTATTGGCACACACGAAGTTTAAGTAAATAATCTGGAATATGTCCTGAAAAAATGAATCAAGTGATGGAGATGGAGGCTGAAGAGGAGGAAGAGGTGGTGCAGGAGCTTTAGAATGTAGGGGTAATGCTGATTGACCCAGGGCCCGCAATCCTCTGGATCGGGAGGACGTGTTCCATCCCAGGGTCCCACTGGGTCCCTGCTTCCACAATATTAACCCAGTGGAATGCGTCAGTGAAATGAACCGTCCCTGGCCACATTAACTTGTCCACATGTTTGTGGTTTGGCGGTCCTTCCCACTTAAGTGCACTGGGAAGAGCACGGGTAATGTTCTGGGACCCGCGCTTGTGGAAGGTGGAGATGATACCGGGAGAAATAGTGGCGGCTGGGGACCGAGTATGGACACCCAGCCACCGCCGGAATGAGGTTGTGAAAAGCTTAAGCCTCCACGAGCCTAAAAGGCAACATTTCAAGTGCAAGCAAGCAGTCCAGAAATGTGGCAGTTTAGTATTGCAGCCTGTGGGTGGTTGGTGTTTGGCAGCATACTTGTGCTTACATTCTGAGTAGCACAAAGCTAAGGAGATGGATGATCCAACCAGCATGAATAATTTGATCATTGTCTAGAAGACCGAGCACAATATTAACCCAGTGACATGCGTCAGTGAGATGTACCATCCCTGGCCGCATTCACTTGTCCAAGTGTTTGTAGTTAGGCGGTCCTTCCCACTTAAGTGCACTGGGGAGGGCACGGGTAATGTTCTGGGAGCTGCGCTTGTGGAAGGCGGAGACGATACCGGGAGAAATAGTGGTGGCTGGGGACCGAGTATGGACATCCGGCCACCGCCACCATGAGGTTTTGGAAAGCTTCTGCCCCCACAAGCCTAAAAGGCAACATTTCAAATGCAAGCAGTCCAGAAAGGTGGCAGTTTAGTATTACGGCCTGTGGGTGGGTGAGTGGCTGGCTGCATACTTCTGCTTGCATTCCAAAGACTGTGGTAGGGAGAATTGAACACTGCAAATGGACAAGGATGTGGATGGTGATGGTAGCAAATCTACAATGACAGGTGCAGGGCGGGCGGCATCTTGGCATGCGCCATGGACAGGGAATTAAAGTAGTAAATCACTGCACTTCCTATATGTGGTGCTCAATCAGGGTCCAACGCCAGTAGATATATGATGCAAAACTCTGCACTCAAGGTAATTTTTCAAAAATTTAATTAGCCAGTGAATTAAGAGTGTTTAAACAGCAACGTTTCGGTCATATAGACCTTCATCAGTACACTCTACAATAATGAAATCAAAAGAAAACAAATAAATGAAAATATAAAAAATTACATTACAGTCATGCAAATTTTTGATATAGCAAAAATATATTTGTGAGGTTGAAATACATAGAATAAACATAAGTTTGATTCATGGAGGTCAAAGTAACAAAGCTGTAGTAAGCTCCCATATTAATACTTTTCATGGCAAAAGAAAGAAGAAGGAGGGACAAAAAGAAAAAAAGAAGAAAAAGGGAGATAGAGGAGATATAGGAGTAGGAGGAGCACACCTGTATGGCTGCGTGGTGAGAGGGATAGATGTGGGACTCAGTGCCTCCCGAGAAAGTAGTAGTTCTGTAAGATAAGGTGATTCCAGGTAAATATCCACGGTGTTATAGACAGCCCCAGAGAGGTGAGAGGTACACACCTACCAGAGAGTTTGTGTTAAGGTGCCTATTAGATATCCGGCATCCTAACGTGGTATCTACCACTTGTTAGCCTGTGGCGCCGTCAGTGGGGAGCACCCGGAAGTCCTAAAAGCAGGTCAAAGAGTGGGCATGCGCGGATCGCGGCCAATCGTGAAATTGGAGCCTGCAGCGGAAGTGACGCAGTTAGTTGCTGGGTGAATTCATTTCTGGTCAGGTGGTCGCTGTGCTGCACTCCCCGCATGCGGAAGTGTGCACTCCAAGTCTGTATGCATACCACCAATGTAACAGCCTGCGTTCCAAGGCTGTATACAACTGGAGATGTGGATATAAGCAGGTATAGAAGGCGGAGTGAGATGAAAAGGAGATGTTAAGGCATTCCATATCAATGGGACCAACAGGCGGAACGTATGATGATCCCCAAAAGTGTGTGTGTGGGGGGGGAGAGCAATAGGACATTAGTTCTGGGTCTACAAGAGAAAAGAACATGTCAATATTTCTTAAATAAATACATAATACACATTATGCATTATGGGCAAAGACAATATTTGAGATAAGAATGTCTCAGATCTTACAGTGAGGTCAAAAAGCAGACCAAAGTCAAACAAATGATAATAGATTGTATTCCCTATTGAGGCCTTTTGGGACCAGGGTCTGTAACTCATGGATAGTGTTGAGCCACCCCCGTAGTGTTCGGGTTCGGTTCGGTTCGTCGAACACCGGGATGTTCGAGGAACTGTTCGTTGAACTGTTCGTCGAACACCTTAGAACACCGTCGAACACCGTTAAAACCAATGGCAGGCAAACAAAAACACATAGAAACACATAGAAAACACCTGCAAAGGTGTCCAAAAGCTGACAAACTGCTCAGAAGACACTCTCTTTAAAAAAGCCGGCCGGCAAATTCAGCAGCGGCATACACCGGTACCCGACAATTTAGACAAGAAGGAATAGAGCATCACACATAGATTAGATAGATAGAAACATGTCAGTCACACATATAAGAAGCACAGTGACAGTGTTGGTTACTGCACTTGTCATTTAGTGTAAAGGATTTATTAAAAAAAATATTAGTGCTTTCATGCACCGTCTCTTTAAAAAAGCCGGCCGGCAATTCAGCATCTGTACCCGACAATTTAGAACAGAAAGAATAGAGCTTCACACATAGATTAGATAGATAGAAACATGTCAGTCACATATATAATAAGTACAGTGATAGTGTTGCTTACTGTACTTGTCATTTAGTGTAAAGGATTTATTTAAAAAAATAATAGTGTTTTCATGCACTGTCTCTTTAAAAAAGCCGGCCGGCAATTCAGCAGCGGTACCCGACAATTTAGAACAGAAAGATAGAGCATCACACATAGATTAGATAGATAGAAACATGTCAGTCACATATATATGAAGTACAGTGATAGTGTTGGTTACTGTACTTGTCATTTAGTATTAAAATAAAGGATTTATTATTAAAAAAATTGGCGTGGGGTTCCCCTTAATTTTAGGCTCTAGCGGAGGTTAAGCAGACGGCTGGGGCAGATGTTTGAAGCCTGGGAAGGGGGTAATACCCACGGAGCTTCCCAGGCTACTAATATCAGCCCCCAGCTGAATACATAGCCTTTACTAGCTATTAAAATGGGGGACCCCCCAAAAAAAATGACGTGGGGTCCCCCCTAATTTAATAGCTAGCAAAGGCTAGGCAGACAGCTGGGGGCTGATATTAATAGCCCAGGAAGGGAGCCATGAATATTGGCCCCCTCCCAGGCTAGAAACACCAGCCGTCAGCCGCCCCAGAAATGGCGCATTCATAGGATGCGCCAATTCTGGCACTTAGCCTCGCTCTTCCACGCTGCCCTGGTGCGGTGGCAGGGGGTAATAGGGTTGGGGTTGATGTCAGCTTATAATGCCAGCTGACATCAAGCCCAGGTTAGTAATGGAGAGGCGTCTATAAGACACCCCCATTACTAACCCCATAGTCAAAGTTAAAAAAAACACAAACACCCAGAATAAAGTCCTTTAATTGAAATAAAGACACAGTCCTTTATTGTTCTAAATTAAACCATACTTACCGTCACGCCCATTCCAGCTGAAGCCAACGATCTCCTGCAATAAAAGTAAAATAATAAAGCAACATCATCCTTACCTTTCCATGGTTCCCACGACAGCTTCAGCTCTGCTACATCGAGATGACAGGCTGGACCGCAGCAGAACGCTGCCATCCAGCCTGTCATCCCGCAGACACTGAGAAGCGCAGGCTTGCTTGCGCTGCTCAGCGTCTCTCTGTGACGACATCCAGATGAGCCGAGTTCATGTCCAATGAACTCGGCTCACCTCATTCACGTCACTGACAGCGTGGGAAAATTCTCACGCTGAAGCGCTGATTGCAGGAGAATTTTCCCACGCTGTCAGTGACGTGCAGGAGGTGAGCTGAGTTCATTGGACATGAGCTCACCTCATGCACATCACTGACAGCGTGGGAGAATTCTCCTGCACTCAGCACTTCAGCGTGAGAATTTTCCCACGCTGTCAGTGACGTGCATGAGGTGAGCCGAGTTCATTGGACATGACCTCGGCTCATCTGGATGCCGTCACAGCGAGACACTGAGGAGCGCAAGCATGCCTGCGCTTCTCAGTGTCTGCGGGATGACAGACTGGATGGCAGCGTTCTGCTGCGGTCCAGCCAGTCATCTCGATGTAGCAGAGCTGAAGCTGTCGTGGGAACCATGGAAAGGTAAGGATGAGGTTGGTTTATTATTTTTCTTTTATTGCAGGAGATCGTTGGCTTCAGCTGGAATGGGTGTGATGGTAAGTATGGTTTAATTTAGAACAATAAAGAATTGTGTCTTTATTTCAATTAAAGGACTTTATTCTGGGTGTTGTGTTTTTTTTAAATACTTTACTAGAAATTCATGGCGGTCATGTCTAATACTGGCGTGACCCCATGAATTTTGGGCTTGGGGCCAGCTGATAATACCAAGCTGGCCCTAACCCCTTTATTACCCAGTGAGCCACCGCACCAGGGCCCTGGATGAGTTGGGTACAGCGCCAGAAGATGGCGCTTCTATGAACGCGCCATTTTCCGGGGTGGCTGCGGACTGCAATTTGTAGCGGGGGGGGGCCCAGAAAGCTTGGGCCTCCCTGCGCTGCAGATTCCAGCCCCCAGCTGCCTAGTTGTACCTGGCTGGACACAAAAATAGGGCGAAGCCCCACGTACTTTTTTTTTAATTATTTCATGAAATTCATGAAATAATTAAGAAAAAAAGGCCTTCCCTATATTGTTGTGTCCGGCCAGGTACAAATAGGCAGCTGGTGGTTGGGGGCAGCCCGTTCCTGCCTGCTGTACCTGGCTGGACACAAATATTGTGCGAAGCCCCACTTCAATTTTTTTTAATTATTTCATGAAATTCATGAAATAATTAAGAAAAAAAGGGCTTCCCTATATTGTTGTGTCCGGCCAGGTACAAATAGGCAGCTGGTGGATGGGGGCAGCCCGTTCCTGCCTGCTGTACCTGGCTGGACACAAATATAGTGCGAAGCCCCACTTAAATTTTTTTAAATTATTTCAGGAAATTCATGAAATAATTTTAAAAAAATTGACGTGGGGCTTCGCACTATATTTGTGTCCAGCCAGGTACAGCAGGCAGGAACGGGCTGCCCCCAACCACCAGCTGCCTATTTGTACCTGGCCGGACACAACAATATAGGGAAGCCCTTTTTTCTTAATTATTTCATGAAATAATTTAAAGAAAATTGACGTGGGGCTTCGCCCTGTTTTTGTGTCCAGCCAGGTACAACTAGGCAGCTGGGGGCTGGAATCCGCAGCGCAGGGAGGCCCAAGCTTTCTGGGCCACCCCCGCTGCAAATTGCAGTCCGCAGCCACCCTGGAAAATGGCGCGTTCATAGAAGCGCCATCTTCTGGCGCTGTACCCAACTCATCCAGGGCCCTGATGCGGTGGCTCACTGGGTAATAAAGGGGTTAGGGCCAGCTTGGCATTATCAGCTGGCCCTAAGCCCGAAATTCATGGGGTCACGCCAATATTAGACATGACCACCATGAATTTCTAGTAAAGAATTTAAAAAAAACACAACACCCAGAAAAAAGTCCTTTAATTGAAATAAACACACAATTCTTTATTGTTCTAAATTAAACCATACTTACCATCACGCCCATTCCAGCTGAAGCCAACGATCTCCTGAAATAAAAGAAAAATAATAAAGCAACATCATCCTTACCTTTCCATGGTTCCCATGACAGCTTCAGCTCTGCTACATCGAGATGACAGGCTGTACCGCAGCAGAACGCTGCCATCCAGTCTGTCATCCCGCAGACACTGAGAAGCGCAGGCTTGCTTGCGCTCCACAGTGTCTCTCTGTGAGGGCATCCAGATGAGCCGAGTTAATGTCCAATGAACTCGGCTCACTTCATGCACGTCACTGACAGCGTGGGAAAATTCTCCTGCACTCAGCGCTTCAGCGTGGGAGAATTCTCGCACTGAAGCGCTGAGTGCAGGAGAATTCTCCCACGCTGTCAGTGACGTGCAGGAGGTGAGCTGAGTTCATTGGACATGAGCTCACCTTATGCACGTCACTGACAGCGTGGGAAAATTCTCCTGCACTCAGCGCTTCAGCTTGAGAATTTTCCCACGCTGTCAGTGACGTGCATGAGGTGAGCCGAGTTCATTGGACATGAACTCGGCTCATCTGGATGTCGTCACAGAGAGACGCTGAGCAGCGCAAGCAAGCCTGCACTTCTCAGTGTCTGCGGGATGAGAGGCTGGATGGCAGCGTTCTGCTGCGGTCCAGCCTGTCATCTCGATGTAGCAGAGCTGAAGCTGTCGTGGGAACCATGGAAAGGTAAGGATGAGGTTGCTTTATTATTTTTCTTTTATTGCAGGAGATCGTTGGCTTCAGCTGGAATGGGCGTGACGGTAAGTATGGTTTAATTTAGAACAATAAAGGACTGTGTCTTTATTTCAATTAAAGGACTTTATTCTGGGTGTTTGTGTTTTTTTTAACTTTGACTATGGGGTTAGTAATGGGGGTGTCTTATAGACGCCTCTCCATTACTAACCTGGGCTTGATGTCAGCTGGCATTATAAGCTGACATCAACCCCAACCCTATTACCCCCTGCCACCGCACCAGGGCAGCGTGGAAGAGCGAGGCTAAGTGCCAGAATTGGCGCATCCTATGAATGCGCCATTTCTGGGGCGGCTGACGGCTGGTGTGTCTAGCCTGGGAGGGGGCCAATATTCATGGCTCCCTTCCTGGGCTATTAATATCAGCCCCCAGCTGTCTGCCTAGCCTTTGCTAGCTATTAAATTAGGGGGGACCCCACGTCATTTTTTTGGGGGGGTCCCCCATTTTAATAGCTAGTAAAGGCTATGTATTCAGCTGGGGGCTGATATTAGTAGCCTGGGAAGCTCCGTGGGTATTACCCCCTTCCCAGGCTTCAAACATCTGCCCCAGCCGTCTGCTTAACCTCCGCTAGAGCCTAAAATTAAGGGGAACCCCACGCCAATTTTTTTAATAATAAATCCTTTATTTTAATACTAAATGACAAGTACAGTAACCAACACTATCACTGTACTTCATATATATGTGACTGACATGTTTCTATCTATCTAATCTATGTGTGAAGCTCTATTCTGTCTGTTATAAATTGTCGGGTACCGCTGCTGAATTGCCGGCCGGCTTTTTTAAAGAGACGGTGCATGAAAACACTATTATTTTTTTTGATAAATCCTTTACGCTAAATGACAAGTACAGTAAGCAACACTGTCACTGTACTTCGTATATATGTGGCTGACATGTTTATATCTATCTAATCTATGTGTGAAGCTCTATTCTTTCGGTTCTAAATTGTCGGGTACAGGTGTATGCCGCTGCTGAATTGCCGGCTTTTCATGTTTCACTGTTGGCACTGTTCCCATCGATTTGGGCAATCACTGTAATGCCACAACCACCATGGCTGTGGCATTACAGTGAGTGGCAGACAATCCATGCAGGACACGCTTTTGGTGCACGAACAGTTATCGAACATAACCTCGAACAGCCGAATTTTTTGCAAATCGTTCGGGTTCGTCGAACAACTCGAACACCGCCCAAAACAGCTCGAATTTGAGATTGGCGAACAGTTCTAGTCGAACACCGCTCATCTCTACTCATGGATCCAAAAGGCCTCCCTATATTTCAGAAAACTGACCTGATCCCCTCCCCTTCTCAACGGGGGGAAATGTTCTATCACTTGAAATTTCAATTGTGACACATTATGACCTCATGTGTTAAAATGGTGTGGGCCTGGTAGCAGGGTGTTCTTGCATATAATTGTGGATTTATGTTTTGAAATCCTTTCCAGTCTTTAAAAAAGAACCAGACTCTGGAAGACCTAACAGTTATACTGGCAACTTCTGTCGTGTTGGTGTTCCGGGGAGCAGTTGCCTGCCTTGTGTTTGTGGCCACCACACTGCTTGTTCCTGAATGTTGTGGTGCTAAGCCACCCTCCCCCTGTGTGCTGCTGTGTTAGTGACTTCATCGTCCACCGCGTCGTTTTCCACTTCCACACCCTGGTCCTCTTCCTGACTTTCTGTCCAATGTGTCTCATCATTATCCACCTCTTGCAACAGTAATTGGACTTTCCCACTGTCACCTTCGGGTGACCATGGCTGCTCAAATCGCTAAATGTGATTTTCTGTTGTCCTGCTCGAAGCTGGCCGGTCGAGAGGCCCAAATTTATCGATGGAAAAGTGAACAGCTCTTGGGGTAACCCTGGACTCTAATCTCTCCTTCAAGCCACATATCCAAGCTCTTTCCACTTCCGAGCGGACCGATTGAGAGGCCAGAATTTATAAATGGAAAGATGAGCAAAACAGCTCTTCGGAGTGTCCAAGTGTGGGATCAGTTGTCTCAGGGCACTCGGAATAGTGGGAGGAAGGAGGATAAGAGTGAGGAAGATGCCGACTCCAAGTAAAAAAAACTCCCGGATCCGCACATTCCTCAACCACGAATCTACAAAAACACTAGTGCACGCACTCATCATCTCCCTTCTCGATGACTGCAACCTCCTGCTCTGTGGCCTCTCTTCTAACACTCTCACATTCCTCCAATCTATCCTAAACTCTGTTGCCCGACTAATCCACTTGTCCCCTCGCTATTCCATGGCCTCTCCTCTCTGTCAATCCCTTCACTGGCTCCAGTTCAAACCCTAACCTTGGCATGCAAAGCTATTCACAACCTGTCTCCTCCATACATCTATGACCTAGTCTCCCGATACTTACCTGCATGCAACCTCTGATCCTCACAAGATCTCCTTCTCTACTCCCCTCTTATCTCCTCTTCCCACAATCGCAAACAAGATTTCTCCTGTGCATCCCCCCTTCTCTGGAACTCTCTACCCCACCATTTCTGACTCTCGCCTACTGTTGAAACCTTCAAAAAGCACCTGAAGACCCACCTCTTGTGACATGCACACAACCTGCTGTAACCCTCGCTCCACAATACCGCCGCACGACCAGCTCTATCCTCACCTACAGTATCCTCACCCATCCCTTGTAGACTGTAAGCCCTCGCAGGCAGGGTGTTCTCCTCTCCTCTCCTGTACCAGTCGCTGTCACATTTTTCTTCAAAATTATTGTAATTGTTTTTGCGAAGTATACCCCATTTTCACATGTAAAGCGCCATGGAATAAATGGCAATAACGTAATAATAATAATGTGATCCAGACTCACATCTACTTAGACTGGACCATGTGGAACACAGAGTGGTGGTGGTGGCAAACTGACTGAAAACTTTATCTGCTATCCAACCAACAACCTTTTCACACTGCTTTGACTTCAATAGTGGTGTTCCGCGGCCTCCTAGAAATTGCAACAGGAAGTTTGACATGACGTGGGTGTTTGTTGTGCTCCGTCAGCAGGCACAGTTTCATCTTGACCACGGCCTCTGCGTGCGTCTTCATCACCATAACGTCCACTTCCCCATCCCTTGACATATACCTTGCCCATTTTAAATGGAGTTTAAGATTTGTCACGTTGACAAAAAATGTTTGTATTATTACCGCAGTAATATAGGATCACGTCTGGTGAGATGACCACAGTTTTAGTCAGTGCCTGGGAGTCAGAGATGCATCCATGGGTCTTCCCCATGCTGTTCCCATGTCACACACCACATGGCCAGATAAGGTAGTAAAATGTTAAAATGACATTTCCTGGTGAATGCATTTTTCACGGTTGAAAGCAATGCAAAAGTTCAAAAACGCATCAAAAACGCTAACTGTGAACATAGCCCAAGGTGTGGAGGAGCATTTTTGTTTTTGGTTATTTATTTTGCCTTATATACAAGTCATTACCCTGGAAAGGATGTTCCTTAGCATACTGTATTTCCCAGGAAAATCCATTTAGGTTTCATTTTTGTATGTTTTATTGTGAGTCCATAAAAGTGGCGTACTACCTCTGACAACATTGTTGACAGCAGTGACCTGGGAGTCTGAAATGCTTCCAGGGGTCTTCCCCATGCTGTTCCCATGTCATTTGAGGACTGTTCCCATGGATTTGGGTAATTTTTAGGCCCTCTGCAGACCACCGGGGGGGTCGCAGGAAAATGCTCGCGTTTCCCATAGACTTACATTGGGCTCGTTACTCGGACCGAGCACTCGAGTATTATAATTTGCTCGACACGAGCAAAGAGTACCTGAGCATTTTAGTGCTCGCTCATCACTAGTAGTGATGCACAGTGTGTACTATACTGTTATATTCACAATACGTCCATAATCTACAATACTTTTCATGTGCCTTTATTTTATACCACAGCTGTAGGGTTAATATATTTTTAGTTGTTTATGTGTTGCTGGGCCTATATGGGGAGAACCCAATTCAGGCTTTGTTCACACATCCATAACTTATTTCCCTTTGTTCATTCTGTTTAGAACAGATAAACATAACGGATGAATGCCCGCCCAGCAGGGGCGTAACTAAAGGCCTCACCCAGACCGACCCTGGCAATATGGCAGCTTAGTCGACTCCATGAGCCAGGGAGGGACCGGGAAGGTGGGCCTGGTGCTACTCCGGGATCGACTTCGTGTGAGAGCAGGCGACTCCCACGGACTGATGACAGACTCCGACTGACACGGCAGATAGGCTGGCAGATGAGCACAGCTGATAGGCAGGCGTGGCTGGTAGGCGGACAGGCACGGCTGTTAGGCGGACAGGTGGGCACGGCTGATAGACAGGCTGGTGGGCACGGCTGATAGACAGGCTGGTGGACACGGCTGATAAAACCTCTGTTGCCCGACTAATCCACTTGTCCCCTCGCTATTCCATGGGCTCTCCTCTCTGTCAATCCCTTCACTGGCTTCAGTTCAAAACCCTAACCTTGGCATGCAAAGCTATCCACAACCTGTCTCCTCCATACATCTATGACCTAGTCTCCCGATACTTACCTGCACGCAACCTCTGATCCTCACAAGATCTCCTTCTCTACTCCCCTCTTATCTCCTCTTCCCACAATCGAAAACAAAATTTCTCCTGTGCATCCCCCCTTCTCTGGATCTCTCTACCCACCATTTCTGACTCTCGCCTATTGTTGAAACCTTCAAAAAGCACCTGAAGACTAGAGATGAGCGGTGTTCGACTCGAACTGTTCGCCAATCTCAAATTCGAGCTGTTTTGGTCGGTGTTCGAGCCGTTTGGCGAACACGAACAATTTGAAAAAAATTCGGCTGTTCGAGGTTATGTTCGATAACTGTTCATGCACCAAAATCATAACTGGATATTTTCTCAGTAATGCTGAAAATTAATGTTAGTACGCAGTTTGAGTGTACAGCGGGGCGGTGGGAGGGGCAGGGGATGGATCTCTGCAGAAATAATGAAGATCTCCATTTTTTTTTCTCTTTCCCGCATTTACAGTGGGGAGGTGCAATCTGCCAGCCTATCAGCAGCGCACACACGGAGCGAACTGCTTTTTTGCACACAAGCAAGGGCATGTGTCATTGGCAGTGTATGTCACATGTCCTTGCCCTATAAGATTCAGCCATTTTCCCGGTCGCCACCATTTTCTCACTGCTGCAGCTGCGCATTAGACGGCACCACTGTTGCTGTGTGCGCAATACTTTCAGTGTTAATTTCAAGCCAATTTTCGCACAAATCTACAGATAGCTTGGGAGGAGGGAATAGTTGTGATTGCAGTCCTTTTAAGGACTAGGTTACATCATTTCCTACGACTTTTATCAGGCAGGTCTGTGCTCTTAAATAGATAGGTTGGGAGTAAAGACTAATTGTAATTGCAGTCCTTTTCAGGGCTAGGTTACATCAGTTCCTATCACTTTTATCAGGCAGGTCTGTGCTCTTAAATAGATAGGTTGGGAGTAAAGACTAATTGTAATTGCAGTCCTTTTGAGTACTAGGTTACATCATTTCCTACGACTTTTATCAGGCAGGTCTGTGCTCTTAAATAGATAGGTTGGGAGTAAAGACTAATTGTAATTGCAGTCCTTTTGAGGGCTAGGTTACATCAGTTCCTATCACTTTTTGCCAGGCAGGTCTGTGCCAATGCTGTGCAAGTTGTTTTCACAGCATTTTGCTAAATCTAGCAAAGCAAATCCTTTTTGGCCTCTTGCAGTGTGTGTTAGTCAGTGGCGTAGCCTATCTGTGTTGCAAGCTACACCACCTGTGTATAGAATACAATTTTTTTTACTGCACCAAGTGAAGTAAAACGTTTTGGGCATAGCATCATTCTATTAGTCCATCTATACTAACCTCCACCAGGTTGAAAATTCTAAATAATTTTTATCTGCATCTAGCTCTGAAAAAATATTTGGGCTTGGGCTTGTAGCAGTGTGTGGGACTTGTTCTATTAGTCCATCTATACTAACCTCCACCAGGTTGCAAATTCAATATCATTTTTTTCTGCATCTAACTCTGAAAAAATATTTCGGCTTGTAGCAGTGTGTGGGACTTGTTCTATTAGTCCATGTTTACTAATCTCCACCAGGTTGCAAATTCAAAATAATTTTTATCTGCATCAAGCTCTGAAAAAATATTTCGGCTTGTAGCAGTGTGTGGGGCTTGTTCTATTAGTCCATCTATACTAACCTCCACCAGGTTGCAAATTCAATATAATTTTTTTCTGCATCTAGCTCTGAAAAAATATTTCGGCTTGTAGCAGTGTGTGGGACTTGTTCTATTAGTCCATCTATACTAACCTCCACCAGGTTGCAAATTCAAAATAATTTTTATCTGCATCTAGCTCTGAAAAAATATTTCGGCTTGTAGCAGTGTGTGGGACTTGTTCTATTAGTCCATCTATACTAACCTCCACCAGGTTGCAAATTCAATATAATTTTTTTCTGCATCTAGCTCTGAAAAAATATTTTGGCTTATAGCAGTGTGTGGGACTTGTTCTATTAGTTCATCTATACTAACCTCCACCAGGTTGCAAATTCAATATAATTTTTTTCTGCATCTAGCTCTGAAAAAATATTTCAGCTTGTAGCAGTGTGTGGGACTTGTTCTATTAGTCCATCTATACTAACCTCCACCAGGTTGCAAATTCAATATAATTTTTTTCTGCATCTAGCTCTGAAAAAATATTTTGGCTTATAGCAGTGTGTGGGACTTGTTCTATTAGTTCATCTATACTAACCTCCACCAGGTTGCAAATTCAAAATAATTTTTATCTGCATCTAGCTCTGAAAAAATATTTGGGCTTGGGCTTGTAGCGTTGTGTGGGACTTGTTCTATTAGTCCATCTATACTAACCTCCACTAGGTTGCAAATTCAAAATAATTTTTATCTGCATCTAGCTCTGAAAAAATATTTGGGCTTGGGCTTGTAGCAGTGTGTGGGACTTGTTCTATTAGTCCATCTATACTAACCTCCACCAGGTTGCAAATTCAATATCATTTTTTTCTGCATCTAGCTCTGAAAAAATATTTCGGCTTGTAGCAGTGTGTGGGACTTGTTCTATTAGTCCATGTTTACTAATCTCCACCAGGTTGCAAATTCAAAATAATTTTTATCTGCATCAAGCTCTGAAAAAATATTTCGGCTTGTAGCAGTGTGTGGGGCTTGTTCTATTAGTCAATCTATACTAACCTCCACCAGGTTGCAAATTCAAAATAATTTTTATCTGCATCAAGCTCTGAAAAAATATTTCGGCTTGTAGCAGTGTGTGGGGCTTGTTCTATTAGTCCATCTATACTAACCTCCACCAGGTTGCAAATTCAAAATAATTTTTATCTGCATCTAGCTCTGAAAAAATATTTGGCCTTCTAGCAGTGTGTGGGACTTGTTCTATTAGTCCATCTATACTAACCTCCACCAGGTTGCAAATTCAATATAATTTTTTTCTGCATCTAGCTCTGAAAAAATATTTTGGCTTATAGCAGTGTGTGGGACTTGTTCTATTAGTTCATCTATACTAACCTCCACCAGGTTGCAAATTCAAAATAATTTTTATCTGCATCTAGCTCTGAAAAAATATTTTGGCTTGTAGCAGTGTGTGGGACTTGTTCTATTAATCCATCTATACTAACCTCCACCAGGCTGCAAATTCAATATAATTTTTTTCTGCATCTAGCTCTGAAAAAATATTTCAGCTTGTAGCAGTGTGTGGGACTTGTTCTAATAGTCCATCTATACTAACCTCCACCAGGTTGCAAATTCAAATTAATTTTTATCTGCATCTAGCTCTAAAAAAATATTTCGGCTTGTAGCAGTGTGTGGGACATGTTCTAGTAGTCCATCTATACTAGCCTCCACCAGGTTGCAAATTCAAAATAATTTTTATCTGCATCTAACCCAGTCAATACTTTTGGGCTAATACCACAGTTTGGCCACTCAGCTCTGCTCGGTTCCCATCCATTGTTTTTTGTGCAAACAACTCCAGAGTTGTGAATTAATTAACCACCAAAATGAGTGGAAAAAGGCCTGCTGCTGGTGGAAAGGGGAATAGTCGTGTTGGGAAGGGAAAAAAAGGTTGTGTCCGTGGGGTAGGTGTTAAAGCACCAGTAACATCTGCAGAAGAAAGACCATCTTCCAGCCAAACTAAGATGTCTACTTCTTTTAGCGGACAATGTGATAAGATCCCTTTCTTACGGCCACGCCAATCGCTACAAATTCCAGATGAGGCACAAAAACAGCAGGTGCTTCAACGGATATCAAGTGCTCCTTTAAGTGGGCTCTCCTCCACCTCAACTTCAACAAATACTCCAGTCCTCAGAGGTGTCACCCCAATCGCACTTGCTTCCTCACAGCTCCCAAGTCTCCAGCTGCCTGTCTGAGTATGGGGTAGAACAGATGGTTGAGTCTGCAGAGCTGTTTACTCATACTATAGCCTGGGAATCAGAGGTCGGCTCCAGAGCTTCTGTGAATCCAGACGAGGAAATGATCTGCACTGATGCCCAGAATCTTTATGAGTCGGATCCAGGACCAGGCGCAGAAGGTTCTGACCATAATGTAGACCCTCGTTCCCAAATTGTAACTCCTGTTGGTGGAGACAATGAGGAAGACGATGATGAGACTCAAATACCTGATTGGAGCGACAACTTTAGTTTTTTGTCAGGGCAGGAAGAGGTTGGCTCTGAGGATGACGGGTGTGATAACACACAGGGTGATGATGACGAGGTTGGAGATCCCACTTACTGTCAACTCACAGTCAGCCAGTCAATGAGGTAAGCAGAGGAGGTGGAGGAGGATGCTAGTGACGACGAGGTCAGGTTGCGCCTTCCTGGACAGAGACGTAGTACTGGAAGCAAGTCAACAACTGCATCCTCAAACACAACTCTGCCTCTGACCACAAGTCGTGGTGGCTCTTCAAGTCGCATGGGTGCTAAGCCTTGCATAGCCTGGGTATTTTTTCAGATCGATAAAGATGACCCAACTCGTGTTATCTGTAACATTTGTGAGCAAAAGCTGAGTAGAGGCCAAAAAATACCTAGTTTGAGTACTTCATGCATGAACCGTCACATGGATATGGAGCATAAGTTGCAGTGGGAAGCTCACTGTGCTACAATGCGGCTTAGCCGGAGGGGCCAACCACCGTCTGCCACATCTTGTGCATCCGCGGCCTCTTCATCCTCTGTGACTGGGGGGACAGCAGTCACACCTGTTTTGGGACGCAGACCTGCCACCTCTTTACCGGCAACAGCCAGCGTGATTGGCAGGTCATCATTTTCTTTGGAGGTGGAAACACCAGCTGGTGTTCAGCGCTGTCCGACATCGATAGCACCACCTTTGGATCAAGGCAACCTAACATGTCCGCCTGCATCTTCCTCACAGACCGGCAGTTTGCCGGGGACACCCTTCTCAACCCCGTCTAAGCACAACAGCCAGCCCTTGGTCCATCAGATATGGACAAGTAAAAGACCATTTCCTCCTAGCCATGAGAAAGCTAAGAGGTTGAATTTCACCATCTGCAAGCTCTTGGCTACAGAAATGCTGCCTTTCCGCCTGGTGGACACAGAGGATTTCCGAGACCTTATGTCCGTCGCAGTGCCCCAGTACCAGATGCCCAGTCGGAACTACTTCTCAAAGAAAGGTGTGCCTGCGCTCCACCAGCATGTCGCACACAACATCACCGCTTCTTTGAGAAACTCTGTGTGTGACAGGGTGCATTTCACCACAGACACTTGGACAAGTAGGCATGGACAGGGGCGTTACATGTCGCTGACTGGGCACTGGGTAACTATGGTGACAGCAGGACAAGGGGCTGCTGTACAAGTCTTGCTGTCCCCACGAGTTGTGCGTCAATCCTCTTTATCTCGAAGTTCCTCCACTGCTTCTGCCTCCTCAACCTCCTCTCGGTCCTCCACCTGCACCCAAAGCCTGTCTGGTCATGCCACAAGATTTCTAACTGCGCAGAAGGGATCCTGCACACCTCCTTACTATGCTGGCAGCAGGGCTCAACGTCATCAGGCAGTTTTTACTTTGAAATGTCTGGGAAATGTGAGTCACACAGCTGAGGAGTTGTGGTCAGCTCTGGAGAACCAGTTTCATGAATGGTTGTCTCCACTGGACCTGAAACCAGGGAAGGCCGTGTGCGACAATGCTGCAAACCTGGATGCGGCCCTTCGCCGGGGCAATGTCACACACATGCCTTGTATGGCTCACGTGTTGAACCTGGTTGGCCAGCAATTTTTAGCCCACTATCCCGGACTAGATGGCCTTCTGCACAGGGCACGGTCGCTGTGTGCTCAATTCCGCCGTTTGCATCCCGCAGCTCAGCGACTTACATCTCTACAGAAGTCGTTGGGCCTGCCACTTCACTGGCTAAAATGCGATGTGCCTACCCGGTGAAATTCAACTCTGCAAATGTTGCAGCGACTATGGCAGCACCGACAAGCCCCGGTGCAATACGTTCTGACGTATAGCATGGGCCAACGAGATCCAGAGGTGGGGCAAATCATGCTGGAGGAGTGGTCTCAGATCAGGGACCTATGCACCCTTCTGCACAGTTTTGAAATGGCGACGAAGATGTTTAGCGCTGACGATGCCATTATCAGCATGACTATTCCGGTGATTTACATGCTGGAGCACATGTTAAACAGAATTCTGAGTCAGGTGGTGGCACAAGAGGAGGTGGAGGAAGTAGAGGAGGAGGAGTTGTATGCGGAAGGGCTAACATCTGCAAGGTCCAGACAGTCGGCAGCACCAAGGCGGCAGGCATGTGAGGGTGGGGGAGATAGTTTTACCAGGGCCAAACTAGTGAGGAAGGTGCAGGAGCCCAGGAAGTAGTGGAGGACGAACTGATGGAAGACTCATCAGATGAGGGAGACCTTGATCACATTTCTGTTGTGCGAGGTTGGGGGGAGAGGGCAGAGGAAGGAAGCATCATTGTTACCTCGCCACCAACACAACAGGGACTTGGTGCTCCGGGATGCGCAAGACACATGAGTGCCTTCTTGCTGCACTACCTGCAACATGACCCTCGAATTGTAAGAATTAGAAATAATCCTGACTACTGGGTTGCCACACTGTTAGATCCCCGGTACAAAAGTAAATTTGCAGATAAAATTCCTGCCATAGACAGAGATGCACGCTTGCAGGAGTATCAGCAGAGACTGTTGCAGAATCTTACATGTGCTTTTCCACAAAACACCAGTGGTGCACGTAGTGAATTTCACAGTTCCAACTTGCCAACCGTGGGACCTTCAAGCGTTCAGCACTCAAAACGTAACAGAAACACAGTATCTCTGGTAACATCAATTTTGCGGAATAATTTCACCACTTTTTTAGCCCATCCTTTGCAATGCCACAGGAGACAAGAAGTCTGACACATAGTCAACACCTAGAGACGATGGTACAGGAGTATCTCCAAGTAAACATTGAAGCCACGACTGTGTCACTGGACCCTTGCTCTTTTTGGGCTTCCAATCTGGATAAATGGCCGGAGCTAGCCACTTACGCCTTGGAGATCTTGTCATGCCCCGCAGCCAGCGTTCTGTCTGAAAGTGTGTTCAGCGCTGCTGGTGGTGTGCTGACAGATAAGCGCACGCGGCTCTCCACTGATAATGTAGACAGACTCACGTTCATAAAGATGAACAAATCATGGATCCGAAATGACTTTTCTACCCCTGTGTCATCCTGGGGAGAGTAAAAGCTTCATGATTTGTTAAAATCACCTCACCAACCGTTTTAAGCTTTCAAATTACTAATCACGTTTATCTGTATCTTGGCTGGAAAATAATTTGGGCCTTGTAGCAGTGTGCAGTACTGATTCTATTAGGCCATCTATACTAAACTCCACCAGATTTAAAATTACTAATCATGTTTATCTGTATCTTGGCAGGAAAATAATTTGGGCCTTGTAGCAGTTTGCAGTACTGATTCTATTAGGCCATCTATACTAAGCTCCACCAGCTTTCAAATTAATAATAATTTTTAGCTGCATCTAGCCCGGAAAATAATTTTGGGGCTACTAGATGCGCAAGACACATGAGTGCCTTCTTGCTGCACTACCTGCAACATGACCCTCAGATTGTCAGAATTCGAAATAATCCTGACTACTGGGTTGCCACACTCTTAGATTCCCCACACTCTTCGATCAACCTTTTCATTTTAATAAAGACCAAAAAAATGGTCATTTTTGAAATTATAAGCATTATCAGGTTATTAGAAACTGAAATCAAACAGTTTTCAACTCAAAACTTTATTCTAGGTGATGTTACATTTGCACATAGGACCCCTTGTTCGAAAGGAGCTTCTGAACTCTCTCCTCCATTGAATTTGTCAGGTTTTGGATGGTTTCTGCTTCAATTGTTTTGCATGAGGACAGAATACCCTCCCAGAGCTGTTGCTTAGATGTGAACTGCCTCCTGCCATCATAGACACTCCTTTTGATGATGCTCCAGAGGTTCTCAATGGGGTTGAGGTCAGGGGAGCATGGGGGTCACACCATAAGTTTGTCCCCTTTTATGCCCAAATCAGCAAGAGATGCAGATGTGTTATGTGCAGCATGAGACGGTGCATTATCATGCATGAAAATGATCTTGCTGCGGAATATACGGTTCTTCTTCTTGAACCATGGCAGGAAGTGCTGTTTGAGAAACTCCACATACATTATGGAGTTCATCTTTACCCCTTCAGGGATCCTAAAGGGGCCGACAATCTCTCTCCCCATGATTCCAGCCCAAAACATTACTCCACCTCCTCCTTGTTGGCTCCGTAGCTGTGTTTGCATGACCATTGAGCGTTGCACGGCATTCATCGGTGAACAAAACAGTTTTGAAGTCAGTCTTCATGTATTGTTTGGCCCACTGGAGCTGTTTCTGCTTGTGTACAGTGGATAGAGGAGGTCGACAGGATGGCTTACGCACAGCTGCAAACCTCTGAAGGACCCTGCATCTTGTTGTTCGGGGGACGTTGGAGGCACCAGCAGCTGCAAAAACTTGGCTGCTGCTATGACAAGGATTTTTTGCCGCTGCTCTTTTAACCTGACGTAATTGCCTGTAGGAAAGAGTCCTCAATTTTCCCTTATCAGCACGCACACGTGTGTGCTGTGAATCAGCTACATACTTCTTGATTGTGCGATGATCAGAATGAAGTGTCTTGGCAATGTTGATTGTAGTCATGCATTGACCTAAACACTCCACAATTTGTTGCTTCTCAGCAGCTGACACATCCTTTTTCTTTCCCATTTTGGCAGAAAATGTAGGTTGCTTAATAATGTGGACAGCCTTCTTAAGTAGTCTTGCCTTTCATTGGACACACCTGCCAAACTAATTAGCACAGGTGTCTGCAATTGCTTACAGTGATATAAAGAGCCCTGACACACATCACCATCAATGAGTTTAACTGACAAACAAAAAAATTCTTACCTTATCACTCCTAAACACTTTTTGCATAATAATTTGGAACACAGTGTACAAGTGCTTTTCCACAAAACACCAGTGGTTCACCTAGTGAATCTTACAGTTCTAACTTGCCAACCGTGGTCTGTATGGAGTTGTTCAATAAAGGGCCCAAAATTAAGATAACATAGATGGGAGAGGTCTCTATGAATACAAATTCCTAAGTATTTGATACCCTGTGAGGGCCAGGCAAAGGGAAAGTTGGACTGGATGGAATCCTGTATGGATTTGGGGAGGGAGACATCGAGGGCCTCAGACTTCGCTGCATTGATTTTAAAATTTGACCATGTAACAAAGTGATCTATTTCAGCCATAACAGCAGGGATGGATATATGTGATTGAGTGATATATACTAGGACATCATCAGCAAATGCAGAGCACTTGTACTCGGTGCCTCCCACCTCAATCCACCTAATATTGGGGTTATGGCGAATTGATGAGAGCAGGTGCTCCGTCACTAGGATGTATAAGAGAGGGGACAGAGGACATACCTGCCTTGTCCCATTGGTGATTATGAAAGGTGATGAAAATGTTCCATTTATCTTCAGCCTATGTGACGTATTGCGATACAGGGCCGTGATTTTGCCTATAAAAGGGTCCCCTAGACCCCTACCTCAAGCTTTTTAAGAGAATAATATATGGCGTGCCAGGAGACTCTATAGAATGCTTTCTCAGCATCCAACGAGAGTATCTAATTACAAATTTTTAACTGCATCTAGCCCAGGAAATACTTTGTGCCTAGTAGCAGTGTCTGCTAGTCAGTGGATTATCCCAGCTGTTAAGCTAGCTACACCACCTGTAGTTTGGACACTTAATTTTTTCAAAGGAAATGGTTCGGGCCCCCGGGACACTCAGTGAAGAGCATCGGGGAGGCACCCCAAGGCACAGGGGCTGGGACAGGCGGTAGGACGCCTTGCGGTGGACCGCCAAGCGCGATCCTTATAAAAGCTTTTTAACTGCAGCAGCTTTAGTGGACGCTACTAGAGCTGGAATTACCGCTGCTGCTGGCATGAGACTTGCCCTTCAATAAATCCTTGTAAAAGGATTTAAAGGGTACTCATTCAAATTAGAGAGACAATTTAAATTAAAAAGATTAGACCTGCCTCCACCGCAGGGGGGCTCGCTCGACCCACCAGCAGACAGGCACCAGTATTGGGAGAGGGGGGCTGGCCGTCAGGATCCACCGCAGCTCTGGCACAAACCCGGCGACACGGAGGTCGCACGGGCAGGAACGGACTGGCCGTGTCGGCTTCGCACTTTTTTGGTTTTAGAAGGGCATGACATGCCTATATCTGTGCCTCCCCCTCCTTTTACTCCTCCACCTCTTTTCTTTTCGCATGACTATATGTACTTGTCACTTTTCCATGTGTTAGTTGTGTCTTCTGAGCAGTTTGTCAGCTTTTGGACACCTTTGAAGTTGTTTTCTATGTGTTTCTATGTGTTTTTTTTGCCTGCCATTGGCTTTAACGGTGTTCGACGGTGTTCGACGAACAGTTCGACGATCAGTTCGACGAACCGAACCGAACTCGAACACTACGGGGGTGGCTCAACACTACTGAAGACCCCCCTCTTGTGACATGCGCACAACCTGCAGTAACCCTCGCTCCACCATACCGCCACACGACCAGCTCTATCCTCACCTACTGTATCTTCACCCATACCTTGTAGACTGTAAGCCCTCTCAGACAGGGTGTTCTCCTCTCCTGTACCAGTCGTTCTCACATTTTTCTTCAAGATTATTGTAATTGTTTTTGCGATGTGCTCCCTCAGCAGGCAAAGTTTCATCTTGCCCACAGCCTCTGCGTGCGTCTCCATCACCATAACATCCACTTCCCCGTCCCTTAACACATACCTTGCCCATTTTAAATGGAGTTTAAGATTTGTCACATTGACAAAAAATGTTTGTATTATTACCGCAGTAATATAGTGTGGCGCCCCTGAGGGTTCAGTCGCCACAGAGGTACTGCACCTCACCCAGAGCTGTGGTGTCTCCCTTCTCTCAGGTAAGATGAGAGTACTGCATGGAGCCCCAAACACCTTCATCCAACAATACACTGCTCCAGGCCGGCTGAAGGGGCAAGACGCAATGTATGTTTCTGCTGAGCCCTGACCCTGGCTGGAGTGGGGGGAACCCAAAGGTAGGGGGAACCAGTAGTGGGTGTGGGTGGAGGAAATAGTTAGAGGGAGCACTTTAGTAGGAGTATAAATAGGGAAGCCATCTTAGGGTGGCAGTTCACTTCTGAGTAAGGGTCAGTTCTAGGGAGCTGTTCAGGAGAACAGCTTGGGACTGTTCAGAAGAACAGTCCGGGAGCAGACTCATTAGGAGATCTGCTCCACAGTTAGGGGCAGGTCAGAAGGCCCCGGAGGGGAGCAGGGAGTAGGCTCCGTTCTACAGAAAGGATCCCAGGGGGTACGGCGCGTGCAGAACGGCACCCGTGCGCCCCGCATCTGTCAGAAGACAGAGGGATCGCTGCGGCATTCTAATCCCCAGGAGGGTCAAGTAGGTCCCGGATCCGACGTACACGAAGGACTTCAGAGCACCTGAGCGGGATTGAGAGTGGGCAGCGCAGAGCAGAAGGTAGAAGGACCAGAGTAAAGAAGGTCAAAATAGGAACACGAGAAAGTGGGGTTCTGCCATGTATCCCCAAGTTGCCTGAGGAAAGATTGAACCTCCGCCCGGTGAACGCAGCGCGATGCGGGAGGCCTTTACCTGTAAAGTGCACCTGCGAAGTGTCTAAAGAACTGTGAGTAAAATCTTGGATGACTGCACTGCACTGCCTCTGTCCATTCTTCATCGGCACTATCGTTCCCCCTGCACTAAAACGCCCAGCGCGACCCACTCTCTTCTACTATACTACACTGCCCTGAGGCCTGCACCATCTCGAGCTGCCCTAACATTTGCCTCAGAGGACTGTTGCAGCGCTGGTGATCCTCACCAGACATCGGGATTGAGAGTGGGCAGTGCAGAGCAGGAGGGAGAAGGACCAGAGACCAGAGTAAAGAAGGTCAAAATAGGGGTTCTGCCAGGTATCCCCAAGTTGCCTGAGGAAGGATTGATCCTCCGCTTGGTGAATGCAGCGCAACGCGGGAGGCCTTTACCTGTAAAGTGCACCTGCGAAGTGTCTAAAGAACTGTGAGTAAAATCTTGGATGACTGCACTGCACTGCACTGCCTCTGTCCATTCTTCATCGGCACTATCGTTCCCCCTGCACTACAACGCGCAGCACGACCCACTCTCTTCTACTACACTGCCCTGAGGCCTGCTCCACCTGTGGGGAGCCGTTCCATCTCGAGCTGCCCTAACATCTGCCTCAGAGGACTGTTACAGCGCTGGTGATCCTCACCAGACACCACAGGTGGCGTCACGAACTTTCCCAAATCCCCCTAAATATACATATCCCCCCTTTTGAGTGGCCGCCCTGGGCCACGGACCGGGCCAGCCACCGTGACATCCCCCGGCAACCGGAGGCCCGGCTGCCGAGTACCCCACGGCCCTGGGGGTGCGTCAATAGCATCACATCTGGTGAGATGACCACAGTTTTAGGCAGTGCCCTGGGAGTCAGAGATGCATCCATGGGTCTTCCCCATGCTGTTCCCATGTCACACACCACATGACCAGATAAGGTAGTAAAATGTTAAAATGACATTTCCTGGTGAATGCATTTTTCACGGTTGAAAGCAATGCAAAAGTGCAAGAATGTATCAAAAACGCTACCTGTGGACATAGCCCAAGATGTGGAGGAGCATTTTTGTTTTTTGGTTATTTATTTTGCCTTATATACAAGTCATTACCCTGGAAAGGATGTTCCTTAACATATTTCCCAGGAAAACCCATTTTGGTTTCATTTTTGTATGTTTTATTGTGAGTCTGTAAAAGTGGCGTAATACCTCTGACAACATTGTTGACAGCAGTGACCTGAGAGTCAGAATTGCTTCCAGGGGTCTTCCCCATGCTGTTCCCATGTCATTTGAGCACTGTTCCCATGGATTTGGGTAATTTTTAGGCCCTTTGCAGACTGCCGGGGGGGCCGCAGGAAAATGCTCGCGTTTCCCATAGACTTATATTGGGCTCGTTACTCGGACCAAGCACTCGAGCATTCCAATTTGCTCGACCCGAGCAAGGAGTACCCGAGCATTTTAGTGTTCGCTCATCACTAGTAGTGATGCATAGTGTGTACTATAACGGATAAACACCCCGCAAGGGCGTAACTAAAGGCCTCACCCAGACCGACCCTGGCAATATGGCGGCTTAGTCAACTCCGTGAGCCCGGGAGGGACCGGGAAGGTGGGCCAGGTGCTACTCTGGGATCAACTTCATGTGAGAACAGGCGACTCTCATGGGACTGATGACAGACTCCGACTGACACGGCAGATAGGCTGGCAGATGAGCACGGCTGATAGGCAGGCAGGCACTACTGGTAGGCAGATAGGCACAGCTGGTAGGTGGACAGGCACGGTTATTAGGCGGACAGGTGGGCATGGCTAATAGACAGGCTGGTGGGCATGGCTGATAGACAGGCTGGAGGGCATGGCTGATAGACAGGCTGGAGGGCACGGCTGATAGACAGGCTGGCAGGCACAGCTGATAGATAGGCTGGCGGGCACAGCTGATAGACAGGCTGGCGGGCACGGCTGATAGATGGGCTGGCGGGCAGCACTGGAATCTGAGGGCTGAAGAGAGTGTTATTACACAAACTACAACATCGCACAGGCACCTCCATTTTGGGGGAGGTGCCTTAAATAGAGAATGTCCTCTATTTTAGGACGGCTTGCATGGCCCCTTTAAGAAGCAGGGAGTGCGTACACCCTCAGCACAAGAGCGGTGGGCGCAGGACCGGGGCCGCGGCAGTAAGGGAGTCGGCATCTCTACTGGGCAGGAGGCAGAGACGCCGGCGCTACAGTACCCCCCCTTTATGCCCCTCTTCTTAAAGTCTGTAAGAAATGTTTCCAGAAGAAGAGGATCGTGAATGTTCTCCCTGGGCTCCCATGACCTCTCCTCAGGACCAAACCCCTTCCAATCCACAAGAAAAAATTTATTTCCTCTTACCCTCTTAGTAGCCAGAATGTTCTCTACCTCAAAAATGTCTCAACGTAGACTGGAGCTGGAGTAGTACCCGGATCATCAGAGAATGGATTGAGGATGACAGGCTTGAGAAGAGACAAATGAAAGGAGTTGGGGACCCATAAGGAGGCAGGGAGTTTCAGCTTGTACGCCACTGCATTAATCTGCCTGACAATCTTGAAAGGGCCAATGTACCGCGGACCCAACTTGTATGAAGGTATTTTGAGACGAACACACTTGGATGATAACCAGACCTTGTCCCCTGGACAGAATAGCGGCGGATCCAGACGTCTCTTGTCTACATTTTCTTCATCCGCTCAGAGAACTGTAGCAATGAAGACTTTGTGTCCACCCAGATCACAGAAAAGTTTTTAACAAGAGACTCTGTGGCAGGATTGTCAACAGAAGTGGAAACAGGAAACGGGATATTGGGGTGCTGACCATATACCACAAAAAACGGAGATTTGGCTAAGGATTCGCTCACTTGATAATTGCAGGAAAATTCAGCCCAAGGCAGGAGTTCCACCCAGTTGCTATGGTGGGCGTTGGTGAAGTGTCGAAGGAAGCTAGTGAGGATCTGATTGAAATGCTCAACCTGGCCATTAGACTGTGGGTGATGAGCCAATGAGAAATCCAATGCGAAATTCAGAAGCATGCACGTGGCTCTCCAAAAGCGTGAGATTAACTGGATCCCTCTATCCGAGACAATATGAAGAGGTAGGTCGTGGAGACGGAAGATGTGAAGAATGAACTCTTTAGCCAGCACTGACGCAGAGGGTAGACCAGGCAGAAGAATGAAGTGAACCATCTTGGAGAAGTGGTCAGCTACCACCCAAATGACAGTACAATGGGCCGATACAGGGAGATCCATGATGAAATCCATCGCAATATGCTGCCATGGAGTGGAGACACAGGTAAAGGAAGCAGTCGACCCGTCGGAAGTTGCCTAGGAGTCTTGTTTCGGGCACAGAAATAGCAGACAGAGACAAAATCCGCAACATCCGTGCATAGGGTCGGCCACCAATAATATCGGGAAATAAGCAGAGCCATTTTCTTCCGTCCAGCATGGCCTGCCAGTTTAGACGAATGACCCCAGAGTAGGACCCTCTTCCTATCCGGAGCCACCACAAAAGTCTTACCTGGGAGAAGACAAGACAGATCAAACGGAGTAACCGTAATTATTCTGGAGGGCTCAATGATGTGTTGAGGCTCCTCCTCTTGGTCAGTCAACAGAAATGATCTGGAGAACGCGTCTGCCTTGATATTTTTATCCCCCAGCCAGAAGTGGAGAATAAAATTGAAGTGGGCAAAGAACAGAGACCATCTGGCCTGATGAGGGTTAAGTCATTGAGCGGACTGCAAGTAGGATAGATTTTTATGATCCGTGTAGATGACCACCAGATGCAGGGCCCCCTCTAGTAAGAATCGCCATTCCTTCAGCCCCAGTTTGATGGCAAGCAGCTCCTGATCTCCAATGGAATAATTGTGCTTCGAGGGAGAAGAAGACCTTGGAAAAGAAGCCGCAGGTCACCATTCGCCCGGATGAGGATTTCTGGGTGAGGACTACTCCGGCCCCTGAAGAGGAAGCATCTACCTCAAGGAAGAACTGCTTGTTACAGTCAGGACGATGCAGTACTGGAGCAGAAGAGAAGGCTTGTTTCAAGGACACAAAGGTACTTTCAGCCTTGGGAGTCCATAGCTTGGGATTAACCCCTTTGCGGGTCAGGGCAGAGATGGGAGCAGTCCGGGATGAGAAACAGGAATGAACAGGCAGTAATAATTTGCAAATCCTACAAACCGCTGAATAGCCTTCGGCCCCTCAGGTCGGGGCCACTTTAGAATGGCAGATACCTTTTCGGTATCCATCTTAAGGCCGGTCACCGAGATTATGTATCCCAGGAATGGAAGAGAAGTCTGCTCAAAAACGCATTTTAGGATGGCGAGCACGGCCCCTTTAAGAAGCAGGGAGCATGCGCACCCTCAGCACAGGAGCGGTGGGCGCAGGACCAGGGCCGCGGCGGTAAGGGGGTGCGCTACAATACGGACATGTAAACACAGCCTTATCCTGTTTGCAGCTAGGCACCCCATCCCTAGATAATTATTTATTGTTTTATATCAGCGATAAGGCTGACTATAGACATTAAATATTTATCTTCAGATCTTTGGAAGATCCAGCTTAGGATGGCCATAGACATTCAGATCAAGTTTAAGCTGGCCATAACAGAGGCCAAATTTTCCATTTTGAATAGTCCCTGCCAACCATATAATGAATAGATGCCAACATTTTTGCAGATGTTTAAAGGGAATCTGTCAGCATTCTGTGTAATTCAATAGCAGCCTGAGGTAGGGACAACAGAGACCCTTATTTCAGCAATGTATCACTTACTTTCCTGAGTGCAGCAGTTGTGATACAATCACGGTTTTCTCAGTTGCAGATCTAGCAGAGTTCAGAGTGCAGAGCCCTGTATAACCCAGTCCACACCACTGATTGGCAGCTTTCTGTGTACAGTTTATATTGACAGAAAGCTGCTATTCAGCTGTGGATGCAGGGTTGGACTAGGAGGCACGAGGCAGCTTGTCTTGTAGTAATAGCCTCCTGCTGATAAAACACTGATTGTCTTTGAACAGTAAAACATAGCTCAGTATGTGATTCATCACTGTAATCAGAGTGTCTTCCCCTACATCATGGTGCTGTCAGATTTGGAGCAAAAACTGCTGACAGATTCCCTTTAAGCCCTGCCACCAACCAGTATCTTGCTCTTACATTCTGAGAACATCTCCTGCACACCTAAAATGACCATTTCTGCCGCTTTTTCGTCAAGGAGTCCAAGAAAATGTAGGAGAGTTGGCAACTATGCTAACATGTATGGTAATGTCTAGTGTTGAGCGAACATGCTCGACACTGCTCGGTACTCGCCCGAGCATCACGCTACTCGGGATGTTCGGCGAGCACCGAGCATTTCCGGGTTACTCGGGCGGGAGCTCGGGTCTCCGTCCTGCATGTTTGGCGCTCTTTTCAGAGCCAATGAACATGCAGGGATTGCCAGCCAGTCACTGTAATGCCGCAGCCATGTTGTTTGTGGGCATTACAGTGATTGGCTGGCCGCACATCGTCACCTCGAGTATTTAAAACCGGGCGCCGCCATCTTGGACACAGTCGCTCCGGATCAGACAGTGTAGGGACAGCGCTGCTGATTAAGGGAGAGATATATCCTGCAAAATAGTTAGTGTAGGGTCTGTAAAGGCTGCCAGATCAAACAAACAGTCCTTCTCAGGACTAATATCCATCCCAGGTATATCAGGCAGGCAGGCAGGCAGGCTGTATAGGAGACGCAGTGGTTATACCAGCAAACGCTGCATTACAGTCCTGTGTGCTGCTCCTGTTGCTGAAATTGCTGGACTTAGCTCCAGGTCCCGGGGGCCAGGAAAAATCCTTTTTTTTTATCTAAATCCTCCTTTTTTTTCCTCCTTCATAATGTACAAATACCCATCTTATTAACCTTTTGGTGCCCCCTCCCCCCCCCCAAAAAAAAAGTGTGCCTCTGATTTTTTAGACACAAATATATCTGTTGAAAATAGTCTGGTGTAGGCCAGAGAAATAGAAGTGTGATTTTGCAGTTGTATGGGCCATTTGTATCTAAAAAAAAACAGTTTGAGTGTGTCGCTCACTGTTCAGCCGCAAATATATATATATTTTAAAAAGCCTGGTATACACCAGTAAATTATTACTGTGGTTTTGATGTTCCACGGTAAAACATCTCTATTATCCTGTTTTTGGCATTTTTTGCTGTATAAAAATAATAATAGTGTCTCCCTGATTTTTCAGACACAAATATATCTGTTGAAAATAGTCTGGTGTAGGCCAGAGAGACAGAAGTGTGCTTTTACTGTTGCACGGTAAAAAATCTCTATTGTCCTGCTTTTTGCATTTTTTTCTGTAAAAAAAAAAAATAGTGTCTCCCTGATTTTTCAGACACAAATATATCTGTTGAATATAGTCTGGTGTAGGCCCAAGAAATACAAGTGTGGTTTTGCAGTTCCACGGTACAAACCTCTGTATTATCCACTTTTGGGCCATTTGTATCTAAAAAAAACAGTTTGAGTGTGTCGCTCATTGTTCAGCCGCAAATATGTATATATTTTAAAAAGCCTGGTATACACCAGTAAATTATAACTGTGGTTTTGCTGTTCCACGGTAAAAAATCTCTATTATTCAGGTTTTGGTAGTTTTTTCCGTAAAGAAAAACAGTAGTGTCTCCTGACTGTTGTGACACAAAAATATATCTGTTGAAAATAGTCTTGTGTAGGCCCGACATCCCAGTGTGGTTTCGCAGTTCCACGGGTCAAATCGCTGTACTATCCAGTTTTGGGCCTTTGGTATCTAAAAAAAAAGCAGTTTGAGTGTGTCGCTCACTGTTCAGCCGCAAATATCTCTATTTAAAAAAGTGTGGTATACCCCAGTAAACAATAACTGTGGTTTTCCTCTTCCACGGTTCTAATCTACTCTTTATTACCCTTTTTCCATTGATAGTGCAAGTGTAAGCTATTTTACTTCATTTACAATGGGCAAGGCGCGTGGCAAGGGACGTGGAAGTGGACGTTCTGGTGATGGTTCGTGCAGAGGACGGGGCCGTGGCCAAGGTGAAAATGTGCCACAACCAACAGCCACATCTTCTCGCTCCCACTTCTTGACCGAATTACTAGGGAAGCACAGAACAACACCAGTATTGAGAACTGATCAGTGTGAACAGGTTATTGATTGGATAGCAGACAATACTTCCAGTTACCTGGGCACCACCACCTCTGGTCTGTCTTCCACACGGTCAACTCTTAGTAGCCGTGAGTCTCGACCGCATACTCCTCCTCACCCTGATGCTCCTTCCTCCCACCATGCCGAGTGTCGTCAGACAGCAAGTGATCCCACACTTGGACACTCTGAAGAGCTGTTCACTGGTCCATTTCCATATTTGGGCCCCTCGCCTGATACGCTTGAAGTGGTGGAAGAGGAGATCCCATGTTGCGATGCCCAAATATTTGAACAGCCACGGCCACAGGAAGTCGACGCTGGCAATCTGTCACAAGAGGTGGACGATGACGAGACACAATTGCCAGGAAGTGAGGAGGAGGATCGTGGTGCGCAAGTGGAAGAGGAGGAGGTGGTGGATGATCTAGTAACTGACCCAACGTGGAAGGAGAACATGCAGAGTGAGGCCAGCAGCACACAGGGGGAGGGAGGCAGAGTACCCCAACAGGCAGGAAGAAGCAGTGTGGTGGCCGCAGACAGAAGGCAGGCAACCGTTCCCCGTAATACCAACACGAGCGATGTTGCCAGTACAAGCGGTAGGTCTTCCAGAGTCTGGAATTTTTTTAAAGACTCTGCTGATAACCCCAAAAAGGCCATATGTTCCACCTGCCATGCCAGCATCAGCAGGGGTGACAAAAATACCAGCCTGACCACCACCAGCATGATCAGGCACATGGCAGCAAAGCACCCGACTTTGTGGGGCGAAACCCAGGGTCCACGACCAGTGTCAGCGGGTGTCACCACTGCTTCTTCCACTGTTGTGCGTGCAATAGAACCCCCTGTTGTGTGTGCAAGGCAATCCCCTGTCCATACTGCATGTAAAGATGCCCCCTCCTCTCAGTCTTCACTTGTTATGGCAGTTTCTCAAGAAACAGCATCAACGTCCACGTCCACGTCCCACCGCAGCGTTCAATTGTCCATATTCCAGACCTTTGAACGAAAGCGGAAATTCGCAGCTAACGCCCCACAGGCCACAGTCCTAAATTCGCACATTTCACGACTGCTTGCATTGGAAATGCTGCCTTTTAGGCTGGTGGAGACGGAATCCTTCCGCAATCTTATGGCGGTGGCCGTCCCTCGGTACTCGGTCCCCAGCCGAAACTATTTTGCCCGGTGTGCCATCTCCGCACTACACAAGCACGTGTCCCAAAGCATCTGCCGTGCCCTCAACAACGCAGTTACTGGGAGAGTCCACCTGACAACGGACACGTGGACAAGTGCTTGTGGCCAGGGACGGTACATCTCTCTGACGGCACACTGGGTAAACATAGTGGAAGCGGGGACCCAGTCGGACCTTGGGACGGAACACATTCTCCCCACACCGAGGATTGCGGGCCCTATGTCAGTCAGAGTTGCCCCCACAGTGTACAGCTCCTGCGCTTCCTCCTCCTCCTCCTCATGTTCAGCCTCCATCTCAGATATCACCACATCAGTTACAAGCTGGAAGCATTGCAGTACTGCCTCCGCCAAGCGGCAACAGGCTGTGCTGAAACTCATAAGCTTAGGTGATAAACCTCACACTGCTTGTGAGCTGTGGACAGCTGTGAAAGAGCAAGCAGATCTGTGGCTGAGACCGCTGAACCTACATCCCGGCATGGTCGTGTGTGACAATGGCCGTAACCTGGTGGCGGCTCTGAGGTGAGATCACATACGTACCATGCCTGGCTCATGTGCTTAACCTCGTGGTTCAGCGGTTTTTTAAATCGTACCCCGAGTTGCCAGATCTGCTCGTGAAAGTATGCCGCCTGTCAGCTCATTTTCGCAAGTCGGCTACAGCTTCCGCCGCCCTTGCTGTGTTGCAGCAGCGTTTGCAGCTTCCGGCACACCGACTGGTGTGTGATGTCCCCACACGTTGGAACTCTACCCTCCACATGTTGCAAAGGATTTGTGAGCAGAAGAGAGCAGTTGTGGAGTACCAGCTGCAACAAGGCCGTCGATATTCAGGTCAGACTCCACACATAAGACTTCAGGAGTGGACCTGGATGTCTGACATATGTACCATCCTGACAAACTTTGAAGAGGCCACCAAGATGGTGAGTGGCTATTATGCCATCATTAGTGTCAGCATCCCACTTGTCTGTCTTTTGCAACGCTCTCTGCAGAGAATTAAAGAGGAGGCATTGCAGCCAGAGTATGATGAGATGGATCAAGAAGCCGTAGCGGGCGATTACACACAGCCCAGCCTCATCTCATCCCAACGTGCATTGGGGGACAATGAGGGAGAGGAGGAGGAGGAGGAGGAAGAACAGGAGCTGCTATCATGCGTTGTAGACGGTAGTACCTGTACATGTGTCATACCGTCGGTTCAGCGTGGGTGGCCTGAGGACAGGGGGGAGGAGGAAGAGGAGGAGGAGGAGGAGAGCATGGTCAGTCGTCATCTTGGTGAGGACACGGAAATCTTGCCCGTTACCAATCTGGCACGCATGGCTGACTTTATGTTACGCTGCCTTAACCGTGACCCTCGCGTTGTCAAAATGTTGGGTGACAGTCATTACTGGTTGGTGACACTTGTAGACCCCCGCTACAAGGAGAACTTTCACTCTTTTATTCCTGAGGTGGAGAGGTCTACAAAAATGGGGCAATACCAGAAGGCCCTTGCTGCAGAACTCTTAAAAAAATTCCCATCTGAACACGCTAGCGGTAGAGGTCACAGTTCGTTGCCCAACCAAGGCGTACAGGCGAGAGAGATGCAACTCCAATCCAGCAGAGGCAGGGGAACACTGTCAACGTTCTGGGACAGTTTTCTGACACCCTCCCAGCTTACAGGCCCTGAGGCGCGGGGTACTCTCACAAGGAGTGGAAAGTTTCAAAAGATGGTGAGGGAGTACCTTGCCGATCGTACCAGCATCCTCCGTGATTCCTCTGTGCCTTTTAATTATTGGGTATCCAAGCTGGACACTTGGAATGAACTCGCTCTGTACGCCTTGGAGGTCCTGGCCTGCCCTGCCGCTAGCGTGTTATCGGAGCGTGTTTTTAGTGCCGCTTGGGGAATTATAACTGATAAGCGCACTCGCCTGTCAACTGACAATGCTGACAAGCTGACCCTTATCAAAGTGAACAAGGGCTGGATTGGGCCAGACTTCTCATCACCACCAAATGACAGCAGAGTAACATAAAGTCAAATCCACTGTGTTATTTCGGGAGGTGTATTCACATGCACCGCTTCACACCCACACATGGGTATACGCTTACTCGTTTCGGCTGTTTAATCTTCTTCTCCTTATCCTCAGCCTCCACCACCACTATACCTCCAGGGTGCCAGCATTGCAAGTTCCTCCGTCCTAATTTTTGGCAGCTTTTGCTGGGAAAGCATAAGCAAATACCATGGGACACCCACTCCCCAATAATGGGACTTATGTTTGTAATATGCTGTACTGCATGGCTCTTGTAAGGGGCATTGCAAGTTGCTCCGTCCTAATTTTTGGCAGCTTTTGCTGGGAAAGCATAAGCAAATACTATGGGAGTCCCACTCCCCAATAATGGGACTTATGTTTGTAATATGCTGTACTGCATGGCTCTTATAAGGGGCATTGCAAGTTGATCCGTCCTAATTTTTGGCAGCTTTTGCTTGCAAGGCATAAGCAAATACTATGGGACACCCACTCCCCAATAATGGGACTTATGTTTGTAATATGCTGTACTGCATGTGACGTGCCCCCTGGGCCGTGTGTACACGTGTGTGGGATACCCGGTGCCGGGTGTCTGGGGTCTGTAGTCTCCGTGGCTCAGGCTGGTCAAACCAGTGGCAATCTTTCTTAGGTTTTGAGGTTAAATGTCCGACTGCGCCACCCGTGGATTGCAGTCAGGGAGTACCACCATTGCGAGGCAGACCGCTGAGGCTGGTTTTGTGTGCGCAGCATAAAATGGGATAACTCCCCTCGGGGGGAGTATAGCCTCAGGGCAGTGAGTGTGGATGTTGGGGGTGATGGTGCACGAGCGCAGCAGGAATGACTCAGAGTCTTTGCAGTGCAGTTCAGGGTCTTTACTGATGATTATAAGGTAGACCCTCCCGGGAGTACTGGCTAGCATAAGAGGCCTGGTCAGTCTGTGAGCAAGCAGGAGTTCCCCTGGCCAGGTGGAGTTGTAGGCCTCCCCGTCTGTCTGCACTCTTCCTGGCTACCTTGCTGTAAGCGGGTAGAAGTAGCCCACGTCCCTGAGTGTACCGTGTAGTGCTCACCCGTATGACTGGTGACTTGGGGCCTTCTGTTAGCCTCCGCTCCACGACGGCGGTGCTGGTCCCTTGCTTGTGACTGAGCCTCCGGGCTTCTATGGCCAGAGGACCTGAAATCCCCTGCCGGCTGGTTTCTGCTGCTGGATATATAAGTCCTCACAGGTTCGGACTCCTGTGTCCGGTTCCTATTGTCTTCTGCCAGGGCGAGCTCTGCTAAGCTTCCAGCCCCTCGTCTTTAGCTCCTAGCTCCTACAGAGCTCCTTGCTGTTACTTTCCCTTGCTCTCACTCTGACTCTGACTGTTCTCTGTTCTCTGACTCACTCAACCCCACCCCAGATCCAGTTTATAAGGGCAGAATTCTCCCCTCCCAGGACTGGGGCAGGAGGATGTTGCATGTTTAAGGGATCCTGACCAGGAAACATCCCACTTGCTCTCTGACGTAATCTCTATTACTGTGGTGACCAGACCCCTGGGGTGCCACAGATGGCTCTTGTTAGGGGCATTGCAGTACCTCATAATTTTTGGAAAGCATTCCATTCACTGCTTAGGCCAACAGTGCACAGGAGACCCAGTTGCTATAAATGGAAAAAAAGGTTTAGTTAACGCCCTCTGACCTCCATGTCATTTCCAAGGGGCATTTGAGTGCCTTGAAATTTTTGGTAGGCATTGCACTCACTGTATGCCCTATAACTGTGTAGCCGAACCGCTCCTTTTGTTACAGAAACATATCCTACAAGACATATCTGGTTGACTGGCCTGATATTGATGTGAATGGTCCCTGTTCCTCCTGCTCTACCTCATCCATCATTTATCACCTGAAGCTTTGTTTTAACGGGAGTCATAGAACTTGGATAGTAGCAGGAAAACATCCAGCAATCCTCGGAGGAGGTAGGATATGCGCCAAAACGCTGACCTCCTCAGGCCTAGCCGCTACTATATACATGCACTTGCATTACAACAAAACAAAGCAGATGCTAACTTCTATCATCCTCATCATGCTCCTCACCTTGGCACTCTCAACTCCCCTGATGGAGAAGCCAGGGCCCACAGGAGGAGTCTGGTTCTCTGGTGGGCTCGTCCAATGCTGCCTAAAGCAGGCCGGGCTAAGAAAAGTGTGTGAGGGGATGTTCCAAGGAGTAATGGGGGCGGCTGGGGACCGTTTATGGACACCCGACTGCCCCCAGGTGGCTGGGGACCGTGTGGACACTCGGCCGCGGGGCGGCTGGGGACTGAGTATGGACACCCGGCCACCGGGCGGCTGGGGACTGAGTATGGATTCCAGGCCGCCAACACAGCCATGACGTGGTGGCCAGATTCCGCCTCCACATGCCTAAAAGGCCCAATTTTAAGTTCAAGCAAGCAAGCAGTATGGTATTGCAGCCTGGGGGTGGGTGGGTGGCAGGCTGCATACTTGCGCTTGTATTGCAAGGAATGGGGGAGGTACAATTGAACACTGCCCTGGGACTAGAACTTGCATGGGGATAGTTGCAAGTCTGCATCTTCTGATGCGGCAAGGATCACTTATGATGGGCACACTTTTAGACAGTGACCTGGGAGTCAGAGATGCTTCCAGGGGTCTTCCCCATGCTGTTCCCATGTCTTTTCAGCACTTTATGCATGTGTCACACAGCACATGGCCAGATAAGGTTGTAAAATGTTAAAATGACATTTCCCGGTGAATGCATTTGTCATAGTTGAAAGCAATACAAAAGTGCAAAAACGCATAAAAAATGCTACTTGTGAACATAGCCGAAGGTGTGGAGGAGTATTTTTGTTTTTGGTCATTTATTTTAACTTATATACAAGTCTTTTCCCTGGAAAGGATGTTCCTTAACATATTTCACAGGAAAAAAGTTTCACTTTCGTTTTATTGTGAGCCTGTAAAAGTGGCTTAATACCTCTGACCACGTTGTTGACAGCAGTGACCTGGGGGTCAGAAATGCTTCCTGGGGCGATCCCCATGCTGTCCCCATGTCATTTGAGCACTGTCACTATCGTTTTGGGCACTTGTTAGGCTTTTAAAAGACTGCCGGGGGTGCCACCGCAAAAATGCTCGAGTCTCCCATAGACTAACATTGGGCTCGTTGCTCGGGTCGAGCACCCGAGTATCACGGCGAGCTCGGCCCGAGCTTCGAGCACCCGAGCATTTTAGTGCTCGCTCAAGACTAATAATGTCCTAACTTTCCTCTTATGTCAGATATCCAGGGAAAAAGGATAGTGTTTTTGGATTTTAACATATCTGATCCTTCAATCCTTTTGGAAGAAAAGCTGCTACCAGAAGTGTCTAGCAACATTGAGTATGGGGAAGATTAGAAGGGCTACTACATTCTAATATGTATGACCAGCTTTTCTTTTTATAACATCTGTTATTAATCTCATGTGCTTGACATGACAGGCAGCATGTTTTACTCTTCACTAACAGGTCTCTCCCTCTACATACACATAAAGAGAGACCTGTCTCTCTAAGGGAGCAGGGCATAGTGAAACCGCCGAGGACCTGCCACTTCGACTAGTCATCCTAGACACATGGTCCCAGCCAGCTTTTAAAAGTACGTCTTCTCTGAAATACCAGTGTTTCAAAGTAAGACATACCTGACCGTAATAATGGAGTTGGTCTCTGATTTCTGCTGCCCGATTCCTGCTGCCTCCTATTGCCCAATTTTAAGCAAATTTGTCATATAGTGCAGGAAATATGAGGACATGCCACCAGATATACAGTGGAAATTTTAGGCAACCATCTAGCTTCTTGACCTAAAATCACATTTTATTGATGCCTTAAAAAAAAAGTAGAAGGACTAACAAAACTTCAAGAATCTAAACTCATTTTCTTCCTTGGCTTTAAATTATCATTAAATGACCTAGTAATACATGTGCAGCCTGTATCAATTTAATCATATGTGGTGAAATAATTTAGAAAGGACACATAATCCTCCTGGATTTGAAACAATGTGGCATTTAACAGCCAAAACCTTTCCTGTGTCAAGAGCTATAAATGTTTTTTTTAGGCTTAACACAATACGCTTTGTGCATCATCTTCTATGCTCCCTTGGTGTTAAAATGTAACTCTGAAGCATATAGCTCCAGACTCTTTCGGTTGTCAGGAAATTAGAGGAACAATTAACAATTGCTGCCCCAGCAGCATATAGACATTAGAAATGAGCAGGTTGTCAGAATCTATTAATCTTCATTAATAGAAGAGAAAACAAGACACCTAAAGTGCTGAGTATTTTAAATGAGTCATCTCTATAGCAGTGTATGTGTCAAGTTGTCCTTTTTTTCCTTTCTTTCATGTTTAACCTGCCAGCCTAATGTGGTTTATTTTGTTTCATGTCAACCAATTAAAAATGCCAAATAAGTGAGGGAAAAAAAGTAATCTGATGTAAGGCTTTAAAAACTTCACTACAGGGGCCTCATCAGTCATATTGCAGTGCCTGGGCCTTATCATTACCTGGAACTTACCAAATCGACACCAAAACGTAAATATTGCTCACTTTCATTAGTATGGGAATTGTTTGCTGTGGATCAATAGTAGAGCTTGCTATCCGATCATATGAGGCTGGTGGACTTTATATTCCGACTGGGTAAGCTCACTTAGGAACTTTTCTCTTTTTTTCCAGAAGCCACCAGGAAGTTTAGAATTGAAAACCATGCAGAACTGGCAAACACAGCGAAACTGTGGCCCGCATTGTCTGCTACACTGTTAACAGTATTAGCATCTCCAGGACGACAATACTGTTAACAGTTGTGATGAAACAGAGAGCCCCCGGCTCCATGCTCAGTCACTTACTCCGGCCATGCTCCTTCACTTACTCCGACAGGCCAAGAGCTGCTTTTCAGCCAGCTAGAGCTGACGCCACACTGGGAATGCCAGGTGACATGATGACATTACAGCCTAGCGCCACATGAATCCACTGCAAGACAGGATAGAAGAGGAGAGGGAGGTGGAGGATTGGGAGACTGGGTTAGGTGAGTATAAGATTTTTTCATTTGGGAGTAATGGGGGACCATCATACTATATGGGTGGCTGTTGGGGAACCCTAAGGGTATGTGCACACGATCAGGATTTGAAGCAGAAATTTCCTGAGTGTTTCTGCATCTCCTTGGCAGGAAAAACGCTGGGCATTTTTGATGCGTTTTTGACGCATTTTTGATGCGGTTTGTACATCAATAAATGCTTTTTCGAGATAAATAAAGTTATTTGGTGGGACATTGCTTAAACCCTTGGATTACCCTCAGAACTGGGGTGAGTATATTGGTTAATTTGAATGATTAAATAATGTGTCTGTTGTATTTCAAATATAGTGTTTGCTCTGTGTCTGTGTGTTTATTTAACTCTTTACTTTACTGTAATTAGTTTTGGTCATGAAAAGGCCTGATTGACACATTGTCATCACCTAACAAAAGAGCTGGGTGTCAACTAGTCCCATTCACCCAATCTTCATTAGCATTTCTATTAATGTAATTTATGTGGCTGCAGTGAGCTGGTATTTTTAGCTTGGGAAGGTGCCATTTGCAAACATGGTCCCTGCCCATTAATTAACATCTCACAGCTGGTTCGTTAGCTGCTACGTCCCCCCAATCAGCACTCAGCAGTGCTTTGGACGCAGGTCATTTTTGTTGCGTCCAAAACGTGTTCTAATGCTGCAATTTTGTTGTCGGTACATGTGAATCCACCGCATATAATAACACTTCAATCGGTCAAAATCTGTAGCGGAGACTAGCGTGTCCACTACAGAAATTGACATGCTGTGGGTGAGTATGGGTATGTGGCCATGGTCAGGAGCCACTGCAGGTTTGATGCTGCATGTTTATACAGCGTCAAATCCACAGTGTCCAGATGTTACGGTATAGTGGATGGGATCTCTAGAAATCTCATGTCCACTATGCGTGCATCAGAGGCTCCGGATCACCCATGGACAATGACATGCAGCGCGTCTTTCCGGACCGCAGCGTGTCAAATTCTCTTGCGGAGTTGCTAGTCTCTGCCACAGAAATTTGCCAACTAGAAAGTATTGAATGCGATAAGTCTGCATGTTTCATTGAACACATGTGGATTTACCTGCGTTCAATAGAATGCAACGTTTTGGATGCAGCAAAAAATATGCGTCCCAAGCGCTGCTACGTCCGGATCGTGGGCACAGAGCCTAAAATTAAAACAAAAAATGGCGTGGGCTACCGCGTCATTTTTATAACCAGCAGAGGGAAAGCCGACCGCTGAGCGCTGATATTAGTAGCCGGGGAAGGAGCCATTAGTCAACAATGTTCCATGGCTATTAATATCAGCCCACAGCTGTTTGTTTGGCCTTTACTGGATAGATTACAGGGGGATGCCAGAAAAAAATTGACGTGGGGTCCCCCTATAAAATCTAACCAGCAAAGGCTAAACTAGACAGCTGCGAGCTGATATTAATAGCCAAGGAAGGGGCCATGGATACTAGCCCCCTCCGCGGCTATTAATATCACCCCTCAGCAGTCCCAGAAATGGCACATCCATAAGATGTGCCAAATCTTGCGCTTAGTCTCCACTCTTCCCACTGCCATGTAGCGGTGGCGAGTGGGGTAATGGGGTTGGGGTTCACGTCAGCCTTGTATTGGCGACTGACATGAAGCCCAGGCTAGTAATGGAGGGTGTCTATAAGATGCCCCCATTTCTAACCGCATAGTAAAATGGTCGCCACTTTTTCAATGAAAGACACGGCCAGAATAAAGTATTTTAATGAAATAAAAAACACACGGTTCTACAAGTTTTTTTATTACACTCCATCCATGAAGCCATCGATCTTCTGAAAAAAACAAAATAACAAACAACCATATCCCTCACCTGTCCGCCGTCAATGACGCAGTCCACGATTACGCCAACGATTGTCCCACGACGAGCCGGGTCACTTCTACAGCAGTGACATCAGCCATCACTGGGTCAGGTGAGCATCAGCTGATCGGTCAAGTGACCAATCAGCTGATCGCGGGCGGCACCGATAAGCTGATGGTCACGTGACCATCAGCTATTCACTGGCGACACTGATCAGCTGATGGTCACGTGACCATCAGGTGATCTGTGACGTCAGCGCAGGTCCTGGCAGTATACTTCTGGCCGCCGGGGAGATGGCATCGCCGGGGACCAGGAGAACACCGGGGGCCGCTGGACAGGTGAGTATAAGGTTTATTTTTTTCTTTTTACTTTTTTTGGCTGCAGGCACGTGGGCTGGGCAGAGCAGACAACTGCTCCTCCCATCCATGCCGCTCTCGCTGTGACTGTGGGGGAACCATCATACTGTGTGGCATGGCTGTGCAGGGACCATCATCCTATATTGGTGCTCTGGGGGAACAACATACTGACCAACATATTATTACTTTTGTAGACCATCATACTATATATGGGACTGTGAGAGAAGGCCCATCTTACAGTATGGGAGCTGTGGAGGAACATATACACTACTGTTGAAAAATTTGGGGTCACCCAGACAATTTTGTGTTTACCATGAAAACTCATACTTTTATTTAGCAAATGAGTTGCAAAATTATTAGAGAATATAGTCCAGACATTGACAAGGTTAGAAATAATGATTTTTATTAAAAAGAATAATTTTCTCCTTCAAACTTTGCTTTCGTCAAAGAACAAGTTGGATTGGCTTGATGGGCACATTTTGCGTACCATACGGTCAAGCTGCTCCCACAACAGCTCAATGGGGTTGAGATCTGGTGACTCCGCTGGCCACTCCATCACAGATAGAATACCAGCTGCCTGCTTCTTCCCTAAATAGTTCATGCATAATTTGGAAGTGTACTTTGGGTCATTGTCCTGTTGTAGGATGAAATTGGCTCCAATCAAGCGCTGTCCACAGGGTATGACATGGCGTTGCAAAATGGAGTGATAGCCTTCCTTATTCAAAATCCCATTTACCTTGTACAAATCTCCCACTTTACCAGCACCAAAGCAACGCTAGACCGTCACATTACCTCCACCATGCTTGACAGATGGCGGCAGGCACTCTTCCAGCATCTTTTCAGTTGTTCTGCGTCTCACAAATGTTCTTCTGTGTGATCCAAACAACTCAAACTTTGATTCGTCTGTCCATAAAACTTTTTTCTTTTCTTCCTCTGTCCAATGTCTGTGTTCTTTTGCCCATATTAATCTTTTCTTTTTATTAGCCAGTCTCAGATATGGCTATTTCTTTGCCACTTTGCCCTGAAGGCCAGCATCCGGGAGTTGCCTCTTCACTGTAGACGTTGACACTGGCGTTTTGCTTGTACTGTTTAATGAAGCTGCCAGTTGAGGAGCTGTGAGGTGTCGATTTCTCAAACTAGAGACTCTAATGTACTTGCAATGAAGGTCACAGGCACATATCCCCAGAATGAGTCTGTGACCTTCATTGCCTACTCTTAAAAACAGCAAGCCTCCTGATGAACCTGGAAATATGGGGAAACGCATTGAGGCACAAGCAATGAACGATAAGTTGTTATCTTTAAACTTATGATTGTTTTTCAGACTGTGTGCTCTCAGTAATCTACCTGATATGTCCTGTACCATTGTTATCATTATCTCTGACTATCTATAAGGGATATTTTATTACAACAGGGTCTCCTAGGGCTATCTAGGGAGAGCCAATGAGCGGTGGTGCCACATCTCGGTTATTTATAGGCTGCCAAACCCCCGCGGCTAGGAAGTACCAGTTTAGGCTACCAGTTCAGGGATTCACAGGGTCCTTGGTGTTGTCTGGTGTTGTTGACTGAATTAATCTATATCCACATATCTGGACCACAGCATCATAGGTCCATAAGGCTAACTCTTCTGAGGTTTAATTTTATAAATATTGTTTTTGTGTTTATGTCTATCATTTGCAGGGTTTCAACTTGGTATATTTTATATAAATATATTCAATAAACATTTACTTTCTAAGGGAATTTCATGTGTCACAGAATATAAATTCCTTCCAGTTATCAGCTACGTTACCTACAACTAATGAGGCTGTGGAGGACCATCATATATTGTGGGGTGGATGTGGGGGGACCATCGTACCGTATGGTGGACCATCATATTGTGTGGGTTGGCTGAGAGGGAAACCATCATTATAACATGTGGAGTGGCTATGGGTGACCATAATACTATGTAGGGTGGCTGTGGTGGACCATCATGCTGTGTTGGGGGCTGTGAAAGCTATCATACTATGTGAAAGTCTATATGGGCTATGATACCATGTGGGGGTCATCGTACTGCATAGGGTGTTGTGGTGGCCATCATACTGCACAAGGGGCTGTGGTGGACATCAAATTGTATTTAGGGGCTGTGGTGGACATCATACTGTAAAATTTGGGAAGTGGTGGACATCATACTGAATGGCTGTCTTTGGTGCACATCATACTCTTTATCGTTAGCAGTGGTAAATACCATAATGTATGGGGGGCTTTGGTGACCATCATATTATGTGGGGTGCTGTGGGCCATCATACTTTGTGTGAAGATTATGGGGCCATCATATTGTGTGGGGATCCTATAGTGTGTGAGCATCCTACTGTGTTGGACATCATACTCTATGGGTGCCATGAAAGGGGTATCATAGTGGGTGAGAACACTAAGGGGCATCAGTAGGGGTGACATTACTGTGTAAGTGCTGCAATACATATCCTTCTCCATTTCTTAAAAAGTTGTGAGGTATGCCCTTCTGTGACTGTCCTTTGTGTTGTAATAGAACTTTTGCTATGGGGTTTTTATTATTATTATGGAGGGTTTTATTATAAGGTGGCACAGGAGGATCATTATCATTGTAGAGGAAGAAGAGGAGGCATTATTTTTATAAGAAAGCACGGGGGGTTATTATAATAAGAAGGTACTGGTTCATTATTATAAGGGGTCAAGGTGGAGTATTATTAAAGGAGGCACAGAGGAATTATAAGACAGCACAGTGGGGCATTATTACTATTTGGTGCTTTATAGCTGTCAGGAAGCACATGGAAGCACTATTACCATAAGGAGGCACGGGGGGTATAATTTCTATAAAGTGCTGTATAGATGTACGGAAGCACAGTGGAGAATTATTATTATTATGAGGAAGTACTGAGGCAACATTATTACTTTGTAGGGGCATAGAGGGGGCACTGTTATTGTGTAGGGCACAATAGGAGGATACTATTACTATATGGAGCAAAGAAGGAGCTTTATTACAGTCTTGGATACTGTTAATAACTATATGGTTTTGTAGAGGTTTGTGAATGTGAGATCGGTCCTGGAGAAGCAGTAAGTCAAAGATGTCTATGTTACATTTTGCAGGGAAGAGTTATGGATGGAAGATGTGGTCATGATAGTCTGAACTGACTGGAAAAGAAAAGGGAAAATGAATGACAATAATCAGCAAGAACATGACTGGTGAGAACCTGTACGGTGCACACAAATATGGTCTGCAGAGCACTGGTATAAAACTGATATTATCATTATATGGTCACTGTATGGTGCTAATATCAGTAATAGTATAGTGGTTTTGGTAAATCAGTATGGTGGTATTATCACTACTATATAATGATGATATATGTTTATGCTTTGGTGGTATTTGTCTGATATACTGTAATATTATTATGTTGATATAATTATTAATATAAAACAGTATTATTAAAAATATTGGTCGTGTAGTAAATGTTACTGTGATGGATGAGGATCCAGGATTACAACGTATCTAATGATCCAGAACTGCAGGTCACGTATCCCCTAAATGTGATGTTGCACAATTTACATGGCAAAGTGCTGGATTTCATGAAGAACAAGATGAGAAGTCCCGGGGATAATCAATATAGTCTGACATGAGATCTTCCTTCAATCTAACTTCTGACAATCCATGTAAAAGTTCTGCGGCGTCTCTAAGCTCTGGATGGCTGGCTGCTGGTAAATTAACTATTCGTGCACTGTGATGTCACTCTCCCATGGAGGGTCCATGAAGAAAAAGAGGGGAGTGGCTGATCCTATGTGTTTCGAAGGTAACATCCTTTTCCCTCAGGGATTAGATCTCCTCTGGACCCAATGAATATATTAGATAAATTCACTCAGGTTAGTAATTAATTAATTAGCCCCAAGTGAGCTATGCCCACTAGTTCCAAATTCAATTCATAAAAGCAAAGAGCTCTATTTCACTATTAAGATCTGCTAAGGTTTTGCCTTAGCTATTTATTTATGGCCATATTTACCACCATTATCGAAACATTCTTAAGGGGCTTCTACTGACACTATGTATTCTAAATAATAGGACTTTTTTATATACCTATAATAGTAAAAAAAACTTTTTTTAAGTCCTTGTTTTCAGGCACCCATTTATTGGATGAAATTTTGTTTTACTAATATATACCACCAGGAGCCCATACATTCTAGGATCAACCAGACACACACATACTGTACACAGATAGATACAAAGACAGACAGACATACAGAGACACAGACAATAGCGGACTTACCACTAGTCCATCTCCTCTTCAGTTCTTCTGACTCCCTAAAAGAGTGCAGGATCTGTGGTGACATCATAGTCACATGATCATAATGTCACCAAAGGTCCTGAAGTCCCGCAGAGTACAAGACCTGTGGTGACATCATGGTCATATGACAGGTCACATGATTGTGATGTCAAAAAAAGTTCCTGACCCATTCTCCATGTTGGAAATTACACTGATAGTGTAATTCCTGCTGTAGACGCTGGGGGCCCCCAAGGGAGTGGGGTCCCTGGGCATTTGCCCAGACTAAGCCCCTAACATTGGCCCTGTGTCTATGAGCTGGATTTTGTACATCTGAGGCAGTGGAACAGAATAAAAAACCCGAATTTAACCTAAATCCTAACACTTTTGTCTCAATAATGCAGTTTCTTATGTGCCCATTACATGAGAAAGAGGAATTTTAGGTTCTCTACCATTAATAGATTCAACAGGGTGCATGAACAGTCATTAGTTAATATGGATCCTTTTTCAAGTATGTTTAGTGAATTATCCTTTATCAATAGCTGACCTAATTAATTTGTTGTCATATTAGGCCCCAATGTTTTTTTTAAGAAAAGTAACAGTTTAAACCTTACAAGCATCGCGTCATTCAATTTCTTCAGTAGTGAAAATGGAACAAGAAAAGGAACAGGAAATCTACCTTTTACTATAGATCGATACTCATCTGACATCCTTCTTAGCCAATAACTTCAATCTTCATTTAATTGCTGTTGTAAGCTACAGGCTACAAATAATATGTGTAAATTAGGTGAATTGGGTATAATTTGTTGTGCCATTTAGGAAACTCATCTCTTGGACATGTCCAATTCTCACCTACTAAAGTATACTTGTTCACACATTTAAATGTTGGGGAAGTTCCAATACAATCTCATTAATAAAGGATTTATATAATGTGAAGGATCCACCAAACATTGTTTTTTTAATACGTTTCATAAAGAATAGAACATTTATTCAGCAAAATTTGACGTATTGCTATTCTGCAGCTCAACTGGCTGTAATAGAAAATAGCAGCAGAGTCATAGGAAATCATCTTAAATTTCTTGCCCGGCTTTTTCCCTATGACTCCTTCATTTAGAGAGAACCAATCCAAAAAAGGAAGGAAACAATGCTATGGAGAGGTGAGTGATTATTTTTTTTAATGTTGTGGAGACGTGGAGAGAACATGATGGGGGGAAATGGTGTATAATATGCTATGCATGGTTTTGTAATGAATTGCCATGTCGGAGATAATGCTATCAGGAACTTATAATGAATTTGTGGGTGAGAGAGAATACTATCATGGACTTATAATGAATTGGGGGATCGTGATGATACTATACAGGGACTTATAAGGAATTGGGGAGTGGGAGAGGATGCTATGCAAGGATATATTAATTAGGCAGTGGGAGAGGATGCTATATAGGGATTCATAATGAATTGAGGAGTGGAAGAAGATCCTATGAGAAACTTATAATGTTTTGGGGTGTGGGGGAAGATGCTATACAGAGAATTATAATAAACTGAGGGAGGACACCTGACAGGGACTTATAATAAATTTGGGAAAGAGAGGACACAGGATAGATACTTAGAATGAATTGAGGGGAAAGTCATAATGACTGATTATATTTTTTCCCTTGGTATACAGTGGGTAAAAAGTGTTTAGTCAGCCACCAATTGTGCAAGTTCTCGCACTTAAAAAGATGAGAGAGGCTTGTAATTGACATCATAGGTAGACCTCAACTATGAGAGACAAAATGAGAAAACAAATCCTGAAAATCATATTGTCTGATTTGGAAAGAATTTTTTTTCAAATTCTGGTGGAAGATAAGTATTTGGTCACCTACAAATGTTCATCTCAATACTTTGTTATATATCCTTTGTTGGCAATGATAGATGTCAAACATTTTCTGTAAGTCTTCACAAGGTTAGCACACACTATTGCTGGTATGTTGGCCCATTCCTCCATGCAGATCTCCTCTAGAACAGAGATGTTTTGGGGCTGTCGTGTTGGGCAACACGGGCTTTCAACTCCCTCCAAAGGTTTTCTATAGGGTTTAGAGCTGGAGACTGGCTAGGCCACTCGAGGACCTTGAAATGCTTCTTACGAAGCCACTCCTTCGTTGCCCTGGCGGTGTGCTTGGGATCATTGTCATGCTGAAAGACCCAGCCACATTTCATCTTCAATGCCCTTGCTGATGGAACGAGGTTTGCACTCAAAATATCACGATACATGGCCCCATTCATTCTTTCATGTACACGGATCAGTCATCCAGGTCCCTTGGCAGAAAAACACCCCCATGCTTCACAGTAGTTATGGTGTTCTTTGGATGCAACTCGGCATTCTTTCTCCTCCAAACACGACGAGTTGTGTTTCCACCAAACAGTTCTACTTTGGTTTCATCTGACCATATGACATTCTCCCAATACTCTTCTTGATCATCCAAATGCTCTCTAGCAAACTTCAGATGGGCCCGGACATGTAATGGCTTAAGCAAGGGGACACGTCTGTCACTGCAGGATCTGAGTCCCTGGCGGCGTAGTGTGTTACTGATGGTAGCCTGTGTAACGTTGGTCCCAGCTCTCTGCAGGCCATTCACTAGGTCCCCCGTGTGGTTCTGGGATTTTTGCTCACCGTTCTTGAGAACATTTTGACTTCACGGGGTGAGATCTTGTGTGGAGCCCCAGATCGAGGGAGATTATCAGTGGTCTTGTATGTCTTCCATTTTCTAATTATTGCTTCCACAGTTGATTTCTTCATACCATGCTGCTTGCCTATTGCAGATTCAGTCTTCCCAGCCTGGTGCAGGGCTACAATTTTGTTTCTGGTGTCCTTCAACAGCTCTTTGGTCTTCACCATAGTGGAGTTTGGAGTGTGACTGTTTGAGGTTGCGGACAGGTGTCTTTTATACTGATAACAAGTTCAAACAGGTGCCAGTACTACAGGTAATGAGTGGAGGACAGAGGAACCTATTAAAGAAGAAGTTACAGGTCTGTGAGAGCCAGAAATATTGCTTGTTTGTAATTGACCAAATACTTATTTTCCACCAAAATTTGAAAAAAAATTATTTCCAAATCAGACAATGTGACTTTCAGGATTCGATTTCTCATTTTGACTCTCATAGTTGAGGTCTACCTATGATGTCAATTACAGGCCTCTCATCTTTTTAAGTGGGAGAACTTGCACAATTGGTGACTGACTAAATACTTTTTTACCCCACTGTATAGTGTACTTACGTGTCCCATTGCACACATAGTCCTATCAGTATATTATAGAGCAAGAGGAGCTGGGAAAACTGATCTGTAATTTTGTGAAAAAATATTCAGTATAACTTGTATTTTATAGAATTAAATCCCATATCTTACTACATTTAGGAGTCTAGTGGGCAGTTCTAATCAATTATTGACACCTATCTATGTGTGTGAATGACTCTTGGAAAAAAAGCAGTATACTAACATACTAACAGCCAATATATAAATATAAGTCATATCCATATTACTGCCAACTAGTGGACCTATATAAAGGGACCGATCGTCCCTTTATAAAATGCCCCCTTGAGAAAGGCTTCTGCCAAAACGCACGTCGGGGTGACGCGCTCCATGTGGAAGGTCTGTGGTGGTTTTCAGTATTTTTAGGTAATGGATATATGATACAAACAAATAGGAGTGTTATTTATAATAATGCATTACCTGTTGTGTATGATATATACTGAGTGTTTGAATAATTTTGATAACCACTACCTAGACTCCGTTTATACTATTTTTTGGAAGTACATACAAGACTGTATCCCCACATATGGTGCCGTTCTTACACATTTTACCCATCTATGTTTGTCTTGTGCACCCTCTCCATTTACTGTGTGTATTATATGTATTCAAGATTTCTTCTTTTTCATATATCATGGACTTTAATAAGTGTCATTTTTTAGCTGTACAGCCACTCCTTTACCTGTCTATGTATGAAGAGTCAGGAAGACTGGAGCTGGACTGCTCTCTGTAATTCTAAGAATAGTTTAGCTATCGTAAAGCTTTTCCTACAAACCTAGATATCAATCTGCTCAGCTCCTTCTGCTCTATAAGATCTTGTAGATTCAACAGTACAGAATCTGTTTCCTCCTATGTGGAGACTGTTGAAAGTAGACATCTTCTGGTCATCTGCTAAAATACTTCAGATTTTGTAATAGAGGAAACCTACAAAGAATTTTTTCCAACAATTGCTCCATTTATAAAGAATATTTACTTATTGGAAAGCCCCTTTAATTATTTGTTCTCAGCGTTATTAATGCATTGCCAGCAATAATGTACTTATTAAATGCTAATTAGGTAGCCTTTTGCTATGCTTTCATCTGTAGTCATATGAGCTCGGTTTACTAAACACCATATCAAATGAAAATGAAGCATACGCCTAACACATAATTAAACTGTTTTTCTAAATAGCTGGAATTTACGCTGATACACCAACACTACAATTCGTCTATATTTTTTTACATATCCAGCCTTATTATTTATATCCAACAAAATTATAATTTCCTGTTTTTTTTGCATCTGTAATTTTTTTTGTGCGTTCATGCTTTCAGTAGAAAATGAAAGCAGTTTATAATTGATTAGAGCTGGTATACTTTGCAATTTCCTGCTAATCTCTTTTATTGTGCTTTCTATAAATTGACACTGCCGAAAAAAAAAAATCTCGGTTAAAATCAATCTGTAAAGTGCTGTTAGTATTACATTTGTTTTAAGGATGAAAACATCACACATGGTGGGATTTATCATACTCAAATTCTTTCTCTTTTTCTAGGGCTGGAAAATCATTGTGGCCTTTGCTTTTGAATACTCAGGTTGCATGTAATATTTTACTTAACTCACCATGAAAAGACACATCTATAATTAATGCTGATATTCATCTCTTTCCTAAAGGCTCTTTCCATTGCGGCTGAGATGTTAATGATTAAAAGGATGTTTCTTCAGAAATATTTTAGTGATATGAAGTCAAGGATTAATAAAAGTTTAAAAAAAAGTTAGTTTATGTCACAGAAAAATTGATTTGGAAGAGATTTCTGATATTTCCATAAACTGTGAAGGTTATTACCATGGGGTAGGTCTTTCTTGCAATTAATTTTCTTCGTTGTTGGCTGCTTAGTAATTTTTGATCTGTGTCTCATTAGGTAAAAGATATGATCAGTGACTTTAACAAAACCTATTTTCACATCTGTATTAGAGGATCTATTGTCAGTGTTGGCACTGTCTCTCCCGGGACTCACATGACATTATTATGTCACGCTATCCCTGTGGCAAATCAGCAGTTCCTTCACTCTCCCCGCCTTTGGACAAATCACATGCATCCAGAGGAAGTGAGAGCTATTACTCTCTCACTTCCTCAGGATGCATGTGATACATCCAAAGGCGGGAAGAGTGAAGCGGCCATTGATTGGCCACAGGAATTGCATGGCGTAATAATCTCATGCAAGCTCCGGGAGAGTCAGTGCCAACACATCTGGAATGGTGCCGGCACCAAAGCTGAGTATAGGTGTTCTTATTTTACAGGGGGCAAACATATGGATTGAGCAAAAGTTGACCGAATAGTTGACATCCGCTTTAATGATTAATGTTTTTATAGAAAAAAACCTACCAAATTAAACTAAGTTTTATTCAGGAAAATATTAAATATAATCTACAGTATAGTACCGTATATTCCCTTTTCCAAAAATTTTGGGGCAGCGGTAATACCAAAGTCATAGCAAAAAAAATATATAACAATTCTTCTCATGAACCTAACCTTTATAAACATTAGATTACTTGGTTAAATATACTATACAATTTATCAGGTACAAAGTACAATCCACAGGCTCTAAGTGAAATTGTGAACATATTTAATTAAAGGTTAGGGTATATCGCACAAAAAAATATAAAGGGAATTCAACTATTATTTTCTCATAATTCATTGTATGAGTAGTTCTTCAACCTGTATATAGGCTGGGGCTAAATCTACCTTGCAACATTGAGAATACAATGTACTGCGGCATTGCTTCTAATAACTTCCTATAGTGTCGCATTGTGACCTGCGGCCTTCTGCGACTGCAACATAAATTCACAAAATTCATGACTGTATTAAGATTTTTGGTTAGGTACAAGGAGGCGCTCGCCACTCCTTATGTGCCAGTCTGGTGCTCTGTGCACATACTCATGCAGGAGCTTCTGCCCCCTAAGCTGAGCGCTGCTACACAGTGTTCAACTTTTGAGTGTTCAGTAGGGATTTCAAAACCCAGGCACCCACTAACCTGAAGGATGCTGAGGGACATGTAATATATAAAAAATGCTATAAAGTATAGGTATACTGTTAATACAGTATTACTGTTTTACATTATTAACTTTGAAATCTCATTTTATTTCTTTTTTCTTCTTTTGCTTTTTTCTGGTTTGTAATATATGCCTACTTCTCTATTTCTCTACTACTGCTCTGCATTTGGTAATTGTCCTTTGGCTCAATCAACACTTCAGTAAAATGAACTTCAGTAGAGGGAATGTTCTTAAGATACTGTGCGTCATACTTTCCAATTTATGATTTTCAAGTAGCCCTTGTTTCTAGCCCTTCACACCATGTAATTTGTTAAATTGTAGTGTTTCCCTAATAACCTCTTGATGTTGCCCTATTGCAGTTTCTTCTCAACTCTTTTATTTATTACAATAATATCCTTGAATGACTAGTATCATAATTTCTATTTCGTTTGAATTTCCTTTTATGTGGCTATTACTAATCACTCAAACTAATCGCTCTGATCATAGCCCTTTCATTGCCCACTTAGGAAACTGTTGGCTAGATTTTCATTAACATACAATGAGCTCACAGTGAATACATTGCCAATATTTCCTATTTTTGACCAGTCAGAATACATATACTATCTACTGTATCTATCTATCTATAAAAAATATATTATACACACCTTATCCCTCACCTGTCCTACCACTGCAAGTCACCAACTGGGCTTCAAGGTCACTGGCTAAGCTGCAGATGACGTTATCTGAGGTCTAGTCAGCGGCAAAGATGCAAAAGTGAAGACTCATAGAATCATAGAATGTTAGAGTTGGAAGGGACCTCCAAGGTCATCTGGTCCAATCCCTGCTCAATGCAGGATTCACTAAACCATCTCAGACAAATGTCTGTCCAGCCTCTGCTTGAAGACTTTCATTGAAGGAGAACTCACCACCTCTCGTGGCAGCCTGTTCCACTCATTGATTACCTCACTGTCAAGAAGTTTTTTTCTAATATCTAATCTGTATCTTCTCCCTTTCAGTTTCATCCCATTGCTTCTCATGTTTCCATGTGCAAATGAGAATAAGGATGATCACTCTACACTGTGACAGCCCTTCAGATATTTGTAGACAGCTATTAAGTCTCCTCTCAGCCTTCTTTTTTGCAAGCTAAACATTTCCAGATCCTTTAACCGTTCCTCGTAGGACATAGTTGGCAGACTGGTCACCATCCTGGTAGCTCTTCTCTGAATTTGCTCCAGTTTTTCAATGTCTTTTTTAAAATGTGGTGCCCAGAACTGGACACAATATGAAGCAAGAAGACTGGAGCTGGAGGGATAGAGTCAGCTGAAGACCGGAAACGAAGTTAAGGCTGCTTGATTTGTGAGTAGTGAGGTGAGTATAATATGTTTTTATTTTTTAAACGTTTTTTTCTGGCAATCATGGCTCATTCAATTCACAATAGAATTCAAGAACTGTACAAATCTGCTAAATTCAAATTTGCATATCTCTATTCAGGAGAGAAGAAACTCAACACAAGAACAAATGGCACAATCTGAAAATATTTGGGGGAAGATCAGAAGCAAAATTAGCTCTTATTTAGAGATTAGCCTATTTATTTGAGTGGAATTTAATTCTCTTGAAATTTTACACAAATTCCTTTTTTCCAGAATGCAGATTTTTTTTGCAATTCACACCATGCAAATTCATCAAAATAACAGTCAGCTGTCTGCCATTTTGCTAAACCATTGCGACCTGTCAAATGTTGAAAAAAAAATTAAAGCACTGCTAAAATTAATGCACAGATGCATCGCTGAGCTGTCAGTCAGTGCTGGAGCGTGGTTACAGCCGCCACTCACTATGTACTGAGCGGTTACTGAAGCTGCGCCTCTATGACTGAAAGCCGGAGGCTGCCGAGAGGAATATAGTTTGTTTCCTTCCGGCAGCTGGGCTTTCAGTGTGGGTGCTGTATGGCTTCAGAACGCTATTAACCTGCATGTAAACCCCATATCTGTTGGTTAATAGCATTTTTCACATGACAAGTTCCCTTTATTTGAAAGAATAGTAAATGCTTGAAATAAACTTTTTGTAGATGTGAATAAATGTAAAGTAATTGAATTTAATCACTTGGGATAAACATGTATCTAATTATAAAATGAAATAATATAGGGCAAACTAGAGGGACCAAATGCTCATTTTCTCCTGTTGTGTTTTACATTCTGTCTGTATAACACTGCCGAAAAGGAAAATATAAAAATAAATAAATAAATAAATAAAAAAAGTCGACATTTATATGGATAAGAAAACAAGAAAAACAGAGTAAAAGCAGAAATGTTTGTATGAAATTGTAGTACGAAAATATATATTTTTTATGATAACAGGTTGCTTGCTTGTGTTTGTATGCTTTATTTTTTTTAGAAACACTAAAACAACATGACATTTCCAAGAGGTGTGAGTCTAGATTAATTCAGGAGGAGTGCTGATTTTTGATGGTGCTGGTAAAACTGTATAATATTCAAATGTCTATGTAGCTACTTTGCAGCTGTCTTAAAAGCAGTGCATTTTTTTCTTTAATTCATTCTTTATTTATACAAGAAAAGTAAGAACAAGGCTGGCGGGACCAACAAACTAATTACACATTGCAATTGAATGAATAGTGAAATGCAATCAAGATTAATCTAAAAAACAAAATTATATCCACTCTGGGACAGTACAAACAATATATGAAAAACAGTTGTTACACAAGGTAAACATTAGAAAAAAGTGATGCAAACAGGACTTGTAACTTAGTAATAGAAGTTTTCCCTGCAAGCAATATATTTCACATTTTTAGGCCACGTTCCCAACATGAGCGTCTGGTGCGTTTTTGATGTTGCAGATTTTCTGCATCATCTCAGCACCTATTATTTAAATTAGGTTACTTGCGTTTTTTCATGGCGTTTTTATGTGCGTTTTCTTAACATGAGCTTTTATTGCGTTTTTGACCCTGCATTTTTTGTCTCTGTTTGATGTGTCATGCTGTAAATAAAGCTGTTTTGTTTTTGATACTGTTTTTTTTTGCTTTGGCAAAACTTTATTGATACACTTGGGTGCCTATTACATGCATTTTGGATGTGTTTCCACAGTGGAAACGCACTAAAAACACATGTGCGTTTTTTAACTGCGGAATTTCCGCATCTAATGTAATTCTATGGAGAAAGTCTGCACAGAAAACTCAGCGTACCCCCAATAGAAACTGACATATTGCAAATTTCAAAAATGCACAGCAGGTCAGTTTACCAGAATTAAAAAGAATCACAGTGGGCATGAGATTTCTATAAATCTCATCCACTTTGCTAGAACTGTAAGATGCTGCATTTTGATGCTGCAAAAACAGGCAGCGTTAAAAATGCACCAAAAGCTCATCATGGGAACGTAGCCTTATTGTGAGAAAGTGTACAGAGGGAAAAATCATAGAGAACTGAGGAAAGAAGAGTTGAGAAGAGAAGAAAAAGATAGGTATAAAAGGAGGTGGGGGGAGAAGGTAAGGGGAAGATGGTGGCGAAAAAATAGGGAAAGAACAGGTGCCCTAAACAGGTGCCCTCTAAAAGAGGGAAAGGACAGGTGCCCTAAACATCCATCCAAAAATGGAAAAACATATGAAACAAGATTTGGAGTCCGAGGGGGATACATTTCCATATCCCCTACAATGTTGGAATTCCATCCATCAATACCATGTATTTGGACCCGTTGAAGCAGCAGGCAGGTGCGAAACAGCCATCGTCCAGAAGGTACTCCGCTTCCCCAGTTCCAGGTTTTAATGTGTGTTTGAAGCAATAAAAGTTTTTCAACTGGAAACGCTTGCTGCCTTTCATCTATCTACTAAGTGATACAAGACTCCTTTCTTCTGGGCTGAGCACACGTCTATTGCGATCTCTGGCCATCTGTGGACTGACACTCATGGAACTCTGTGAAGGTAGGCGATTTGAATAGTGCCGGTTTTTCTGTTTTTTTACTCACTTGCTCTGAACTTTATAGAATGTATCCTGTTCATTGTAGAAGGAAGCCATTAAGTCTTCCATATACAGTGGTGGCCAAAAGTATTGGCACCCCTGCAATTCTGTCAGCTAATACTCAGTTTCTTCCTGAAAATGATTGCAATCACAAATTCTTTGGTATTATTATCTTCATTTAATTTGTCTTAATTTTTGTGAAAAAACACAAAAAGAATTGTCCTAAAGCCAAATTGGATATAATTCCACACCAAACCTAAAAAAGGGGGTGGACAAAAGTATTGGCACTGTTTGAAAAATCATGTGATGCTTCTCTAATTCGAGTAATTAACAGCACCTGTAACTTACCTGTGGCACCTAACAGGTGTTGGCAATAACTAAATCACACTTGCAGCCAGTTAACATGGATTAAAGTTGACTCAACCTCTGTCCTGTGTCCTTGTGTGTACCACATTGAGCATGGAGAAAAGAAAGAAGACCAAAGAACTGTCTGAGGACTTGAGAAACCAAATTGTTAGGAAGCATGAGCAATCTCAAGGCTACAAGTCCATCTCCAAAGACCTGAATGTTCCTGTGTCTTCCGTGCACAGTGTCATCAAGAAGTTTAAAGCCCATGGCACTGTGGCTAACCTCCCTAGATGTGGACGGAAAAGAAAAATTGACGAGAGATTTCAACGCAAGATTGTGCGGATGGTGGATAAAGAACCTCGACTATCATCCAAACAAGTTCAAGCTGCCCTGCAGTCCGAGGGTACAACACTGTCAACCCGTACTATCCGTTGGCGTCTGAATGAAAAGGGACTGTATGGTAGGATACCCAGGAAGACCCCAGGCTGGAGTTTGCCAAAACTTACCTGAGAAAGCCTAAAACGTTTTGGAAGAATGTTCTCTGGTCAGATGAGACAAAAGTAGAGCTTTTTGGGAAAAAGCATCAACATAGAGTATACAGGAAAAAAAGAGGCATTCAAAGAAAAGAACACGGTCCCTACAGTCAAACATGGCGGAGGCTCCCTGATGTTTTGGGGTTGATTTGCTGCCTCTGGCACTGGACTGCTTGACCGTGTGCATGGCATTATGAAGTCTGAAGACTACCAACAAATTTTGCAGCAAAATGTAGGGCCCAGTGTGAGAAAGCTAGGTCTCCCTCAGAGGTCATGGGTCTTCCAGCAGGACAATGACCCAAAACACACTTCCAAAAGCACTATAAAATTGTTTGAGAGAAAGCACTGGAGACTTCTAAGGTGGCCAGCAATGAGTCCAGACCTGAATCCCATAGAACACCTGTGGAGAGATCTCAAAATGGCAGTTTGGAGAAGGCACCCTTCAAATATCAGGGACCTGGAGCAGTTTTCCAAAGAAGAATGGTCTACAATTCCAGCAGAGCATTGTAAGAAACTCATTGATGGTTACTGGAAGCGGTTGTTCGCAGTTATTTTGGCTAAAGGTTGTGCAACCAAGTATTAGGCTGAGGGTGCCAATACTTTTGTCTGGCCCATTTTTGGAGTTTTGTGTGAAATGATCAATGATTTGATTTTTGCTTCATTCTCTTTTGTGTTTTTTCCTTGCAAGCAAATTAAATGAAGATAATAAGACCAAAGAATTTGTGATTGCAATCATTTTCAGGAAGAAACTGAGTATTATCTGACAGAATTGCAGGGGTGCCAATACTTTTGGCCACCACTGTACATTAGGTTATTAATAGTGTTGAGCGAGCATGCTCGACACTGCTGGGTACTCGCCCGAGCATCACGCTACTCGGGATGTTCGGCGAGCACCGAGCATTTCCGGGTTACTCGGGCGGGAGCTCGGGTCTCCGCCTTGCATGTTTGGCGCTCTTTACAGAGCCAATGAACATGCAGGGATTGCCAGCCAGTCACTGTAATGCCGCAGCCATGTTGTTTGTGGGCATTACAGTGATTGGCTGGCCGCTCAGTGTCACCTCGAGTAATTAAAACCGGGCGCCGCCATCTTGGACACAGACGCTCCGGATCAGACAGTGTAGGGACAGCACTGCTGAGCTAGGGAGAGATTTTTCCTTCGAAATAGTTAGTGTAAGGTCTGTAAAGGCTGCCAGAACAAACAAACAGTCCTTCTCAGGACTAATATCCATCCCAGATATCAGGCAGGCAGGCAGGCAGGCAGGCTGTATAGGAGACGCAGTGGTTATACCAGCAAACGCTGCATTACAGTCCTGTCTGCTCCTGTTTCTGAAATTGCTGGACTTAGCTGCAGGTCTCGGGGGCCAGTAAAAATCCTTTTTCTTCATCTAAATCCTCTTTTTTTTTCCTCCTACACACTGTACAAACACCTGTCTTATTAACCTACTGGTGTCCCCCCCCCCCCCAAAAATAAAGTGTGTCTCTGATTTTTCAGACACAAATATATCTGTTGAAAAGAGTCTGATATAGGCCACAGAAACAGAAGTGCGGTTTTGCAGTTCCACGGGTAAAATCTCTGTAGTATCCAGTTTTGGACCTTTGGTATCTTAAAAAAAACAGTTTGAGTGTGTCGCTCACTGTTCAGCCGCAAATCTATATTTTTAAAAAAGTCTGGTATATACACCAGTAAATTAAAACTGTGGTTTTGCTGTTCCACGGTAAAAAATCTCTATTATCCTGCTTTTCGCATTTTTTGCAGCAAAAAAACCCAGTAGTGTCTCCTGAGTGTTCTGACACAAAAAATATACCTGTTGAAAATAGTCTGGTGTACGCCTGACAAATCCCAGTGTGGTTTTGCAATTCTACAGGTAAAATCTCTGTAGTATCCAGTTTTGGGCCTTTGGTATCTAAAATAAAAACAGTTTGAGTGTGTCGCTCACTGTTCAGCCTCAAATCTATATATTTTAAAAAGTGTGGTATACACCAGTAAATTAAAACTGTGGTTTTGCTGTTCCACGGTAAAAAATCTCTATTATCCTGCTTTTCGCATTTTTTGCAGTAAAAAAAAACAGTAGTGTCTCCTGTGTGTTCTGACGCAAAAATATATCTGTTGAAAATAGTCTGGTGCACGCCTGACAAATTCCAGTGTGGTTTTTCAGTTCTACGGGTAAAATCTCTGTAGTATCCAGTTTTGGGCCTTTGGTATATAAAAAAAAAAACAGTTTGAGTGTGTCGCTCACTGTTCAGCCGCAAATCTATATATTTTAAAAAGTGTGGTATACACCAGTAAATTAAAACTGTGGTTTTGCTGTTCCACGGTAAAAAATCTCTATTATCCTGTTTTTCGCTTTTTTTGCCTTAAAAAAAAACAGTAGTGTCTCCGGAGTGTTCTGACACAAAAATATATCTGTTGAAAATATTCTGGTGTACGCCTGACAAATCCCAGTGTGGTTTTTCAGTTCTACGGGTAAAATCTCTGTAGTATCCAGTTTTGGGCCTTTGGTATCTAAAAAAAAAACAGTTTGAGTGTGTCGCTCACTGTTCAGCCGCAAATCTATATAATTTAAAAAGTGTGGTATACACCAGTAAATTAAAACTGTGGTTTTGCTGTTCCACGGTAAAAAATCTCTGTTATCCTGCTTTTCGCATTTTTTGCAGCAAAAAAACCCAGTAGTGTCTCCTGAGTGTTCTGACACAAAAAATATACCTGTTGAAAATAGTCTGGTGTACGCCTGACAAATCCCAGTGTGGTTTTGCAATTCTACAGGTAAAATCTCTGTAGTATCCAGTTTTGGGCCTTTGGTATCTAAAAAAAAAAACAGTTTGAGTGTGTCGCTCACTGTTCAGCCGCAAATCTATATAATTTAAAAAGTGTGGTATACACCAGTAAATTAAAACTGTGGTTTTGCTGTTCCACGGTAAAAAATCTCTGTTATCCTGCTTTTCGCATTTTTTGCAGCAAAAAAACCCAGTAGTGTCTCTTGAGTGTTCTGACACAAAAAATATACCTGTTGAAAATAGTCTGGTGTACGCCTGACAAATCCCAGTGTGGTTTTGCAATTCTACAGGTAAAATCTCTGTAGTATCCAGTTTTGGGCCTTTGGTATCTAAAATAAAAACAGTTTGAGTGTGTCGCTCACTGTTCAGCCGCAAATCTATATATTTTAAAAAGTGTGGTATACACCAGTAAACAATAACTGTGGTTTTGCCATTCCACGGTAAAAAATCTCTATTATTCAGGTTTTGGTATTTTTTCCTTAAGGAAAAACAGTAATAGTTTCTCCCTGATTGTTCTGTTCGTTTAAAAGAGTCGGGTGTAGGCCAGAGAAATAGAACTGTGGTTTTCCTCTTCCACGGTTCTAATCTACTTTTTATTACCCTTTTTCCATTGATAGTGCGAGTGTAAGCTATTTTACTTTCTTTACAATGGGCAAGGCGCGTGGCAAGGGACGTGGAACTGGACGTTCTGGTGATGGTGCGTGCAGAGGACGGGGCCGTGGCCAAGGTGAAAATGTGTCACAACCAACAGCCACATCTTCTCGCTCCCACTTCTTGACCGAATTACTAGGGAAGCACAGAACAACACCAGTATTGCGAACTGATCAATGTGAACAGGTTATTAATTGGATAGCAGATAATACTTCCAGTTACCTGGGCACCACCACCTCCGGTCTGTCTTCCACATGGTCAACTCTTAGTAGCCGTGAGTCTTGACCGCATACTCCTCCTCACCCTGATGCTCCTTCCTCCCACCATGCCGAGTGTTGTCAGATAGCAATTGATCCCACACTTGGACACTCTGAAGAGCTGTTCACTGGTCCATTTCCATATTTGTGCCCCTCGCCTGCTCCGCTTGAAGTGGTGGAAGAGGAGATACCATGTAGCGATGCCCAAATATTTGAACAGCCACGGCCACAGGAAGTCGACGCTGGCAATTTGTCACAAGAGGTGAACGATGACGAGACACAATTGCCAGGAAGTGAGGAGGAGCATCGTGGTGCGCACGTGGAAGATGAGGAGGTGGTGGATGATCTAGTAACTGACCCCACGTGGCAGGAGGACATGCAGAGTGAGGCCAGCAGCACACAGGGGGAGGGAGGCAGAGTACCCCAACAGGCAGGAAGAAGCAGTGTAGTGGCCGCAGACAGAAGGCAGGCAACCATTCCCCGTAACACCAACACGAGGCACGCTGCCAGTACAAGCGGTAGGTCTTCCAGAGTCTGGAATTTTTTTAAAGACTCTGCTGATAACCCCAAAAAGGCCATTTGTACCACCTGCCATGCCAGCATCAGCAAGGGTGACAAAACTACCAGCCTGACCACCACCAGCATGATCAGGCACATGGCAGCAAAGCACCCGACTTTGTGGGGCGAAACCCAGGGTCCACAACCAGTGTCAGGGGGTGTCACCACTGCTTCTTCCGCTGTGGTGCGTGCAATAGAACCCCCTGTTGTGTGTGAAAGGCAATCCCCTGTCCATACTGCATGTAAAGATGCCCCCTCCTCTCAGTCTTCACTTGTTATGGCAGTTTCTCAAGAAACAGCATCAACGTCCACGTCCACGTCCCACCGCGGCGTTCAATTGTCCATATCCCAGACCTTTGAACGAAAGCGGAAATTCGCAGCTAATGCCCCACAGGCAACAGTCCTAAATTCGCACATTTCACGACTGCTTGCATTGGAAATACTGCCTTTTAGGCTGGTGGAGACGGAATCCTTCCACAACCTTATGGCGGTGGCCGTCCCTCGGTACTCGGACCCCTGCCGACACTATTTTGCCCGGTGTGCCATCCCCGCACTACACAAGCACGTGTCCCAAAACATCTGCCGTGCCCTCAACAACGCAATTACTGGGAGAGTCCACCTGACAACGGACACATGGACAAGTGCTTGTGGCCAGGGATGGTACATCTCCCTGACGGCACACTGGGTAAACATAGTGGAAGCCGGGACCCAGTCGGACCTTGGGACAGGACACATCCTCCCCACACCGAGGATTGCGGGCCCTATGTCAGTCAGAGTTGCCCCCACAGTATACAGCTCCTGCGCATCATCCTCCTCCTCCTCATGTTCAGCCTCCATCTCGGATATCACCACATCAGTTACAAGCTGGAAGCACTGCAGTACTGCCTCCGCCAAGCGGCAACAGGCTGTGCTGAAACTCATAAGCTTAGGTGATAAACCTCACACTGCTTGTGAGTTGTGGAAGAGCTGTGAAAGAGCAGGCAGATCTGTGGCTGAGACCGCTGAACCTACATCCAGGCATGGTCGTGTGTGACAATGGCCGTAACCTGGTGGCGGCTCTGAGGCAAGGCGAGATCACACACGTACCATGCCTGGCTCATGTGCTTAACCTCGTGGTTCAGCGGTTTCTTAAATCGTACCCCGAGATGCCAGATCTGCTCGTGAAAGTACGCCACCTGTCAGCTCATTTTCGCAAGTCGGCTACAGCTTCCGCCGCCCTTGCTGTGTTGCAGCAGCGTTTGCAGCTTCTGGCACACCGACTGGTGTGTGATGTCCCCACATGTAGGAACTCTACCCTCCACATGTTGCAAAGGATTTGTGAGCAGAAGAGAGCAGTTGTGGAGTACCAACTGCAACAAGGCCGTCGATATTCTGGTCAGACTCCACACATAAGACCTCATGAGTGTCTGACATATGTACCATCCTGTCAAACTTTGAGGAGGCCACCAAGATGGTGAGTGGCGATGATGCCATCATTAGTGTCAGCATCCCACTTGTCTGTCTTTTGCAACGCTCTCTGCAGAGAATTAAAGAGAAGGCATTGCAGCCAGAGAATGATGAGATGGATCAAGAAGCCGTAGTGGGCGATTACACACAGCCCAGCCTCATCTCATCCCAACGTGCATTGGGGGACAATGAGGGAGAGGAGGAGGAGGAAGAACAGGATCATGTTATCATGCGCTGTAGACAGTAGTACCTGTACAAGTGTCATACCGTCGGTTCAGCGTGGGTGGCCTGAGGACATGGGTGAGGAGGAGGAGGAGGAGAGCATGGTCAGTCGTCATCTTGGTGAGGACACGGAAATCTTGCCCGTTACCAGTCTGGCACGGATGGCTGACTTTATGTTACGCTGCCTTAACCGTGACCCTCGCGTTGTCAAAATGATGGGTGACAGTCATTACTGGTTGGTGACACTTGTAGACCCCGCTAGAAGGAGAACTTTCACTCTCTTATTCCTGAGGTGGAGAGGTCTACAAAAATGGGCCAGTACCAGAAGGCCCTTGCTGCAGAACTGTTAAAAAAATTCCCATCTGAACACGCTAGCGGCAGAGGTCACAGTTCGTTGACCAACCAAAGCGTACAAGCGAGAGAGAGGCAACTCCAATCCAGCAGAGACAGGGGAACACTGTCAACGTTCTGGGACAGTTTTCTCAGACCCTCCCTTCGGACAGACCCTGAGGCGCGGGGTACTCTCACAAGGAGTGGAAAGTTTCAAAAGATGGTGAGGGAGTACCTTGCCGACCGTACCAGCATCCTCCGTGATTCCTCTGTGCCTTTTAATTATTGGGTATCCAAGCTGGACACTTGGAATGAACTCGCTCTGTACATCTTGGAGGTCCTGGCCTGCCCTGCCGCTAGCGTGTTATCAGAGCATGTTTTTAGTGCCGCTGGGGGAATTATAACTGATAAGCGCACTCGCCTGTCAACTGACAATGCTGACAAGCTGACCCTTATCAAAATGAACAAGGGCTGGATTGGGCCAGACTTCTCATCACCACCAAATGACAGCAGAGTAACATAAAGTCAAATCCACTGTGTTATTTCGGGAGGTGTATTCCCATGCACCGCTTCACACCCAAACATGGGTATACGCTTCCTCATTTTGGCTGTTTTATGTTCTTCTCCTTATCCTCAGCCTCCACCACCACTATAGCACCAGGGTGACCGTGGTCCGTGTTGCCATTATTGAAAGTTCCTCCGTCCTTATTTTTGTCAGCTTTTGCTTGCAACGCATAAGCAAAGACTGTGGGAGACCCACTCCCCAATAATGGGAATAATATTTTTAAGATGCTGTACTGTATGGCTCTTGTAAGGGGCATTAAAACTGTCTTGTTATACCACTCTGACCTCCACGTCTCTTGTAAGGGCATTAAAAGCGTCTTGTTATTTCACTCTGACCTCCAGGTCTCTGCTGAGGGGCATTAAAACCGTTTTGTTATACCACTCTGACCTCCACGTCTCTTCTGAGGGGCATTAAAAGCGTCTTGTTATACCACTCTGACCTCCACGTCTCTTCTGAGGGGCATTAAAAGAGTCTTGTTATACCACTCTGACCTCCACGTCTCTTCTGAGGGGCATTAAAACCATCTTGTTATACCACTCTGACCTCCACATCTCTTCTGAGGGGCATTAAAAGCGTCTTGTTATACCACTCTGACCTCCACGTCTCTTGTAAGGGGCATTAAAAGCATCTTGTTATACCACTCTTACCTCCACGTCTCTTCTGAGGGGCATTAAAAGCGTCTTGTTATACCACTCTGACCTCCACGTCTCTTGTAAGGGGCATTAAAAGCGTCTTGTTATACCACTCTGACCTCCACGTCTCTTCTGAGGTGCATTGAAAGCATCTTGTTATACCACTCTGACCTCCACATCTCTTGTAAGGGGCATTAAAAGCGTCTTGTTATACCACTCTGACCTCCACGTCTCTTGTAAGGGGCATTAAAAGCATCTTGTTATACCACTCTGACCTCCACGTCTCTTCTGAGGGGCATTAAAAGCGTCTTGTTATACCACTCTGACCTCCACGTCTCTTGTAAGGGGCATTAAAAGCGTCTTGTTATACCACTCTGACCTCCACGTCTCTTGTAAGGGGCATTAGTAGCGTCTTGTTATACCACTCTGACCTCCACGTCTCTTCTGAGGGGCATTAAAAGCGTCTTGTTATACCACTCTGACCTCCGCGTCTCTTGTAAGGGGCATTAAAAGCGTCTTGTTATACCACTCTGACCTCCACGTCTCTTGTAAGTGGCATTAAAACCATCATGTTATACCACTCTGACCTCCACGTCTCTTGTAAGGGGCATTAAAAGCATCTTGTTATACCACTCTGACCTCCACGTCTCTTGTAAGGGGCATTAAAAGCGTCTTGTTATACCACTCTGACCTCCACGTCTCTTCTGAGGGGCATTAAAAGCGTCTTGTTATACCACTCTGACCTCCACGTCTCTTGTAAGGGGCATTAAAGCGTCTTGTTATACCACTCTGACCTCCACGTCTCTTGTAAGGGGCATTAATAGCGTCTTGTTATATCACTCTGACCTCCACGTCTCTTCTGAGGTGCATTAAAAGCGTCTTGTTATACCACTCTGATCTCCACGTCTCTTGTAAAGGGCATTAAAAGCGTCTTGTTATACCACTCTGACCTCCATGTCTCTTGTATGGGGCATTAAAAGCGTCTTGTTATACCACTCTGACCTCCACGTCTCTTGTAAGGGGCATTAAAAGCATCTTGTTATACCACTCTGACCTCCACGTCTCTTCTGAGGGGCATTTAAAGCGTCTTGTTATAGCACTCTGACCTCCACGTCTCTTCTGAGGGGCATAAAAACCGTCTTCTTATACCACTCTGACCTCCACATCTCTTCTGAGGGGCATTAAAAGTGTCTTGTTATACCACTCTGACCTCCACGTCTCTTGTAAGGGGCATTAAAACCGTCTTGTTAAGCTACTGGGACCTCCACGAGTCTTCAAACGGGCATTGCATTTCCTCCTAATTTTTGGAAGGTTTAGCTTGGAAGGCATAAGCAAATACTATGGGAGACCTACTCCCCAATAATGGGACTTATGTTTGTAATATGCTGTACTGCATGGCTCTTGTAAGGGGCATTGCAAGCTGCTCCATCTTAATTTTTGGAAGGTTGTGCTTGGAAGGCATAAGCAAATACTATGGGAGACCCACTCCCCAATAATGGGACTTATGTTTGTAATATGCTGTACTGCATGGCTCTTGTAAGGGGCATTGCAAGTTGCTCCGTCCTAATTTTTGGTAGCTTTTGCTTGGAAGGCATAAGCAAATACTATGGGAGACCCAATCCCCAATAATGGGAATAATATTTTTAAGATGCTGTACTGTATGGCTCTTGTAAGGGGCATTAAAAGCGTCTTGTTAAGCTACTGTGACCTCCACATCTGTTCCAAGGTGCATTCAAACCGTCTTGTTAAGCTACTGGGACCTCCACGTCTTTTCCAAGGGGCATTAAAACCGTCTTGTTAAGCTACTGCGACCTCTACCACTTTTCCGAGGGACATTAAAACCGTCTTGTTAAGCTACTGTGACCTCCATGTCTCTTCCAAGGGGCATTCAAACCGTCTTGTTTAGCAACTGGGATCTCCACGTCTTTTCCGAGGGGAATTAAAACCGTCTTGTTAAGCCACTGTGACCTCCACGTCTCTTCAAAGGGGCATTAAAAGTGTGTTCTTAAGCCACTCTGAACTCCACAGCTCTTCCAAGGGGCACTGAAATGTTGTTTTTAATTACCTCTAACCTCCACGACTCTTCCAACGGGCATTGCATTTCCTCCTAATTTTAGTCAGCTTTTGCTTTTCAATGCAAAGGCGAAAACTAAGGGAGACCCACTCCCCAATAATGGGTAGAAGGTTTTTAGTACGCTGTAATCCACGTCTGTTTCATGGGGCATTGCAGTTCCTCATAATTTTTGGAAAGCCTTCCATTCACTGCTTAAGCTAACAGTGTACAGGAGACCCAGTTGCTATAAATGGAAAAAACGGTTTAGTTAAGGCCCTCTGACCTTCATGTCATTTCCAAGGGGCATTGGAGTGCCTCAAAATTTTTGGTAGGCATTGCACTCACTGTATGCCCTATAACTGTGTAGCCGAACCGCTCCTTTTGTTACAGAAACATATCCTACAAGACATATGTGGTTGACTGGCCTGATATTGATGTGAATGGTCCCTGTTCCTCCTGCTCTTTCTCCTTTGCCACTACCTCATCCATCATTTATCACCTGAAGCTTTGTTTTAATGGGAGTCATAGAACTGGAATAGTAGCAGGAAAACATCCAGCAATCCTCGGAGGAGGTAGGATATGCGCCAAAACGCTGACCACCTCAGGCCTAGCCTCTACTACATACATGCGCTTGCATTCCAAGAAAACAAAGCAGATGCTAACTTGTATCATCATCATCATGGTCCTCACCTTGGCACTCTCAACTCCCCTGATGGAGAAGCCAGGGCCCTCCGGAGGAGTCTGGTTCTCTGGTGGGCTCATCCAATGCTGCCCTAAAGCAGGCCGGGCTAAGAAAAGTGTGTGGGGGGATGTTCCAAGGAGAAATAGGGGTGGCTGGGGACCGTTTATGGACACCCGGCTGCCCCCAGGTGGCTGGGGATCGTGTGTGGACACCCGGCTGCGGGGCGGCTGGGGACCGAGTATGGACACCGGGCCGCCCCCTGGCGGCTGGGGACCGAGTGTGGACACCCGTCCACCGGGCGACTGGGGACTGAGTATGGCTTCCAGGCCGCCAACACAGCCATGACGTAGTGGCCAGATTCCGCCTCCACATGCCTAAAAGGCCCAATTTCAAGTGCAAGCAAGCAAGCAGTATGGTATTGCAGCCTGGGGGTGGGTGGGTGGCAGGCTGCATACTTGCGCTTGCATTGCAAGGAATGGGAGAGGTACAATTGAACACTGCCCTGGGACAAGGACTTGAACGGGGATAGTTGCAAGTCTGCAATGACAGGTGCAGGGTGGGAGGCATCTTTGCATGTACCATGAACAGGGGTTTGGCATGCACACACTACAGCGGAATAGGCTGTCCTTCCCACTAAATGCACTGGGGAGGGCACAGGTAATGTTTTGGTATACGCGCTTAATCTTATGTATAAGGCACACCGTGACAAATAGGGGCAGCTGGGGACTGAGTATGCATACCTCGCTGCCGAAGCAGCCATGAGGCAGTGGCCAGCTTTGGCCTCCTCCAAACTAAAAGGCCCCATTTTAAGTGCAAGCTAGCAGTATGGCATTGTAACCTGGGGGTGGGTGGGTGGCAGGCTGCACACTTATGCTTGCATTAAAAGAAAACAAAGCAGATGCTAACTTCTATCATCATCATCATGCTCCTCACCTTGGCACTCTCAACTCCCCTGATGGAGAATCCAGGGCCCACCAGAGGAGTCTGGTTCTCTGGTGGTCTCGTCCAATGCTGCCCTAAAGCAGGCCGGGCTAAGAAAAGTGTTTGGGGGGAAGTTGACAGGAGAAATAGGGGCAGCTGGGGACTGTTTATGGACACTCGGCTGCCCCCAGGCGGCTGGGGACCGTGTGTGGACACCCGCCAGCGGGGTGGCTGGGGACCGAGTATGGACACTCGGCCACCCCCTGGCGGCTGGGGACCGAGTGTGGACACCCGCCAGCGGGGCGGCTGGGGACCGAGTATGGACACTCGGCCACCCCCTGGCGGCTGGGGACCGAGTGTGGACACCCGGCCGCCGGGCGGCTGGGGACTGAGTATGGATTCCAGGCCGCCAACGCAGTCATGACGTGGTGGCCAGATTCCGCCTCCACATGCCTAAAAGGCCCAATTTCAAGTGCAAGCAAGCAGTATGGTATTGCAGCCTGGGGGTGGGTGGGTGGTTGGCTGCATATTTGCGCATGCATTGCAAGGAATGGGGGAGGTACAGTTGAACAGTGCCCTGGGACAAGAACTTGCACGGGGATAGTTGCAAGTCTGCATCTTCTGATGCGGCAAGGATGACTTCTGATGGTCACACTTTTAGGCAGTGACCTGGGTGTCAGAGATGCTTCCAGGGGTCTTCCCCATGCTGTTCCCATGTCTTTTCTGCACTGTATGCATGTGTCACACAGCACATGGCCAGATAAGGTTGTAAAATGTTAAAATTACATTTCCCGGTGAATGCATTTGTCACGGTTGACAGCAATACAAAAGTGCAAAAACGCATAAAAAATGCTACTTGTGAACATAGCCCAAGGTGTGGAGGAGTATTTTTTGGGGGGGGGTTATTTATTTTACCTTATACACAAGTCTTCTTTACCCTTGAAAGGAAGTTCCTTAACATATTTCACAGGAAAACAGTTTCACTTTCGTTTTTGAACATTTTATTGTGAGCCCTTAAAAGTGGCTTAATACCTCTGACTACGTTGTTGACAGCAGTGACCTGGGCATCAGAAATGATGTCCCCATGTCATTTGAGCACTGTCACTATCGTTTTTGGCACTTGTTAGGCTTTTAAAAGACTGCCGGGGGTGCCGCGCCAAAAATGCTCGGGTCTCCCATAGACTAACAATGGGCTCGTTGCTCGGGTCGAGCACCCGAGTATCACGGTGAGCTCGGCCTGAGCTTCGAGCACCCGAGCATTTTAGTGCTCGATCAACACTAGTTATTAACCTTTGAAACCCAGAGAGATCGGCTAGGTGCATTCACATTTTCCAATAACAGAGGAATGCATAGATATGCAGCCATTGCCAAGGTTCTCAAAAGTGAATCTTTATAAGTGGAAGCAGGAGTCTCGCAATGATGGAGGAGCAACAGTCCTGGTCATATCTCCGCGTTATAGCCCATAATCTGTCTAATTATTCTCAACTCATCCCAAAAGGGCTGTTTAAACCATTCATGACCAAAAGATGTGCTGTAATCTGTCCTCAGGTCTCCTATGTCTCCAGTATAAGGGATTGATCGAGGAGAACATCTTATAAAGTTTGACTAGTATCCTATACCACCTAGACAATATTTTGTAATTTGTCTCCTGGACGTGGGAACTTATAAAAGTCTCAAGGGCCATGGACAAAATTTTGATTTTTTTTCACTTGTAAAGCAAAATGCCCAATTATTTTGCCCACTGAATCAGAAATTTTAGCGGGGATTGATCAGGGTGTCAGGCAAGGAGAGAGTAGGTGAGAGATAATGTGTGACTTATTCTACCTTCACCTGTATGGAGGGTTTCAAAAGTGGTAAAGCAATTTAATAATTGAAAGTGATTCGACAGGAAACATAAGAAATATCTTAGCTGTATGGATCGCCAGGAAGCCAATGGGGCGAATGCTACAACTGCATGTAAGGCATCAGCTGAAGGCCCATCCGAGCTCTTCCCCATTGGCTTTAAACTTTACCTTTAAAATAGGGCATTCCAGGTTGGTAGATACAAGGGGGATGGAATAGGCAAGAGGTATTTACGTATTTCTGAGCTGGAGCACAGAAAATCATGGTGCTTATTATGGGGTGAGGTTTTAATTTAGAAAGTTTTGCGTTGGCTATCCAAGGTAGGACAGAGAGAGGAACAGGTGTAAAGCTGTGCCCAATCTAATCTCAAAGTTTCTGGAAGGCATGGCGACACCAATAAATCGAGACATAAGGGCCACAAGATAGAAATACTTCACAACCGGAAGACCCAACCCTCCCCGATCTTTAGGTCATCATACAAGGGACTGTTACAGCCTGGCCCATATGGATCTTATTTGCAATGATAAAATACATTTTAAAGATGACCTGGGCATCCTAATAAAGAGGGTGTAGAAAACTTAAAATATACGTGGGACAGATATTAATTTTAATAATTTTGCAGCTGCTAAACCTTGTAAATAAGGTTTTAGACCACCTCTCAAAATCTTCCCAGGTTGAACTTGAGAAGAGGAAGAAAATTATGTCAATAAGTATGATATAGGTCAGAATGAAAATACCAAGGTATTTAAGTGACTGGAAAGACCATCAGAAATTAAAATAGTGCAGTAATATGACCTCTAAATCATATGGTAAGCTGACAAATCTTTTACATTTTGACATTAGGTTTAGGAGGAGACAGCTAGTCTAGTAATAAAAAATAACAAGTCATCTTATGCAGCTATTTCATGCAGTATATCTTCTTCTGAATGTCTATCCTTGCTTTGTTTAACTGATGTGATGAAGAAAGGTTTCAACCGTGAGGATAAAAATGAGTTAGTTCCATTGCAAATGGAAAAGTTGTCTGAGAGGGTACTATTCGTCTGGACTCTGAGGAAAGGAGTTCTGTTTACGGGTGACCCAATCCACTTCATCATGGAATCCCTCAGACCAACTGCCTTCAAGGTTCATGTAAATAACCATTTAACTCTGTTGAAAGCTTTTTCCACAGCAGTAGAGAAGAGCACCAATAGTGTATCATCCAGTTTCTTTCTATGAATCAGGTTCAAAGTTTTTGTGGTCTTATCTCTAGCTTCACTACTGGTCATAAAACCAGCTTGATCCAGGTAAATTGTGCCCTAAAGCAAGGGAGCCGGTCTAGACTCCAGGATTTCAGAAGAGTTTAAGGTCAACATTCAATAACAGGATAAGGCGGTAATTAGAGCATTGGGAAGGGTCCTTTCCACTTTGGATATTACTGTAATATGAGTGCTTAGTGTATCTTTAATCAAAGAAAGGACAGAGATAGGGTATGTGCCCACGATGCAGATTTGAAGCAGAAATTTCCTGAGCGTTTTTGCCTCTCCCAGGCAGAAAAAATGCATGCAGGTTTACATGCGTTTTTTGAAGCATTTTTTGAAGCGTTTTTGAGCATCCTATGAATGATTTTTGGAGCTAAATAAAGTTGGTGGGACATTGCTTAAGCCCTTGGATTACCCAAGAGCTGGGGTGAGTATATTGGTTCATTTAAATGAATAAAGAATGTGTCCATTGTATTTCAAATAAAGTGTTTACACTGTGTTTGTGTGGTTTCTTTACTTTGTTTGGTTGTGAAAAGGTCTGATTGACACCTTGACATCACCGAACAAAAGAGCTGGGTGTCAGCTAGTCCCATTCACCCAGTCTTCATTAGCATTTCTATTCATGTAATTTATGTGGCAGCTGGGAGATGGTTGTTTTTAGCCTGGGAATGTGCCACTAGGCAAACATTTCTCTGACCATAATTAACATCTCACAGCTGGTTCATTAGCCGCTACTTCCCCCCTCCCCGATCAGCACTCAGCAGCGCTTTGGACACAACGTATTTATGTTGCATCCAAAACGCGGTGTTGTAATGCCGCACTTTTGTTGTCGGTACATGTGAATCCACCGCTTATAATGACTGTTCAATCGGTCAAAATCTGCAGCGGAGACTAGCGTGTCCGCTACAGAAATTGATACGCTGCGGGTAAGTTTGGGTACGTGGCCACGATCAGGAGCCGCTGCAGGTTTGACGCTGCGTGTATATACAGTGTCAAACCACAGCGTCCAGATGTTACGTTATAGTGTATGGGATCTCTAGAAATCCCATGTCCACTATGCGTGCATCAGAGGCTGTGGATCACCCGTGGACACTGACATGCAGCGCTTCTTTCAGGACCGCAGCATGTCAATTTCTCTTATGGAATCGCTAGTCTCCACAACAGAAATTTGACCACTAGAAAGTATAGAATGTGGTAAATACGCATGGTTAAGTGAACACATATGGATTTACCTGCGTTCAATAGAATGCAACGTTTTGGACGCAGAAAAAGTTTGCATCCAAAGCGGTGCTACCTCTGAATTATGGGCACTGAGGCTAAAATAAATAAAAAAATGGCGTGGGCTCCCGCATCATTTTTATAACCAGCAGAGGGAAAGTCAACCGCTGGGGGCTGATATTAGTAGCCACGGAAGGAGCCATTAGCTAACAATGTTCCATGGCTATTAATATCAGCCCACAGCTGTTTGTTTAGCCTTTACTGGCTAGATTACAGGGGGACCACAGAAAAAAATTGATGTGGGGTTGCCCTATAAAATCTAGCCAGCAAAGGCTAAACTAGACAGCTGCAGGCTGATATTAATAGCCATGAAAGGGGCCATGAATACTAGCCCCCTCCTCGGCTATTAATATCAGCCACCAGTGGTCCCAAAAATGGCGCATCCATAAGATGCGCCAAATCTGGCGTTTAGCCCTGCTCTTCCACGCTGCCCTGTAGCGGTGGCAGGGGGTAATGGGGTTGGGGTTCACGTCAGCCATTTATTGGCGGCTGACGTGAAGCCCAGGTTAGTAATGGAGGGCGTCTATAAGACGCCCCCATTACTAACCACGAGGTAATGTGGACGCCGCTTTTTCAAAAAAAGACACGGCCAAAATAAATTATTTTAATGAAATAAAATAGACACGGTTCTACGATTTCTTTTATTACTCGCCTCCGCGAAGCCCTCGATCTCCTGCAAAAAACGTAAAAACAAACAACCGTATCCCTCACCTGTCCGCCGTTAACGACGTAATTCGTCAGCGGCGAATGTCCCACGACGATCCGGATCATTTCTACAGCTGTTACATCAGCAATCACTGATGTCACAGCTGAAGAATACAGCACTGTATACTGACAGGTGTGTAAAAACACCCCTATCAGTATACAGAGCTGCAGGGGGGTCACTGGGATTCATCAACTGAAGATCAGTTGATGAGCCCTGGTGAGCTACAGAGCGCGGGAAAATTCTTGTAAATTTTCCCACGCTTAGCATTGTCGGCTTCAGCAATCATCTGATTGTCACTGCAGGTCCTGTAAGCACACTGCGGAGCACACTGCAAGCCCGCGCCCCGCATTGTACACTGGACTCCGACAGGACAGCATCGCCCAGGAGGACCCTGGGGGCCGTCAGAGAGGTGAGTATGAAGATTTTTTTATTTTATTTTATATTTTTTAATTCTTTTTTTAACTAGCACTGGCATGCGGGCTGGGAGAAGCAGGCTGCTGCTTCTCCCATCCACGCAGCGGTCGGATGAGAGGAGTAGCAGTCTCCTCTCCCGACCCAGGTACCATCCGCGCATTGAACCGCGGCAAATCTGCATGTATAGATATGATACATGCGGGTTTGCTGCGGTTCAATGCAAGCCAATGTGCGCGATTTTGCTGCGAAATCGCGCCTATATTGGTAGTGCTGTGGATTTTTCCGCAATGATAATCCGCAGCGAAAATTTCCGCAGCATGTGCATAGCACATGCGGATTATCATTGGAATACATGCCAGACCTCTTAACAAGCAATTTTAATGCATTTCCGCGGTGGAAATACCGCCCCGGAAACGCATAAAAGCTGCATCATGGGCACACAGCCTTAGAGGGAATCATATTGAAAGCTGAAAGTAGGAGAGAGTAGATTGTAACACTGAATTTTTTTGTAATACAATAAAGAGAGGCCATCTGTGCCAAGGGCCTTACCGGAGGGATAATTCTTAACAGTCAATTTAGGGTCCAACTCAGAGATAGTTCTTTCAAGATCCTCACCCTGGAGTGATGGAAGACGATCTTTTCTAATATATTCTCACATACAAGAGTGAAAATCCACCCGGCTTGTTTCTGAAATGGAATTATCTGTGGAGCATAAAAAGTTATAGAAATCCTTAAAAAATGTAGCAAAAGCAGTGTATTTTTAAACCCACAATGACCAGGCCTGCAAATGTTTGTTTTTCCTTCTATGCATATGCATATGCATTCATAACTATTATTTGTTTTGTTTTTTTCCCCCCAATATGCAGTTTGAAGCCTAATTTTATACAACAAGAAATTCAATCATTTTTTCAGTGCTATTTGAGTTTATACAAATTACTACGTGACTTATATAATTTTTTGGGACAAAAAAGTTGCATATTTTTAAAGTGATTTTCAGTGTTTTTAACTTTTATGCTCTACACTAGAGGTTAGCCAATCAATTCAATGTGAATGAATTCATGTTGAACTTTTAAATTATCTCTTCAGAGAGGAAGAGGACTAGAACTCCAGTGCCACCTATTGGAAGCAGCAATCCTAAAAGTCAATATTGACCCTTTAATGAGCCTTGTCATATGACTTAGGATAAAAGCCAAGACCAGAAACTCAATTTGCAGACACTGTGTTTCGGGGTGCTGCCCCTCGTCAGTGCAAATTGTGAGTTCTGGTTTGGCTGGATGAGAGGCGTCAGACCAGTATCTAAGGGGTAACATTTCTCCTTGCGGAGAGCGGCATGCTAAGCATGTCAAGGTGAGGAGACTTATGGAGCCACAATTGTCTCTTCAGTGAAGAAGAGAACTTGAACTCTAATGCCACCTATTGGAAGTAGCAATCCTAAAAGTCGATATTGACCCTTTAACGAGCCTTGTCACATGACTTAGGATAAAAGCCAAGACCAGAAACTCAATTTGCAGACACTGTGTTTTTCGAGGTACTGCCCCTAGTGGAATTCGCTAAACTCAGCAAAATCAATTTATTTGGAATTTTCTTTATGTGAATTGTTACAAATGGCTGCCATTATTTTACACAATGCAGAAGATTATATCAGCTAGAGAAGACTCATATAACCTTGAGTGTGGTGGGGCAGGCTTCCCCAAAATGCCTTGTGGCTATCGCAAATACAAGTCTTTCAGTGCAGTTTGTACAGGTTGTTGCAAATTGAATATTTTGGATAAATTTAGCAAAGCTTGTGATTTAAAAAAGATTTGCTCATCTCCACTGGTCACATTTCTATACTATTAATTCTTCAAGTTAATATTATTGTACAGATACCTAATTTGTTTTTTTTTTTGTTTTTTTTTATGTAATGCGTTTGTAATCAAATATATTTAATACTGAGGGACATTTGAACTTTTGTCATGACATAGGTTTCACAGCCAAAGATCGCTCCATGTTGCTGCATCATTCAAATGAATGTGGTTACATTGTGACCCACAAGATACTGCAGCTGGGAGAAGAAAATCACAAAAAATTCAACTGATCTGTCTTTTTTCGACTTTCTTTACCTTGAGTTTCGCAATGCGACCCATTCAACTGTGTTGTACTGTGATATAGCAGCAGCATTGCTGCTCTGCTATCAATAGAGAAAAAAGCAGATGCATGGCCACATCTCCACTGCCATTGGCTGTTAGATAGTTACGGGACGCTCATCTATCGGACACTTATGGCCTGTGCACACGTTGTAGATTTGTCTTTTTTTTTTTTCTGTGCAGATTTTTCACAAAACTTGAAGGGTTTCCAGCAAAGTGAATGGAAACCCACAAGTCTCATGCACATGTTGCTATTTTAGACTTGCAGATTTGGTGCAAGCTGTCTTGCCTGTATTTTTTCTTTATACAGCATATTTGGAATGTTTAGCTGGATAATTTTTCAGTAAAGTTCATTGTAAAAACCCTCAGGGATATTAGCGAACATGTAAATACAAAGCCCATTTGTGTTGTGAATGCTGATATGCAGAACCTGCTCTCTTTTTAAGATGATAATATGAAAGCTAGAAAATACAGGGTCCTCAAGAGACAGATGTACATTCACTTGGCAGGAAAATTAAGGTTTCAAACTCACCCCCTCAAGTCTTAAAGGGAATCTATGAGCAGGATTTCAACCTACCTCAAAAACTATTTATATGTGTATGTAGCTCCTTTAAAATACAAGTCCATCAATACCTTTATATGGCCAGTCTGTTCCTCGTTTACTGAGAAATCACCATTTGAATTTATATGCAAATGAGGCTATAGATCTGAAGCCTCTGTAACTCCATTTCTATTCACCGCCCAGCACTGCCTCCTCGTGCTTGACTGACAGACTTTATACTGTGTGACTTCAGGCAAAAAAAAACATCAGTCAAGCAAGAGGAGCCAGCCTGGGCAAGGAATAGAGCTGGAGTGACATAGGCTTCTGATCTACAGCCTCATTTGCATATCAACTCAAGCATTGATTTCTCAGTAAGGCACTAATATGTAAAGGTGTTGCTGGACTTGTCTTTGAAAGAGCTACACACACATATTTGGGGAGTGAAATCCTACCAGCAGATATCCTTTAAGACTTTCATGGTAAAACCCCCAGATTTCTGGTTGCTCTAGCTTTGGAATATTGATTGGCTAGGCCAGACATTTTGTGCTTTCAGGCATGTGGGACCTGTTTCCCTCATTAGGACTATAATATACCAAAGGAAGATAAAAGACATTCCAGGGTTTTCGTGATGGGTTGTACGGTGACCTGGCCGGAAAATTGTGGCTCACACCTACCTCCTCATGATACCAAGTTACACTACACAGTTACACTACCAATGACTCAATGTTTTGTGTGGCACCTCACTATTGGGGAGGGTGCCTTTTAAACAAGATGCCTCCCAGCTATTGGCTGGGAGCTATCTTGCAAGTGTACTCAGATACTAAATGCCTTCCAGCTACTGGCATACTATGTGCATATGCTGCCCTTTTAAGAGCACGGGAGCATGCGCACTGCCAGGAATCGTGGCACGCACATTACCAGGAAGCAGGCAGCATGCCAGGGACCATGCCACGCGGCAGGGGCAGTGAGTATGCCGGCATCCCTGCATGGAGAGGGAAGGGGAACCATGCAGGGGCGACAGCAACTAGCGTTACACTGCCTTTATCCATAGTCATATATGTTGAGGTCACAAGGACATTACTAAGCCTGTGTTAGTCTTTAGTGACAGCAGAGTGTTACACACATCTTTTCAGGGTGATTGGAGCACTTGAGATTCACGCTGATTTCTCAGTAAGGCACTAATATGTAAATTTATTGCTGGACTTGTCTTTGAAAGAGCTACATGCACATATTTGGGGAGTGAAATCTTGCTAACAGATTTCCTTTACGACTTTCATTGTAAAACCCTACATAGAGAATCCCAGATTTCTGGTTGCTCTAGCCTTGGGATATTGTCTAGCCCATACATTTTGTGGTTTCTGGCATATAGGATCTGTTTCCCCCATTAGGACTATAATATACTGCAGAAAGCTAAAAAAAAATTCAGGGATCTCGTGATGGGTTGTACAGCGACCTGGCAGGAAAATTGTGGTTCAAACCTACCTCCTCATGATACCGAGCTTGAACATCCAAATTTTCTGACATTATAATTATTTCAAGGGTCTGTTAAAAGCAAGCATAGTAACTAACATCAATGGGCTTTTGAATAATAATGTAGATATTTCTGTGAATACTAATGGCCTTGTATTTTCTATCGCGGTTCCCATGCATTTGGCCTCTATAATTTTAAATGTTCCCTTCATAATAGGTCAGATGCGGCTCTGTACGCTTTCATAAATTCTTGAGTTTAACATTAGCCGACCTATTATCTAAAGACAAGGAATTACATTATCAAGAAAAAAAAAGTACGAAGAACAACCCATAATTCACATTAGCCTACAAATATTTATGGCTTTATAATACACGTTTAGTCATCTGCTATGCATCACTTTGACAGGCGGTAAAATATTGTGTACACATAATGAGGAATAAATAAGCTGCGCCCTGAACAGAAATAATATACACAATCTCAAAATGTATAACTGAAAGCTGACTTCACTCGCTAGGGGAGTTTTATGTTTTGCAAATAGACTACAAGCCTATTGCTTTTTTAATAGAAATGATTAGTAGTGAATATCATTATGACCGTTAGATTGATGGTTACACCTTTTTTTCTCTTGCATGTATTATGAGTTTTCTTTGCCTATTCAATTTTGGTAATAATACAGCACAACGATAACATATGACAACCCTTTGCAGAAAATATATAAAAAAAATTAGAACACTGTGGCAGATTTATCAATATATTTATGCAGTAGCGGACACAGACAGAAGGGGGCCCCTGTGCAAGAACAATGTTCGGACCCTCTGCAATAGCTCTTCATAATACACAATTCTACCTGCTTTTTAGGTTGAAGTGGGCCCCCTTACTTCTTGGGCTCTTGTGTGACTTTCAAAGTTGTACCAATGGTATGTCTGCCCCTGTATTTATGCCATTCTTCACTTTTTATTCCATTTTTTATGACACACACATTGCGCAATAATCAGCAGAACAAGTTGCTTACAAAACTCATAGCTGTACTCAGTAATATGCTGCTCGAGAGTACAGACATGCAATAATATTAAAAGTGGCTAGAGCTCTCACCAATCAATTAAATTATGTATATTGCTTTATTCCATTTGGTACAAGTTGTGGATAAAGAGGCCAACAGCCGTTTCCTTTTTCTTTCCATAGTTTATTCGGGCAATGACACATAACAGCCCCTGGCCTCTTTTCCCACATCCCCTACTGAACTAATACTAATGTTACCACCATACAGTGACCATTTAATGGTAATATCAGTTTTACAATAGTGATCTGCAAACCATACAGTACAGACCAAAAGTTTGGACACACCTTCTCATTTAAAGATTTTTCTGTATTTTCATGACTATGAAAATTGTACATTCACACTGAAGGCATCAAAACTATGAATTAACACATGTGGAATTATATACTTAACAAAAAAGTGTGAAACAAGTGTGAACGGATGGACTTCCAAAAAAAGACACTGTATTTGAGTTTATGTTACGCTGCTATTATTCGGTGGTGTTGAGAAGTCTGGCCCAATCCAGCCCTTGATCATTTTTATAAGAGTCAGCCTGTCAGCATTTTCAGTTGACAGGCGGATGCGCTTACCAGTTATAATTCCACCAGCGGCACTAAAAACCCGCTCTGATAAAACACTAGCGGCAGGGCAGGCCAGGTCCTGCAAAGCGTAGAGAGCCAGTTCATTCCACCTGTCCAGCTTGGATACCCAATAATTATAAGGCACAGAGGAATCACGGAGGACATTGGTACGGTCGGCAAGGTACTCTCTCAGCATCTTCCCAAACTTTGCACTCCTTGTGAGAGTACCCCGCGCCTCAGGCCCTAAGCGATGGGAGGGACTGAGTAAACTCTCCCAGAACTTTGACAGTGTTCCCCTGCCTCTGCTGGATTGGAGTTGTGTCTCTCTCGCCTGTAGTCCTTGGTTGTCCAACGAACTATGACCTCTGCCGCCAGCGTTTTCAGATGGGAATTTTTTAAATAGTTCTGCAACAAGGGCCTGGTACTGCACCATTTTTGTAGACCTGTCCACTTCAGGAATAAGAGATATAAAGTTGTAGAGTGGGTCTAGAAGTGTCACCAACCAGTAATGACTGTCATCCAAAATTTTGAGAACGCGAGGGTCACGGGAAAGGCAGAATAAAATAAACTCAGCCACGCGTGCCAGACTGCTAACAGGCAAGACTTCCATGTCCTCACCAAGAGGACGACTGACCATGCTCTCCTCCTCCTCCCTGTCCTCAGGCCAATCACGCTGAATAGACGGTATGACAGTTGTGCAGGTACTACCATCTATAGCGCATGAAACTAGCTCCTGTTCTTCCTCCTCCTCCTCTTCCTCATTGTCACGCATTCCACATTGGGATGAGATGATGCTGGGCTGTGTATAATCATCCTGTATGGTTCCTTGCTCCATCTCATCGTGCTCCGCCTGCAATGCATCATCTTTGATTGTGAGCAGAGAGCGTTTCAGAAGACAGAGAAGCGGGATGGTGACGCTAATTAAGGCGTCATATCCGCTCAGCATCTTGGTGGAGTCCTCAAAGTTTTGGAGGATAGTACATATGTCTGACATCCATGTCCACTCCTGACATCTTATGTGTGGAGTCTGAACTGAATACCGACGGCCTTGTTTATGCTGGTAGTCAACAACTGCCCTCTTCTGCTCGCAAATCTTTCCTAACATCTGCAGTGTAGAGTTCTAACACGTGGTGACATCACACACCAGTCGGTGAGCCTGAAGCTGCAAACACTGCTGAAGCACGGCAAGGGCGGCGGAAGCTGTAGCTTTCTAAAATGGGCACACAGGCGGTGTACTTTGACAAACATATCCGGAAGCTCTGGGTAGGTTTTGAGAAACCGCTGAACCACGAGGTTAAGCACATGGGCCAAACATGCAGGGAGGGGACCCGAGCATCTGCCCGAGCAACTCGGAAGTACTCGGCGAGCTCCGAGCATCTCGAGTACTGAGATGCTTGGGCGAGTACTGAGTACTTGCCACTATGCTTACTCATCACTAATAATGAATCCCCAGTGTTCATCATTTTAATATTGTTAGCACCCCCCAATTGTATCTCCTTATAATAATGTTTCTGATCAGGGGTGTACATAGAAATCATGGGGCCCAATAGAAAAAGTCCTATCACAGCATGTAGGTGCAATCACGGAAGGACATACCTCCCAACTTTTAAAGCACGATGAGTGATATGTATTGCGGCACTTACTGTATATAGTTATTTTGCCCCTACTGAAGCCCCTTAGTGTTCTCACCCACTAAGGTACTGCTTCCAAGCCACCCATAGTGTAAAATGCTCCAATAAATGCCCCCACAGTATTATGTCCACCCCAGCCCCTGATACAGTATGATATCCAGTACAGCTCCCCATAAAGTATGATGTCCACCACAGCCACCACACAGTGTGATATCCACCATAACACCCCATACAGTATGATGTACGATCTGATGTTTTTTTGGATAGCTCATGGACCAAAAACATGCTCATTTGAACCTGCTCTTAGAATGTGATTTGTATTTCATATGTGGTAAATATACAGGGGAACCCCCTTATTTATTTTGGAGAGGTAACACTTTATTTATATGAAGTAAGAAAGAATGGAATTCCAACATCTGGATCTTCTAAAAGCATGAAATTTATTAGAAAAATATTTTTAAAAAACATACAGGTGCATCTCACTAAATTACAATATCATCAAAAATTTAATTTATTTCAGTTCTTCAATACAAAAAGTGAAACTCATATATTATATAGAGTCATTACAAACAGAGTGATCTATTTCAAGTGTTTATTTCTGTTAATGTTGATGATTATTGCTTACAGCCAATGAAAACACAAAATTCATTATCTCAGTAAATTTGAATAATTAACACAAACACCTGCAAGCATTTAAAAAGGTCCCTTACTCTGTTTCAGTAGGCTCCACAATCATGGGGAAGACTGCTGACTTGACAGGTGTCCAGAAGGCAGTCATTGACACACTAAGTAAATGCAAAGTAAATTTTGCATTTCATTTGGAAATCAAGGTCCCAGAGTCTCGAGGAAGAGTGGAGACTCTGGGACCACTCTGAGGTCAAGTGTGAAGTTTCCACAATCAGTGATGGTTTGGGGAGCCATGTCATCTGCTGGTGTAGGTCCACTATTTTTATCAAGACCGATGTCAGCGCAGTCGTCTACCAGGAAATTTTAAAGCACTTCATGCTTCCCTCTGCCGACAAGCTTTTTCGAGATGGATATTTCATTCTCCAGCAGGACTTGGCACCTGTCCACACTGCCAAAAGTACCAATACCTGGTTTAAAAACAACAGTATCACTGTGCTTGATTGGCCAGCAAACTCGCCTGATCTTAACCCTACAAAGTATCTATGGGGTATTGTCAAGAGGAAGATGACAGACACCAGATCCAACAATGCAGACAAGCTGAAGGCTGCTATCAAAGAAACCTGGGCTTCCATAACACCTCAGCAGTGCCACAGGCTGATCGCCTCCATGCCACGCCGCATTGATGCAGTAATTGATGCAAAAGGAGCCCCGACCAAGTATTGAGTGCATTTACTGAACATACATTTCAGTAAGCCAATATTTCAAATTTTAAAATCATTTTTCAAGCTGGTGCTATAAAGTATTCTAATTTACTGAGATAATGACTTTTGTGTTTTCAATGGCTATAAGCCATAATCAACATTAATAGAAATAAACACTTGAAATAGATCACTCTGTTTGTAATGACTCTATATAATTTATGAGTTTCACTTTTTGTATTGCAGAACTGAAATAAATTAACTTTTTGATGATATTCTAATTAAGTGAGATGTACCTGTATATATATATATACACTGTGTTCCAAATTATTATGCAAATAATATTGTCTCAGATTTTCCCAAATTACCTATATGAATTGCAGTCTTTATAATTTTCCAGTCAAATAACTATTAGAGTACAATTGAAAGGTTTTTGTACAAACTGCCTATGATAACAGTATATTTTTTAAAAAATAAAAAACTCAAACTGCACTCAAAATGCATGTTCCAAATTATTATGCACAGCAGAGTTTTCAACCTTTTCATTTTAATAAAGAACAAAAAAATGGTCATTTTTGAAATTATAAGCATTAGCAGGTTATTGCAAACTGAAATCAAACAGTTTTCAACTCAAAACTTTATTCTAGGTGATGTAACATTTGCACATAGGACCCCTTGTTCGAAAGGAGCTTCTGAACTTTCTCGTCCATTGAATTTGTCAGGTTTTGGATGGTTTCTGCTTTAATTGTTTTGCATGAGGACAGAATACCCTCCCAGAGCTGTTGCTTAGATGTGAACTGCCTCCCGCCATCATAGACACTCCTTTTGATGATGCTCCAGAGGTTCTCAATGGGGTTGTGGTCAGGGGAGCATGGGGGCCACACCATAAGTTTGTCCCCTTTTATGCCCATAGCAGCCAGAGATGCAGATGTGTTATGTGCAGCATGAGATGGGGCATTATCATGCATGAAATGATCTAGCCATAATACAAATTCTAACAGTCTATTCAGTAGGACTATCAGCTGTGTATCCACCTGACTTCTGCACAACACAACTGATGGTCCTAACCCCATTTATAAGGCAAGAAATCCCACTTATTAAACCTGACAGGGCACACCTGTGAAGTGAAAACCATTTCCGGTAACTACCTCTTGAAGCTCATCAAGAGAATGCAAAGAGTGTGCAAAGCAGTCATCAAAGCAAAAGGTGGCTACTTTGAAGAACCTAGAATATAAGACATATTTTCAGTTGTTTCACACTTTTTTGTTAAGTATATAATTCCACATGTGTTAATTCATAGTTTTGATGCCTTCAGTGTGAATGTACAATTTTCATAGTCATGAAAATACAGAAAAATCTTTAAGGCTATGTGCCCACGATGCAGAAATTAATCAGAAAATTTCTGCAGCATTTCTGCATCTCCCTGGCAGAAAAAACGCATGCAGATTGTGCATGCGTTTTTCCTGCCAAATACATGCTGATGTGAAGCGTTCTTCACATGCATTTCCGCATGCGGGTTGGCAAGTGCTTTCCAAGCGATTTTAGCAACACTTGGAAAGTGCTTGTCAACTTCGTCACACTATATAAATCCATGCAAACAGCATGGATTTATATAGTGTGATTTTAAAGAATGTTTAAAAATAAAAAAATAAACCTCTACTTACCTTCCGATGGCCCCCGCAGTCTTGCTGCGCTCCTGTGCTGGCTGTCGGGAGATCGCGTTGCCCTGTACTGAAAGACCTGCCGTCACATGACTGTGACGTCACCGCAGGTCCTTCAGCCCCTACGCGATCTGCTGGCAAAGGAGAACAAGCACTGCGCGGGCCGCCAGAAGGTGAATATAATCTTTATTTTTTATTTTATTCTTTTTTCACAGGTACAATGGTACCCAAGTCTGGATGAGAATCTTCTCTCCTCCAGACCTGGGTACCATCCACACATAGAAACACATATAATTCATGTGTACAAATGTACTGACACGGATTATATGCGTTTCAATGCAAGTCAATGGCGGCGATTAGGCAGCGTGTCCGCAAAATTAATGGACATGCTGCGGAATTTTGAGCGCAGCATAAATGCTGTGGAAAAATCCGCAGCATGGGCATTGAAATTGCGGATTCTCATTGGGGACCATGGGGGACGGATTAACAAGCGCTTCACAAGAGTTTATGCTGCGGAAATTCCGCAGCATATACGCTTGTAAAACGCTACGTGGGCACATACCCTAAATAAGAAGGTGTGTCCAAACTTTTGGTCTGTACTGTATATATATGTACACATTTGGGGAAATAAGTATTTGATCCCTTGCTGTTTTTGTAAGTTTTCCCACTGACAAAGACATGAACAGTCTATAATTTTAAGGGTAGGTTAATTTTAACATTGAGAGATAGAATATCCCCAAAAAATCAAGAAAATCATATTGTAAAATTAGATACATTTATTTGCATTTTGCAGTGAGAAATAATTATTTGATCCCCTTCAAACCATTATGAGTTCCGGCTCCTACAGACCAGTTAGACGCTCCTAATCAACTCGTTACCTGCAGTAAAGACAGCTGTCTTACATAGTCACCTGTATAAAAGACTCCTGTCCACGGACTCAATTAATCAGTCAGACTCTAACCTCTACAATATGGGCAAGACCAAAGAGCTTTCTAAGGATGTCAGGGACAAGATCATAGACCTGCACAAATCTGGAATGGGCTACAAAACCATAAGTAAGACGCTGGGTGAGAAGGAGACAACTGTTGGTGCAATAGTAAGAAAATGGAAGAAATACAAAATGACTGTCAATCGACATCGATCTGGGGCACCATGCAAAATCTCACCTCGTAGGGTATCCTTGATCATGAGGAAGGTGAGAGATCAGCCTAAAATTACACAGGGGAACTTGTTAAAGATCTCAAGGCAGCTGGGACCACAGTCACCAAGAAAACCATTGGTAACACATTACGCCTTAAAGGTTTAAAATCCAGCAGTGCCTGCAAGGTCCCCCTGCTCAAGAAAGCACATGGCAGGCCCGTCTGAAGTTTGCCAATGAACACCTGGATGATTCTGTGAGTTATTGGGAAAAGGTGCTGTGGTCAGATGAGACAAAAATTGAGCTCTTTGGCATTAACTCAACTCGCCGTGTTTGGAGGAAGAAGAAGGATGAGTACAACCCTAAGACCATCATCCCAATGGTGAAGCATGGTGGGAGAAACAATATACTTTCTGGGTTCTTTTGTGCAAAGGGGACAAGACAACTGCACCGTACTGAAGGTAAGATGGATGGGGTCATGTATCATGAGATTTTGGCCAACAACCTCCTTCCCTCAGTAAGAGCATTGAAGATGTGTCATGGCTGGGTCTTCCAGCAAAACAATGACTCAAAACATACAGCCAAGGCAAGGAGTGGCTCAAAAAGAAGCACAGTAGGGTCATGGAGTGGCCTAGCCAGTCTCCAGACCTTAATCCCATAGAAAATTTATGGAGGGAGTTGAAGCTCCAAGTTGCCAAGCGACAGCCTCAAAATCTGAATGATTTAGAGATGATCTGCAAAGAGGAGTGGACCAAAATTCCTCCTGACGTGCGCAAACCTCATCATCAACTACAAACATCTGACTGCTGTGCTTGTCAACAAGGGTTTTGCCATCAAGTATTAAGTGTTGTTTGCCAGAGTGATCAAATACTTGTTTCTCACTGCAAAATGCAAAAAAAATATCTAATTTACGCAATGTGATCTATCTTTGCTATGCAGCCCCCACCACTGCGGACATTTAACATAACATTATTAGCACTCTGATATTCATTTGAATGAATTTTTTACAATATTAAATTCCAACTTTTTTAGGACAAGAAAACCAAATCTGAGAAACCACAACAATCTAGGAGCAGTTACTTCTATCACACAAAAAATGACACAAATGGACTCAACTGCAGGTCCATCACACATAGTATTCTTTTAGTTCCCTGTATTGAATGGTAGTGAACTTCATAAATGAAACTCCTGCTCTCTCTACGCTTAAAAGCCCAGTACATAGTTCTGTTCAGTGATAGATGTACTTTCCTGAATAACTCTGTATACAAACATACAGATGTAACCCAAGAGAAAAGCAAAATGAGCATACACCCTGTTGTAAGTAAATAAAGAAGTAATATTAATACGTGTAAATAACATAGTGTACTTAGTTAACACTATTGTGATAAAAAAGTATAAAAACCATCCCACTGTGACAAGGTGTACCTAATCAGGATGGTTCTACCTCATCTCAAGTATTAAAATTTCACCTTCTGCCTAATGTACATATAGGGTGTAGCGTCGGCGTCCCTGCCTCCTGCTAGGCAGGGACGCTGTTCCCCTCACCTCTCTGCTCCATGCCCGGCGGCTTCCTCCCGCTCTGCTTGCAGCGCCCGCTCTCCCCCGGTCACTGTGCTTAGGGCGCGCGCGCGCTCCCCCTCTCTTAAAGGGGCCGCGCGCGTCGCCCTAAGGAGTCCTCCAAAATGGAGGTGCCCGAGCAATGTTGTTGCACTGTTCACTACTCTGCTTCAGCCCTCAGGTCCCGTTGCCTGTTACCTGCCTGTTACCTGCCTGTTACCTGCCTGTTACCTGCCAGTTGCCTGCCAGTTTCCTGCCAGTTTGCTGCCTGATTCCTGCCTGTCATCCGCTTTCCTGCTTGCTAGCCTGAGGTCCGACGGTCTGCCTTCCGACACCTGTCAGTCTGTCTATGGACCAGCTTGCCCGCTCACCTGGGAGCGCTCACCTGCTACCGGTCTGCTAGCCTACCTGTAGGCTCCGCCGTCACATGCTGTGACCACCTGCTTATCCTGAGACTCTCGCCTGCTCACCTGGGAGCACTCATCTGCCATCTGCCTGCTAGCCTACCTGGAGGCTCAGCCGTCACAGGTCGTACCTGCCCGTTTACCCAGAGACTGCCCCGGTCACTTGCCGTGACCTCCTGCCCGTTTACCCAGAGACTGTCCCGGTCACTTGCTGTGACCTCCTGCCCGTTTACCCAGAGACTGCCCCGGTCACTTGCCGTGACGTCCTGCCCGTTTACCCAGAGACTGTCCCGGTCACTTGCTGTGACCTCCTGCCCGTTTACCCAGAGACTGTCCCGGTCACTTGCCGTGACCTCCTGCCCGTTTACCCAGAGACTGTCCCGGTCACCTGCTGTGACTGCCTGCCTGTCTTCCCTGGTCGCCACCCGCTTCCTTACAAGGACCACCCCCTTGTATAAGTTGCTCAGAGGTTCCGCCTCCCAGACCCGTTACAGTTTGCTCGGGCCATGGAACCCGGTGGCACCCAAGCTCCCTCGCTCTCGGACCTTTGTCATGAACTGTCCCGACAGAGGTCCCAACAGGAGTCCATCCTGGGTCACCTGCGGAATGTCAATACTCGCCTGGACACTTTGACTGCCCCACCAGCAACCACCGCTAGTGTCATGACTCGCAGCCCGGCTGCTCCGCTGCCCACCAATACCATAGTATCCTGCTCTGGAATCCGGCTTTTTGCACCTCCTCGCTTCGGAGGCGACTCCGCTCAAGCTCGGGGCTTCATTAACCAGTGCACCCTGCACTTTGAACACCAGTCCCACCAGTTTAATTCCGACCGGGCCAAAGTAGCCTTCATCATGTCCCATCTCACGGGAGAGGCACTGGCTTGGCTAAATCCTCTATGGGAGAGAGGAGAGCCTCTGGTGTCCGACCTGCCAGCCTTTCTCACGGCTTTCCGGAAGGTCTTCGACGAACCCAGACGGAAGACCTCTTCCGCCTCATCTCTGCTACGCCTCCGTCAAGGGAGTCTCACCGTGGGCCAATATGCCATACGGTTCCGTACCCTTGCTTCGGAGCTGGCCTGGGATAACGACGCCCTGGTGTCCGTCTTCTGGGAGGGTCTGTCCGGCCGTATTAAAGATGAACTCGCCGGTCGGGACATTCCTACCACTCTCGACGACTTGATTACACTTGCCACCCGGATTGACATCCGGTTCCAGGAGCGCGCTAGGGAGGTCACCCGTGAGAGGAGGATTCCACGTCTAGTCCCTACCTTCCAGAGACCCGTCACTCCCTCTGTTACTCCCCAGGCACACTCACCTAAGCCTATGCAGGTTGACCAGACCAAGATGGTCAAGACCCGTCAAGACTTACGTCGTGCCGAGGGGAGCTGTTTCTACTGTGGCAGTAAGGAGCACCGGATCTGTTCCTGCCCTGAGAGGTCGGGAAACGCCTGTGTCTAGGATCGCTCAGAGAGGTCGCCCTAGACAAAAGTAAACCCTCTCCATCCCTGATGCTGTCTGTTTCTATCCTCTGCGGAGAGAACCGCTATTTTGAACTGGCTCAACTTGACTCTGGAGCTGCTGGAAATCTCATCTCTCAATCCCTGGTAGAAAAATACCACATTCCCACCAAACCTCTGGCCGTACCTTTATCTGTCGCCGCCGTGGATTGGGGTCTCTTACCACATCCCATCCAACTCATCACCGAATCTCTGACTCTACAGGTGGGAATGCTGCATTCTGAGAGCATCTCCTTTCATGTTCTGCCTGGACTCTCTCACGCACTATTGCTTGGCCTGCCTTGGTTCCAGAGACATGCACCCGTGCTTGACTGGCAGACCGGAGAGGTCCTTCGCTGGGGACAGGACTGCCATAAGACTTGTCTAGTTCCCGTTCGTCCTGCCCGTCCTTCTCCTACCCCAGCCAATCTGCCCGGTCTTCCGGTTCCCTATTGGTCTTATGCGGATGTCTTCAATAAAAAAGAGGCAGAGACTTTACCTCCTCATAGACCATACGACTGCACAATCGACCTGATGCCCGGCTCTACTCCTCCCCGTGGGCGAATCTACCCTTTGTCCGCTGCTGAAACCCGGTCCATGTCTGAATATATTGAGGAGAACCTGGCCCGGGGATTTATCCGGAAATCTACCTCCCCGGCGGGAGCAGGCTTCTTCTTTGTCAAAAAGAAGGACGGCTCACTCCGTCCATGTATAGACTATAGAGGCCTAAACCAGATTACTGTGAAGAATAAATACCCCCTTCCGCTTATTCCTGAATTATTTGACCGTCTGAGGGGGGCTAGAATCTTCACCAAACTGGATCTCCGTGGGGCGTATAACCTGGTCCGTATCCGTCAGGGGGATGAGTGGAAGACGGCATTCAATACCCGGGACGGCCACTATAAGTACCTTGTGATGCCCTTCGGTCTCTGTAACGCCCCTGCCGTATTTCAAGAGTTGGTCAATGACATCTTCCGTGATCTTCTCTACTCCTGCGTGGTGGTGTACCTGGACGATATCTTGGTCTTCTCTCCGGATCTTCCTACTCACCGGAGGGACGTTCGTCAGGTCCTGCTCAGGCTCAGGCAGAACCACCTCTACGCTAAATATGAGAAGTGCATCTTTGAGCAGACCTCTCTTCCATTTCTGGGCTACATAATCTCTCAGACAGGTCTACAAATGGATCCTAAGAAACTGCCTGCCATCCAGAAGTGGCCCCGACAAGAGGGGTTGAAGGCTATTCAGCGGTTCCTGGGCTTCGCCAACTATTACCGCCTGTTCATACTGCACTTCTCTTCCCGGACCGCCCCTATCTCTGCTCTCACCCGTAAAGGTACGAACCCCAGAGAATGGCCGCCCGAAGCAGAGGAGGCATTTCTTTCCTTAAAACAGGCCTTCCTCTCCGCCTCGGTGCTGCATCGTCCGGACGGCAACAAACAATTCTTCCTAGAAGTTGACGCCTCCTCCTCCGGAGCTGGGGCGGTACTTACCCAAAAATCTTCTTCCGGAAGAAAGGTAACCTGCGGCTTTTTCTCCAAACTTTTCTCCTCTTCTGAGCGCAATTATTCTATAGGAGACCGAGAATTGTTGGCCATTAAGATGGCACTGGAGGAGTGGCGTTACCTGCTCGAGGGGGCTCTCCACCCGGTAATAATTTACACTGACCACAAGAACTTGGCATATCTCCAGAGCGCCCAGAGACTTAACCCGCGCCAAGCCCGGTGGTCTTTGTTTTTTGCCCGCTTTGATTTCATTCTTCATTTTCATCCGGCTGACAAAAACATCAAAGCTGACGCCCTGTCCCTATCCTTTCTGGTGTCTGATCTTGAGGAGGAGCCTAAACACATCATCGATCCCGCCAGAGTAATGCAGGTAGCCCCCGTGGGCCTAAATCGTCTCCCTCCCGGTAAGACGTTCGTAACGGAGTCCGATCGGGAGAAGATTCTACACTGGGGTCACTCGTCTAAGCTAGCTGGGCACGCCGGTCAGAAAAAGACCCTCCAGCTTATTACCCGGCACTACTGGTGGCCTACCCTGCACAAGGATGTGATTGACTTTGTTTCTGCCTGTGTGTCCTGCGACCGCAACAAAGTTCCGAGACACCTGCCTGCCGGCCGCCTTCTTCCTCTGCCTGTGCCTGCTGCCCCGTGGCAACATATAGCTATGGACTTCATAACAGATCTCCCCGTCTCTGCCGGTTGTACGGTCATTTGGGTGGTCGATGACCGCTTTTCCAAAATGGCTCATTTTATTCCCCTGCCAGGCCTCCCGTCTGCTCCCGAGCTAGCTAAGGACTTTATCCGCCACATCTTCCGTCTCCATGGTCTGCCTCGCCACATCGTGTCGGATCGTGGGGTTCAGTTCACCTCACGCTTCTGGAGAGCCACATGTAAACTGCTCGACGTCACCCTGGACTTCTCCTCCGCTTACCACCCACAGTCCAATGGTCAATTGGAGCGGATCAATCAGAATTTGACCAGTTACCTCCGACACTTCGTTAATGCCCACCATTCAGACTGGGTGGATCTCCTACCATGGGCCGAGTTCTCTTACAACAATCACGAGAGCGAATCTTCTTCTAAATCCCCGTTTTTTGTAGTCTTCGGTCAGCATCCTCGGATCCCTTTTCCAGTCTCCACCTCTGTGTACAACCCGGCCGCGGAATCTCTCGTTAGCAAATTTTCCTCCATTTGGGAGAGTACCCGATCCGCACTCTTTCAGTCGTCCGAGCGGATGAAGAGACACGCCGACAAAAAACGCCTGGATTCCCCACAATTTCGTCCCGGAGATAAAGTCTGGCTCTCATCCAAATATGTCCGGCTCAAGATTCCTTCCTATAAGTTAGGGCCTCGGTTCATCGGCCCACTGGAGGTTATCAAACAGATCAACCCGGTGTCTTATAAATTGAAACTCCCGGCCAACTTACGGATCCCTAACTCCTTCCATGTATCTCTTCTCAAACCCGTGGTACTTAACTCCTTTTCCAAGTCTACAGGTACGCCTCCTGCTCCGGTTTTTTGAGGTAGAGAACATTCTGGCCACCAAGAGGGTAAGAGGAAAGACCTTTTTTCTAGTGGATTGGAAGGGGTTTGGTCCTGAGGAGAGAACATGGGAGCCCCGGGAGAACATCCATGCCCCTCTCATCCTTGCTAAATTTCTGTCTGGCCTAAAAAAGGGGGGGCCTAAAGGGGGGGTACTGTAGCGTCGGCGTCCCTGCCTCCTGCTAGGCAGCGTCTAGGCAGGGACGCTGTTCCCCTCACCTCTCTGCTCCGTGCCCGGCGGCTTCCTCCCGCTCTGCTTGCAGCGCCCGCTCTCCCCCGGTCACTGTGCTTAGGGCGCGCGCGCGCTCCCCCTCTCTTAAAGGGGCCGCGCGCGTCGCCCTAAGGAGTCCCCGGCCAATGGCCGGAGGATCCCTCCATATATAAGGCACCTCCTCCAAAATGGAGGTGCCCGAGCAATGTTGTTGCACTGTTCACTACTCTGCTTCAGCCCTCAGGTCCCGTTGCCTGTTACCTGCCTGTTACCTGCCTGTTACCTGCCTGTTACCTGCCAGTTGCCTGCCAGTTTCCTGCCAGTTTGCTGCCTGATTCCTGCCTGTCATCCGCTTTCCTGCTTGCTAGCATGAGGTCCGACGGTCTTCCTTTCCGACACCTGTCAGTCTGTCTATGGACCAGCTTGCCCGCTCACCTGGGAGCGCTCACCTGCTACCGGTCTGCTAGCCTACCTGGAGGCTCCGCCGTCACATGGTGTGACCACCTGCTTATCCTGAGACTCTCGCCTGCTCACCTGGGAGCACTCATCTGCCATCTGCCTGCTAGCCTACCTGGAGGCTCAGCCGTCACAGGTCGTACCTGCCCGTTTACCCAGATACTGCCCCGGTCACTTGCCGTGACCTCCTGCCCGTTTACCCAGAGACTGCCCCGGTCACTTGCCGTGACCTCCTGCCCGTTTACCCAGAGACTGTCCCGGTCACTTGCTGTGACCTCCTGCCCGTTTACCCACAGACTGTCCCGGTCACTTGCCGTGACCTCCTGCCCGTTTACCCAGAGACTGTCCCGGTCACCTGCTGTGACTGCCTGCTTGTCTTCCCTGGTCACCACCCGCTTCCTTACAAGGACCACCCCCTTGTATAAGTTGCTCAGAGGTTCCGCCTCCCAGACCCGTTACATAGGGTATAAGCTCATTTTCTTTTTTTCCTTGGGTTTTGTCTGTGAAATGTCCACTTATACCAATTTATGCTCCGGCTCATTTCTTTGGTTAGACATACGAATGTGCCTTCTCTTACTTTTACTCTTGGCTCAACATATTCCAAAATGTATGGACTTATTTGACCAATTTTGAAATAAATTGTGATTTTAGGATACTCTGTCACAAGATGTCCATGCTATATATTTCTAATATTTCAATGTATAGCAATCCAATGGTTGTGATGAGGATCGAAAGCCATTATGAGGATTAAGTTTTGCATGTTTATTGTATTGAATATGTTTTGTGACAAATTGGGAAACTTTAAATTCAATGAGAGGTAATGGTAGACACATTGGCAAACCCATTGTTAAAGGGATTCTCTGGTGCTTATAATCTATGTTTATAAAAAGAATCCTTTAAAAGTTAGCTAATCACAGGTTTTTCTACTGCAGAGACAACCTAAAGTCTATTGCAATGTTAAGGAGTTACTTATTGTAACAGCTCAATTCTTAGGTGCATAAAAAAATGAGAGCTGCCCAGACATAAAATATTGATGATCTATCCTTTGGCTAGGCTAGTAATATCAGATCTTTGGGGGTCTGACTCTCAACACTCCCGCCGGTTAAAAGTTATTAGTTCAGGCGAAAAATTTTAAGCTGAATGGCACTGCTCCTTTCAATGTTTAGCGGCCGCTGCTGAAAACTGCACCTCGACTCCTATTCTTTTGCATGGGAGTTCATGTTATTTGGAGCAGCTCTACAGCACTCAGCAGCAGCCGCTACACATTGAATGGAGATGTGCTGTTCAGCTCCATTCAATGTTAACATCCAGTTGCCACCAGCTGATTGGTGGGGATGCCGGGTGTTGGATGTCCTCCAATCTAATGTTGATTACCTATCTTTTTGGATAGGTCATCAATATTTTATGTTCAGGCAACCCCTTTAAGCATTACAGTATTAGGTGCCTATTCAAACCTATAGGAAAATTTGGGCACATTCCGACTAGACTTGTCCAGCCTCGCTCACTACACTTGTATTGAGTGAGGCCACTCATGTCTAGTTGGAACGTGACCGTATGTATGCACATTGTGCCGGCACCGGAGAATCCTCACAGCGCGCTCATAGAGTGACTTTAGACTTGTACCCAAAGGCTGGACAAACCCTTTAAATATTGATATGTATAAAGACTCAAGGTTATTTATGAATTAAGAAATGAGCTGAAAATGGACTGGAGGCTTAGGAATGTGGTGACCTTACTACTGGAGCTGTGACTATTCATCATAATCCTAGAAGAAGCCTAGAGCTGAGCTATTAGAGCCAGATTGAATCAGTAGGTTGTGAAGTCGTCATACCTTGTGCATAATAAATACTATTTTCAATAGACTTGCTCCAAGAAAAGTGCAAATATGAATATAAAAATAGGAAGAAAAATTCTCATTATCTACATAATTATATTTCGGGGCTGTACATTTACATTGCAAGCACTAAGAATCATCAAATTTTTCATTGTAGACATATTGTAAGGTGTTCTTTAGATTTATTGTACATTGTTGTATTGTTATTTTTGTATTAAGTATTACACCCCAACACTTTGATGATGAAAATGATGGTAGATTTTTTTCTATTTAATCAGTGTCAAGGCTTTATACCTTTCATATAAGAACTTATCTCAAGCCTCTAATTTGTATAATTACTTCCATATCACGTTGGATTTCTATATACTCGTGACCTAATTCTAACCTCTACCTTGCAATGTACCACCCTTCATTATCCAAACACTTTATCCTGACTCATTGCTGCTCTATCCGATGCTAAACCCCAGTCTCGATCCATCTGCTTGCATTTTGCAGCCACATCTCTGTCTTTTTGAATGTTCCAGGCTTTAGTCTATGACCAGCTGAGTCCTGGCAGTTAGACAGAGCTGGTATTTTCTGCTTTGCAGGGCAGATAATAAAAGAAGCATAATAGGTACATGAACTTTTCATCCACCAAATGCAAATTAGTCATTTCCAAAATTCACTTATTTCATGTCTGAAAATGCCATCGGGTGACGGGTCACAGCCATTTTGGCAAGACAGATAAGTCCTTTAATATTTATGTCTAGTTGCAAAGGGCTGAAATAAATTTTATTTGCAGTGTTGGCCAATATAAATGCAGATAATGTAGGCAAATTATAACTCACTCAGCGTGTGAGAAGTTTGGAGGGCTGAAAAAGTTTTCAGGTTGAGTTTTATGGTTTAGAAAAAATCTTTTCAGTGTGTATGCCTCATAATACCAGGGATTGCTGCAAAATTTGTAGGCAATGGAATGAATTATTGCCTGTCTGACAACTATCAAGTTTAAAAGGAATCTGTCAGTAGGCTTTTGCCATGGAATCTGAGAGCTGCTTGATGTAGGGGCAGAGAGCTTGAGTCCAGCGATATGTCACTTACTGGGCTGCTTGGTGCAGTTTGGATACAATCCCTGTTTTCTCTGCTGTAGGAGTAGCAGTGCTATGAATGCTGTACGCTGTATAACCCCGACCCCACACTCCTGATTGGCTGCTTCCTGTGTAGTGTCAACAAGCTGCCAATCATTGGCGGGGGCAGGGTTACACAGATTAGCTGGACTGTCTTGCGCAAAACACCAAGTCATGCAGTGATAATCTTCTGCTGATAAAGCACTGATTGTAATAAACTACAGCAAGATGTAGAGGAGTCCCTTATGTATTCCTAGTGAGCGTGCTAAACATGGTATAAAGTTAAACAAAGTATGTGAGGGAACAACAGGAGCAAACGTTCATTTTTTTTTCATTCATGAAGGCAGGGACTGCCAAATCAATCCTTGAGGCTGGCCACAGTAGTTGGTAAAATTGTTTGTGAGTTGGTAATGATGCCGTTTCTGCATCAAGGGTAGCACGTGTATGCAGACAATTATTACACAAACATACCACTATATAATCCTCTCCATGCTGCAAATACAGGGGTCTACGGGACAGTGAGTAAAAGCATAAAAGGTTTCCCATCATAGATGGTGTCCAGACATTTGGAGAAGGGGGCATCATTTGCATTTACAAGTGACCAGCTTCTTGCAGTGAAGCGAAATGACAGATGTCTAAATGATTCCATATAATACCCCTCACTATGGGCTATAAAATGTAACTTTTATTTCTTCTTCAATTAAAATTCACACTGGGTATTAAAAATCATCCCTAATCTACCATTCATGCCAGTGTCTTATCCCCTTATGATGCCACTAAAGCGGTGAAACATGTCGGGTGGACATGTGCTAGTATAAACTGTTGTCCTATTCTACTACAAATGGTGACTTCCTATGTAGTCATCAAAACAAAATATAGAAGTTATTATTTCAAAATGTTTAAGTAGATTAGGGACGATTTTTAATACCCAGTGTGCAGTTTAATTGAAAAATAAATAAAAGTTAAACTTTGTAGCCCATAGTGAGGGGTATCATATGGGGTCTCCCCATTTGGTAAATAGTGTATAAACATCCCTCCAGGCTATGTACAGTCCCCTTCTTGGCTTTTAGATGTCTATATGATGACCACTTTGCATACGGACACCACTGTGACAGTTAGAAGGACAACCAGGGAAAAACAAAAACCATCCTGTGTAATGGACTATGTTACATTTATGGGAGGTGTAGACCTCTCAGACCAGGTGCTTCATATTTATCTGGTGAAACAGAAGACCAGGACCTAGGATAAAAAGGAAGCCATCTACCAGCCAGGTTTCTAGGAAATAAATAAGTTACTATTCCCATTATTATTGCCCCAAGTGTCCATCATAGCCAGGCCTATGGTTCTCTCCCTATTCTGTGACCTACCACACAACTTGAAATAATTAAAGGGCACCTGTCACCTTGGAAAATGCTATGTACCTGAAGTGAATCTGTAGGTAAATAGCAGTACCATGCTTTCTGGCTGCCTTACTGAAAGTGCAGCTATCGTGAAAAGATGGACTTATTTCCACCCGGGAGCCGCCTGCTTTCAGTAATGGTGGCATGCAGAGAGCAGCTACAGTTAACGCTCACTATACTGTAAGCAGCAGCTGTAACCATTAGTGATGAGCGAGCATGTTCGCTACTGCTCGGTGCTCGCCCGAGCATCTTACTGCTCGAGATGCTCGGCGCTCGCTGAGTATTTCCAGGGTTGCTCGGAGGGAGCTCGGGTCCCCTCCCTGCATGTTTGGCGCCCTTTAGAGCGCCAATCAACATGCAGGGATTGTCTGCCACACACTGTAATGCTGCAGCCATGTTGGTTGTGGCATTACAGTGATTGGCTGGCCGCACAGCATCTTCAGGTCTACATCAGACCTGGCGCCGCCATGCTCGTCACAGTCACTCCGGAATCAGACAGTGTAGGGAGAGCTGCTGCTAAGCTAGGGAGAGATTTGCTTGTTTCTAGTTATTGTAGGTATACCAGACTATATTAGAGACACATATCCATCTCAACTAACAGTCCTTCTGAGGACTAATCCAGCTGCAGAGATATCAGTGCTAGGCAGGCAGGCAGGGTATATAACAGACTGCAATGCACATAGCAAGAGGGTACATTCCAGTTCTGCCTGCTGCTGCTTTTACAGATATGGGTAGAAATATGCCCAGGTATCAGGGGCCAGGAATATTTTTTTTTTTTTTATCTTAATCCTGATTATTTGTTTAAAAAGCAATCCAGAGAACATCGTTTATCTGCGCCATTTGCTTGTTGGCACTGTAGAATACAGCCAGGTCCTTTCCATATTACAGAGCTAAAAATCCAGCTATTTAGAACTGTGGTTTGTTCGTCACACGGATCACATATAATTGTGCTGAAAATATTGCCATTTCTGGCCTCCATTGAAATTTAATTTCAGTGTGTCAGTGAAGCTATTGACACCAGTTTGCTGTTAAAAATAGTTACCTACAGGCCAGCTATTTAAAACTGTGGTTTGTCCGTCACACAGATTATATATAATTGCGCTGAAAATATTGCCATTTCTGGCCTCCATTTAAATTTTGTTGCATTGTGTCAGTGAACTGATTGACACGAGGTCGGCGCTGTTAAAAATAGTTACCTACAGGCCAGTTATTTAAAACTGTGCTACAGCTTCCACCGCCCTTGCCGTGCTTCAGCTGCATTTGCAGCTTCCGGCTCACCGACTGGTATGTGATGTCCCCACGCGTTGAAACTCTACACTGCAGATGTTGGGAAGAATTTGTGAGCAGAAGAGGGCAGTTGTTGACTACAAGTATCAACAAGGCCGTTGGTATTCAGTTCAGACCCCACACATAAGTCCTCAGGAGTGGACATGGATGTCAGACATCTGTACCATCCTCCAAAACTTTGAGGACTCCACCAAGATGGTGAGCGGCGATGACACCATAATTAGCGTCACTATCCCGCTTCTCTGTCTTCTGAAATGCTCTCTGCTCACAATCAAAGATGATGCATTGCAGGCGGAGCACGATGAGATGGAGCAAGGAACCATACAGGGTGATTACATACTGCCCAGCCTCATCTCATCCCAACGTGGATTGGGTGACAATGAGGAAGAGGAGGAGGAGGAAGAACAGGAGCTAGTTTCATGCGCTATAGACCTGCACAACTGTCATACAGTCTGTTCAGCGTGGATGGCCTGAAGACAGGGAGGAGGAGGAGAGCATGGTCAGTCGTCCTCTTGGTGAGGACACGGAAGTCTTGCCTGTTGGCAGTCTGGCACGCATGGCGGGGTTTATGTTACGCTGCCTTTCCCATGCACCTTTTCACACCCACACATGGGTATACGCTTCCTGATTTTGTCTATTTGCTCTTGTCCTCCTCCTTCTCCTCATCCTCATCCTCCACCACCATATCACCAGGGTGACCATGGTTCGTGATGCAACACCCACATAATTTTTTTAAAGGGTATTTATGATGCCCGTAAAAAAAATTTTTTATACATGTATACCCCCAGGGGTAAATGTTTGTCAGCCCATACACTTAGTGCATGGGCATTACAAGTATAGGAGACCTGCTCCTTTCAAATGGGAACATTTTTTTATGAGGCCCTCCTCCACGTCTTTTCCAAGGTGCATTGGAGTGCCTCCCAATTTTTGGCAGCCCTTGCATTCACTGCATGGGCCAACACTATGGGAGACCCACTTCCTAATAATGGGAACATTTTTTCATGAGGCCCTCTACGTCTCTTCCAAGGGCATTGGAGTGCCTCCCAATTTTTGGCAGCCCTTGCATTCACTGCATAGGCCAACACTATGGGAGACCCACTTCCTAATAATGGGAACTTTATTTTCAGGAGGCCTTCTGACCTCCTCGTCTCTTCCAAGGGGCATAGGAGTGCCTCCAAATTTTTGGCAACCCTTGCATTCACTGCATAGGCAAACACAATGGGAGACCCACTTCCTAATAATGGGAACATTGTTTTCAGGAGGCCCTCCTCTAAGTCTCTTCAAAGGCGTACTGGAGTGCATCCAAATTTTCATAGGGGTATTGGGGTGCGTCCAAATTTTGGGTAGACCTGCCACTTAATGCATACGCAATAACAGTATGGAGATCCACTCTTTAGTAATGGGAACAACAAAGCATAGCCGGCTGATGGCTCTCTAAGAATAGCGAGGGCCGACTGCTGGCCCTTTAAGAATAGTAAAGGCCGTCTGATGGCTCTATAAAAATAGGCTTTGTGATTTTCTGAGTCCCTCCTTCATAAATGAAACAGGATATGTCTGATCATGTCTCACACACCACATGGCCAGATAAGGTTGTAAAATGTTAAACTGACATTTCCCGGTGAATGCATTTGTTACGGTTGAAAGCAAAGCAAAAGTACAAAAACGCATCAAAAACGCTACGTGTGAACATAACCCAAGGTGTGGAGGAGCATTTTTGTTTTTGGTTATTTAATTTGCCTTATATACAAGTCATTTCCCTGGAAAGGATGTTCCTTAACATGTTTCCCAGGAAAATCCATTTTGGTTTCGTTTTTGTATGTTTTATTGTGAGTCCGTAAAAGTGGCGTTATACCTCTGACAATGTTGTTGACAGCAGTGACCTGGGAGTCAGGAATGCTTCCAGGGGTCTTCCCCATGCTGTTCCCATGTCATTTGAGCACTGTTCCCATCGATTTGGGCAATTTTTAGGCCCTCTGCAGACCGCTGGGGGGAGCCGCCTGAAAAATGCTCAAGTTTCCCATAGATTTACATTGGGTGCCACCCGAGCATTCTAATTTGCTGGACACGAACATCGAGCATCCGAGCATTTTAGTGCTCGCCCTTCATTAGAAAGCATACGTTGGCACTTGATTGACAGCTCCCTATGCAGTTCAGCTGAGCTGTCAATCAAAGTTCTTGCTTACAGCTGCCGCTCTCATTATAGTGAGCGGTGCTGTGAGAAATGACTATAGTCGCTTTTTTCTTCCAGAAGCCGCACTTTCAGTAAGGCGGCCAGGCAGCATTGTAATGCTATTTACATGCAGATCAACCCTATATCTGCAGGGAAATAACATTTTCCAAGACAACGGGCTCCCTTTAATCCACGACATGCACCGTATATGTACGGCAAATGACGTGTTTTTTTTTCACCACCTAAATAAAAAATAATCTATACATATTTGGTATCTGCAAACTCGTAATAACCTGGAGAATCATAATGGCTGGTCAGTTTTAGCATATAGTGAACATTGTAAAAAAATAAATAATTGTGCAATTGCACTTTTTTTTGCAATTTCACTGCAGTTTGAGTTTTTTTCCCATTTTCCAGTACACGATATGGTAAAACCAATGGTGTCATTCAAAAGTACAACTTGTCCTGTAAAAAGCCCTCACACGGCCATATTGACCAAAATAAATAAAATAACTTATGGCTCTGGGAAGAAGGGGAGCAAAAAATGAAAGCGCAAAACCGGAAAAGGGCTGCGGCATGAAGTTAAATTAATTTAACATGTATAGGGTGACACCAAACTGTATTGTAGGAACTTTCTTCAGAGAATTCATTAATATTATTCATATTTTCTGTTTGCTGTGTCCCAGTAGAGAGGAATTCTTATGGGAGAGGTAATGAAAGCACATTTTACCCTTTATAATTATTCCTATACATTGCTAGGATAACTCCAAGCCTTGATCATCATATACTATATTTTATTATTCAGGCAAATTCTTGTCCACATTTTAAAATGTGAACCCCCACCAATGTTCTTGAAAATTGAGGACTTTGGACAATAAATTCCAAGACTTGATATTGTGGCGCCCCTGCGGGTCCAGTTGCCACAGAGGTACTGCATCTCACCCAGAGGTGTGGTACCCCTCTCTCAGGTAAGGATTGAGTACTACCCGGGACCCACACACCCATACACTCCACTTCAGGAGGGAAGGGCGAGATTGCTCCTAAGGGAGAGCACAGTCCCTGGTCCCTAGCTGGAGGGTGGAACTAGGTAGAGGAGGTGGGTGGAGGAAGAAGCTCAGGGGAGCACCGACAGGAAGAGTATAAGAAAGAGGGGAACCATCTAGAAGGGTCGAGTCCAGCTCAGGAAAGCAGTGTAGGAGGGTCCAGACTCCTAGCTCCAGTGCTTGGAGCAGGAGTTGAGTGGAGAGAGAGGAGTCGGGCCTAGTCAGAGAGGCCCAGGAGTGAGCGAGAGAGGACGGGAGCAGAGGTAAAGGCTCCAGAGACAGAGGGGATCCCAGGGGCACGGTGAGTGCAGGAAGCCACCCGTGCGCCCGAATTCACACGGACGTGGAGGGATCAAGCCGCAGAATGGGACTGGCCCCAAAACTAGTGGAGAACAACCAGGCTCAGCTAGCCAACCGGAGGCTGCAGCATTTTCAAGGTGTTGCAGCCAAAACCCACAATTATATCGCAGAAAATGTGGCCACATAGAGTCCAGGGGATTGCAAGTCGCCCGACAAGACCAGAGGCCACTGGCTTGGGACACTGATTGTGAGGTACAGGGCAGGAGGGTGAGAGCCAGTGCAGTGAGACGACCAGTAAAGGTACATAGAACGGGGTCCCGTTTAATTGCTCCTGAGGTACCTGAGAGATTGCTGGATCCCTACCCCAGAGGACACAGGATGACGTGGGCGGTCATTCCCGGCTGCAGTGATGACTTGGAACTGCTTTGAACTGTGAGTAAAGCCTGAAGACTGCACCCCACTGTGTCCTTGACTCATTCCTGCGCCACCAGCCCTGCACTACACAACACCAACAACATCTACCTCATAAAATCACCATCTACTGCCCTGGAGCTAAGCTCTGCCTGTGGAGAGCTGAACCAACTCTGCTGTGTCACAATCAGCTCCAGAGGATCCGCACCGCAGCCGTGGCCCCATATAGCCGCATACCACATTATCTCTAAAAACTTTATTCCCCTTTTATTTTCCCTTATTTGCCCGCCATGGGTCATGGACCGGGTCACTGCCACCGTGGCATCGACCGGCCCGGCTACCGAGTACCCCACGGCTCAGGGGGCGCGTCAATATCTCAGATATCAGGGTCAGTCAATAAGTAATGCCTCCTATTTTTTTTCTCCTTTTAATTGGCAAGAAATTCAAATGCAATTACATAGGTTGAAAACCACATTAACGATTAATTTGTCACTTTTCAATATAATCTCCATCCATTTCCATAGTCTTGCTCCACCGTTTAACAAGGGCATGTATTCCAGCATGGTAAAAAGCATGGTCTTGCTTCCTAAGCCATTGACACACGGACTTTTTCACGGCCTCCTCATCCTCAAAGTGAATCCCACGATGAGCTTCTTTTAGCGGCCCGAACAGATGGAAGTCTGATGGTGCTAGGTCAGGGCTGTATTGGGGATGAGGCAAGACTTCCCATCCAATTTTCACAATCTCTGCAGTGGTGTGACGACTGGTGAGTGGTCTTGCATTGTTATGCAAAAGAAGAACATCCGCCATAGCTTTAGCAGGGCGAACTCGCTGGAGACGTGCTTTAAGTTTTTTTATTGTTGTGACGTATCTGACAGAATTTACTGTGCATCCCTGCTCCAAAAAATCAACCATAACCACACCCTCCTCATCCCAGAACACAGTCGCCATAACTTTCCCTGCTGATCGCACAGTTTTGAATTTTTTATTTCTTGGTGACTCAGTGTGATGCCATTCCATTGACTGCCTCTTTGATTCTGGGTCAAAAAAATGAACCCATGTTTCGTCTCCAGTCACAATTTTTTTCAGAAACTCCTCCCCCTCCAAATGGAAACGCTGCAAGTGTTCGGAGGTTATTGTTTTTCTTGTCTCTTTGTTCTCATCGGTTAGCATTCTTAGGACCCACCATGCACAAACTTTTCTGTATCCCAGTTGTCCAATAATTTTCATCACACTGCCTTTACTGAGGCAGATAATGCCACACAATTCATCTGCAGTCACCCGGTGGTCACCACAAATGATGTCATTGACTCGCTGAATGTTGCTTGGAGTCACTGCGGTTACTGGCCTGCCACTCCGCATTTTGTCAGCCAACGGTGATGGCCCTTCAGCTGTGTTACAGCAACGAACCCATCGTCTAACAGTACTGACATCCACTGTTGCATCACCGAACAGATTTTTCAGTCTCTCATGAATTCGAATGGGTGTTTCACCTTCTGCATGCAAGAATTCAATCACAGAACGTTGTCTAATACGAACATTGATGTCAGCCATTTTGCAAACGGTTACAGTCCTACCACCTGTTGGTGCAGGAAGTTGCAATTGCTGTGGATTGGAGAAGAAGGTTTGAGGAATTGTGCCAAATTCAAATATTTAACATAACTACCTTATTTAAGGAGAAAAAAAATAAGAGGCATTACTTATTGACTTACCCTCGTAGAAATTGCATTTTTGACTATTTTCTTTTCTTTTCACTGTTTTTACAAATAGGTCTTTGCTAGTCTAAACTTTTTTTTCAATTTATATTGCTGTTTGGTGATGATAATTTGTATTTGTGGGATCTGTAAGAATGAGGCTGATCCATATTATACATTAAGGGCTTTATTACAATGTTTTTTTCCTGCTATAATCTACACAAATGCGGGACAACTGCTTTGTTATCAAGTCAAAGTTATATGTTCAGCAAATGCAGTTTTAGGGACATGCCTCCGTTTATGAGTAATAATTCCAGGAAAGATTGTATCATTCAGTCATCTATGTAAGCATTGAATGGAGCCTGAAATTGAATCAATTCTATCCTGAAAACCAACTGGTACTCCTGTTACTTTAGGCACAGCTGTGTGTCCACTAATCATATTGAGACCACATTGGATGTATTTCTGAACACAGAAGAACTAGTGCAGTAGCATTTGAGGTGTGTTTCTCAGATTGTACAAAGAGAATCAGAAAAGGCATTTCATTATGAAAAAATTGCAAAATATTATTTTTCAAACTTATGTTGCATTTACTTAATATAAAATGATAGTATCAAAATACTCACTACCACCTAGATATAAACCTTAGAGGGTATAATTTCCAAAATAGAGTAATTTATTGGGATACTTTTTTATTCTGTTGTTCTGGAACCTCAGGGGCTCTGCAGATGTGACAATCTATCCCAAATAGAGCTAAATTTGCGCTTCAAAAGTCAAATAGCCTACCTTCCTTTTCAAGTTCTGCTGTTTGTCCAAACAGTAAGACAAATGTAAGGCCATTTTCTCTGTTTACCACTTGCAAAATGAAATATTTTGGGCTAAATCAACATTTCAGTGGAAAAATTGTAATTTGTGAAGGCCCAATGTTATAACAGTATGTGAGGTACCTGTGGGTTTAAAATTCGCACTATAACTTAGATGAATTCCTTGAGAAGTGTGGTTTCCAAAATGGGGGTTTTCTGCTTTTTTGGCACCTCCAAATATGGCTGGAATATGACATCTACAATCTATTCCAGCCATATTTGCACTACAAAAGTTATATAGTATACCTTCCCTTCCAAGTAGAGATGAACTTAACAGTTTGGGGCTCGTACCGAACCCAGTGCTAAACTCCGAACACAGACTTCTCCCGTAAGTCCGTTTTAATGTTCGGAGTTCTGCGGGAAGTCCGGAGAGAGAGATAAATTTTCCAGTTCCAAAATTCGGGTCCACATTGTCTTCAATAGAGTTCAGGTTAAGGTTCGAGTTCGGGTACAGTTCTGGTACCCGAACTGAATGTTGGACAAAAGTTTTGGTCAGATAGCAGAACCTGAACTTCCCTACTTTCGAGATCTACCGTGGGACCAAACAGTAGTTTCTAACCACATGTGTGGGAGAAAATGTGTAACAAATTATGTGGCCCATTTTCTCCAATTAACCTTTATGAAATGAAAAATTTGGGATAACAATTGGAAATATGTAATTTTTCATATTTTTTTCATATTTCCATTCCACATTGCGCTAATTCCTGAGAAGCCACTGAAGGGTTAACACATTTCTTTACTGCAGTTTTAAATACTTTTAGTGGTGTGTTTTTTTAAAAATGGTATCATTTTGGGGAGGTTTTATAACACAAAGGTCCTTCAAAGTCTCTTCAAAACTGAATAGGTCTGTAAAAAAATAGGATTTGTAAATTTCCTTGAAAAAAAAAGAAAAATTACTGCTAAACTTTTAAGCATTCTAACATTCACAAAAAAATTAAAAGGACATTTGAAAAATGATACTGAAATAAAGTAGTTATAAGGGAAATGTAAGGTAGCGTAAACTTTCTTTGCACGCTATGACTATCTGGTTAAAGGGTATAAAAATTAAAATTTGAAAATTGGCTGTTTTTTTTCAACATTTTTCAGCAAATTTCCGACATTATCATAAATAAGTTCAAAATATATCGACCTAAATTTGCTTCTAACATAAATGTGTAATGGAAAAACAGTCTCTGAATCACTCCGATATTGTGAAGGAAGTATTCCAGAGTTATTACCACATAAATAGACAAGTCAATTTTGAAAAATGGGGCTTGATCATTAAGACCAAAATTGGCTCCAACACAAAGGAGTTAAAGGAGAGTTGATCAAATTGTTATATTATTGATCTACGATTGGTATGAGCAGAAATTTGCACATGTACCAACCCTTAGTCAATTGGAGGACCTTTACAACATAACAGTTGTCACCTGCATAAAGCAAGATCTAAAAATACTGTACCCTCAGGTGATATCTGCCATTTCGGGATAGTGACTGTGCACCACCCCATAACTATGCTTAAGAGAAAACACATATGACTGACTTTTATCCAGTAATGACATAACCAACATCAATTGCAACGTAACAAAGGAAGCCTGTATCGAGAATTGTCAACCCCCACGATTACTATTAGTAATGCTTTTAAAGCACATCCAGATGATTAGATTTGTTAAGCCAAGAGAAATACACTATTGTGTTGAATTGTAAATGTATGTGCATTTCTCTGGCTGGTCAAGAAGGACAGGCCAATATTGTTATAACCCTGATTGTTGTCTTCTATTGTACCACGGGTGTGGTGTATTATGCCACATGTGGTTGCGGCCTTGTATACGTCGGACTCACCTCAAGGTAACTGAGGAGACGCACCAGGGAGCATGTTAGTGACATACAGGCAGCGAGGGATATTGAGGAAGTGGAAACATTGAAAACTCTTTCCCGACTTTTCAAGCGTTTCCATAACTGTGACCCAACGAGCCTCAAAGTTCGTGGGATTGATAGGGTCCAGCTTGGAATTCGGGGAGGTGACATCAAAAAAGCATTGGCAAGACTCGAATGCTGCTGGATTACCAATCTCGGCACTTTGAGTCCGGCTGGCCTGAATGAAAGGCAGAGTTTTGCACCCTTAATTTAATGCCCTACCTGTACTGTCCAGTTAAAGATATTTTAAGTCTTCATAGTTTTCTTTTAACTAATTTATCTTGCTCCCTGGTCTGGACTCTAACCTGTTTCCCTAGGTGATTTCTGGCCGCAACCACATCCCAATCCCTCCGCTGTGAATGTTGACCCTTGTTTACTTGCTGTCATGATACTTTTTAACTATATGTTTCCTTGTTTCCACCTCCATCGGGCTCTGTGACCCCAATATTATTATTTTGAGGGGAGTCCATGTTGAAGTTGGCGTTACAGAATCTGGGTCATTGTAATATATTGCCCTTGCCTCTTTTTCTGCCTGGATTTTTCCTGCCTCCTATATATCTCTGCATAGGAACTATGTAGGTTGATTGACTCTTCTAGACTATTTTGCTCCTGCTTCAGTTTTTAAATTGTGTTTTTTTATTTTTGTCACTTTAGTTCACTAATTTTCTATGGTGAGAGATTTATCCGATGTGCCTCTGTAGAATGAGCTCTGGATACATTAGGAGAAGGAAACTATTGAAGCATTGGCATGCACATATATGTGTTTTTTGGACTACTACACCGTGTGCTGTGATGTCAATTTGCGTAATGGATTGCAGCACTATGTTTATATTATGTGATTTCATATATTGTGCAGTGCCTATGCAGTCGTGGCTACAATCTCTGCCCCCTTGATGATGTTACGGTCACATGACCATTTCTAGCATCTCTATTGGTGGATGGGCTGTAACTGATTTTTGCCCTTAGCTTGCCCTGAGCCAAGATGGCCGATTTGTTTACCTTGTCTCTGTCCCTTTGATGATGTTACGATCATGTGACCATTTCTAGCATTTTTATTGGTGGGAAGAGTGGATTTTGTCTTTAACTTGCCCTGAGCAAAGATGGCCGATTTGGCAGTGAGCATGGGTGCTGTGGGGCCGGGAATGATCATGTGGGCGGAGCTTACATCAGAGTGGTCACGTGTCTTTGACGTCACAGGAAGTCATTCTTCCTGACCCGTGGCCACTTGGAAATGCCCCGTCACTGCTCCTCTGCCGGCCTGACACAGCCCACATGCGCCGGTGATGTCAATTAAGCATCAGAGGTGCTCCTATAAAACTCCCCATTTGCACACTCCTCTCCACATGCCCCCGGAAGCAGCATCTACCGAAACACGTGTCGGGGCTGCACTTTGACACGTTGACACGGAGGGACGCAAGACTCCTGGATACAGTATGGGTGAGCAATAATTTACATTTGGGGACCTGTTAGCACTTTAGAGAGGGATATAGGGACAGATTCTTCTACCCTTGTCATATCCCTTGTCATAATACTGGGACCCAATTTTGCTACTTTGCACAAGGACCCTTAACTGTACCAGATGCACTTTATTTTCCCTCTGTTGCCTTCGTGTTATTCTTTTCCCCTACCTTGCCTCTCTACTCAGTCCTTTGTTTATCCCGTTATTGTCTCCAAGATTTGTATAAGCAGTCCACAATGTAACAGATTAATAAACGGCATTGCATTTTGAGCACTAGCATGGACATTCTTGGTGTTCTTACTTGGGCCATTATGTACTCATTATTTTTTGGTTTAAGCTAGCTAGTTTATTTACAAGACCCCCCTGCTATACCAACTATGTAAATTGATTAAATGCACAAACAATGAGACCTAAGCCCTGTGGAATAATATCATCCCTAACCCTTGACCTGTGGATGTGTACTTAAAAGGACATGTGCCTCTGTAGCAGGCAGACTTTACAAGGAGAATCAAAGATCAGAGACTCTCTCAGACCATCAGCTTGGAAGCATGGCTTTAACCAAAGAGACACCGATTTGGATTCCACCTGATTCCAGCCTAAGGGTATATTGCCTTGACTGGAAAGATACAGATCTGCTCCATTGATCATTAGAGAGCCCATAGATACATTTGGGGAGGCCAGGTTGGGACGATGAAGTCATCTGACCCCATGGATATGTTATTTGAGGTTGCCAGGTGGGACCCTCCGGTTGCCTGGAACCCATAGAGACATTCGGAAAAGCCATATTGGGACCAGCCGGTCATCTGGCCCCATGGAAACTTTCAGAGAGGCCAGGGTGGGACCCTCGGGTCTCCTGGCCTTGTACCTCGATGGACTGTCGGTTCCTAAGCTTCCCTCTATGTGGGGGCCCGCCAAAAGTGGGGGGCCACTGGTTGAGGTAGCTGGCCCTGGAAGTCCCAAAGTTGCAGCAGTTCTATCTCAGGCGGGCCAGCGGAAGGGTGAGGACTGTGTAATTTTGTATTAGGTATTAGCTGGGACTGTTCTGTGTGTTTATTGCCCATTTGGTGGTTCAATTAAATATTGCCACACTGTTTTACCCTCACCTTGTGTTGTCTGAGTAGTATCGTGCCCACGGAAGACCCCGGGTCTTCACACATGGGTCCGAAAAAAGCCCCCAGGGTTGTGTTGTTTCATCCTGTTAGGACAATTGTAAAGTAAAAGATCCTCATTGTAAAACAGTAAAAACAAAAGTTAATAATATATTTTGTTAAATTAAATTTTGTGTAAAAGGAATAAATATAAATAAAAAAGGAAAACATTTTTATGTAATAAAAGATATACAACCTAAAAAACTATATATTGTATATCTCCTTATATAGTTACAACCTGTGCAGTAAAATTGTCCAATCATATTTAAAGGTGCTCTGATGAAGTACAGAAAGAAAATATAAAAACGATGTTATATATTAAAAAATTAGAAAAGAAACATCCCAAGATACAAGAAAAAAAGACTTCACACAGCAGCTCCAAAAAAACTACAGAAAACTTTAAAGGAAACCTATCAGTTGATTTATGCTGCCCAAACCGCAGGCAGCATAAACCAGAGCCAGACTGCACGATTGGTCCCTGGAATATTTTTCTCCAAGATACATTTTCAGAGAAAAAATACTTTAAAGATGAGAATGTTCTGTCACCACCCCTGGACAGGGTGATTGGAAGGTCTCTAGGTGATTGGTAGGTCTTTTGGTGTGGGAGAGACCTGTCAATCACTTGCAGTAAAATTGGGAAAAGCCGGCCGGTGGCCGGACCTTTAAAGTATGTTTCCTCAGAAAAACATTTCAGAGAAAAATATACCTGGCTGCACGAGGTTTGGGTAACATGAATCCCTTTAAGCTCCTGAAATGCTGTCAAAACCGGGAATGTCAAAATAGGCCAACATGGGCGGAATAATGAAAACTTTATGAGAGAGACACTAGTGGAGTAACTTTACGGGTCTGATCACAGCACTGAACATAATGTATTTGCAGTTATTTATGGCAGCATGTCTCTTGCCAAAAGTTTGGAAGTAGCGAGGAGAGCCGCAGATGGTAGATCAGGTGGTACTGCGATGGTACGATGCCAAATACCTTTCTTTCGATTATAATAGAAGCTTTGCAGGAGAGGCTTCAGCAGCCAGGCAGCTGTCATTTTAGAAGTCACTTTTAATTGACCCATTGAGAACTGGAAGTATATTTAACTCTAAATTTCTTTGAAATGAACTAGACATTTGACCATTATGTTACCTCCCAACATCAGCCAAATAGAGCAAGAACTGCCCTTCGAAAGTACAAAATGTGATTCAAAATGCTGATGTCGTAAATGTTGCTTCTTTGACAGATATTTTACTTATTATATTTTCTTTCTGGTTACCTAGCATCAATATATGCTGGTGGTTATTATACATATCAGTCGCTGATTATATGGCTCCCAGACTGATTTCTCTTTCTCATGCACACTAGAGCCCAGTTTAACAAGCCTATTAGTCTAGAAGTGTATATTTTGGAGTGTGGGTGTAATCCATTGTACAGATTGTAGATAATAGTTATATAATAGCTGGTCATTAACTTATGTGTGATCTGCATATAGAGAAATCTCTATGGCATCCCATCTGTTTTCTGGGATCCAGGGAAATGCATAATTTCATTACGGCATCACTCATTTCCACACCAATCACCTGAATTGCTTCTGATTTCCGATAGAACACTCAGAATAGTTTTAGTGGTAAGGAACCAATTATATCAGATTACTGTCAGGTCGGTAGCATCAGGCTGTTAGTGCAGGAGCCCGGACAGCTCATTTCACAGTGTGATATACCGTTTCACATACAATCAAATATGCTACATACCGCTAGCGAGTCAACGCTCAGTAGTAACAATAAGTGGTTAAAGTATATAATATGGAATTGTCTAACCTTAATTTCCCTAATGGTGCATTATATTTTTTTAATATTTCTTTTTCATCGTGTAAGCATTTCAATAATTACTGGTGGGGAAATTTAAATGGTCACAGACATTTCAGCAAACTTTGCATAATTCAATTTTACAAGTTAATATAATAAACTTTGTCATATAACTTATCATAGAAATCTGCTTCTTTCTCCACTAACAAGCCACTTGTAGTCAAAACAAGATGGACTGCAAGTTCACTGAGATATCAGATTACAGTTGTCTGTCAGGCCCATGATGCGGATTTAATGTGTTTCCACAGCGCCATTTCCGCCACGAAAACGCATTAAAAACGCTTGTTAAGTTGTCTGCAATGTTTCCCAATGATAATCCGCATGTGCTATGCACATGCTGCAGAAATTTCCGCTGCGGATTGTCATTGCGGAAAAATCCGCAGCACAACCATTAATTTTGCAGAATCGCGGCAAAATCGCCGCCATTGACTTGCATTGGACCGCATAACATCCACATGGCTACACGTACACATGCGGATATTATGCGATTCAATGCGCGGATGGTACCCGGCTCTCCTCCAGACCCGGGTACCATAGTACCTGTAGTTAAAAAAGAATTGAAATAAAAAAAACCATATACTTACCTTCTGATAGCCCCCTGTCTGCTCCCGGTGGCGCTGATGGCTCTTCGGGTTCTCGTGGTGGTGTAAAAGGACCTTCCATGACGTCATTTAGTCATGTCACAGGTCACACAACTGCTGACGTCGGCGGTCGCGTGGCCTGTCACATGACTAAATCACGTCATGGAAGGTCCTTTTTAGAGCACCGCGAACCGCCGAAGACACCGGACACACCGTACAGGAGACCGGGGACCATCCGAAGGTGAGTATAATTTTTTTTTATTTTTCATCATTTTTATTCTTTTTTTAACTATTGATGCTGCATTTGCAGCATCGTAACTTGGTCACACAACATAAATCCATGCCGGTTGCATGGATTTATATAGTGTGAAAAAGTTGTCAAGCACTTTTCCAAGTGATGCTAAAATCGCTTGGAAAAGCGCTTGACAACCCGCATGCAAAATCGCACGTTAAAAACGCTTCACAAACGCTTCTACCTGGCAGGAAAAACGCATATACAATCCGCATGCGTTTTTTCTGCCAGGGAGATGCAGAAACACTCAGGAAAAATCTGCAGCATTTCTGCATCGTGGGCACATAGCCTTAGGCCTACTGAAAAGGGAAATAAAAGGAGGGAAAAACAAAGTGAGAGAAAAGGAGAGAGGCATCGACACACTTACCAATGCTGCTGCTTTCTAGTTGATATTTTACCTCAGAGCTGGATTCACAACTAAACTGCTTACTATTGCTGTAAAATATCCTTCATGATGCTGCTTCGGGGCATTAGCTTTAAACAGACAAGAGAGCAGGAATCATTCATGTCTCTGAGTGCAGTATATGGGGAGACATTTTAACAGTTAGTCTTCATTCACTACCTCCTAGCTTCTGCATCTTTCACTAGGCAATGTCTTGCGCCCTTTCATTGTGAATGCTGTGGGTTGACACAAGAGTAGTTCTGGGACAGGTAGCTTGTTGGTTAATACCTAAGCTTTGATATCTTATTAGTTTCCAGATGTGAGTCTTTGGCAGGGCCACACTTTTTTAAAACCCCTTGCAGGCTATTTCCAAGTGCCAGTTATATGTTTTACTTACTTTGGTTAACTCTTGTGTAATGCTCCTGGATTCGATCCCTTGAGCATGTGTTCTGTGGTCAGCTTCTCTTTCTACCAAGCCACAGGAGACATACCTTTTCTCTGGGTGTTTGGGTTCTGCTTTTCTGGCTGCAGTCTTTCTAGCTTAATACAGGTGTTTTCATTTGTCTGCCTATCACCTTTTGGGTACATCTTTATATTCTGTCCCACTGGTGGTGTTACCTGCTGGTAATGGATTCATTTGGATGTTCTGACATTCTATTGATGTTTGGAGCCAGTCTGTGAGATTCCAGCTAAGGGTTTTTACTTTGCTGTTTCTTTGTTATACTTTGCACCTATCTTTTGTTTATAATTAGAAAGTAGGCAGTATATTTGTTAACAGTACTTGCTTTATTCTTTGTTTGGTATTTTGTTATTTACTCTACTCACTCTGAGATGTTTCCTTTGTTCAGCATACTTCTCCCCTTTTAGGTAATTCACACTCTGCTCAGCCCTCCGGTTCTTTAGGAGGAAAGTGAAGCAACTCAACAGCTGTTTAGGCAGTTTAGGTCCGAGTTGCCATGTCCAAGTATGTAGTATGTGGTGAGGGAAATTTCTGCACATGCAGGCACCACTAGGGATTGCAAATTTAGGATATCTAGTCTGTACAAGTACCAGCAGGGTCAGTTGCAGTTTTTAATGTATAATCTATTTTCTTGAGTGATTTACTACATAGGCATAACACCTGTTTATTCCTATACTTTACTCCAGTTTGGGTTTTTTTTCTGACTGCCTCTCAGTTGTATTCCTAGCATTCAACCTTTGTTTCAGTCCAGCTTTCTGTCTATTCTCTCCACTGGCCATCCATGTGTAGGGGTTAAAGGGTAAAGGCCAGAGTTCCTTTTGGATCTGCTAGACAGAGTGGCTTGTGCAAAGCTTGTCTGAGGAAACTTTATAAAGAGATGCCAGTCTGTCACTGATACTGATTCATTACACGAGACAGCTGGAAATTATGGATAGAGACTGCAGAGGAGAAACATTCAGAATATATATCATAGAATGACCATAGATAATATAATTCCTCACATATGACAACTTTTTCTTAAAAGTCACTTGTAATTTCCAACATCCCCCACCCATAGTGCTTTCCATTTCAGAGAACTGCAAGTTGTCCCAGCAATATTGATTGTCAGTCAGCTTATAGATAGATCTCTCCCTAGAAGCCCCTTTTAGATTGACCATATTCAGTTTAGGGTTGTCCAATGTGTACCTTAAAGCACCACTCCAGCAGTTTTTGTTTTTTTTCATTTTACTGATGGAGCAGTGTCACTAATGTAAGTTCCCTGCCCCTAGTAATATATTTAACAGCCACCGTCTTCTTCTGTTATTGGCGCAGCTCCAGTCACCTCCTGCAGATTGTGACCTGCCGGATCGCTCCAGTGTTTGCTGGGCGAGCCGGAAGTCACTACTCAATGTAAGACTATAAGAACCGGAACGAGGCCAGAACGAGGATCTCATAGACTTGCATTGAAAGCTTGTGAGTGTTAGCTCAGACTTACAGTCAGTCAGAAGTTGTGGCCTCAAGATGGTGGATCGGCACCAAAGCGGTGCCGGGAAGAGCTGAAGACGGCGGCTGGTGAGTATAATACTAGGAACAGGAAACCTACATTGGTGGCACCACTCCAGCGCTGTAATTAAAAAAAAAACGCTGCTGTGAGGCTTTAAGTGACCATTGTTTTACAGCTATATTCCTCTCTATTTAGTTCTATTTCAAAGATAAAACATGGGTTATACATTTTTTTAATGCAAACTAATAAAACTTGCTGCTATGATTTAAAGGGGTATTCGAATCTAAGAGAAGCAGTCAGGCATCTTTATTCTCATGATCGTGGTCGTTCCAGAGGTTGGACTGCCAGCAATATATTTAGTGATGGCATAATGATATTAATTGACGTTCAGAGATGAGAAAAACACTTAATTTTGAATTATTAGCTCTACATCCTCAATTCCTATAATGCAGTCAAAGAGAATTGCTCCCTGTGATGCAAATGAAGGGGGATGGCTGCCTGGTTTTACTGTTTAAATGCTACTGTCAATCACTGACATTTCAATCCCATGATTGCGGCTGAAAGATTACTGATGGACCTGAAGCTCAACTATAGGGCTCGCTCATGCGGTGCCCCTGCTGTGCATTGGTGCCACAGATCCTAGAGGGGTGCATGGACGGATTCCTCCACAAGAGGCCCTCACAGCATTCACACACCTCCACCTTCCACCTCAGACCACCAGAGGGAGCCCGTTAGGGATATAAAAAGGGAAGGTGGAGCTAGGCAGTCAGTCAGTTCCTGCAGTAGATGAGCCTGAGAGGTCAGCCTGCAGTGGAGCTCAGTCTAGAGAACAGTTTTCTCAGGGGACAGAGGAAGTTCCAGTCCCTCTAGAGACAGCCCAGACTCAGGGAGCTCAGGTTAGTGAGCCCAAGACGTGCCGACGCCGTAAGAGCGGTGAAGAGTAGCGAGGCCTACTGCCAGTGTGAAGCTTAGAGAGGGCCCCGAGCGCGGCCGAAGGCAAGTGGAGTAAGCGAGCTACATAGGGGGCAGAGGAGCTTAACCAGCTCACCCCACAACCATTAACCGGACACCAGGTCCGAGTCTGCAAGGACTTCTAGGACCAGCAGAAACAACCGGAACCCCTGGCGAACTATATGTCCCACGAATACCAAAAGCTGACTGTAATACCAGGGTCAGGAATCACAGATGCCCAAGAGACCAGGGAGTGTGATCTCCAACAGAACCCCCTACCACCAGGTCAGCAGGTGCAAGACAGAGACCAAGTTAGGCCTAGCTCCAGGCAGGTCATAAACTTAACAGGAAAAGGCAAGAAACAGGAGGCCCCACACCCGCTCACTGAGAAGAGTCCTGAAATGCACCCTTCACCCTACAGTGCCCTGGATCGTGCCTGAAACACCACCAGTAAAGGTACTGAAGTGAACTGTTGTGAGTGTTCCTATTCTTCTTCTGACACGGCTGGGTCCCCTCAGTCCTGCATCCCCTCTCCTACGCTGCCCTGAGGCCCCGCTCCACCTGTGGGGAGCCGCACCACCTAAGCTGCCGGACCACCGGCCTCAGAGGACTGCTGCAGCGCTGGTGACCCTCACCAGACACCACGGGTGGCGTCACGAGCTCTCTCTATCCCATACACCTTTTCCCCAATTCCTTGCTTTTTAAGAGTGACCCCAAGGTACGGCCTCGGGAGCCGGCCACCGCGGCATCCCCCCAAACCGACAACTAGGCCCGGATGCCGAGTCGACCCCATCCCCTGGGCGCGTCATCTCTTCCTGGTGTCACGAACAGGATTCCATGCCCGCTGCAACGACGGAGTGTTGTGCTCGTTGCCACCGGGTACTGTGCGCCTTTAATCAAAAACTGTGTATTTAACTGTGGCGAAGATCACCGCCATTGTTGTGCCGCCAAGCGGGAAGAAGGGCGTAACTGCGGGAAACTGAGAGGCATACCTGCTGAAGCGCGCGAAGCCCCGGGCACGCTCCACGCCTCGACGTCAAACCAGGAAGTGACAGGACCTGGAAGGAGCGCCGGTGAACGCTCTGACATAGGACGCAAGCAACGAAAGGTTCTGAATGAAGACCGTCACCTGCGGAGCTGCGGCCTACCCGAAGAAAAGAAAAGAAGGTAGGCCACAGTTCGTTAGGGGGCGCCAGAATGTCCGAAGAACAGCACAACGCCGGAGTACCGGTTAACCGCCCTGATCATCAACCCGCGCTCGGCGCTGAGCAGGCCGAAGCAGCCGCTCCACCAGCAGGGTTTGTAACCCCTGTCATACCCATGGCCCTACCGTACATCCCTGGAGTGAAGTGGCTCCCCCAGTACAGCGGCAAACCAGATACCCTGCCTGGATTCAAAAGGAAAATATGCGGTATACTGGACATGTACTCTATGACAGGCAAGCAAAGAGCCGCTGTTGCATTGGGACAATTGACTGGTGCTGCGGAGCGAGAAGTAGAAACCTGGTCGGCCGCAGACCAGGAGTCAGTGTCCGCAATCTTTAAAAAGTTACAGACTGTCTTTGAGAATCGTACTGAGACAGACCTCCGGATGAGGTTCTTCAACTGCTCTCAGCAACCGGAGGACAGTGTTCAGGACTATGCCTGGCGTTTACAAGGGGCCCTGCGAGCTCTGAAACAGGTTAGTCCAACCAGCATCGATAATGAAAATAAAATGCTGAAGGAACAGTTTATCCGGGGACTGAGGTCTCATGAGGAGAGCAGGACTGTGCGTTGGTGGTCCCTGGATCATCCAGATGCCACCTTTGTCACCCTTAAGTACATGGCTATAAAAGGACTCCAGCCCCTGGAAACAACTGCTATCCAATGTTACCAGGGTGGGGCCACCCCAGTGCCTGCAGCATCCACCTTTTCCCCGGTGGCTGCTGAAGCCAAGGTTCCAGCAACGTGAGCTGGGCAGCCAGCGCTCTGAAGTGCGTCAGTTGAGCAAAACCCTGACCACTGTACTGAGTGACCTGCAGCTGCGGACGGAGCCCGAGGAGGAAGGAAGGATCCTGCTAGCCGACAGCCCTGAGGATGTCCCCTGGATGAGGAGGAGGAAGAGGACAACGCCACCCCCTGGGAGGATCAGCGACCAACGCCGTCCACCGAGGGACGCTGTCTGCCACCGCTGCCACAAGTCAGGTCACACCATCCAGAGCTGTCCTTTAAACGAGAAAACCTGGGGCCGAGGGCCGACACCCAGGAGTAGACTCCCCAGGCCCAACAGACTGGTACAGCAGGTTCGTGGAAGGAAGACCTTTCCTGTCCGTTGTGCTGGAAGGCATCGCGACATCCACTCTGCTGGACACAGGATCTCAGGTAACCATCATGACTGATGTCCTCTACAAAAGGTTCTGGTCCATGGATGACCTAAGCCCACCAGCTCCAAACCTTTCCGTTTATGCCTCCAACGGCCTCACCCTTAACCTAGTCGGGGTTAAGGATGTGGCAGTAAAGGTGGGAAGAGTGGAACTGAAGGACCAGGGACTAATTGTAGTAGAGACTAATCCCGATGATACAAACTTGTATATGGTACTTGGCACTAACATTGTTAGTAACTGTTTGGGAGAAGTTGTGTTCTTGCTCCAACAGATAGCTGACACTGCCAGACCAGGGCAGAGAAGGGCGCTGCAGAAAGAGATCCGAGTCCTTATGTACCAGCAACAGGTAAAGCTAACAGGCGGTGAAATTGGTAATGTACGGGTGACTGACCCGGTACCCATTGTGATTCCCCCGATGAGTGAAATGCTGATTTGGTGTAGAGCAGCAATAGGTCTCAAAGGACGGAGCTACCAGGTGGTAGTAGAGCCCCTTAGCTCGGAGCATAGGCCTACACTCTTGACTGCCAGAGGGGTAGTGGATGTTCACAATGGGAGGGTGCCCGTACGCCTCCTAAACTATGGGGAGGACAAGGTTAGATTACCACGCTACGCCACTGTTGCCAAACTGTACACAGTAAATAACAACTCCATACACATGGCGGAGTCCTTAGCCTCACCAGATGAAGTGGAGGATAATGACCCGGCAACCCAGGTGGAGGATTGGTGTCAACAGCTCCATGTTGGGACAGACACCACTCCTGCCCATCAGAAGCAGGGTGTACACCGGGTGGTTCAGGAATATTCACAGGTATTCAGTAAACACCCACTTGACTTTGGGAGGATTAAGGGGGTTCAACACCATATCGCCACAGGTGACCATCCACCCATCAAAGAACATTACAGGCCTATACCACCAGCACACTACCAGAAGGCGAAGGAGATGTTGCACGACATGAAGAAGGCAGGGGTAGTAAGGGATAGTTGTAGTCCCTGGTCAGCTCCCCTAGTTCTAGTCAGGAAAAAGGATGGAAGCATGAGAACGTGTGTAGATTGCAGACAAGTAAATTGCATTACACATAAAGATGCATACCCTTTACCATGTATAGAGGAATCCCTGGCTGCCTTAAAGTCTGCAAATTACTTCTCCACCCTTGACCTTACTAGTGGGTACTGGCAAGTAGCTATTGCTGAGGAGGATCGGGAGAAGACGGCCTTCACCACCCCGATGGGACTTTGCGAGTTCAATAGTATGCCGTTTGGACTCTGCAACGCCCCCTGAACATTCCAGAGATTGATGGAGTGCTGCCTGGGACATGGCAACTTCGAGACTGTACTACTATACCTGGACGACGTGATAGTGTTCTCCAAAACGTATGAGGACCACTTGAAGCAGCTGGCGGAGGTATTTGAGTCGCTGTCCCGGTATGGGATGAACTGAAGCCCTCAAAGTGCCACCTGCTCAAGCGAAAGGTACAGTACCTGGGGCACATCGTCAGTCCAGAGGGAGTAGCACCAGACCCGGAGAAGGTCACTGCCATCCAGAAATGGCCGGAGCCGAAGAGCCTCAAGGAGGTACGTCAGTTTCGGGGACTAGTCGGGTATGACCGGAGGTTTGTGAAGGACTATACCAAGAAAGCGGCGCCTTTGCAAGACCTCCTGGTAGGACAGTCCCCCAGAGGCAGAAATCCCCCGTTCCAGTGGGGTAAGGAGCAAGCTGAATCCTTTAATGTGATAAAGGAGATCCTGACCGGCGAAGAGATCCTAGCCTACCCTGACTACAGCCAACCGTTCCTGCAGTACACTGATGCCAGCAATGAAGGATTAGGAGCTGTACTGAGTCAGAAGCAGGATGGCCGAGAGAAGGTGATCGTCTATGCAAGCAGGAAGCTCCGCCCGACCGAGAGGAACCCGGAAAACTATAGCAGCTTCAAGTTAGAGTTCCTGGCCCTGGTCTGGGCCATCACCGAGCGGTTCAAGCACTATCTAGCCTCCAGTAAATTCACTGCCTTCACTGATAACAACCCCTTGACTCATCTAGAAACAGCCAAGTTAGGAGCCATGGAGCAACGATGGATGGCTCGGCTGTCAAACTACCAATTCACTATTAAGTACCGGGCGGGCCGCAAGAACACCAATGCCGATGCTCTGTCCAGGATGCCTCACCAATTGGACACTGAAGAAGAAGTGGATGACCTGGAGGAGATTGAACTACCTGCCTTTCATCGGAATGGAATGGTCTACGAGCAACGAGCCTCCAGGAGGCATCGCGGTAAGACGTTAAACCCCCTGCCTCACCACAGCTGGAAGGAGACCCAAGATAGCGACCCGGTTATCAGCTGTATCAAAGAGTTGATAACCCAGGAAGGTTCCTCCCTGGAGAAGGACGCGTCTCTACAAGCCAAGCAGCTGTGGAATGAGAAGAGCCGGCTGTTCATCTATAGAGAGAAGCTGTGCCGGAGGTACGTCAACCCCATAACCCATGAGATGGTATGGCAGATAGTGGTGCCCAAAACAGACATTCAGATGGTGTTGGAAGCCTACCACGATCAAGCGGGGCACTTTGGCTGGAAGAAGCTAGAAACCCTGCTGAAGTGTCGGTTTTATTGGGTAGGAATGCACAGTTCCATTGAGAGGTGGTGCTGGAATTGTGGACCCTGTAGCCTCAGAAGAAAAGACTACAGCAGTCAGAAGGCACCCCTGCAACCCATCAAGACAACTCAACCTTTGGAAATTGTGGCCCTGGATGATGTCAAGCTGTCACCCAGCAGGTCAGGATATTCCTATGCCCTGACCATGGTGGATCACTACTCCCGGTTCCTGGTGGTCGCCCCCGTCAAGGACCTGACGGCCGTACTTCTGCAGGCCCCACGGATACCCGGAGCAGGTGCTGACAGACCAAGGCTCAGCCTTTGAGGCTGAATTGTTCAAAGAGTTCTGCCATCTGTACGGGTGTAAAAAGATCCGGACTACACCGTACCACCCCCAAACCAACGGTCTCTGTGAAAAGATGAATAACATCATCATCGACCTGCTGAAGACCTTACCACTAGAGGAGAGAAATCAGTTGTCAGACCTACTACCTGACCTGGTAGATCTGTACAACCACATAAATGTGAGTTCCACCAATTGTACTCCAGCATATCTCATGCGAGCCAGACCTGGGAAGTTGCCCATGGGCCTGGAGCTTGGTGTAGTAGAACCAGATCAGATATGTCCACTGAGGACTGGGACACGACCAGAGAGGAGCAGTACAGAAGAGTACAGGCCTGTGTCGAAGACAGTCTCACTCGGGTAAGGGACAAGCAGGAATCCCACTACAATAAAAGTGCACCCGCAGAACCCTTCACACCAGGAGAAGTTATGTTAACCCCTTCCCGACCCGTGTCACACCGTTTGTGACATGGAAAACAGTTCGTTCCCGACCCATGTCACAGCGTCTGTGACATGGAGGGAAAGAGCCCCTGCAGCGCCTGCGAGCGGGGTCACTCAGGTGTCACAGTTGCTGATGCAACTAGACAACCTGAAGTTGACCCCAGGGGGGGTGGATTAACCCCCCCGTGCCTGGGACCCCTCCGATTGGTAGTTTCATTTTCACTTTTAGTGAAACTGCCAATCGGAATGAATGAAACATTTCACCAATGAAAATTGGTGAAATATTTCAATCTGGGCATAGCCTGATGCTTACAGCATCAGCCATTGGCTGGGGGGAGTGTCACCTCTGTCCTTCCCCCCCAGATCTGATTGGGGCTAGTGTCCATGTGACGCTAGCCCTCCAATCAGATGTGGAGGAGGAAATTTAAATGGCTAACCAAATTCCTCAGCTTCTATCCTGTCCGTGGATGCTGAGGAGATTGGTTAGCCGCCGCCGACGTCGACCCCAGACCCGCCAGCGACCCGCCAGAGACCCTCCAGCAACCCCCGCCAGAGACCCGCCAGCGACCCTCGCCGCCAGCGACCCCCGCTTCCTGCGATCCGCTGCCGCCCGCGATCCCCTGCCGCCCCACATTGCTGCCGCCGGTAATTGTTTCTCCCCTTGTCTCACTCCAGCCCCCACTTAGCCCCCGACCCCCCCCTCCATCCCCTACCACCCCCCACCCCTCCACCCCAGCCCAATTTCCTACCGCTCCCTCCGCTCTCTCCCACGTCTTCATCCACCGGCTGCTGCTCTCCTTCTGACAGCCGGTGGTCTCCTGCGCCTGTGATCACAACACCATCCCCCAGTCCCAGGGATCACAACACCATCCCCCAGTCCCAGGGATCTCACCCCCCCCAGGGATCTCACCCCCCCCAGGGATCTCACCCCCCCAGTGATCTCACCCCCCCAGTGATCTCACCCCCCCAGTGATCACCAGCCCCCCCCCGCCATCCGAGTGATCACCCCCCCTGCTGCCTGCCGGCTCCTACCCCCCTTTCTGCCCAGTGATCACTGCTGGCTCTTCCATCTCCTCAACCCCCTCCTGCGCCCCGTACGCCTGAGCGCGCCCCCTCCTGCGCCCCGTACGCCTGAGCGCGCCCCCTCCTGCGCCCCGTGCGCCTGACTGCGCCCCCTCCTGCGCCCCGTGCGCCTGACTGCGCCCCCTCCTGCGCCCCGTGTGCCTGACTGCACCCCCTCCTGCGCCCCGTGCGCCTGACTGCACCCCCTCCTGCGCCCTGTGCGCCTGACTGCGCCCCCTCCTGCGCCCCGTGCGCCTGACTGCGCCCCCTCCTGCACCCCGTGCGCCTGACTGCGCCCCCTCCTGCGCCCCGTGCGCCTGACTGCGCCCCCTCCTGCGCCCCCTCCTGCGCCTGACTGCGCCCCCTCCTGCGCCTGACTGCGCCCCCTCCTGCGCCCTGTGCACCTGACCGTGCCCCCTCCTGTGCCCCGTGCGCCTGACCGTGCCCCCTCCTGCGCCCCGTGCGCCTGACCGCCCCCACACGTGATTTACACCAAGCACTCACACATACACACGTACACTCATACTAATAATAAAGTTTAGATTTTTTTTTTCCCCACAGCACACAAAATGTCCCGCCCGTCCCGCCCTAGGGCGTACTCAGCTGAGGAGGCATATTCATTTATTGCCTCCGAAGCTGATAGTGAGGGAGAGGACCCCACGTTCCTCTATTCCTCTCATTCTTCCTCCTCCAGTGACACCGAGCCGGCACCAAGACGACGTCAGAGGTCAAGGCATCGTCCGGAGGCCGTGGAAGAAGACCCACAGCCATCTGTAAGTAACCCTCAACCTGGTGCTAGTCACGCCCAACCTAGCACCAGTGCCCCGGTGTGGACCCCCGTCCCTGAAAATTACGCTCCGCGGATTCCTGATTTCCTTCCCCAATCAGGAATCCAGTTTGAGACCGCAAACCTCAGGGAAATAGACTTTTTCAAAGTCTATTTCTCTGAGGCCATTGTCAGTCTCATGGTGGAGCAGACTAACATTTACGCCCAACAATTTTTGTCTGCAAACCCAAATTCAATGTTTTCTACTTGGAGTCCCGTTGACTCAGTAGAAATGTTAAAATATTGGGGACTGGTACTTCACATGGGGATTGTGAAGAAACCAGAAATCCGTCAATGCTGGAGTACCGATATTTTATATCAAACTCCAGTGTTCGGAATGGTGATGACCCGCAAAAGATTTGAGGTCATTCACAAATTTTTACATTTCAGGGATAACACGGACAGCCTTCCCCGCGATGACCCGAATTTTGACAGATTGTTCAAAATTCGTCCGGTCATAGAACACTTCAGCAAGAAGTTTGCTGAAGTGTACGTTCCCCAAAGGGAAATTTCTGTGGATGAATCCCTCATCCACTTCAAAGGGAGGCTTCAATTCCGACAATACCTGCCCAGTAAGAGGGCCAGGTACGGAATAAAGCTCTACAAGCTGTGCGAGAGTGCCTCAGGGTACACTCACAGCTTTAGAGTTTACGAAGGAAAGGATTCGAGGATTCAGCCCCCAGAATGTCCACCTGCTCTGAAGGTAAGTGGGAAAATAGTGTGGGATTTGATCCGCCCACTGCTTGATAAAGGTTACCATCTATATGTTGATAACTTTTATACAAGCATTCCCCTATTTCAGTCCCTCTCTGCCAGAGCTACCGCCGCTTGCGGTACTGTGCGCAGAACCCAGAGGGGTCTCCCTTTGACGCTAATTGAGCAGGTTTTCCCAAAGGGTGAGAGCCGAGCTCAAAGTAGCGGCAACATGGTTGTGGTGAAGTACAAAGACAAAAGGGACGTCTTTTTCTTGACCACAATCCATGGTCCCGGCACCACGGCCACCAACGTTAGAGGTACCCAAGCACCGGTCCGCAAACCGGACTGTGCCCTGGGGTACAACAAGCACATGGGGGGAGTTGATCTTTCTGATCAAGTCCTCCAGCCCTACAGTGCGATGAGGAAGGCGAAAGTCTGGTATAAAAAACTGGCCGTGCACATCGTTCAAATGGCACTGTATAACGCATACGTGCTGTCACGATGTGCAGGCCAGACCACCAACACCTTCCTCAACTTCCAGGAGGCGGTGATAAAGGCCCTGATTTTTAGAAGCGAAGAAGAAGCGGGCCCCAGCACCCCTGGAACTCGAGTCTCCCGTGTGGTACCAGGGCAGCATTTTCCTGGTGAGGTCACGGTAAGAAAAAGGTGCCGGGTCTGCCATAAAAGGGGGATAAGAAAGGTCACCCGTTTCCAATGTGAAACGTGTCCTGATAAACCGGGACTGTGTTTGAATGAATGTTTCAAAATTCGTCACATGTCCCCGGACTAAACACATCCTGACCTTCCCTACAGAACTCACCCACACTAGCATGACATACAAAACATCACGCACACACACAACAACCTCACGTACACTACAACACACACCAACCTATGTCAGGTTGGTGTGTGTGTTGTAGTGTATGTGAGGTTGTTTGTGTGTGTGTGTGGTGTATACACCACACCACACACCAAACTCACATACACTACATCTAGATAAGTTCCCTGGGGGGTCTAGTTTCCAAAATAGGGTCACTTGAGGGGGAGCTTCAATGTTTACACACAGGGGCTCTCCAAAAGCAACATGGTTCCAATTTGTTAGCGGACACCATGTCTTGTTTGGACAGCCCCTGTGTGCCGAAACATTGGAGCTCCCCCACAAGTCACCCCATTTTGGAAACTAGACCCCCCAAGGCACCTATCTAGATGCATAGTGAGCACTTGGAACCCCCAAGTGCTTCACAAATTGATTCGTAAAAATGAAAAAGTATTTTTTTTCCACTTTTTCATTTTTATAAATCAATTTGTGAAGCACCTGGGGGTTCCAACTGCTCACTATGCATCTAGATAGGTGCCTTGGGGGGTCTAGTTTCCAAAATGGGGTCACTTATGGGGGAGCTCCAATGTTTACACACACAGGAGATCTCCAAACGCAACATGGTTCCAATTTGTTAGCAGACACCATGTCGTGTTTGGACAGCCCCTGTGTGCCGAAACATTGGAGCTCCCCCACAAGTCACCCAATTTTGGAAACTAGAACCCCCAAGGCACCTGTCTAGATGCATAGTGAGCACTTGGAACCCCCAAGTGCTTCACAAATTGATTCGTAAAAATGAAAAAGTATTTTTTTTCCACTTTTTCATTTTTACGAATCAATTTGTGAAGCACCTGGGGGTTCCAACTGCTCACTATGCATCTAGATAGGTGTCTTGGGGGATCTAGTTTCCAAAATGGGGTCACTTATGGGGGAGCTCCAATGTTTACACACACAGGAGCTCTTTAAACGCAACATGGTGTACGCTAACAATTTCGGCTCAAATTGTTAGCGGACACCATGTTGCGTTTGGAGAGGCCCTGTGTGCCTAAACATTGGAGCTCCCCCACAAGTGACCCCATTTTGGAAACTAGACCCCCCAAGGCACCGATCTAGATGCATAGTGAGCACTTGGAACCCCCAGGTGCTTCACAAACTAATCCGTAAAAATTAAAAATACTTTTTTTTTTTACAAAAAATTTCTTTTAGCCTATTTTTTTTAATTTTCACATAGGTAACAGGATAAAATGCATCCTAAAATTTGTTGGGCAATTTCTCCTGAGTACACCGATACCTCATATGTGGTCATAAACCACTGTTTGGGCGCATGGCAGGGCTCAGAAGGGAAGGAGCGCAATTTGACTTTTGGAGCTAATTTTCCAATCAAAAAGTCAAATGGCTCTCCTTCCCTTCTGAGCCCTGTCGTGTGCCCAAACAGTGGTTTATGACCACATATGAGGTATTGGTTTACTCAGGAGAAAATGCCCAACAAATTTTAGGATGCAATTTACCCTGTTACCCATGTGAAAATTAAAAAATTTAGGCTAGAAAAAAAATTTTGTTAGAAAAATTAAAATGTTCATTTTTTTCTTCCATGTTGCTTTAGTTCCTGTGATGCACCTGAAGGGTTAATAATCTTCATGAATGTAGTTTTGAGTAGCTTGAGGGGTGCAGTTTTTGGAATGGTGTCACTTTTGGGTGTTTTCTGTCATGTACACCCCTCAAAGGGACTTCAAATGTGATGTGGTCACTAAAAAAAATGGCTTTGCAAATTTTGCTGGAAAAAAGAAAATTTGCTGATGAACTTTGAACCCTTCTAACTTGTGCTGATGTAAAGTAGACATGTGGGAAATGTTATTTATTAACTATTTTGTGTCACATCGCTCTCTAGTTTAGCAGAATAAAAATTCAAAATTTGAAAATTGCAAAATTTTCAAAATTTTTCCCATATTTTTGATTTTTTCACAAATAAACGCAAATATTATCGACCTAAATTTAATACTAACATGAAGCCCAATATGTCACGAAAAAACAATCTCAGAATCACTAGGATCTGTTGAAGTGTTCCAGAGTTTTTACTTCTTAAAGGGACACTGGTCAGAATTGACAAAAATACCAAGGTCTTTAGGGTCAAAATAGGCTGGGTCCTGAAGGGGTTAAAGAGGAAAAGGAGAAACCACAAACTTGATGACCAGTGGGAGAGAGAACCCTACACTGTGTTAAATTCAAGATATGATAAAAAAAGACCTGTTTGATTAGCAAAGACGGAGGAAGAACGACTGCAACGGTATCTAGAGACCATCTGTCCAGACCTGCTAAAGCCCCAAGAAGAAGTGCCTCTCACCGTACCAGAGGAGCCTAAAGAAGCAGTACTCCATACTGACTTAGGAGATTTCCCGGCAGATTGGCCTCAACTAGGAGGAGCAGTAATAATACCTGTGATCCACTTCTTTCAACAGCCAGAAGACCCTTCACAGCAAGTAGAGCCTGTAAGTGCTGCAGAAGAGCCTGCTCAAGAAGACTCCCCGTAAGAAGGATCCCCGGTTGGAGCAGAGCAAGAAGGCCCAGCCAATGGTATACTTGCCAGTAGTGTTGAGCCACCCCCGTAGTGTTCGAGTTCGGTTCGGTTCGTCGAACACCCGTGTGTTCGCCGAACTGTTCGTCGAACTGTTCGTCGAACACCTTCGAACACCGTTAAAACCAATGGCAGGCAAACAAAAACACATAGAAACACATAGAAAACACCTTCAAAGGTGTCCAGAAGCTGACAAACTGCTCAGAAGACACAACTAACACATGGAAAAGTGACAAGTACATATAGTCATGCGAAAAGAAAAGAGGTGGAGGAGTAAAAGGAGGGGGAGACACAGATATAGGCATGTCATGCCCTTCTAAAATCCAAAAAGTGAGAAGCCGACACGTTCAGTCCGCTCCTGCCCGTGCCACCTCCGTGTCGCCGGGTTTGTGCCAGAGCCGCGGTGAACCCTGACGGCCAGCCCCCCTCTCCCAATACTGGTGCCTGTCCGCTGGTGGGTCGAGCGAGCCCCCCTGTGGTGGAGGCACCTCTAAGCTTTTTAATTTAAATTGTCTCTCTAATTTGAATAAATACACTTTAAATCCATTTACAAGGATCTATTGGAGGGCAAGTCTCATGCCAGCAGCCGCGTAATTCCAGCTCCAGTAGCGTCCACTAAAGATGCTGCAGTTAAAAAGCTTTTATAAGGATCGAGCTCGGCTGTCCACCGCAAGGCAACCTATTGCCTGTCCGAGACCCTATGCCTTGGGGTGCCTCCTGATGCTCTTCACTGAGTATCCCGTGGTCCCGAAGCATTTCCTTTGAAAAAATGAAGTGTCCAAACTACAGGTGGTGTAGCTTGCTTAACAGCCGGGATAATCCGCTGACTAGCAGACCCTGCTACTAGGCACAAAGTATTTCCTGGGCTAGATGCAGTTAAAAATTTGTAATTAGATACTCTCGTTGGATGCTGAGAAAGCATTCCATAGAGTCTCCTGGCACTCCATATATGATTCTCTTAAAAAGCTTGGGGTAGGGGTCTAGGGGACCCTTTTATAGCCAAAATCACGGCCCTGCATCGCAATACGTCACCTAGGCTGAAGATAAATGGAATTGTAGCACCCTGAGGGCTCGGTTGCTACAGAGGTATTGCACCTCACCCAGAGGTGTGATATCTCACTCTCAGGTAAGGATGTAGTGTGGATCAGGACCCGACACCTGCATGCATTACACCACATTGCCGTGGGGCAGGGCGACCAATATGCCCCTGAGATGGGCACGACAGTCCCTGTCCCTGGCTGGAGTGGGGGGAGGGAACACTGAGGAAGGGGAACCCTGTAGTGCAGGAGCAGGGAGGAAGCAGTTCCTGGGTGCATTGAGAAGGGAGTATAAAAGGTGGGCACCATCTTAGTTCAGTGCAGAGAAGTCTGAGCAGAAGTGGCAGGGAGCAGGGGCTCTGCATGAGCTCTGCTCCGGAGGCGGGCCTAGTAACAGAGGCCCAGGCCTGGAAGAGGGAGAAGGAAGGAAGAGGAGCGGAGAAGGCTCCAGGAACGAGGAACGAAGGGATCTCAGAGGTGCGGACGGGCGAGTCGCCACCGCACGCCCGAATCCACCTGCGTGGAGGGGTCAGGCCAAAGGGGGAGACCGGTCCCCGAAACTAGTGGAGGCAGGAAACGACCCTCAGCTAGAAACAGGAGGCTGTGACATTTTATGTGGCGCAGCCCCTCGCTACACCCGCTAGGAAGGCACCACATAGGGTCAGGGAAACTGGCGCCAAGTTTACCAAGAGGAGGCCCGAGGCAGCCGGACAGAAGGGTTGGTAAGAAAGGCCAGACAAAGGACACACAAAGGGGGTCCTGGAAGCACTCCAAAGTTATCTGGGAGTTGTCTGAGCCCCTCACCTGGTGAGCACAGTACGACGTGGGCAGCCGTTACCTGCAGACGTGGTCTGGATAATAAGAACTGTGAGTAAAGGCCCTGGACTGCATCACTGACTCCGTGTCATTACTGCTGCTGCCCTGCACCATCACCCCCATCCTCCGCATACACTGCCCTGAGGCTATACTCCTCCCGTGGGGAGTTATGCTACGCTCTGCTGCACCCACAACACCAGCCTCAGCGGTCTGCCCTGGAGCGGCGGTTCACTCTGACCGCAATCCACGGGTGGCGTAGTCGTACATTTAAACATCAAAAACACATAAATAGTTCCGCCACTGGTTTGACCGCCCTGAGCCACGGAACCGGGCTGCTGCCACGGAGACTACAACCACCAGCATCCACCAAAAAGCGTCCGGCTCCGGGTGTCCCAAGGCCCAGGGGGTGCGTCAGAACATTTTCATCACCTTTCACAATCACCAATGGGACAAGGCAGGGATGTTCTCTGTCCCCTCTCTTATACATCCTAGTGACGGAGCACCTGCTCTCATCAATTCGCCATAACCCCAATATTAGGTGGATTGAGGTGGGAGGCACCGAGTACAAGTGCTCTCTATTTGCTGATGATGTCCTAGTATATATCACTCAATCACATATATCCATCCATGCTGTTATGGCTGAAATAGATCACTTTGTTACATGGTCAAATTTTAAAATCAATGCAGCGAAGTCTGAGGCCCTCGATGTCTCCCTCCCCAAATCCATATAGGATTCCATCCAGTCCAACTTTCCCTTTGCCTGGCCCTCACAGGGTATCAAATACTTAGGAATTCCTATTCATAGAGACCTCTCCCATCTATATTATCTTAATTTTGGGCCCTTTATTGAACAACTCCATACAGACCACGGTTGGCAAGTTAGAACTGTAAGATTCACTACGTGAACCACTGGTGTTTTGTGGAAAAGCACATGTACACTGTGTTCCAAATTATTATGCAAAAAGTGTTTAGGAGTGATAAGGGAAGAATTTGTTTGTTTGTCAGTTAAACTCATTGATGGTGATGTGTGTCAGGGCTCTTTATATCACTGTAAGCAATTGCAGACACCTGTGCTAATTAGTTTGGCAGGTGTGTCCAATGAAAGGCAAGACTACTTAAGAAGGCTGTCTCACATTATTAAGCAGCCTACATTTTCTGCCAAAATGGGAAAGAAAAAGGATGTGTTGGCTGCTGAGAAGCAACAAATTGTGGAGTGTTTAGGTCAAGGCATGACTACAATCAACATTGTGCGATGATCAGGATGAAGTGTCTTGGCAATCAAGAAGTATGTAGCTGATTCACAGTACACACGTGTGCGTGCTGATAAGGGCAAATTGAGGACTCTTTCCTACAGGCAATTACGTCAGGTTGAAAGAGCAGCGGCAAAAAAGCCTTGTCATAGCAGCAGACAAGTTTTTGAAGCAGCTTGTGCCTCCAACGTCCCCCGAACAACAAGATGCAGGGTCCTTCAGAGGTTTGCAGCTGTGCATACGCCATCCTGTCGACCTCCTCTATCCACTTCACACAAGCAGAAACTGCTCCAGTGGGCCAAACATTACATGAAGACTGATTTCAAAACTGTTTTGTTCACGGATGAGTGCCGTGCAGCGCTCGATGGTCCAGATGGATGGAGTGGAGGATGGCTGGTTGATGGACACCCCACGCAAACACGGCTACAGCGCCAACAAGGAGGAGGTGGAGTAATGTTTTGGGCTGGAATCATGGGGAGAGAGATTGTCGGCCCCTTTAGGATCCCTGAAGGCGCTAAAGATGAATTCCATAATGTATGTGGATTTTCTCAAACAGCACTTCCTGCCATGGTTCAAGAAGAAGAACCGTGTATTTCACAGCAAGATCAATTTTCTGCATGATAATGCACCATCTCATGCTGCACATAAAACATCTGCATCTCTGGCTGATATGGGCACAAAAGGGGACAAACTTATGGTGTGACCCCCATGCTCCCCTGACCTCTACCCCATTCAGAACCTTTGGAGCATCATTAAAAGGAGTGTCTATGATGGCGGGAGGCAGTTCACATCTAAGCAACAGCTCTGGGAGGGTATTCTGTCCTCATGCAAAACAATTGAAACAGAAACCATCCAAAACCTGACAAATTCAATGGACGAGAGAGTTCAGAAGCTCCTTTCGAACAAGGGGTCCTATGTGAAAATGTAACATCACCTAGAATAAAGTTTTGAGTTGAAAACTGTTTGATTTCAGTTTCTAACAACCTGCTAATGCTTATAATTTCAAAAATGACCATTTTTTTGGTCTTTATTAAAATGAAAAGGTTGATTGAAAAGTTTGGGGGATCTAAGAGTGTGGCAACCCAGTAGTCATGATTACTTCGAATTCTGACAATATGAAGGTCATGCTGCAGGTAGTGCAGCAAGAAGGCACTTATGTGTCTTGCGCATCTCGGAGCCCCAAAATTATTTTCCGGGCTAGATGCAGCTAAAAATTATTATTAATTTTAAATCTGGTGAAGCTTTAGTATAGATGGCCTAATAGGATCAGTGCTGCACACTGCTACAAAGCCCAAATTATTTTCCAGTCAAGATACAGATAAACATGATTAGTAATTTTAAATCTGGTGGAGCTTATTATAGATGGCCTAATAGAATCAGTGCTGCACACTGCTACAAAGCCCAAATTATTTTCCAGCCAAGATACAGATAAACATGATTAGTAATTTGAATGCTTAAAACGGTTGGTAGGGTGATTTTAACCAATCATCAAGCTTTTACTCTCCCCAGGATGACACAGGGGTAGAAAAGTCGTTTCGGATCCATGATTTGTTCATCTTTATGAACGTGAGTCTGTCTACATTATCAGTGGAGAGCCGCGTGCGCTTATCTGTCAGCACACCACCAGCAGCGCTGAACACACGTTCAGACAGAACGCTGGCTGCGGGGCATGACAAGATCTCCAAGGCATAAGTGGCTAGCTCCGGCCATTTATCCAGATTGGAAGCCCAAAAAGAGCAAGGGTCCAGTGACACTGTCGTGGCTTCAATGTTTACTTGGAGATACTCCTGTACCATCGTCTCTAGGCGTTGACTATGTGTCAGACTTCTTGTCTCCTGTGGCCTTGCAAAGGATGGGCTAAAAAAGTGGTGAAATGATTCCGCAAAATTGATGTTACCAGCAGATACTGTGGTTCTGTTACGGTTTGAGTGCTGAACACTTGACGGTCCCACGGTTGGCAAGTTGGAACTGTGAGATTCACTACGTGCACCACTGGTATTTTGTGGAAAAGCACATGTAAGATTCTGCAACAGTCTCTGCTGATACTCCTGCATGCGTGCATCCCTTTCTATGGCAGGAATAATTTCTGCAAATTTACTTTTGTACCGGGGATCTAACAGTGTGGCAACCCAGTAGTCAGGATTATTTCTAATTCTCACAATTCGAGGGTCATGTTGCAGGTAGTGCAGCAAGAAGGCACTCATGTGTGTTGCGCATCCAGGAGCACCAAGTCCCTGTTGTGTTGGTGGCGAGGTAACAATCATGCTTCCTTCCTCTGTCCTCTCCCCCCAACCTCGCACAACAGAAATGTGATCAAGGTCTCCCTCATCTGATGAGTCTTCCATCAGTTCGTCCTCCACTTCTTCCTGGGCTCCTGCACCTTCCTCACTAGTTTGGCTGCTACCATGCGCCCTGGTAAAACCATCTCCCCCACCCTCACATGCCTGCCGCCTTGGTGCTGCCGACCGTCTGGACCTTGCAGATGTTAGCCCTTCCGCATACAACTCCTCCTCCTCTACTTCCTCCACCTCCTCTTGTGCCACCACCTGACTCCGAATTCTGTTTAACATGTGCTCCAGCATGTAAATCACCGGAATAGTCATGCTGATAATGGCATCGTCAGCACTAAACATCTTCGTCGCCATTTCAAAACTGTGCAGAAGGGTGCATAGGTCCCTGATCTGAGACCACTCCTCCAGCGTGATTTGCCCCACCTCTGGATCTCGTTGGCCCAGGCTATACGTCAGAACGTATTGCACAAGGGCTTGTCGGTGCTGCCACAGTCGCTGCAACATGTGCAGAGTTGAATTCCACCGGGTAGGCACATCGCATTTTAGCCGGTGAAGTGGCAGGCCCAACGACTTCTGTAGAGATGTAAGTCGCTGAGCTGCGGGATGCGAACGGCGAAAGTGAGCACACAGCGACCGTGCCCTCTGCAGAAGGCCATCTAGTCTGGGATAGTGGGCTAAAAATTGCTGGACAACCAGGTTCAACACGTGAGCCATACAAGGCACGTGTGTGACATTGCCCCGACGAAGGGCCGCACCCAGGTTTGCAGCATTGTCGCACACGGCCTTCCCTGGTTTCAGGTCCAGTGGAGACAACCATTCATGAAATTGGTTCTCCAGAGCTGACCACAACTCCTTAGCTGTGTGACTCACATTTCCCAGACATTTCAATGTAAAAACCGCCTGATGACGTTGAGCCCTACTGCCAGCATAGTAAGGAGGTGTGCAGGATCCCTTCTGCGCAGTTAGAAAGCTTGTGGCATGACCAGACAGGCTTTGGGTGCAGGTGGAAGACCGAGAGGAGGTTGAGGAGGCAGAAGCAGTGGAGGAAATTTGACATAAAGAGGATTGACGCACAACTCGTGGGGACGGCAAGACTTGGACAGCAGCCCCTTGTCCTGCTGTCACCATAGTTACCCAGTGCCCAGTCAGCGACATGTAACCCCCCTGTCCATGCCTACTCGTCCAAGTGTCTGTGGTGAAATGCACCCTGTCACACACAGAGTTTCTCAAAGAAGCGGTGATGTTGTGTGCGACAGGCTGGTGGAGCGCAGGCACACCTTTCTTTGAGAAGTAGTGCCGACTGGGCATCTGGTACTGGGGCACTGCGACGGACATAAGGTCTCGAAAATCCTCTGTGTCCACCAGGCGGAAAGGCAGCATTTCTGTAGCCAAGAACTTGCAGATGGTGAAATTCAACCTCTTAGCTTTCTCATGGCTAGGAGGAAATGGTCTTTTACTTGTCCACATCTGAGGGACCGAGGGCTGGCTATTGTGCTTAGACGGGGTTGATAAGGGTGTCCCCGGCAAACTGCCGGTTTGTGAGGAAGATGCAGGCGGACTTGTTAGGTTGCCTTGATCCAAAGGTGGTGCTATCGATGTCGGACAGCGCTCAACACCAGCTGGTGTTACCACCTCCAAAGAAAATGATGACCTGCCAATCACGCTGGCTGTTGCGGGTAAAGAGGTGGCAGGTCTGCGCCCCAAAACAGGTGTGACTGCTGTCCCCCCAGTCACAGAGGATGAAGAGGCCGCGGATGCACAAGATATGGCAGACGGTGGTTGGCCCGGCCGGCTAGGCCACATTGTAGCACACTGAGCTTCCCACTGCAACTTATGCTTCATGTCCATGTGCCGGTTCATGCATGAAGTACTCAAACTATGTATTTTTTGGCCTCTACTTAGCTTTTGCTGACAAATGTTACAGATAACACGAGTTGGGTCATCTTTATCGATCTGAAAAAATGCCCAGGCTATGCAAGGCTTAGCACCCATGCGACCTGAAGAGCCACCACGACTTGTGGTGAGAGGCAGAGTTGTGTTTGAGGATGCAGTTGTTGACGTGCTTCCAGTACTACGTCTCTGTCCAGGAAGGCGCAACCTGACCTCGTCGTCACTAGCATCTTCCTCCACCTCCTCTGCTGACCTCATCTCTTGGCTGACTGTGGGTTGACAGTAAGTGGGATCTCCAACCTCATCATCATCACCCTGTGCGTTATCACACCCGTCGTCCTCAGAGCCAACCTGTTCCTGCCCTGACAAAAAACTAAAGTTGTCGCTCCAATCAGGTATTTGAGTCTTATCATCGTCTTTGTTAGAACCTTGCTGTTAGGTTTTTTTTCCTTTGCTGGTCACATGACCTTGTTGGCCTATTTAATCCTGCTCCGCCCTTCTGGCTTTGCTGGACTTCATTGTATATCTACTTTCTAGCTAGCCTGTGCTCTGTATCTAACTCTGTTAGTTTGCTTGGTCTACGGACCTCTATGTTCTATCTATTTTGTTTGTTCGTCTGTCTGCTACTATTTCTGTTAGCAGGTGTCCCATATTCCTCCCAGTCCTTAGTACTTGTAGGGATTCCCTCCCCACATCTATAGGTCTCCGTACAGACTAGATTAGGACTTTAGCAGGTCTGATCGCAGGATCAGGTTCCCTGTTACATCGTAGGGATTCAGCTGAGTCCTATAGTAGGGACAGATCTCCTCTCTTTCCTTAGCTTTGGTAGCAGAACATAACAGTAAGTCCAGCCTGCAAATTCTCTAAGGAAAGATTTTTTTTTTTTGTTCCATCATGGTGTCGGTTCAGGATTTGGCTAAACACCTGCAGGGACTCTCTCTGGAAGTGGCCGAGCTCCGTCAGCACGTGAGTAACTGTCCTGGAGCATATTTCTTGGAGCCTAAGGTATGTTTGCCGGATTTATTTTTTGGTGAACATCGAGAATTTTTTTCATTTAAAAATGCTTGCTTATTGTATTTTTGTTTGAGACCCAAGTCCTCTGGGGATGAATCCCAGCGCGTAGGGTTCATAATGTCACTTTTGCGCAAAGAGCCTCAGGAGTGGGCCTTTTCTTTGCAACCTAGTGATACATGCTTCAGATCAGTGGATAGTTTTTTTTCTGCTTTAGGACTATTATATGATGATCCTGACCGTGTGGCATCAGCTGAGACTGAGTTGAGACGTTTAAAACAAGGATCAGGTAATGTCGAAAAATATTGTACTCATTTTCGTCGTTGGTCCACTCAAACAGGGTGGAACGATTCTGCTCTGAAAAGTCTATTTCTTGCTGGGCTCAGTGAAAGGGTTAAAGACCTGCTAATTGCTTATCCTACACCTGAGGATTTGCAACAGGCTATGCAATTAGCTATACGGGTGGATAGAAGACTGCGTGCTAGGGTTAATGAGAGCAAATCCTCTGCTATGTCAGTTTCTGGTTATGATAATGTGTGTACTAACAGTGGTGAACCGATGGAGATTGGATCGGTGGCACCTCGCTCTCAAGAAAAAGACCGTCGTTTTTCGGAAGGCTTGTGTTTCTATTGCGGAAAATCTGGTCATTTGATTAAAGGCTGTGAGCTTCGTATGAAGAAAGAAAAAAAAATGGTCAGTCACGCCCGTATTGCCTGTTTAAATTCCAAGGGTATATTTTTAGCTGCTTCCACGATTGCTCAGGAAAAATTAATGGAATTTCGGGTGTTTGTTGATTGCGGGTCTACACTGAATGTAATTGATGGGGGATTCGTGGAAAAACTCAATTTAAAACCTGAACCTTTATCATCCCCCATTGCTGTGGTTTCTGTGGATGGCTCCCCTTTGAAGAATATTACTCTCAAGGTCAGTGAATTTCCTCTCACTATTAATGGTGTTCACCATGAGAAATTGGATTTGGTAGTGTTGAATAACTTGCCTTCTCCAGTAATATTGGGTTTGCCCTGGTTAAAATTTCACAATCCTGTACTGGATTGGTCTACCAGTGAAATTAAATCCTGGAGCCATAAATGTTATGACAAGTGTTGTAACGGGCGTATTGCAGCTTTGGATAGGGGAGAATTGCCTGTTCCTATTCAGGATTTTTGGAGAGTTTTTTCTGAGAAGGAATCGCAGGTTTTGCCTCCCCATAGAGACTATGATTGTTCTATTGAATTTGTCCCTGGAGCGACTCTTCCTAAAAGTCGTTTATTTAACCTTACTATTCCTGAGAGGAAGGCTTTGGAGGAATACATACAGACAAGTTTGGCCGCCGGTCACATTAGGCCCTCTAAGTCTCCTGTGGCGGTTGGATTTTTTTTTGTAAAAAAAAAGGACGGCGGTTTACGTCCTTGTCTGGATTTTCGTGAGATTAACAAAATTACGGTACGCAATCCTTACCCACTGCCATTGATTCCTGATCTGTTTAACCAGTTATTGGGGGCCAAGTGGTTCTCTAAAATTGACCTTAAGGGGGCATACAATCTGTTGCGCATGAAGGAGGGTGATGAATGGAAGACTGCTTTTAACACTCCTGTGGGTCATTTTGAGAATCTGGTTATGCCTTTTGGTCTTACTAATGCTCCTGCATTTTTTCAGAATCTGATTAATGACATCCTTAGACCTTTGATCGGTAAAAATGTGGTTGTGTATTTGGATGACATTTTGATTTATTCGCCAGATCTGGAGTCTCATTGGCGGAGCGTGCGTGAGGTATTACAGTTATTAATGGACAATTCGCTTTTTGCTAAGCTGGAGAAATGTGAGTTCGCTGTACAGAGAATTAGTTTTTTGGGCTACATTATCTCCAGCAAAGGTTTTGAGATGGATCCGGTTAAGGTTCAGGCTGTGCAGGAATGGCCTAGGCCTATTGGTTTGAAATCGATACAGAGGTTTTTGGGTTTCGCCAATTACTACAGAAAATTCATAAAAAATTTTTCTAGTATTGTCAAACCTCTGACTGATCTCACCAGGAAAGGTGCTGATGCGGTTCAGTGGTCTTCTGAGGCCATTGAAGCTTTTGTGTATCTCAAGGAGAGGTTCACCTCTGCTCCCATCCTTATGCAGCCTGATGTTACTAGGCCGTTTTTGGTTGAGGTTGATGCTTCCTCTGTGGGGGTTGGCGCAGTATTGTCTCAGGATAACGGGGATGGATTACATCCCTGTGCCTTTTTTTCAAAAAAATTTTCGGAGACTGAACTGAATTACGATATTGGTAATCGTGAATTATTGGCTATTAAACTCGCATTTGAACACTGGCGCCACTTCTTGGAAGGTGCAGAATTTCCCGTTCAGGTTTTTATGGATCATAAAAATCTGATATATCTTGATGCTGCCAAGCGCCTGAATGCCCGTCAGGCTAGGTGGGCACTGTTTTTCTCGCGGTTTAATTTCTCCGTTACTTACATCCCTGGTACTAAGAATGTTAAGGCGGATGCCTTGTCTCGCAGTTTTTCTCCCATAGTCGGTGCTGAGAAAGAGGAAAACATTTTACAAGAAGGTGTTGTGATAGTTGCTTTAGACTCCGTTTTGGAAGATGAGATTCTTAAAGCTCAGGAGAATGCCCCATCTAACACTCCTCATGGGAGGTTGTTTGTGCCTGGGACCTTTAGGAGAGATTTGTTTGTTGAGTGTCACGAATCTCGGTTGGCAGGTCATCCCGGAATCTCTGAGACCAAGAGACTGGTGGGTCGCAGTTTTTGGTGGCCTGGATGGCAGAAGAAAGTCATTAAGTGGGTGCGCCAATGTACTATATGTGCTAGATCTAAGTCCTCACATACTCCTGCTGCGGGGTTGCTTTGTCCTTTGGAGGTCCCCAGTGCTCCTTGGACACATTTGGCTATGGACTTTATAACTGACCTTCCCCCCTCTGAGGGTTTTACTGTCATCTGGGTGGTCGTGGACCGTTTTAGCAAGATGTGTCACTTGGTTCCCTTCGTCAAACTGCCCTGCGCTAAAACTCTCGCTAAGGCCTTTGTCAAGGAAATTGTCAGACTTCATGGCGTTCCTACTGACATTGTTTCTGATAGGGGTCCTCAGTTCGTGGCTCGTTTTTGGCGTGCCTTTTGTGACAGGTTGGGAATTCATTTGTCGTTTTCGTCCGGATATCATCCTGAATCTAATGGCCAGACAGAAAGGAAAAACCAGGATGTTGAGCAGTTCTTGCGTTGTTTTGTGGCAGACAATCAAGAGGGGTGGTCTGAGTTTCTGCCACTTGCCGAATTTGCTCTGAACAATCATACATCTTCTTCTGCTGGTTGTTCGCCTTTTTTTTGTTGTTCTGGGAGACATCCGTCGTTTGGGTCGTTCTCCAAGTTGGGATCTGCCGTGCCTGAGGAGGAGAATTTTTCCGGTGATTTGGAAAGAGTTTGGACGGATGTGCGTGGTAATCTTCAGGAGGCCAACAGAAAATCTAAAGACTACTTTGATAGGAAACGACAGGAGGTTTTGTTCGCTGTTGGTGACATGGTTTGGTTGTCCTCTAGGAATCTGCGGTTGAGGATTCCTTCTAAGAAATTGGGTCCCAAGTTTGTAGGGCCCTTTAAGGTGCTTCAGGTTGTCAACCAATCTGCTGTTAGGTTGGAGGTTCCTACCTCCTGGAGAATTAATCCGGTCTTTCATGTCTCTCTGTTAAAAAAAGCTGTTGTGTCGGATGGTGACGCCTCTGCCTCTGTTCCTCCGGTGGTGGAGGACGGGGAATATGAAATTTCTCGCATCCTTGACTCTAGACGGTATAGAGGTAGTTTGCAGTATCTTGTGGCCTGGAAAGGTTTCGGACCCGAGGATAACTCTTGGGTGAGGTCAGATGATGTTTCCGCGTCCAGACTTATCAGAGCGTTTCACAGGAGATTTCCTGATAAGCCTGGTCCTAGGGGATCCGGAGGATCCTCTTAGAAGGGGGGGTACTGTTAGAACCTTGCTGTTAGGTTTTTTTTCCTTTGCTGGTCACATGACCTTGTTGGCCTATTTAATCCTGCTCCGCCCTTCTGGCTTTGCTGGACTTCATTGTATATCTACTTTCTAGCTAGCCTGTGCTCTGTATCTAACTCTGTTAGTTTGCTTGGTCTACGGACCTCTATGTTCTATCTATTTTGTTTGTTCGTCTGTCTGCTACTATTTCTGTTAGGAGGTGTCCCATATTCCTCCCAGTCCTTAGTACTTGTAGGGATTCCCTCCCCACATCTATAGGTCTCCGTACAGACTAGATTAGGACTTTAGCAAGTCTGATCGCAGGATCAGGTTCCCTGTTACATCGTAGGGATTCAGCTGAGTCCTATAGTAGGGACAGATCTCCTCTCTTTCCTTAGCTTTGGTAGCAGAACATAACAGTCTTCCTCATTGTCTCCACCAACAGGAGTTACAGTTTGGGAATGAGGGTCTACATTATGGTCAGAACCTTCTGCGTCTGGTCCTGGATCCGACTCATAAAGATTCTGGGCATCAGTGCAGATCATTTCCTCGTCTGGATTGACAGAAGCGCTGGAGTCGACCTCTGATTCCCAGGCTATAGTATGAGTAAACAGCTCTGCAGACTCAACCATCTGTTCTACCTCATACTCAGACGGGCAGCTGGAGATTTGGGAGCTGTGAGGAAGCAAGTGTGATTGGGGTGACACCTTTGAGGACTGGAGTATTTGTGATGTTGAAGTTGATGTGGAGGAGAGCCCACTTAAAGGAGCACTTGATATTCGTTGAAGCACCTGCTGTTTTTGTGCCTCATCTGGAATTTGTAGCGATTGGCGTGGCCATAAGAAAGGGATCTTATCACATTGTCCGCTAAAAGAAGTAGACATTTTAGTTTGGCTGGAAGATGGTCTTTCTTCTGCAGATGTTACTGTTGCTTTAACACCTACCCCACGGACACAACCTTTTTTCCCCTTCCCAACACGCCTATTCCCCTTTCCACCAGCAGCAGGCCTTTTTCCACTCATTTTGGTGGTTAACTAATTAACAACTCTGGAGTTGTTTGCACAAAAAAACAATGGATGGGAACCGAGCAGAGCTGAGTGGCCAAACTGTGGTATTAGGCCAAAACTATTGGCTGGGTTAGATGCAGAAAAAAATTATATTCAATTTGCAACCTGATGGAGGTCAGTATAGATGGACTAATAGAGAAAGTCCCACACACTGCTAGAAGGCCAAATATTTTTTCAGAGCTAGATGTAGAAAAAAATATATTCAGTTTGCAACCTGATGGAGGTCAGTATAGATGGACTAATACAACAAGTCCCACACACAGCTAGAAGCCCAATATTTTTTCAGAGGTAGATGCAGAAAAAAATATATTCAGTTTGCAACCTGATGGAGGTCTGTATAGATGGATTAATAGAACAAGTCCCACACACAGCTAGAATCCCAATATTTTTTCAGAGGTAGATGCAGAAAAAAATATATTCAGTTTGCAACCTGATGGAGGTCAGTATAGATGGACTAATACAACAAGTCCCACACACAGCTAGAAGCCCAATATTTTTTCAGAGGTAGATGCAGAAAAAAATATATTCAGTTTGCAACCTGATGGAGGTCTGTATAGATGGATTAATAGAACAAGTCCCACACACAGCTAGAAGCCCAATATTTTTTCAGAGGTAGATGCAGAAAAAAATATATTCAGTTTGCAACCTGATGGAGGTCAGTATAGATGGACTAATACAACAAGTCCCACACACAGCTAGAAGCCCAATATTTTTTCAGAGGTAGATGCAGAAAAAAATATATTCAGTTTGCAACCTGATGGAGGTCTGTATAGATGGATTAATAGAACAAGTCCCACACACAGCTAGAAGCCCAATATTTTTTCAGAGGTAGATGCAGAAAAAAATATATTCAGTTTGCAACCTGATGGAGGTCAGTATAGATGGACTAATACAACAAGTCCCACACACAGCTAGAAGCCCAATGTTTTTTCAGAGGTAGATGCAGAAAAAAGTATATTCAGTTTGCAACCTGATGGAGGTCTGTATAGATGCATTAATAGAACAAGTCCCACACACAGCTAGAAGCCCAATATTTTTTCAGAGGTAGATGCAGAAAAAAATATATTCAGTTTGCAACCTGATGGAGGTCTGTATAGATGGATTAATAGAACAAGTCCCACACACAGCTAGAAGCCCAATATTTTTTCAGAGGTAGATGCAGAAAAAATATATTCAGTTTGCAACCTGATGGAGGTCTGTATAGATGGATTAATAGAACAAGTCCCACACACAGCTAGAAGCCCAATATTTTTTCAGAGGTAGATGAAGAAAAAAATATATGCAGTTTGCAACCTGATGGAGATCAGTATAGATGGACTAATACAACAAGTCCCACACACAGCTAGAAGCCCAATATTTTTTCAGAGCTAGATGCAGAAAAAAATTATATTCAATTTGCAACCTGATGGAGGTCAGTATAGATGGACTAATAGAATGATGCTATGCCCAAAAGATTTTACTTCACTAGGTGCAGTAAAAAAATTGGTATTCTATACACAGGTGGTATATCTTGCAACACAGATAGGCTACTCCACTGACTAACACACTCTGCAATAGGCCAAAAAGGATTACCTTTGCTAGATTCAGCCAAATGCTGTGAAAAAAACTTGCACAGCACTGGCACAGACCTGCCTGGCAAAAACTGATAGGAACTGATGTAACCTAGTCCTGAAAAGGACTCCAATTACAATTAGTCTTTACTCCCACAATCTATCTATTTAAGAGCACAGACCTGCCTGATAAAAGTCGTAGGAAATGCTGTAACCTAGTCCTTAAAAGGACTGCAATCACAACTATTCCCTACTCCCAAGCTATCTGTAGATTTGTGCGAAAATTGACTTGAAATTAACAAGGTATAGCGCACACAGCAACAGCGGTGCCGTCTAACACGCAGCTGCAGCAGTGAGAAAATGGTGGCGACGGGGAAAATGGCTTGGTCTTATAGGGCAAGGACATGTGACATACACTGCCAATGACACATGCCCTTGCTTGTGTGAAAAAAAGCACTTCGCTCCGTGTGTGCGCTGCTGATAGGCTGACAGATTGCACCTCCCCACTGTAAATGCGGGAAAGAGGAAAAAAAATGGAGATCTTCATTGTTCCTGCAGAGATCCATCCCCTGCCCCTCCCCCCACCCTGCTGTACACTCAAACTGCGTATTAACATTAATTTTTTTCATCATTACTGAGAAAAAATCCAGTTATGATTTTGGTGCACGAACAGTTATCGAACATAACCTCGAACAGCCGAATTTTTCTCAAATTGTTCGTGTTCGTGTTCGCCGAACGGCTCGAACACCGCCCAAAACAGCTCGAATTTGAGATTGGCGAACAGTTCGAGTAGAACAACGCTCATCTCTACTTGCCAGTCCTGTAGCGAGGTTAAGGCAACCCTGCAGTTCACCAACACTTAGAACTGACAGAATGGGAGGTAGTGCAAATACTAGTGCCTCACGCATCCCAATACCACGTAGGTCTACACGTAGTACACTAGGTCAGACCCCTGTCAGGTACAGAGAGTAAAGAAGGAAATTCTGACAGTGTAAATAGTTGCCCCTGGGGTAATATGTTATGTATTTTCATGTATTTATTAACTTGTGTTTTGCCTTGTAATGGACAATGTAAGTGATATGGACACTTTCCCTTGTTACCTCTAGTTACCCGTAAGGGTACATACAGAACTTTGTGGCTGAGTACTATGCGCAGCCTAAGAACTGCTTCTTGTATATAATTGCACTCCCTGGAGTGCCCCGTTAGGTGACCTCAGAAGGAAAACCTGTCTGGTGTGGCACTAACGGAGGTCCAACTCGGGATCACCATGCCCTGCAGCCACTCCAGGGCCTATGTTTATGGTTTGGGACAGGTCCCTCAAGCTACCAAGTACTCTGCCCTGTGAGATGGACATCCTATCGGGGAACCTCACCAAAAGAGACTTGAATTCTGAGGTTGCTTATTGTATATATGTATATATTTGTTATTTATAATGATTTATTATGTAACGTTTAAGCAAACAGCTTCCCATAAAGGGAAGATTGTTATTATTGTTGTTATAAAAAGTACTTTAGTCCGGGAGTACTGAGCTTTGCTAGGGGGGAATGTGGTGCCCCTGCTGTGCATTGGTGCCACAGATCCTAGAGGGGTGCATGGACGGATTCCTCCACAAGAGGCCCTCACAGCATTCACACACCTCCACCTTCCACCTCAGACCACCAGAGGGAGCCCGTTAGGGATATAAAAAGGGAAGGTGGAGCTAGGCAGTCAGTCAGTTCCTGCAGTAGATGAGCCTGAGAGGTCAGCCTGCAGTGGAGCTCAGTCTAGAAAACAGTTTTCTCAGGGGACAGAGGAAGTTCCAGTCCCTCTAGAGACAGCTCAGACTCAGGGAGCTCAGGTTAGTGAGCCCAAGGTGTGCCGACGCCGTAAGAGCGGTGAAGAGTAGCGAGGCCTACTGCCAGTGTGAAGCCTAGTGAGGGCCCCGAGCGCGGCCAAAGGCAAGTGGAGTAAGCGAGCTACATAGGGGGCAGAGGAGCTTAACCAGCTCACCCCACAACCATATACCGGACACCAGGTCCGAGTCTGCAAGGACCTCTAGGACCAGCAGAAACAACCGGAACCCCTGGCGAACTATATGTCCCACGAATACGAAAAGCTGACTGTAATACCAGGATCTGGAATCACAGAGGCCCAAGAGACCAGGGAGTGTGATCTCCAACAGAAGGCCCTACCACCAGGTCAGCAGGTGCAAGACAGAGACCAAGTTAGGCCTAGCTCCAGGCAGGTCATAAACTTAACAGGAAAAGGCAAGAAACAGGAGGCCCCACACCCGCTCACTGGGGAGAGTCCTGAAATGCACCCTTCACCCTACAGTGCCCTGGATCGTGCCTGAAACACCACCAGTAAAGGTACTGAAGTGAACTGTTGTGAGTGTGCCTATTCTTCTTCTGACCCGGCTGGGTCCCCTCTGTCCTGCATCCCCTCACTTACGCTGCCCTGAGGCCCCGCTCCACCTGTGGGGAGCCGCACCAACTAAGCTGCCGGATCACCGGCCTCAGAGGACTGCAGCAGCGCTACCACGGGCGGCGTCACAAACTCTCCCTATCCCATACACCTTTTCCCCAATTCCTTGCTTTTTAAGAGTGAGCCCAGGGTACGGCCTCGGGAGCCGGCCACCGCGGCATCCCCCAAAACCAACAACTAGGCCCGGGTGCCGAGCCGTCCCCATCCCCTGGGTGCGTCACTCACACCACCGTATAAATCGGACAGCACATTTACCCATGTTATTCAATGAGGCAGTGCTGATTGCATGCTGCGATTTGACTCTGTATTTGGATGAGTGCGAGAAATACATCGGATGCCATATAGAACCAAAGTACGAGCATCCAATTTTTACGGATACATTACAACTCTGTAAGATATGAAACTGTAAATGGTCTTATAAATGATTAATAGCTGCTGAGTAAAAAAGCGGATTGCATACGGATGACAAATGAGAAAAAAATAGTTCCACATCTATGGATGGAAATTGGACCGATTTTTTTATACTCTTGAGTGACCCTAGCCATAGGCTGAGCGCAAAGAAATCTGCAATTTATACTTTATGCCGCAATACAGCAATATTGCAGTATGTAGTATAAGCGATTAAGCGATCATAGGATAAAGTCCCTTAGGAAGACTAAAAAATAAAAAACTAAATTTAAAAAAGGGACTTAAACATATATAAAAAATGAACATTTAAATCTTCCTCCTTTTCCCAGTTTTAAAACAAATAAAACAAATAATAATAAATATAATTGATATCACCACATCCATAAAAGTCTGTTCTATCAAAATATAAGATTATTAAAACATACGCTGAACGGTGAAAAAAAAAAGAATCAAAACACCAGACTTTCAGCTTTACAATCACTGCAGTTCCCCCCCAAAAATTCAATAAAAAGTGATTAATATGTCGTATGTAGCCCAAGTCTGACATCAATGAAAGCTACAGCTCCATCTTTGGAAAAATAAAATGGCTACTAGTGGCACACGCAAACTTTTTTGGTCTTAAAATTTCAATTTTTTTTTCACCACTAATATACAGTGAAGGAAATAATTATTTGATCCCTTGCTGTTTTTGTAAGTATTCCCACTGACAAAGAAAGACATGAACAGTCTATAATTTTAAGGGTAGGTTAATTTTAACATTGAGAGATGGAATATCCAAAAAAAATCAAGAAAATCACATTGTATAAATTAGATAAATTTATTTTAATTTTGCAGTGAGAAATAAGTATTTGATCCCCTACAAATCATTATGAGTTCTGGCTCCTACAGACCAGTTAGATTCTCCTAATCAACTCATTATTACCTGCTTTAAAGACAGCTGTCTTACATAGTCACCTGTATAGAAGACTCCTGTCCACAGACTCAATTAATCAATCAGACTCTAGCCTCTACAACATGGGCAAGACCAAAGAGCTTTCTAAGGATCTCAGAGACAAGATCATAGACCTGCACAAAGCTGGAATGGGCTACAAAACCATAAGTAAGACGCTGGGTGAGAAGGAGACAACTGTTGGTGCAATAGTAAGAAAATGGAAGAAATACAAAATGACTGTCAATCGACATCGATCTGGGGCACCATGCAAAATCTCACCTCATAGGGTATCCTGGATCATGAGGAAGGTGAGAGATCAGCCTAAAACTACACAGGGGGAACTTGTTAATAATCTCAAGGCAGCTGGGACCACAGTCACCAAGAAAACCATTGGTAACACATTACGCCTTAAAGGTTTAAAATCCTGCAGTGCCCGCAAGGTCCCCCTGCTCAAGAAGGCACATGTGCAGGCCCGTCCAAAGTTTGCCAATGAACACCTGGATGATTCAATGAGTTATTGTGAGAAGGTGCTGTGGTCAGATGAGACAAAAATTGAGCTCTTTGGCATTTACTCAACTCGCCGTGTTTGTAGGAAGAGAAATGCTGCCTATGACCCAAAGAACACCGTCCCCACTGTCAATCATGGAGGTGGAAACATTATGCTTTGGGGGTGTTTCTCTGCTAAGGGCACAGGACTACTTCAACGCATCAATGGGAGAATGGATGGAGCCATGTACCGTAAAATACTGAGTGACAAGCTCCTTCCCTCCGCCAGGACATTAAAAATGGATAGCGGCTGGATCTTCCAGCAAGACAATGACCCAAAACATACAGCCAAGGCAACAAAGGAGTGGCTCAAAAATAAGCACAGTAAGGTCATGGAGTGACTTAGCCAGTCTCCAGACCTTAATCCCATAGAAAACTTATGGAGGGAGTTGAAGCTACGAGTTGTCAAGCAACAGCCTCAAAATCTTAATGATTTAGAGATGATCTACAAAGAGGAGTGGACCAAAATTCCTCCTGACATGTGCGCATCCCTCATCATCAACTGCAAAAAACGTCTGACTGCTGTGCTTACCAACAAGGGTTTTGCCACCAAGTATTAAGTGTTGTTTGCCAGAGGGATCAAATACTTATTTCTCTCTCTCTGCAAAATGCCAATAAATTTATCTAATTTATACAATGTGATTTTCTTGATTTCTTTTGGGATATTCTATCTCTCAATGTTAAAATTAACCTACCCTTAAAATTATAGACTGTTCATGTCTTTGTCAGTGGGCAAACTTACAAAAACAGCAAGGGATCAAATAATTATTTTCTTCACTGTATATATATTGTATATATAAAATATATCTACTAAAATATCTATACGATAATTAGCAAAGGGCTGAATACTTTCGCCAGCCACTGTATTTGTGGGCTGATTTGTTGTTTTTACAGTTTCTTTTTATCTTCTTCTTCCAAGAGCAGTAACATTTTTATTTTTCCATTGATACAGCCATATGATGGCTTTTTTTGTCCGATGAATGATAGTACAATAGCACAATTACAGCAATACCAAACGTACATAGTTATATATACAGGTGAATCTCACTAAATTAGAATATCATCAAAAAGTTAATTTATTTCACTTCATCAATATAAAAAGTGAAACTCATATATTATATAGAGTCATCACAAAACAGAGTGATCTATTTCAAGTGTTTATTTCTGTTAATGCTGATGATTATGGCTTACAGCCAATGAAAACACAAAAGTTATTATCTCAGTAAATTAGAATATTTTATAACAACAGCCTGAAAAATGTTTTTGAAATCTGAAATGTTGGCCTACTGAAATATATATTCAGTAAATGCACTCAATACTTGATCGGGGCTCCTTTTGCATCATGGTCAGAAACATGCAGGAACATCGTCTGATCATAACACATCTCCTGGGCAGGGGAGGAAGCAAAAGAGTATACAGACATTACAGCATGGGACCACAGCTGATTCTTTGAGGTAAAACATTGCTTAAAAAAACAGGCAGTGAAATGTTTTCCCTCACAAAAACAATCATTCGCAATCCCCTTCTGTAATATCTGTATACTCTTTTGCTTTCTCCCCTGTCCAGGAGCTGTGGTATGATCAGACCATGTTCCTGTACGGTCAGACACAGCTATTACACAGTACACAGCAGGGTCACATTTATAAGATTATCTCAGCACAGGAACATTTTATTTAATACATCCAATTCTGGAACTTGTTATTATTCCAAGATCTATTAATTAAAATTAACTTTGTTCGTGGGAAAACCCCTTTAAGTCCATGTCTCTTTAATAAACACCAGTCTCCTGTTGGCTTAGATGCAGCTGATTGACATTGTGTTGTTAGTTAGTCTATGTCGGAGCAGTTCTAACTCCAATTTAAAAGATTCTGGGATTCATTTTATAGCTGATGGTGACCAAGCAAATGCACAGATGTGTGATTTCCAAAGCTCTCCAATTAAGGAATGAAGATCACGTTTTTTATACTCTTTGTGAATATAGGCATATAGAGCGCTCTAAAAACTCATTTCTTTAGACTGGCCTATTGCCTTAACACACTTGTCTAACTGTCCCAGTTTGGCACATATCAAAATTTTCTTCAAAATAATGTTCATAACATCCATGCACTGATTAGCCTCTGTCTGTTCTGTACACATACTGGCTGGCAACCAGTTCATGTAGTGCTATGTACTTACCCTAATTAGCATATTATGGCTGTATTATACAATATTTGTACATTTTACCTTTTCTGTCCCCCCTATTTCCTCTTAGGCTGTAAGCTTGCAAGCAGGGCCCTCACTCATTTTAATATCTGCGTTATGCTTATTTTGTAATGTCTTTTTGTCTGTTCAAGCCCCCCCCCCCAAAATTGTAAAGTGCTGCGGAATATGTTGGCGCTATAAAAATAAAAAATATTATTATTTTATTTACTTATTTTACTCACTTAGCGCCATTAATTCCACAGTGCTTTACAGACATTATGGGCACTGTCTCCATTGGGCCTACAATCTAAATTCCCTATCAGTATGTCTTTGGAATGTGGGAAGAAACCGGAGGAAACCCACACAAACACGGGGAGAACATACAACCTTCTTGCACATGTTGTCCTTGGTGGGATTTGATCTCGGGACCCCAGCACTGCCAGGCTGCAGTGCTAACCACTGAGCCACCGTGCTGCCCCATGCATAATTTCAGGAGCTTCTTACATGATAACAAATAGCAAAATACATAGCTGCAAAATAAGTAAAGACACTCCCTCAATCCACCCACCTTAGTCACACCCCTCAGTAGTTCTTTGTTTCAGTGAGGTCTTGAAAATTCCCACACCCTATGAGATCTTGGCAGGCCTGAAGACATTATCCCCTTCCTTACTCTAACAGTCTATGATTCCCAAGTACACTCAGATCCTTCTCTACTAGTGACTCCTAGTTTTACTCTCTCCAGGACATATGATGCATGCAGATTATTAGCACCCAGTAACAGTGCTATAATTCATGCCATCTTCGATACATATATATATCTATTAAATAATAGTGGTCCTTGGACTAAACAATAGGACATACTTACTGGTATTTTTCCCATTGTTTTTTCTTGCCCATAACCATGATGGTTTCTCAGAATATGCCTGTTACACTGTGACATTAACATTTATCAACAGTTAAAGGGGTTTCCCAGGATTTTTTTTAATTCCTCTGGCTTGTCCATAAGCAGTATTTGCCTGGTCCAGCACAGCCTCTTCACTGCAACTGGTCTTTCTTGACCTGCTGCATCAGCGACATCGTGACTGTAGTGTTTTAGGCTCACCTGGTGAGGAGAATCCTCCAAGCCCAAAGTCCGGGTGGGCACACGAGCCACGTGCATCAGTGCAGCAGGCAGGTGAGGCACACGGGAAACAGGGAGCAGAGGTACTGGAGACTGTAGGTGGAGAGGAGACCAGGACGCAGATAGCAGATTTCTGGAGATTGTAGGCGGACAGGAGGCGGGGAATAAGTAGCAGAGATCGTGGAAGATGCAGGTGGACAGGAGACTAGAAACAGGTAGCATAGGTCCTGGAGACTAGGTGTCAGGATTCCTGTTCTCCTTCTACAGTTGGCCTACTAGTGGCGACTATTGTTCACTTTAATAATTTTGCTGCAATTTCACTCCTTACTACTGGAGGCTGCTGTTGTGTTCTGCAATTGCCCTTTACTTAAGATGGCAGATTCTGAATCTGTGGAATCCATCTTGTGTGGCTTTGGCCTACTTACACTGTGTGCGGAATTATTAGGCAAGTTGTATTTTAGAGGATTATTTTTATTATTGATCAACAACTATGTTCTCAATCAACCCAAAAAAAACATAAATATCCAAGGTTAATATTTTTGGAAGTCGGAGTGGTTTTTGTTAGATTTGGCTATCTTAGGAGGATATCTGTTTGTGCAGGTAACTATTACTGTCCCGAATTATTAGGCAACTTAATAAAAAACAAATATAATCCCATCTCACTTGTTTATTTTCACCAGGTAAACCAATATCAGTGCACAAAATTTAGAAATAAAAACATGCAAAAACAAAAAACAAAATAATTAGTGATCAATATAGCCACCTTTCTTTATGATGACACTCAACAGCCTTCCATCCATAGATTCTGTCAGTTGCTTGATCTGTTTTCGATCAACATTGCGTGCAGCAGCCACCACAGCCTCCCAGACACTGTTCCGAGAGGTGTACTGTTTTCCCTCCCTGTAGATCTCACATTTTATGATGGACCACAGTTTGTCTATGGAGTTCAGATCAGGTCAACATGGGGGCCATGTCAATATTTTTTCTTCTTTTGGACCTTTACTGGCCAGCCAAGCTGTGGAGTAGTTGGATGCATGTGATGGAGCATTGTCCTGCATGAAAATATGAAAATCATGTTTTTCTTGAACGATACTGACTTCTTCCTGTACCACTGCTTGAAGAAGTTGTCTTCCAGAAACTGGCAGTAGGTCTGGGAGTTGAGCTTCACTCCATCCTCAACCCAAAAAGGTCCCACAAGTTCATCTTGGATGATACCAGCCCATACCAGTACCCCACCTCCACCTTGCTGGCGTCTGAGTCGGAGTGGAGCTCTCTGCCCTTTACTGATCCAGCCTCTAGCCCATCCATCTGGCCCATCAAGAGTCACTCTCATTTCATCAGTCCATAAAACCTTTGAAAAATCAGTCTTAAGATATTTCTTGGCCCATTCTTGACGTTTTTTCTTATGTTTCTTGTTCAAAGGTGGTCGTTTTTCAGCCTTCCTTAACTTGGCCATGTCCCTGAGTATCGCACACCTTGTGCTTTTTGATTCTCCAGTAACGTTGCAGCTCTGAAATATGGCAAAACTGGTGGCAGCTTCACGTTTGATTTTCCTCAATTCATGGGCAGTTATTTTGCGCCTTTTTTGGCCAACACACTTCTTGCGACCATGTTGGCTATTTGCCATGAAACGCTTGATTGTCCGGTGGTCACGCTTCAAAAGTTTGGAAATTTCAAGTCTGGTGCATCCCTCTGCAAGACATCTCACAATTTTGGACTTTTTTGTGCCTGTCAAATCTCTTTTCTGACCCATTTTGCCAAAGGAAAGGAGGTTGCCTAATAATTAAGCACACCTTATATAGGGCGTTGATGTCATTAGTCAACAACCCTCCTCATTACAGAGATGCACATCACCAGATTTACTTAATTGGCAGTTGGCTGTCAAGCCTATGCAGCTTGGAGTAGGACAACATGTATAAAAAGTATCATGTGAGCAAAATACTCATTTGCCTAATAATTCTGCATGCGGTGTAAAGCTACATGAATCTTTCATACATTGCTTGAGTACTGTGTCTAGCTGCTCAGTCTAGCTCCAGTCTCCAGCCCTGAGCTGTCTTACCCAGACTGTTCTTAACTATCTAAGGATTTTTTCCTCAAATTCCTTTGCTAACTCAAAGATAATCTGCTACTACTTGCTGTTCCTTCTCGTGCTCCTTCGGCCACTGGATTTCAGCAGTGCTACACCAGTATCGTAACACGTTGGAACAGGTAGCAGAGGTCCTGGAGACCGGGAACATGTAGCAGAGGTCCTGGAGACTCGGAACAGGTAGAATAGGTCCTGGAGACAGGAAACAGGTAGCAGAGGTCCTGAGACTGGGAACAGGTAGAAGCGGTCCTGGAGACAAGGAACAGGTAGAATAGGTCCTGGAGACCGGGAACAGGTAGCAGAGGTCCTAAAGACTGGGAACAGGTGGCAGAGGCCCTGGAGACCTGGAACAGGTAACAGAGGTCCTGGAGACCGGGAACAGGTAGCAGAGGTCCTAGAGACTGGGAACAGGTGGCAGAGGTCCTGGAGACTAGTAACAGGGAGCAGAGGTCCTGGAGACAGTGAACAGATAGCAGAGGTCTTAGAGACCGGGAACAGATAGCATAGGTCCTGGAGACTAGTAACAGGGAGCAGAGGTCCTGGAGACTAGGAACAGGGAGCAGATGTCCTGGAGACCGGGAACAGGTAGCAGAGGTCCTAGAGACCAGGAACAGGTAGTGTAGCCACAAAACGCCAAAACTTAAAATGTATATGATTTTATTTAACAAAAATACAATAAAAACACATATATATCAATATAGAACATTCAATGTATGTGTATAAGGAGGAGACAGGGAAGACATGCAAGGAGAGGCACAGTCAGATAAGGAATATGGGATCAGCGCTCAAAGAGACCACCGAGGGGGAACATCAAAGTTTCTTTAGAATAGACCACAAGCATAATCATATAATCAAAGAGAAACCAAAAACCATCGGCAGATATACATACACATACAAGATATTGTATATCAGACTATGGTTTAGAGGGTTTTTCTTTGATCGCATGTATAGAGAGGGATTATGGAGCATGCGGGGGGTGAGAAAAGCCTATTTTTATTATTTTTACAGTGGGCACACCAGAAGAATGAGAAAAAAAAGTCCTGGAAAACTCCATTACATTTAGAAACAAGGAAAGATAATGTGGTTTTATTCATTTGCATTTCAGCTGTGATTATTTTATAGCTGATGTAACCTCCAACTGCAAACAAACTCCTCCATTGCTCAGCCCCTTCTGATCTAAGCAACATTAATATGTGTGAAATAACTGCACAGTGCAGCAGGAGGCCCAACATGATATTATATTTAGTGGGCGTGAAGCATGAATTATTTCACACAGTCATATAAAGAATACATGATGTACAGACCTGCAGTCACTTCTATGCTGTTGCCATGTATTGAAGGTGAAGAGTTAATAGGGAATCTCATACAGCAGGGTAGCCTGAACATAGCTCTGTGGAAGGCATCTTCCCATGCCGCCCTCCTATTAACACTTTCATCTTCAGAGCACACAAGGATAAACACAGGAACACATTACCTTGCTGCCGTCTCAACACGCTTTCCTGTTTAATGTTACCACGTTTCAACCTTAAATAGCCATTAGCTGTGATACACAGAGAGAAATGATGGGTGTGCTGAGATCTGCAGCATCAATCTGATATTATTACTGCAAGGTTAATAGCAGAGCCAGCCCCAGCAGAAGGAAATACTGAACCAAATGATCACAATGGAGTTTTGTGCTAACATTTAATTGATTTTTTTTTTCATTTAATTGATCGCTAAGCCCATCTTATTTCCTATGGGAGATTGAGGAACGACACGTAGTCTTGTTGCTACTGTGATTTGATTACATCGTTGCATTTCTGCCTTTCATCTATCCATCTATCTATCTATCTATCTATCTATCTATCGAAAAATGAAGCAGCATAACATGCAAAAAAAATGCAAAAAAATAAAAAAAAACTCACAGTCTCCTGGACCAACAATCCCATAATCCGTCAGATATATGAAGATAAAAAGAGGCACCACTCCATTAATAAGCAAAAAGCCACATGGGCTAATAAAGTCTACACGTTTTGCTTCTTAATGGAGTGCTGCCTTTTTATCTTTATCTCTATCTATCTATCTATTTATCTATCTATCTATCATCTATCTATCTATTTATCTATCTATCTATTATCTATTTTTCTATCTATCATTTAGCTATTTTATTATGTGTATTTACCTATCAATATGTCCCCTATCTAATGCTTTTGTCTGTCTGTCCTCCTATATATCTGATGTGTATCATCTATCTATCTATCTATCTATCTATCTATCTATCTATCATTTATCTATTTATCAATTATCTATTCATTATTCTATTTGCCTGTCTATTAATCTGCCTGATCTATCTATCTATCTATCTATCTATCTATCTATCTATCTATCTATCTATCATTTATCTATTTATCAATTATCTATTCATTATTCTATTTGCCTGCCTATTAATCTGCCTGATCTATCTATCTATCTATCTATCTATCTATCTATCTATCTATCTATCTATCTATCTATCATTTATCTATTTATCAATTATCTATTCATTATTCTATTTGCCTGCCTATTAGTCTGCCTGATCTATCTATCTATCTATCTATCTATCTATCTATCTATCTATCTATCTATCTATCTATCAGAACTTCATGTTAGCACATACTTCCTAGATTTCTTATTATTCACTATTGGAGACAGTATAATCTTAGATATAATTAGTGTTGTACCGCCCCTACATTACATTACACATTACTCCTCTATAGGTCTCAGGTCTGTGCTCATTACTTCCATCTATAAAAATATTGGATCTCCCCATATGTAGGTGTATAAAAATGACATCAGTTTTAATAACAGTTCTCATCCCTTGTGGGTTTTCCCTGACTGAGCATCTCCTTTTTTGACAGCTGTGGAGCAGCTGAAGACATGGAGGAATTCTCCAGGGTGCTGAATCAGGAAGCCAGTGGCTGGGCACTAATGAGCAGCCCTTGACAAAGGGGGAGTGCAATGCTTATGTTGGCTCCCTCTCTGCTCCAGCAGCTAGCCATTGGCTGGGAGTCCTCTGCACGTGACCTACTTTGGTGCTGGCTTTCAGCTTCTAATGAATTATAGATGAGGAGGAGCTGAGATGCAGATTTGGCATCAGAAGTAGGCTCACATACACACACACACAGCTAAGCATCCTCAGGAGCAGAGTTAGCATGCTGCAAGGAGAGATGCAGTAGGATAAGGCACATCAGGCTGTCCCTTTAATTTTACAGCTTCAGCATTTCTTCCCTTCTTTGCAGACTTGCAAGCTTTCCATCTCATTTCTACAGTAAGTCAGGAAGATGAGGGAAGGCTTTCTGATAGAGTGTGTGATCACTGGCATGGCTTTGCTGTGTGCTAGTATCTCTGCATCTGCTGATAACAGACCTGTTCTCACTGGGCATTTTTTGGTGGACTTACATGAAGGAGGAGAGCAAGAAGCTAAACAACTTGCTAAGGAATATGGCTTTGGTGGGGCCAGAAAGGTAATGATGTCTCCTTCTTCCCTTCCACATGATGTTCTGCTTGTACTGTACATTTACAGTGATGCTCTGTGCTTGGCTTTCATGTAGAAATACAATATATGGAATTATTTAATTTATTTTATAGTTTTTTTTTCTAAAGGGGATGGAATCTGGGCAACTTGAAAAGACAAAGCAGAATCTTTGTGATATTGTGGCCATGATGGGATTTACATCTTATTTGGGTCATTTAAAGCGCAGTTCACACAACACAAAGTTCAGATTTAATTATTTGCCTTTCTACGAAAAAACTGAAATGTGTTATGTTTGCAAATGATACAGACCCCTCCTAGCAACCCCCCCCCCAGTAAATGATTTACTGTAGTTACCTAACAGTGGTGTACAGACACCGAGAAAGGTGCTGGCAGTGAGAGAATGGCGGGGTTAAAAAATATATCATTTATTACATTGTAGTCATAGACTTACTGTCATTCCTATAGTTTATATTAGTATATTGGATACAGAATCTGCCTAATTAGAACAATTTCTGCTAAACATAGACTGAGGCTAAGTGCTGCAATCCCTACAATGGGGAGTATTTCATAGGAAAAAGGGAATAAATTGGGCCTGGCTGTAACCTTAATGAGGACACTCTCCAGTCCACATGTACTTTGTCCGAGTATAGCGGACTTCTGTGTTGTATACTTCGTAGTGTGAATGATTACTTATATAAGTCTGTTACCATTGAATTATGACTCCCATGAAATTCACATATTCAGTTATTCAGAAAATTATTAAAAAGTTGTAGATTGTCAGATCTAGTCTGGACACTGTAGCACTTAAGGACTTAGTATTTTTCATGCCATTCATCTCTTTTTTTTCGTCCTATGTATTGACAATTGAGTCTATTAGATGCTTTGACCTTCAATAAGCCTCATTCAATTAGAGCGTCAAATGGATTAGGATACATGTTCGTTGTTGGCCGGAGATATGTATATATTTTGGATAATCCTTCGCCTCTTTGCCAGTGTTATAGGAAAACTGAGCGTTTGGACTGATCATTTGTCAGGACTGATCATTGACAGATGAAGAAATGGAAAATGGAAAGAGTCACAATTCAGGCAGCTTTAGGAGAACATCATACTTGGGGTTTGATGCCAAACTGGATTGTGTCTACTGTACATGGGACGCGTATTTTAAAATATTTATTTTTTATTTCCCATCCATTTTGCTTTTTTTTTTTATTAGTTTCCTGATATTATTATTCTACAGCACTTGATGATGACACTGGAGCTTGTGTAATTACATGTGCGGTAGGATTATACAGGTCTTCCCCTACTGTAATAATATACGTCTCCTCCTTACAATAACCCATTCAAAGTATTGAACTGTCAAAGCTACAGTATATCTGATAAGCACCTGTACGACAGAGAGAAAAGAGGAGGAAAAAGCAGGATATAAAATAAAAAGTGCAATTACAGAAGCCTCAATATCTCAGGTATATCAAAATTACTTATATAAATATATAATAGAAATATTTTGTAATAATACATAAAAATTTCAAATAATTAAAAAAAATCTAATTGATGTAATAAATATATAACAGGCAAATTATTCCAGAATAGTTTTTATGTTTTATTGCTCAAATATTGAATATTTCAAGTAATCACAAAGCAAAACTTCAGACTGGAAAAGTTACTGTTATATATTTTTGCTATCATTATCTCGGCCGTCCTGAGCGAATAGTAAAAGAGGAGTTAATTTTTTTCTCTGATAAGAAGTGCAAAATGAAAAAAAAAAGGAAAAGAAAGAAAAACAGAAAAAAAAGATAAAAGTGTCAAGAATATACTGTAATTAAAGAGATTATAATAATATGCTGTGTATATATTTCTCTCTCTTTATATATAGTGTATTATCTCTATGTACAGAGAAATATATCTATATCTATCTCTTTATAAATATATATCTATATACATATATATCTATACATACTTTATATACACATACATAGAGAGAGAAATGTATACAAAATACATGATTTTAATCCTATTTAATTATATTCTTGACAGCTTAATCTTAGATAGATAGATAGATAGATAGATAGATAGATAGATAGATAGATACCTACAGTGACAGATAGATGAATAGATAGATAGATAGATAGATAGATAGATAGATAGATAGATAGATAGCCCTTATGGGCCATTAAAATTACACTATTTTTTCTACAAGGAGTGTTGTCTTATATTTTTGGAGTAGATAGATAATAGATAGATAATAGATATAGACAGAGAGATAAGTCTATATATATATACAATTACTTTTATTTATTTTTTTCAAAGTATTTTTAGACTTTGTATAGTGTAACATCAGATGCTACTTTGCCGCTATTAGTAGAATATGATGATTAAATATATGGAATCTGTTCTTTAGATACCTGATCTCTTGAACGTATATTGATGTCTTTATCCGGAACCTGCGTCTCCATTTTGGTCTCTTTGAAGCTATAACATCAGTCCCTGCTATTTATACGCTATTCATGCTAATATTTATTTACTAAATTGAGTCAGTAAAATAAATCACAATGACAGGAAGACAATGGAGATGGTCATAATGGATGTGCCCATATTTGTCTTGCAGCGCATGCAGCTTGCCGGTAATAGACATACTATTTACAGCTGTATTTATTTTGCACTATGCCGGCCCTAGATCAGTGCATTGTGTCTTGTATGTTCCACAGCCATCTTCAATGTATTCTAAAAGATACTTGAGAAATATAGATTATTATTATTATTATTATTACTACCCTTTTAGAGGTGGTACACAAGATAAGTTTTTATTATGCGATTTGACTTTTTCTTTTTCTAGCCAATATTCCCCATTTTACGAGATGGTAACAGTTACCCAATAATCCTTGTCTATTGGTATGTGCAATATTATGAAATCTGTGTTGTTTCGCGGCCCTTGCTGTAGATTGCTGCAGCTGCAAGTTTGAGAGACATCAGGGGGATTCCCCTTTCAGCCATATGCAATGGACCACTATCACTTAAAATAACTATAAAGTGGCCAATCCCCTTTAAGATCTAGGGATTGTAAACGCCAGGAAAGCATGTAAAACTCAATGCCATGTTCCCAAAACCAATCCATGGCTATGCGATCCTTGTGGCATGGTGCATTGTCCTGCTGAGAGTAATCTTCAGCCATAGAAGAAACAGCTGCTCTACCAGCACGAACTGTTGACACTGGACAGGAAGATTAAATCATTAAATCATACTGTTTGTGCCAAATTCTCATCCTCCCATCAGCATAGCGCAACAGAAATCTGGATTCATTTGACCAGGCAGTGTTCAGTGATCCATTGTTTGCACTCTTTGGCCGACTGGAGTATGACCCCTCTGTTTCCCAGTAATGATACTCATACAGATTGTCTGCTGTTATAGCTCAACTGTGCTAAAAATTAATGAATTGTGCATTCGGATACATTTGTTTGTCACCTGCAATGTATTTTGCTGTAATTTGCTTGACAGTTCGCCACCTGCCTATCGGAAAATTTCTTGACATCCTCCTCTGACCTCTTTCGTTGTTCAATTCTTTACATCCACAGGATTTTTTTTCCACAATCACATCATTCTTGGTAAAATCTTGAAAATACAGTATGAGAAAACCCCACAAGGTTGTCAGTTTTTACAATGCTGGTCCCGGCTAGTCTAATACCATTAACCTTGCCTCTTTGGAAGTTGTTCAGGTTGCTCAATTTCTCTTCAATTCTAATTTAGATTCACAATGAAAGAGATACATGTAAAACTTACACATTTTTAGGTTACATTTTAGCCTGCACTTTGGGGTCAGATGTCTAATTTACATAAGAGTAGTTCTAATCATGAAAGGGAATGTTGCAAATCATTTTCTACTCCAGGGCTGGGTTCCACTTTCATTCACTATTGTTGCTGCTCTATGCTGTGTACCACATCAGGTTTCACAAGTTGTCCAGCGTATCTCTCTGACATCATTCTCCAAAACCCTTTTAGGTCAATTTAGACACACCTGAGTGTCTGAATCTTCAGTAAGTTATGTATTCAATTGCCCTTTGTTTTGGAGCTTGCTATGATCCAGCTCCTTCAGCTTCAATCATCCCTGCAAACTCCTGTGGATTCTACAACCTGTATCTACTGTTCCTGTTGATTAACCCATCGTCTGGTGTAAGCAATACGAACTGTAATCTAGAGTCTGTTATATATATATTTACAAATGTATAAAAATATACAACAAACACATGATAGACATGGACATCAATATTATGTTAATTAGTAAAAATCAGTTTAGTAAGAACCAGCATCTATTTGAAAACCTGGTCCCAAATAATTTCCTTTGGCATAAAAACTAATATCAAGTAAAGTATTTTGTGTCTAGAATTCTGTCAAACAATGTTGTCCCAACTACTGTAATAATTCCTTTACTAAAACATGTCATTAGTAAACACATCATCATGACCACAGATAGGCTCAAATTTGGCCTTTCATTGTCGAAAGCAGGATTCAGCAAGGGGGTGACAGAAGTATTGACTGTAGCAAACAACACATCTGGGGTGAAGGATCTACCCTGTCAAAACTTGGCAGCCAATAAAAGGATTGTCCTAAAGCCCATGCTCCAGATTATAATTTGATAACATAGAAAATTTTAGTCATTTACAACAGGGAATGGGGAACACAAAGAGGACAAGTGAACTTGGCAGTATACTTGGCATTGGAAATTTTGGTTATGAAATACAGGGCACTTGCATTAGGCTGCCTTCCCACACTCAGTTTTTGGTGCAGGTATTTTACTTAAAACTAAAATTGAGTCCTTAACACTTATGTTTGACTTGAAAAAAAAATCTCTAAAAACTGCACTTTTAAAGGTAGACATATTTTAATTTTGTATATTAAATTGGAGGTTTGTACTACAATGGATTGAGGGTTAAACTATGTGTCTGATGAAACATCTCAAGTAACAAAGTATGATAAGCAGTAGTTAGTATAGTAGTACATAAAGCAAAAATTAGTTTAGTATTTAATACTTCCACCTAGTGGGAAAAACAAAATAATAATCTTGTAGTTATGATACCTTTTAATGGCTAAAAAAAATAAAATAAATAATGTTACAAAGCAAGCTTTCAAGACTTCTTAGGTCTCTTCAGCAGGCATGGTACCTGCTATGATGAAGAGACCTAAGAAAAAAGCTTGCTTTGTAACATCATTTATTTTATTTTTGTCAGCCATTAAAAGGTATTATAACTAGTGATGAGCGAGCATACTCGCAAGTACTCGGTACTCGCCCGAGCAGCTTAGTACTCGAGATGCTCGGAGCTCGCTGAATACTTGCGAGATTCTCGGGCAGATGCTCGGGTCCCCTTCCTGCATGTTTGGTGCTCTTTAGAGCACCAATCAACATGCAGGGATTGCCTGCCACTCACTGTAATGCCGCAGCCATGTTGGTTGTGGCATTACAGTGATTGGCTGGCCGCACAACATCATCAGGTCTATATCAGACCTGGCGCCGCTGTGCTCGTCAGTCTACTCCGCAATCAGGCAGTGTAGGGAGAGGTGCTGCTGAGCTAGGGAGAGATTTGGTTGTGTATTAGGTAGTGTAGGGAGAAAACAAGTACATTAGACATATCTATTTCAACAAACAGTCCTTCTGAGGACTAATCCATCTGCAGAGATATCAGGCAGGCAGTGCATATAGGCAGGCAGGCGGTGTATATAGCAGACTGTAGTGCATATAGCACAAGAGGCTCCATTCCAGTTCTGCCTTCTGCTGCTGTTAGATATTTCTAGACAAAGGCCCAGGTCTCAGGGGCCAGGAATAATTGTTTTTGGGATCTTAATCCTCATTATTTGCTTAAAAAGCAATCCAGAGAACACCGTTTTTCTGCGCCATTTGCTTGTTGGCACTGCAGAATACAGCCAGGTCCTTTCCATATTACAGCGCTAAAACTCCAGCTATTTAAAACTGTGGTTTGTCGGTCACATGGATCACATATAATTGCGCTGAAAATACTGCCATTTTTGGCCTCCATTCCAATTTTTTTTCAGTGTGTCAGCAAAGTTTTTGGCACCGGTTTGCTGTTCAAAATAGTTACCTACAGGCCAGGTATTTAAAAGTGTGGTTTCTCCATCACACGGAATACATATAACTTCAAATTCAGCCATTTGTAGTGAGCATGGAAGATATTGTCCTCCATTTAAAATGGCAAGGTGCATGGCAAGGGACGGGGAACTGAACGTGATGGTGAATGCAGAGGTCGAGGCCGTGGGCAAGCTGAAATTGTGCCACAACAAACACCCACATCTTCTCGTCCGACCTTCCTGTCGCAATTTCTAGGGGACCGCAGCACACCACTATTGAACCCAGAGCAGTGTCAAAAGGTTGTTGGTTGGATAGCGGATAATGCTTCCAGTCACTTAGCAACCACCACCACCACCACCCTGTCTTCCACATGGTCAAGTCTCAGTAGCCGTGAGTCTGTACCACATATTCCTCACCATGATCCTCCTTCCTCCCACCATGCCGAGTGCTCGGAGTCAACTGATCCAAAACTTGGACACTCTGAAGAGCTGTTCACTTTTCCATTTATAGATTCGGGCATCTCACCCAGTTCACTTGAAGCGGGGCAAGAGGAGATTGCATGTAGCGATGCCCAAATATTTGAGCAGCCACGGTCACATGAAGGCGACGGTGGGAAAGTGTCACAAGAGGTGGACGATGATGAGACACAATTGCCAGAAAGTCAGGAGGAGGACCAGGGTGCGGAAGTGGAACATGAGGTGGTGGATGATATAGTAACTGATCCAACCTGGCAGGAGGACAAGCAGAGCGAGGACAGCAGCACACAGGGGGAGGGAGACAGAGCACCCCAACAGGCAGGAAGAAGCAATGTGGTGCCTGCAGACAGAAGGCAGGCAACCATTCCCCGTAACACCAACATGAAGGAAGTTGCCAGTATAACTGTTAGGTCTTCTCGAGTCTGGTTGTTTTTTAACGACTCTGCCAATAACACCAAAAAGGCCATTTGCACCACCTGCCAGGCCAGCATCAGCAGGGGTGGCAAAACTAGCAGCCTGACCACTACCAGCATGATCAGGCACATGGCAGCAAGGCACCCGACTTTATGGGCCGAACCCCAGGGTCCAGGAACAGTGTCTGCGGGTAGCACCATTGCTTCTTCCGCTGTTGTGCATGCAAGCCAATCCTGTCCATGGTGCATGCGAAAATGCCTTCTGCCCTGCACCTGTCGTTGCACACTCGTCCTTGTCCCAGCGCTGCATTCAGTTGTCCATACCCCAGTCCTTGGAACGCAAGCGAAAATATGCAGCCAACGCCCCACAGGCCACACTACTAACTTTCCACATTTCACGACTGCTTGCGCTCGAAATGTTGCCTTTTAGGCTCATGGAGAAGGAAGCATTCCGCAACCTGATGGCGGCGGCCATCCCTCGATACTCAGTCCCCAGCCGCCACAATTTCTCCCGGTGTGCCGTCCCCGCATTACACAAGCATGTGTCCCAAAACATTAGCTATGCCCTCAACAACGCATTTACCGGGAAATTCCACCTAACCAAGGACACGTGGACAAGTGCTTGTTGGCAGGGATGGTACATCTTGCTGACGGCACACTGCTTAACATAGTGGAAGCCGGGACCCAGTCGGACCTTGGGACGGAACACGTCCTCCCGATGCCAAGGATTGCGGGCCCTAGGTCAGTCAGGGTTGCCCCCACAGTCTACAGCTCCTGCATCTCATCCTCCTCAGCCTCCTCCTCCTCTTCAGCCTCCATCTCCGAAATGATCACATCAGTCACAAGCTGGAAGCATCTGCCTCGGCCAAGCGGCAACAGGCTGTGCTGAAGCTAGTATGCTTAGGTGACAAACCGCACAATGCTGAAGAGTTGTGGACAGCTGTGAAAGAGCAGGCAGATCTGTGGCTCACACCGCTGAACCTACAGCCAGGCATAGTCGTGTGTGACAATGGCCGGAGCCTAGTGGCGGCTCTGAGGTGAGCCAAGCTCACACACATACCATGCCTGGCCCATGTGCTTAACCTCCTGGTTCAGCGCTTTCTCAAATCCTACACAGAGCTGCCAGATCTGCTTGTTAAAGTACGCCACCTGTGTGCCCATTTTAGAAAGTCACCTACAGTTTCCGCCGCCCTTGCCGTGTTTCAGCAGCGTTTACAGCTTTCGACTCACAGACTGGTGTTTGATGTCCCCACGCGTTGGAACTCTACACTTCAGATGTTGGGAAGGATTTGTGAGCAGAAGAGGGCAGTTGTTGAGTACCAGCATCAACAAGGCCGTCGGTATTCAGTTCAGACTCCACACATAAGACCTCAGGAGTGGACATTGATGTCAGACATATGTACCATCCTCCAAAACTTTGAGGACTACTCCAAGATGGTGAGCAGTGATGACGCTATAATTAGCGTCACCATCCCGCTTCTCTGTCTGAAATGCTCTCTGCTCACAAAGAGGATTAATTGCAGCCTTATCTCATCCCAACGTGGATTGGGTGACAATGAGGAAGAGGAGGAGGAGGAAGAACAGGAGCTAGTTTCATGCGCTATAGACAGTACTACCTGCACAGCTGTCATACCGTCTGTTCAGCATGGATGGCCAGAGGACAGAGAGGAGGAGGAGGAGGAGAGCATGGTCAGTCATCCTCTTGGTGAGGACATGGAAGTCTTGCCTGTTAGCAGTCTGGCACACATGGCTGAGTTTATGTTACGCTGCCTTTCCCATGACCCTCGCGTTTTCAAAATTTTAGGTGACAGTCATTACTGGTTGGTGGCACTTCTAGACCCACGCTACAAGGCGAAGTTTATATCTCTTATTCCTGAGGCGGACAGGTCTACAAAAATGGGGCTGTACCAGAAGGCCATTGTTGCGGAACTATTAAAAAAATTCCCATCTGAAAACGCTGGCGGCAGAAGTCACACTTCGTTGGACAACCAAGGAGTACAGGTGAGGGAGACACAACTTCAATCCAGCAGAGGCAGGGGAACACTGTCAAAGTTCTGGGAGAATTTTCTCAGCCCCTCCCATCGCACAAGCCCTGAGGCGTGGGGTACTCTCACAAAGAGTGCAAAGTTTGGGAAGATGCAGAGGGAGTACCTTGTCGACCGTACCAACATCCTCCGTGCCTCTGTGCCTTTTAATTATTGGGTATTCAAGCTGGATACGTGGGATGAACTGGCTCTCTACACCTTTGAGGTCCTGGCCTGCCCTGCCGCCAGCGTTTTATCAGAGCGGGTTTTTAGTGCCGCTGCTGGAAATATAACTGATAAGCGCATCCGCCTGTCAAATGAAAAATAATTTTTTTAAAGGGTGTTTATGATGCCCGTAAAAAATTTTTTTTATACAGTATGTTCATGTATACCCCCAGGGCTAAATGTTTGTCAGCCCATACTTTAGTGCATGGGCATTACAAGCATAGGAGACCCACTCCTTTCTAATGAGAACGTTTTTTATGAGGCCCTCCTCCACATCTCTTCCAAGGGGCATTGGAGTGCCCCCCAATTTTTGGCAGCCCTTGCATTCACTGCAAAGGGAAACACAATGGGAGACCCACTTCCTACTAATGGGAACATTCTTTTAAGGAGACCCTCTGACCTCCACATCTCTTCCAAGGGGCATTGGAGTGCTTCCAAATTTTTGGCAACCCTTGCATTCACTGCATAGGCAAACACAATGGGAGACCTACTTCCTAATAATGGGAACATTGTTTTCAGGAGGCCCTCCTCTAAGTCTCTTCAAAGTGGTATTGGGGTGCATCCAAATTTTGGGCAGCTCTGCCACTCACTGCATACGCAATAACAGTGTAGGAGACCCACTCTTTAGTAATGGGAACAATAAAACATAGCTGGGTGATGGCTCTCTAAGAATAGTGAGGACCGACAGCTGGCCCTTTAAGAATAGTAAAGGTCGCCTGATGGCCCTATAAAAATAGGCTTTGTGACTTTCAGAGTCCCTCCTTCATAAATGAAACACGATGTGTCTAATGATATCTCACACACCAGATGGCCAGATAAGGTTGTAAAATGTTAAAATGACATTTCCAGGTGAATGCATTTGTCTTGGTTGAAAGCAATGCAAAAGTGAAAAAACGCATCAAAAACGCTACGTGTGAACATAGCCCAAGGTGTGCAGGAGCATTTTTCTTTTTGGTAATTTATTTTGCTTTATATACAAGTCATTACCCTGGAAAGGATGTTCCTTAACATATTTCCCAGGAACATCCATTTTGGTTTCGATTTTGTATGTTTTATTGTGAGTCCGTAAAAGTGGCGTAATACCTCTGACAACGTTGTTGACAGCAGTGATCTAGGACTCAGAAATACTTCCATGGGTCTTTCCCATGCTGTTCCCATGTCATTTGAGCACTGTTCCCATCGATTTGGGCAATTTTTAGGCCCTCTGCAGACCGCCGGGGGAGCCGCCTGAAAAATGCTTGAGTTTCCCATAGACTTACATTGGGCTCGTTGCTTGGGTCGAGCACCCGAGTATTCCAATGTGCTCAACGTTAGCAGCGAGCACCCGAGCATTTTAGTGCTCACCCATCACTAATTATAACTACAAGATTATTATTTTGTTTTTCACACTGAGAGCAATCTTTTTTCAACTGGCTAACACAGTACCAAACATTTTTTTCTTTCATACTTCCACCTGAAACATATTGGAAAATCCTAGGGCCCATTCACACTAGTGTAAAGGCTTCTTTTACTGTATTGTGAATCCACTTTGGAATAAATCACAACTAATAGAATCCTTTTGATTTGTAGTAGACTCCATTAAGTTCCCATAATGATTTTGCTATTTTTGACACCAAGAACAGCGCTGCAGACTCCTCTGTGCGTCTAAAATACTGAAGGAAAGAGAGTAAAGCAACCTGAAATTGAGAAACGATTGGAAGTTTTCCAAATAAAAAATGACAAATTAGAAGACCTAAATATATAGTATTATTATATCACTGGTGTACAGTATATGGTTCTCCTGGATGAGAAAGAACTTTTTTTTTGCTTTTTGTCCAGTTAAATTAATGGGTTGTTTTCTAGGGCTATGAAAAATTTATATAATGCTACACATCAAAGGTTTTCTACAATTTCTTCCACACAGTAGGTAATAAAAGCAAAAACTGAATTTATACCTAACAAATAAAAGTAGATGTTAAAATAAGGTTCCACTTTTATACTCAGTGTTTCCAGAACATTAACCATATATTGCACATTGTGTATTGTGGGTTATATGGTGTATATGCACTGGTGAAGAAACTCTCATTTCCTGTTCCTTTATTTGCAAGATTTTTCCTCTGTCATGACCATTCACCTTGAAGATTTACTTTATTTACTGTCAGTTCACATGATGAATACGGTCCTTTATTTTCACTTCTACCTATTACCACAAAGGAAAATAAAAATCATCTCCCCGGATTATGAAAATATATATGACGCGCCCCCTGGGACATATTCCTTTTTGAGGGGAATACCCGGCACCGGATCAGATGGGGGGTTGTAGTCTCCGAGCGGCTGTGACCCGGCCCCGTGCCCAGGGCGTCAAGCTCAGTGTTATGTGGCAGCTTTACAGATGTTACTAAAGTTCTTTTGTGTCGACTACGCCACCCGTTGTGATGCGGTCACTGTGGCCGCCGCTGCAGCAGGGTCCGCTGAGGCTGATGGTGGATGCGCAGCTTGGTGGGATAACCCCCAACGGGAGGGGTATAGCCTCAGAGGGGACAGGCGCAGAGGATGGGGGTTGTGGTGGTGCGGTGCAGCCGGCAATGAAGACAGACTCGGGTTATGCAGTTAAGGGTGTTTACTTACTGCAGATGTTGTACTGGTCACTCCAGCTGCTAGTGACCACCCGAGCCGTGCTGCGTCCACCAGGTCCTGGATCCAGCCAACCCCCAAACAAGTCCGGAGCGTGGCCCTGAGCTCTCCCTCTGTCCTTTCTTCAGCCGTCCCCACCAGTGATTCACCTAGGTCCAGCTCCCTCGGGCCTTCTGTTGGGACACCCTTGGCCCTGGGTTCCCTGACCCTTCATGTGGTGTGCCTTCGGGGTGAATATGGTGGGTGACCGTGGCAGACACTGCCCACGGTCTCCGGTCTCTGGCTGGGGAGTGTTTTTGCCCCCACCAGCTTGGGTTCCGGTACCCTGATGCTGACTCCTCACCCGGTGCTCTGATTTGGGTTCTCGGGTCCCTTCAGTCTTCCCCCTCTGGGTCTTTCTCTGCTCCACTCTCTCTCTCTCCAGGGCTGCTGTTTCCTTCTCTCTCCTCTCCAACTCACTTTCTGCATCTGAACTTGTCCTCTGCAGCTGACTGACTCTCTGCGTCTGACCCTGATTCTAGTTGGTGCCCTCCTTATATATCCCTCTATGTGTGAGCTCAGGTGACCAGCACCCAATGAGCTCCTATCACTACCCAGACTGCTCCCCCTATCTGCCCCTACACTACATGGGATGTACCACCCCCCTCCCACTCCAGCCAGGAACAGGCTCGGTTGTACCTGCACATTTCTAAGTGGGAGTACCGTCGGCCTGCTCCTCTGAAATGGGATGTATGTAGTGCATGCAGTCTATCTGAGCTCAGATCCACACTCCATCCTTACCCGGGAGTGGAATATCACACCTCTGGGTTGAGGTGCAATACCCCTGTAGCAGCCGAATCCTCAGGGTGCTACATTCCCCCCTGGTAAATCACAGCACGTCCTCGGGCTGTAAAGACATAAAACACCAAAACATACAATTTTTTTTTTTTTCATATAAACATATAAAACATATAAAACATTATATATATAAAACTTTTTTATATAAACATTCTCGTAGACTTCTCTTGTCTCTGGTTCCTCCTCCGGACACTGTGCAACGTATGTCCGGGAAAAGTGCGACAGTCTCTTAGAAAAACTGGTTTTCTATAAAACCAGTAGGGGGCGCTTTAGGACGCGCAACTATATACAGGGAAAGTTGGAAGTTGGCCGCTCTCAGTCCTCGGCCAGGTAGAGGGAAGGGAATGGCTGCTCACAGTCCTCAGCCTGTAGGATGAAGGGGTTAACGGGTAAACAGTTCACTGGTCCCAACGGGGACTATTTTAGCAGTAACGGTTCACTGTGCCCCGACGGGCAACTATATACAGTCTCTACTCCCGTCCTCAACGACGGCTCCCTCCTGCTCTTTCTTGATATGATGTTTCTTCAGACCCGTCCGGGTCCTCTGGCTCCTCCTCTCCGTACCGCAACTCCTCCTCCGTCAAGCGGTGTACGTGGAGGGCGTAAGGTCCTTTGGCACACTTGTGCCGGGTGAAAGTGACTTCGTCTCCGACGTAGAGGTCACGGCCTTTGTGACCTTCCGGCAGGTGGGACTCGACGTCTCTGCGGGTCACAAAAACGTCACCGCGGTTGTTACGGTCCCGAATAAAGCCCCACCCATGCTGCGGGTTGAACTTTATCACTGTCCCGATGGTGCGGGGACAATGCGCTGCACGGGGGTTCCTCCTAGTCCGGCTCTTCTGCTCCGCGCTCCGGATTTGGGCCTGTTGTTCTCTGACCCGCCTCTCCTCCCGTTCTCTCTTAAACTCTGCTAGCTGCTGACGACAACACTCAGTACGCTCAGCGGCGACTGCCCGAGTTTCTCCGGTGAACCCCATCAAATCTTCTCCCGTGGGGTCCCACACGAATTGGGCTTCTTCTAAAGGAGGCGAGACCCGAGTCACGGGCTTCGGAGCCGGGATCAGGGGCTCACACAAGGGCCCTAGTCTTTGTTGCCGCTCCAGCTCATGGTATCCTTCGGGCCAGATGAAGGGTCGCCCGTCCGGCCATGTGAGCTGGCTGAAGAGGTCCTCCCCCAGGTGTGGCACCCTTGGTATTGCGGGCGCGGGCGCGGTGGTGGTGGCGCCCGGGTTGCCCAGGCCTTGCGGCCAGGCCTGGGGCACCTGGAAGGTGAAGGGCACCGTTAGGACGGCGGCGCCCTGGGCTACCTGGCCTTGCGGCCAGGCCGGAGGCTCCGCGGAGGTAGGGGGCGCTGTTGGTGGTGCGGCGCCCGGGGGTACTAGGCCTTGCGACCAGGCTGGTGGTAATTCCTGCTTTGTCACGCTCCGGGTCGAGGCGCGTGACGTCACAGGGGTCGCTGCGGCGGCTTCCGGTCGGGGCCTAGTCCATAGCGGTGACATGGCGGCTACGGGCACAGCAGGGGGACTTTCGGGCTCTGCGACGGGGAGCTGGGGCAGGTAAGCGGTGTCACGGCTTGGGGTATAGGCGTCCCCTTTACCTGCCTCCATGCGTTCGGCTCCCTCCTCGGCGCCGTCTCCGGCCTTGGGTCCTCCCGCGCCATCCTCAGAGGCGGTCTGCTTCCTCTTCCAGGGTAGCGTGCTCCGTTGACTGGTCTCTGCTTGCTGGGCCATCTCCCGGCTCCACTCCGCCAGTATCTCACGCTGTACCCGGGCCATCCTCCTTGCGAGGCCCTCCAGGGCAGTTTGTGCACACTCCCGGTCTCGGGGGAGCTGCGCTAGGATCTCCGCTAGACCTAGCGGGGTTGTCGACTCTAGCAGGCTCCTGACCATCGGGTCGGTGCTGCTCTGCTCTGCTTCCGGCAGGCTCCTGGCCAGCGGGCCGGTGCTGCTCTGCCCTCCTTCCTCGGTCTCTAGCAGACTCCTGGCCAGCGGGCCGGTGCTGTTCTGCTTTCTCTCCATCTCCGGGTGAGCTTCTCCGCTACTCCTCGTTAGACCTCTTGTCTCCGGGTGCGCTCGCTCCAGACTGCTCCAAGCGACACCCATCTTTTCTCTTCTCTTTCGTCTCCTCCCACTTCGAGGGCGGTCCCGGGGCAACTCGGTGACTGTCAGCTCCAGGGGTAGTTCTTTCACGCTGACAGACACCTCCAGCATCACAGTCTCTGTTGGTGGGGGCGGTTTCCACTTTTGGCGCCATTTTCTGTCCCGGCCCACGATGGGAGGCGGCCTCTTGCCCTCCTTTGGCACGCCCATAATGGCGTCCGCTGCTCTTCCAAGGCGGGAAATCTTCGGATTTGGCGGGAAGCGTCGCCCAGTGGCGGGAAACTCTGCAGATGGCGGGAACAAGCTGGAAATGGCGGACAATCGGCGGGAAACGACCTGTGATGGGGTCCGATGGCGTGGACCCTCCGGAACCGGCGGGAGACTTCTTTCTGAGGTAAACTTGCATTTTTCTTCAGGCACGCAGTACCCGGGTGTTGCGGGCACGTAATCCTGCCGACTACGCCAAAGTTGACGCGCCCCCTGGGACATATTCCTTTTTGAGGGGAATACCCGGCACCGGATCAGATGGGGGGTTGTAGTCTCCGAGCGGCTGTGACCCGGCCCCGTGCCCAGGGCGTCAAGCTCAGTGTTATGTGGCAGCTTTACAGATGTTACTAAAGTTCTTTTGTGTCGACTACGCCACCCGTTGTGATGCGGTCACTGTGGCCGCCGCTGCAGCAGGGTCCGCTGAGGCTGATGGTGGATGCGCAGCTTGGTGGGATAACCCCCAACGGGAGGGGTATAGCCTCAGAGGGGACAGGCGCAGAGGATGGGGGTTGTGGTGGTGCGGTGCAGCCGGCAATGAAGACAGACTCGGGTTATGCAGTTAAGGGTGTTTACTTACTGCAGATGTTGTACTGGTCACTCCAGCTGCTAGTGACCACCCGAGCCGTGCTGCGTCCACCAGGTCCTGGATCCAGCCAACCCCCAAACAAGTCCGGAGCGTGGCCCTGAGCTCTCCCTCTGTCCTTTCTTCAGCCGTCCCCACCAGTGATTCACCTAGGTCCAGCTCCCTCGGGCCTTCTGTTGGGACACCCTTGGCCCTGGGTTCCCTGACCCTTCATGTGGTGTGCCTTCGGGGTGAATATGGTGGGTGACCGTGGCAGACACTGCCCACGGTCTCCGGTCTCTGGCTGGGGAGTGTTTTTGCCCCCACCAGCTTGGGTTCCGGTACCCTGATGCTGACTCCTCACCCGGTGCTCTGATTTGGGTTCTCGGGTCCCTTCAGTCTTCCCCCTCTGGGTCTTTCTCTGCTCCACTCTCTCTCTCTCCAGGGCTGCTGTTTCCTTCTCTCTCCTCTCCAACTCACTTTCTGCGTCTGAACTTGTCCTCTGCAGCTGACTGACTCTCTGCGTCTGACCCTGATTCTAGTTGGTGCCCTCCTTATATATCCCTCTATGTGTGAGCTCAGGTGACCAGCACCCAATGAGCTCCTATCACTACCCAGACTGCTCCCCCTATCTGCCCCTACACTACATGGGATGTACCACCCCCCTCCCACTCCAGCCAGGAACAGGCTCGGTTGTACCTGCACATTTCTAAGTGGGAGTACCGTCGGCCTGCTCCTCTGAAATGGGATGTATGTAGTGCATGCAGTCTATCTGAGCTCAGATCCACACTCCATCCTTACCCGGGAGTGGAATATCACACCTCTGGGTTGAGGTGCAATACCCCTGTAGCAGCCGAATCCTCAGGGTGCTACATATACATATATTGTCCAGGGCATGATCTCCTACACACCGTAGATGGATACTCAGAAAAAACAGATGAAGGCTATGTGCCCACGTTGCGGACCTGAAGCATATTTTTTACGCTTCTCCCTGGCGGGAAAATCGCATGCGGATATTACATGCGGTTTTCCCGCCAGGTAGAAGCGTTTGTGAGGCGTCTTTGCATGCATTTCCGCATGCGGGTTATCAAGCACTTCTCCAAGCATCACTTGGAAAAGTGCTTGACAACTTGTTCAGAATGGTAAAAAATAAAAAAATAAACTTTATACTCACCTTCTGATGCATTCTCTGCCCCGTCCGGAGGCTTGAGCGGCTCACGCTGTTGTGTGCAGGACCTGCGGTGACGTCATTGAGTCATGTGGTGGGTCACATGACTCAATGACGTGGCAGGTCCTTCAGACAACAGCGCGACGGAGGGAAAACATCAGAAGATAAGTATAAACTTTATTTTATTCTTTTTTTTACAGGTTCTTTGGTACCCAGGTCTGGATGAGAGTCTCCTCTCATCCAGACTTGGGTACCATCCGCACATTGATTCCGCTGCGCTTCCGCAAAATTAATGAACATGCTGCGGATTTTTGACCGCAGCATATACGCTGCGGAAAAATCCGCAGCATGGGCATTGACATTGCGAAATGCCATTGGGGACCATGGGGTGCGGATATACATGCGTTTTTCAAGCGTTTACGCTGCGGAAATTCCGCAGCATATACGCTTGAAAAACGCTACGTGGGCACACAGCCGAAAAGTAAAAAATAAAACTGAATTGCAAGATACTAACTGCACTTACAGGGCTTAGGCAGCACGGTGGCTCAGTGATTAGCACTGCAGCCTTGCAGCGCTGAGGTCCTGGGTTCAAATCCCACCAAGGACAACCTCTGCAAGGAGTTTGCATGGGTTTCCTTTGTGTTCTCCAGTTTCCTCCCATACTTGAAAGACAGAAGGTAATTTAGATGGTGATCCCTGATGGGCAATGACCATAAAGCTGTAGACAGTACAGCACCATGGAATATGATGGCGCTATATAAGTAAGCATAATAAATAAAAGGTAGTCAAAGCTGTAGAGTGCTTTTTATTGTCTCTTTAAATATGTATCCTCTGTAAATTTTATAATTATATGAGTTTGGTAATATAGAAGTAAATGACTAAGACATCACAGAGGAATTAGAAAAAATATTGAGCCAAACGTATAATTAGCAGTTCTATATTTTTCATGAACGTTGGAGCAGGGCGTAAAAAATATTCCTAGGGCATATTCAGTATTGGCGCCCTCATCTTCTTGACAGTAAACAGAACTGTGGCGAAGCCAACAGCTCATTAGGCCAACAGCTACCTCTCTGGACATCCCCATACACCAGCTGATCATGCATGCGTTCTCTATGGGAAGAGTGGAATAAGCCAAGGCTAATACTGCTGCGAGCAAAGTATGAGACTGTGTGAGGGCTTATTTTTTGCACTCTGAGATTATGTTTTTATTGATACCATTTTGGGGTAGATAAGATGTTTTGATCACCTCTTATTACATTTTATTGCACTGTTGCGGCGGCCAAAAAACGTAATTCTTGCGTTTCAATTTTTTACTCGTTACACTGTTTACCGGTTAATTTCTTTTATATTTTGATAGATCGAACTTTTACAAACCAATGATGCCAAATATGTGTAATTATTTTTAATGGGACAAAGGGGAGGTGATTTGAACTTTTTCATTTCTTTCTCATATTTTTTTTTTTTTTTTTTTTTAAAAAGTATTTTTTTTCTGTATTTCTTAGCCCCCTTAGGGAACTTGAAGCTGCGATCATCGTAGTCTTTTATTGTCCTACTGAAGAAAAGTCAGAGACAGGAGGGTCCTGCTGCAGTCTGTTGCCTTACCGCAAGACACAGGAAAGCTAGGAAGAGAGGAGGGGGAAGGGGTACAGCTCAGTTCTTGGGGCACACAGAGGAGATTTTATATATATATATATATATATACAGTACGGACCAAAAGTTTGGACACACCTTCTCATTTAAAGATTTTTCTGCATTTTCATGACTATGAAAATTGTACATTCACACTGAAGGCATCAAAACTATGAATTAACACATGTGGAATTATTTACTTAACAAAAAAGTGTGAAACAACTGAAAATATGTCTTATATTCTAGGTTCTTCAAAGTAGCCACCTTTTGCTTTGATGACTGCTTTGCACACTCTTGGCATTCTCTTGTCAGGTTTAATAAGTGGGATTTCTTGCCTTATAAATGGGGTTGGGACCATCAGTTGTGATGTGCAGAAGTCTGGTGGATACACAGCTGATAGTCCTACTGAATAGACTGTTTGAATTTGTATTATGGCAAGAAAAAAGCAGCTAAGTAAAGAAAAACGAGTGGCCATCATTACTTTAAGAAATGAAGGTCAGTCAGTCCGAAAAATTGGGAAAACTTTGAAAATGTCCCCAAGTGCAGTTGCAAAAACCATCAAGCGCTACAAAGAAACTGGCTCACATGAGGACCACCCCAGGAAAGGAAGACCAAGAGTCACCTCTGCTTCTGAGGATAAGTTTATCCGAGTCACCAGCCTCAGAAATCACAGATTAACAGCAGCTCAGATTAGAGACCAGGTCAATGCCACACAGAGTTCTAGCAGCAGACACATCTCTTCAACAACTGTTACGAGGAGACTTTGTGCAGCAGGCCTTCATGGTAAAATAGCTGCTAGGAAACCACTGCTAAGGACAGGCAACAAGCAGAAGAGACTTGTTTGGGCTAAAGAACACAAGGAATGGACATTAGACCAGTGGAAATCTGTGCTTTGGTCTGATGAGTCCAAATTTGAGATCTTTGGTTCCAACCACCGTGTCTTTGTGCGACGCAGAAAAGGTGAACGGATGGACTCTACATGCTTGGTTCCCACCGTGAAGCATGGAGGAGGAGGTGTGATGATGTGGGGGTGCTTTGCTGGTGACACTGTTGGGGATTTATTCAAAATTGAAGGCATACTGAACCAGCATGGCTACCACAGCATCTTGCAGCGGCATGCTATTCCATCTGGTTTGCTTTTAGTTGGACCATCATTTATTTTTCAACAGGACAATGACCCCAAACACACCTCCAGGCTGTGTAAGAGCTATTTGACCAAGAAGGAGAGTGATGGGGTGCTACACCAGATGACCTGGCTTCCACAGTCACCAGACCTGAACCCAATCGAGATGGTTTGGGGTGAGCTGGACCGCAGAGTGAAGGCAAAAGGGCCAACAAGTGCTAAGCATCTCTGGGAACTCCTTCAAGATTGTTGGAAGACCATTTCCGGTGACTACCTCTTGAAGCTCATCAAGAGAATGCCAAGAGTGTGCAAAGCAGTTATCAAATCAAAAGGTGGCTACTTTGTAGAACCTAGAATATAAGACATATTTTCAGTTGTTTCACACTTTTTTGTTAAGTATATAATTCCGCATGTGTTAATTCATAGTTTTGATGTCTTCAGTGTGAATGTAAAATTTTCATAGCCAGGAAAATACAGAAAAATCTTTAAATGAGAAGGTGTGTCCAAACTTTTGGTCTGTACTGTACAGTGGCATGTAAAAGTTTGGGCACCCCTGGTCAAAGTTAGTGTTATTGTGAACAGTTAAGCAAGTTGAAGATGAAATGATCTCTAAAAGGCCTGAAGTTAAAGATAACAGATTTCCTTTGTATTTTAGGCCAAAAATATATATTTTTTAATCTTTTACATTTTAAAAATGACGAAAAAGGAAAATGGACCAATGCAAAAGTTTGGGCATCCTGCATGGTTAGTACCTAGTAGCACCCCCTTTTGAAAGTATCACAGCTTGTAAAAGCTTTTTGTAGCAAGCCAAGAGTCTTTCAATTCTTGTTTGAGGGATTTTCATCCATTCTTCCTTGGAAAATCCTTCCAGTTCTGTGAGATTCCTTTGTCATCTTGCATGCACTGCTATTTTGAGGTCTAGCCACAGATTTTCATTGATGTTCAGAAGAGGGGACTGTGAGGGCCATTGTAAAACCTTGAGCTTGCACCTTTTGAGGTAGCCTATTGTGGATTTTGATGTTTGTTTAGGATCATTAACCATTTGTAGAAGCCATCCTCTTTTCAACTTCAGCTTTTTTACAGATGGTGTTATGTTTGCATCAAGAATTTGTTGAAATTTCATTGAATCCATTGTTCCCTCTACCCGTGAAATGTCCCCTGTACCATCGGCTGCAACACAACCCCAAAGCATGAATGATCCACCCCCATGCTTAATAGTTGGCGAGATGTTATTTTCCTGAAATTCGGTGGCCTTTTTTCTCCACACATACCTTTGATCATTGTGGCCAAAGACTTCTATTTTAACCTTTTCGGTCGACAGAACTTGTTTCCAAAATGTATCAGGCTTGTTTAGATGTTCTTTTGCATACTTCTGATGCTGAATTTTATGGTGAGGCTGCAGGAGAGGTTTTCTTCTGATGACTCTTCCATGAAGGTCATATTTGTGCAGGTGTCTCTGAACAGTAGAACAATGAACCACAAAGCTAGAGTCTGCTAAATCTTTCTGTAGGTCTTTTGAGGTTTAGCGGGGGTTCTGATTTGCCTCTCTAGCAATCGTACGAACACCTCTCACTGAAATTTTGCTTGGTCTTCCAGACCTTATCTTGACCTTCACTGTTCCTGTTAACTGCCATTTCTTAATTACATTTCAAACTGAGGAAAGGGCAACTTGAAAACACTTTGCTATCTTCTTTTAGCCTTCTCCTGCTTTACGGGCTTCCACCATTTTCATTTTCTGAGTGCTAGGCAGCTGCTTAGAATAACCCATTGCTGCTGTTTTTTTCGGCATAAAGTTAGAGGAGGCTTGGTTTTTATAAAGCTCGGAAATTTTCATCACCTGGCATTTCCTAACGATGGTAGTGAACAAGCCATAACCCTATCAGGCTAATTAAGGTCAGAAACCTTGGTCAAAATTATCAAAGCACACAAATCTCCAAGGGTGCCCAAACTTTTGCATAGGCCCATTTCCCTTATTGTAATTTTTTAAAATGAAAAAAAAAAGACAATATATATTTATTTGCCTAAAATACAACTGAAATATGTCATCTATAACAATATGCCTTTTAGAGATCATTTCATCTTTAACTTGCTTAACTGTTCACAATAACAGTGATTTTGACCAGGGGTGCCCAAACTTTTACATGCCACTGTATATACACTGCTCCAAAAAATAAAGGGAACACTCAAATAACACATCCTAGATCTGAATAAATGAAATATTCTCATTTAATACTTTGTTTTTTACAAAGTTGAATGTGCTGACAGTAAAATCACACAAAAATCATCAATGGAAATCAAATTTATTAACCAATGGAGGCCTGAATTTGGGGTCACCCCCAAAATTAAAGTGGAAAAACACACTACAGGCTGATCCAACTTTGATGTAATGTCCTTAAAACAAGTCAAAATGAGGCTCAGTATTGTGTGCAGCCTCCATGTACCAGTATGACCTCCCTACAACGCCTGGGCATGCTCCTGATGAGGTTGCGGATGGTCTCCTGTGGGATGTCCTCCCAGACCTGGACTAAAGTATCCGCCAATTCCTGGACAGTCAGTGGTGAAACGTGACGTTGGTGGATGGACACGATGTCCCAGATGTGCTCAATTGGATTCAGGTCTGGAGAACGGGCGGGCCAGTCCATAGCTTCAATGCCTTCACCTTGCAGGAACTGCTGATATACTCCTGCCACATGAGGTCTGGCATTGTCCAGCATTAGGAGGAACCCAGGGCCAACCGCACCAGCATATGGTCTCACAATGGGTGTGAGGATCTCATCTCGGTACCTAATGGCAGTCAGGCTACCTGTGGCGAGCACATGGAGGGCTGTGCGGCCCTCCAAAGAATTGCCACCCCACACCATTACTGACCCACTGCCAAACGGGTCATGAGGAAGGATGTTGCAGGCAGCAGATCGCTCTCCATGGCGTCTCCAGACTCTGTCACGTTTGTCACTGTAGCATAAGGCAGGCACTCCGTCCCTCTCACCGCCGCGCTCCTTGCCCGGCGTCCTCCAGCGCTCTTCTTCCTGCTGCTGCCAGCGTGCAGCTTCCCGGGCACAGTACTTAGGGCGTGCGCGCTCCCTCCCTCTTAAAGGGGCCGCGCGCGCCGCCCTAAGGAGTCCCCGGCCAGTTGCTGGAGGTCCTCCCATATATAAGGCACCTCCTCCAAAATGGAGGTGCCCGAGCAATAGTTGTTGCATAGTGTACTTACCTCTGCTTCAGCCCTCAGGTCCCGCTGCTAGCCTGACTACTAGTCCTGCCCGCCAGCCTGACTACCAGTCCAGTCTGCCAGCCTGACTACTCTACAGCCCAACAGTCTGTCTTCCGTTCAGTCTGCCAGTCTGTCTATGGGCTCTGCCCGCCTCCATACCTGGAAGCACCTGCCCGCTACCTACCGTGCCTACCTGGAGGCTCCTGCTTGCTACCTGCCGTGCCTACCTGGAGGCCTGCCTGTCACTTGCCGTGACCACCTGTCAGCACCGCAGCTCAGAGGTTCCACCACCCGGATCCGTAACAGTTTGCTCAGGCCATGGAACCCGGTGATCCCCAAGCTCCTTCGCTCTCCGACCTGTACCAGGAGGTTTCTCGTCAGAGATCCCAACAGGAAACCATCCTGAACTTCCTGCGGAATGTCAACTCCCGCCTGGACACGCTGACTGTCCCACCTGTGTCCGCCTCGAGTCGTGCGACTCCCGCTCCGGCAGCGCCGCTGCCCACCAATACCATGGCATCCAACCCAGGTCCCCCGCTTTCTGCACCTCCTCGTTTTGGAGGTGACCCCGTCTCATGTCGGGGCTTTCTGAACCAGTGCACGCAGCACTTTGAACTTTTGGCACATCAGTTTCCCTCCGATCGGGCCAAGGGAAGGCACTGGCATGGCTTAACCCCCTATGGGAGAGAGGGGATTACCTGGTGTCTGATCTTCCGGCTTTCCTCTCTGCCTTCCGGAGGGTCTTCGATGAACCCGGACGTAGGATTTCTACTGCCTCCTCATTACTCCGTCTCCACCAAGGATGTCTCACCGTGGCCCAGTATGCCATACCGTTCTGTACCCTCGCCTCTGAGCTTACCTGGGACAACGAGGCACTGGTGTCCACCTTTTGGGAGGGCCTTTCTGGTCGGATCAAGGACGAGCTAGCCGGTCGGGACATCCCTACCACTCTGGATGACCTGGTATCGCTAGCTACCCGGATCGACATCCGTTTCCTGGAACGTGCTAAAGAGACTACCCGGGAGACAAGATTTCCTCGTCTTGCTCCTACTTTCCAGAGACCTGCCTCTCAATTAGCAACTCCCTGGGCACGCTCGCCCGAACCTATGCAGGTCGACCAGACCAAGATAGTCAAATCTCGCCAAGAGTCACGCCGAGCTGAGGGGAGCTGTTTCTACTGTGGCAGTAAGGAGCACTTCATCCGTTCCTGCCCGGTGAAGCCAGGAAACGCCAGTGTCTAGGACCGCTCGGAGAGGTCATCCTGGGCAAAAGTGAATGCTCTCCTTCCCTGACTTTTTCTGTCTCTATCTCCTGGGGAGAGAACTGCTACTTTGAAATTGCACACCTGGATTCCGGAGCTGCTGGGAACCTCTTTTCCCAGTCCCTGGTAGAGAAATATCACATTCCCACCAAATCTCTGGCTGAACCATTGGCAGTCGCCTCCGTGGATGGAAGACTCCTTCTGGTGACCATCCTGCTCGTCACAGAACCTATAACCCTGCAGGTGGGAATGCTGCACTCTGAAAGGATCTCCTTCCATGTGCTTTCCGGTCTCTCTCACTCCCTGTTGCTAGGTCTACCCTGGCTTCAGAGACATGAACCCATGCTGAATTGGCAATCCGGTGAAGTTCTCCGTTGGGGACAGGATTGCCATAAGACCTGCCTGGTTCCGTTCCGCCCAGTTCGTCCTCCACCCACCCCGGCTAATCTACCCGGTTTACCGGTACCTTACTGGTCCTATGCAGATGTCTTCGACAAAAAGGAAGCAGAGACACTGCCACCTCATAGGTCATATGATTGCCCGATCAACCTGGTATCCGGTGCCACTCCACCCTGTGGGCGTATTTACCCATTGTCGTCGGCCGAAACCCGGGCCATGTCGGAGTACATTGAGGAGAATCTGGCTAGGGGATTCATCTGTAAATCTACCTCCCCGGCTGGAGTCGGATTCTTCTTCGTCAAGAAGAAGAATGGTTCACTATGCCCCAGTATTGACTATAGAGGACTCAACCAAATCACGGTCAAAAACAAATACCCCCTGCCGCTCATCTCCGAGTTGTTTGACCGCCTTAAGGGCGCCAGGATCTTTTCCAAGCTGGATCTACGTGGGGCGTATAACCTGGTCTGGATCCGTCAAGGAGACGAGTGGAAGACGGCATTCAGTACCCGGGACGGTCACTATGAATACCGCGTGATGCCCTTCTGTCTCTGCAATGCTCCCGCCGTCTTCCAAGAATTAGTCAATGACATCTTCCGTGACCTTCTATATTCCTGCGTGGTGGTGTACCTGGACGACATCTTGGTCTTCTCTCCGGACCTTCCCACACACCGCCGGAGGGATGTTCGTCAGGTCCTGCTTAGGCTCAGGCAGAATCACCTCTATGCCAAATTTGAGAAGTGCCTCTTCGAGCAGACCTCCCTTCCATTCCTGGGCTATATTATCTCCCAGACAGGTCTACGGATGGACCCCGAGAAGCTCTCTGCTGTCTTAAAGTGGCCCCGTCCGGAGGGGTTGAAGGCGATTCAGTGATTCCTGGGCTCCGCCAACTACTACCGTCTCTTCATCCCTCACTTATCTTCCCGGACTGCTCCCATCTCTGCGCTCACCCATATGGGAGCAAATCCCAAGGAATGGCCGCCCGAAGCTGAGGAGGCCTTCCTTTCCTTAAAGCAAGCCTTCTCCTCTGCCTCAGTGCTGCACCATACGGACTGCAACAAACAGTTCTTTCTGGAGGTTGATGCTTCTTCCTCCGGAGCCAGAGCGGTGCTCACCCAAAAATCTTCATCCGGGAGAATGGTAACCTGCGGCTTCTTCTCCAAACTCTTCTCCTCGTCTGAGCGCAACTACTCCATAGGAGACCGAGAACTGCTAGCCATCAAATTGGCACTGGAGGAGTGGCGTTACCTGCTTGAAGGGGCTCTATACCCGGTGATCATCTATACTGATTACAAAAACCTAGCATATCTCCAGAATGCCCAAAGACTCAATCCGCGTCAGGCCCGGTGGTCTCTGTTTTTCGCTTGCTTCGACTTTATCCTACATTACTGCCCGGCGGACAAGAATGTTAAAGCTGACGCCTTGTCCCGATCCTTCCTGTCCTCCAATCTAGAGGAGGAGCCTATGCACATCATCGACCCCTCCAAAGTGATGAGTATGGCCCCCTTGGATCTGACTCGTCTCCCACCCGGTAAGACGTTTGTAGCAGTTCCAGATCGGGAGAAGATTCTTCACTGGGGTCATTCATCTAAACTAGCCGGCCATGCCGGTCAGAAGACCTTCCTGCTCATTACCCGGCATTACTGGTGGCCTACCCTGCGCAAGGATGTGGTAGACTTCGTCTCGGCCTGTTCGTCCTGTGCTCGCAACAAAGTTCCCAGACATCTTACAGCCAGTCACCTCCTGCCTCTTCTCGTACCTGCTGCTCCATGGCAGCACATTGCTATGGACTATACCGGTTGTACAGTCATTTGGGTGGTCGCCGACCGTTTTTCTAAAATGGCCCACTTCATCCCTCTGCCTGGTCTCCTGTCTGCATCGGAGCTGGCTAAGGACTTCATCCTTCACATCTTCCGTCTCCATGGCCTACCCCTCCACATTGTGTCGGATCGAGGGGTTCAGTTCACCTCACGCTTCTGGAGAGCTACTTGTAAGCTGCTGGATGTCACCCTGGATTTCTCCTCCGGTTACCATCCACAGTCCAATGGCCAAGTGGAGCGTATTAACCAGATCCTTACCAGCTGCCTCCGGCACTTTGTTAACGCTCACCATACCGATTGGGTGGAGCTCCTACCATGGGCCGAGTTCTCCTACAACAACCATGAGAGCGAATCGACTTCCAAGTCCCCGTTCTTTGTAGTCTACGGTCAACATCCCCGGATTCCATTTCCCGTCTCCGCTTCTGAGGACAACCCTGCTGCAGAGTCTCTGGTCAGCGAATTTTCCACCATTTGGGAAAATACTAGGTCCGCACTTCTTCAGTCCTCCGAGCGGATGAAGAGACATGCTGACAAGAGACGTCTGGATCCGCCTCAATTCCATCCGGGAGACATGGTCTGGCTCTCCTCCAAACATGTTTGGCTCAAAATACCCTCCTATAAGTTGGGTCCTCGGTTCATCGGTCCATTTGAAGTCCTCAAACAAATCAACCCAGTGGCTTACAAGCTGAAACTCCCGGCCACCTTGTGGATCCCCAACTCCTTCCACGTATCTCTCCTCAAACCAGTTGTGTTTAATTCTTTTTCCAATACTCCAGGTACTCCCCCTGCTCTGGTTTCCGCTGAGGATGTTTTTGAGGTAGAAAACATTCTGGCCACCAAGAGGGTAAGAGGAAAAACCTTTTTTTCTGGTGGATTGGAAGGGGTTTGGCCCAGAGGAGAGAACTTGGGAACCCAGGGAGAACATTCATGCCCCGCTTCTCCTTAAAAAATTTCTTCCTGGCCTAAAAAAGAGGGGGCGTAAAGGGGGGGTACTGTAGCATCGGTGTCTCTGCCCCATGCCAGGCAGAGATGCCGTCCCTCCTTGCCCGGCGTCCTCCAGCGCTCCTCTTCCTGCTGCTGCCAGCGCGCAGATTCCCGGGCACGGTGCCTAGGGAGCGCGCTTGCTCCCTCCCTCTTAAAGGGGCCACGCGCACCGCACTAAGGAGTCCCCGGCCAATTGCCGGAGGTCCTCCCATATATAAGGCACCTCCTCCAAAATGGAGGTGCCCGAGCAATAGTTGTTGCATAGTGTACTTACCTCTGCTTCAGCCCTCAGGTCCCGCTGCTAGCCTGACTACTAGTCCTGCCCGCCAGCCTGACTACCAGTCCAGTCCGCCAGCCTGACTACTCTACAGCCCGACAATCTGTTTTCCGTTCAGTCCGCCAGTCTGTCTATGGGCTCTGCCCGCCTCCATACCTGGAAGCACCTGCCCGCTACCTGCCGTGCCTACCTGGAGGCTCCTGCTTGCTACCTGCTGTGCCTACCTGGAGGCCTGCCTGTCAATTGCCGTGACCACCTGTCAGCCTACCTGGAGGCTCCTGCCCGTCACTTGCCGTGACCACCTGACAGCCTACCTAGAGGCTCCTGCCTGTCACCTGCCGTGACCACCTGACAGCCTACCTAGCGGCTGTCGCCTGCCGTGTCTGTCAGTCCATTTACCCGGATCACTCATCAGCCTGCCTGCTGTGCCCATCTGCAATATCGGTCAGTCCCTGCCATCTATACCGTGGGAGTCACCTGCTCCCTTACAAGGTCGTCCCCAGAGTAGCACCTGGTCCCTCTGCTCGGACCCTCCCTGGTCACGGAGTTGATTGAGCCGCCGTATGACCTTGGTCGCTCCGAGTTGATACCTAGTTACGCCCCTCTGGGTCCCTCCTTGCACCGCAGCACAGAGGTTCCACCACCCGGATCCGTAACAGTCACATGTGCTCAGTGTGAACCTGCTTTCATCTGTGAAGAGCACAGGGCACCAGTGGAGACTTTGCCAATCCTGGTGTTCTGTGGCAAATGCCAAGCGTCCTGCACGGTGTTGGGCTGTGAGCACAACCCCCATCTGTGGATGTCGGGCCCTCATACCACCCTCATGGAGTTGGTTTCTAACCGTTTGTGCAGACACATGCACATTTGTGGCCTGCTGGAGGTCATTTTGCAGGGCTCTGGCTGTGCTCCTCCTATTCCTCCTTGCACAAAGGTGGAGTTAGCGGTCCTGCTGCTGGGTTGTTGCCCTCCTACGGCCCCCTCCACGTCTCCTTGTGTACTGGCCTGTCTCCTGGTAGCGCCTCCAGCCTCTGGACACTACGCTGACAGACACAGCAAACCTTCTTGCCACAGCTCGCATTGATGTGCCATCCTGGATGAGCTGCACTACCTGAGCAACTTCTGTGGGTTGTAGAGTCCGTCTCATGCTACCACGAGTGTGAAAGAAAAACCAACATTCAAAAGTGACCATAACATCAGCCAGAAAGCATTGGTACTGAGATGTGGTCTGTGGTCCCCACCTGCAGAACCACTCCTTTATTGAGGGTGTCTTGATAATTGCCAATAATTTCCATCTATTGTCTATTCCATTTGCACAACAGCATGTGAAATTGATTGTCAATCAGTGTTGCTTCCTAAGTGGACAGTTTGATTTCACAGAAGTTTGATTTACTTGGAGTTATATTCTGTTGTTTAAGTGTTCCCTTTATTTTTTTGAGCAGTGAATATATATATATATATATATATATATGTATATATACACTGTGTTCCAAATTATTATGCAAATAATATTTTCTCAGATTTTCCCAAATTACCTATATGAATTGCAGTCATTGTAATTTTCCAGTCAAATAACTATTAGAGTACAATTGAAAAGTTTTTGTACAAACTGCCTATGATAACAGTATATTTAAAAAAAAATAAAAAACTCAAACTGCACTCAAAATGCATGTTCCAAATTATTATGCACAGCAGAGTTTTCAACCTTTTCATTTTAATAAAGAACAAAAAAATGGTCATTTTTGAAATTATAAGCATTAGCAGGTTATTACAAACTGAAATCAAACAGTTTTCAACTCAAAACTTTATTCTAGGTGATGTTACATTTGCACATAGGACCCCTTGTTCGAAAGGAGCGTCTGAACTCTCTCGTCCATTGAATTTGTCAGGTTTTGGATGGTTTCTGCTTTAATTGTTTTGCATGAGGACAGAATACCCTTCCAGAGCTGTTGCTTAGATGTGAACTGCCTCCCGCCATCATAGACACTCCTTTTGATGATGCTCCAGAGGTTCTCAATGGGGTTGAGGTAAGGGGAGCATGGGTGCCACACCATAAGTTTGTCCCCTTTTATGCCCACAGCAGCCAGAGATGCAGATGTGTTATGTGCAGCATGAGACGGGGCATTATCATGCATGAAAATGATCTTGCTGCGGAATGCACGGTTCTTCTTCTTGAACCATGGAAGGAAGTGCTGTTTGAGAAACTCAACATACATTATGGAGTTCATCTTTACCCCTTCAGGGATCCTAAAAGGGCCGACAATCTCTCTCCCCATGATTCCAGCCCAAAACATTACTCCACCTCCTCCTTGTTAGCGCCGTAGCCGGGTTTACATGGGGTGTCCATCAACCAGCCATCCTCCACTCCATCCATCTGGACTATCGAGAGCATTTCATGCATGATAATGCCCCGTCTCATGCTGCACATAACACATCTGCATCTCTGGCTGCTGTGGGCATAAAAGGGGACAAACTTATGGTGTGGCAGCTATGCTCCCCTGACCTCAACCCCATTGAGAACCTCTGGAGCATCATCAAAAGGAGTGTCTATGATGGCGGGAGGCAGTTCACATCTAAGCAACAGCTCTGGAAGGGTATTCTGTCCTCATGCAAAACAATTAAAGCAGAAACCATCCAAAACCTGACAAATTCAATGGACGAGAGAGTTCAGAAGCTCCTTTCGAACAAGGGGTCCTATGTGCAAATGTAACATCACCTAGAATAAAGTTTTGAGTTGAAAACTGTTTGATTTCAGTTTGTAATAACCTGGTAATGCTTATAATTTCAAAAATGACCATTTTTTTTGTTCTTTATTAAAATGAAAAGGTTGAAAACTCTGCTGTGCATAATAATTTGGAACATGCATTTTGAGTGCAGTTTGAGTTTTTTATTTTTTTAAAAATATACTGTTATCATAGGCAGTTTGTACAAAAACCTTTCAATTGTACTCTAATAGTTATTTGACTGGAAAATTACAATGACTGCAATTCATATAGGTAATTTGGGAAAATCTGAGAAAATATTATTTGCATAATAATTTGGAACACAGTGTATATATATATGAGGAAGTGCTGGGTTCAGTGTTTCTTTAAATCACAGCAGAGCACATTATGCAAGCTCAAGCATAGAAACCCAATAAATCCACAAATTTCCTGATGAGCTGCTCTTCTGTTGATTTTGTTTTCAGAGGCAGCTTGGAGCTTGGTAAAATCAGTGCTACTCTCTTTAGCATTGCTTTGTAAGCTCTGTATGGCCTACCAGCAGCTGACTGAGCTGTTTTTACTCCTAGATGTTTCCACTTCACTGAATCATCTCTTTAAAAATGACAGTTCCATTTGATTAAGAATATTTTATAGACTAAATGATACTTGTAAAGAAAACCCATTAAAGTATGGTTTCAGGAGATGTCCAGGATTACAAATAAATGTGTTTTTCTTGACTGATATTGAAATTCAGCACATATTACTTGAGTGAGGTTGCAATACCAGTCACAGCCCAAATATAGGAGTGGTGCTGTGTCTCAAAAAAAAATTCTTAATATCTTCATTTTCTCATGTGGCAATGTAAAAGATACATTATTGTAAGTCATACTATGCTGGGTGAAAACTTTTAATCACAAATGATAAATGCAGAAATAAATGTTATAGTAAAGTCTAAAAGATCATATTTCTACCTAATTTCACAGTTCTTTTCCAAATATCGCATCCTCGATGAATGTTCATATTGCTAATAATACAGTTACCTGATGTTTATTTTAGTGTCCTGTTTTAATTATCTCCTTCATATTTTGGCTATGTGTTAATTTTGTGCTGAAATTGACTTAGCGCAACATAAATCTTGTAAAAACACCTGAAAAAAATGTCAACATTTTCTTTTCTTCCATCATTGGTCTTAGCAGGCCAACACCTATTCTAAAGCTTTTTTAGCAAATGGAGGTATGAAAGAACGGCCTTTAGAAAATTAAAATGTTTATTTTAATAATGTGCGAAGATGTATTTCGCAAATGGTGAAAACAGAAATACTACTTGAGAATTAAGTAATTTTCCTCTCTAAGTTGGTAGCAAATCTAATTTTTTATTGCACATATTAAAAGTGTTATTTTGAGTGTAGGAAATAGCTGTGTGTGTAGGTTTTTACATCAGTAACACTTATAGGTTGCAGGAAAATGACTTATTTTTTTTTTAAATTCTTTTTATTCGCTATGAAAATTTCTGAAATATTCCAGTCTTTGCCCTGGTGACTGTAGTACATGCAAAAGGCTGACATTTCCTGGTTTTTGAACTCACATGCTGTGTAGACTGGGACAGTTTTAGCAGAGTTATTTATTTATTTTTATATATAGTGCTAACAGATTCTGCAGCGCTTTACATACATTATTGTTGCTGTCCCCATTGGGGCTCACAATCTAGATTCCCTATCAGTATGTCTTTGGAGTGTGGGAGGAAACTGGAGGAAACCCATGCAAACATGGGGAGAACATACAAACTCCTTGCAGATGTCATCCTTGGTGGGATTTGAACCCAGGACCCCAGTGCTGCAAAGCTGCAGTGCTAACCACTGAGCCACCGTGCTGCCCCATGATTTGATTCGAGTTTCACAAAAAAAGAAAAACTTGGCCAACACCATTTCCCACACTGCTGATCTAACATCATTTTGCATTGCCTCACGGGCCTCTCGATAATGCACTGCAGCTATTACATCTCATGGATTATTATGCCTTGTACAGTGGTCGTCAGTGCCTGGGACATCACAGATCAGCGGTTCCCAGTGGAGAATAGTTTGTATGGCAAAGTTGTTTCCCATCTCACTGGGTAAGTCTCTGTCTCCTCTAAAGTGGTCAGTGGGGTCATCTCTTTCTGTCTCATGTAGATTGTAAGCTCTTATAGTCAGCATATTTTTTTCTCCTCTCCCCCTCTGTTATTTTCTGAGCAATTATAAGCTTTTCACTATTGAGATTCACGTGAATGCATTGGCTGCCAATCAAATTTTTGGGGAAGATTCAGCGAAATTGGCGAATTTGAATTTTAAAAGATCCGTTCATCTCTACTGCTATATACTAGACGTGCTGCTAGCCAACTCCAGGTTCCATAATAGTGCTTATTCCAGGTTGATTAATTTAGTCAACATTGTATAAGGGGTGGGTGTTGTAGGTTATGTTGGCTAGTATGGCTTATATGGTGCACCAATATTATTAAAACGCTCATCCACTGCAGCAGCCACATATTCTATACATGTGATAGAGGAAAGATGTTTATGCTGCCAATATGGCTGCCCTCGGGGAAGTTTTCAAAAATATAAATCGCGAGAACTGGTGACATTCCTTCGTCCTAGTTTTAATCAAGCAGTGGTCGTACATGCGAGGAACTGCTCCATTCAAAGTCTATAGGATGGATGGAGATGATGTCATGTAATAGGACCTACATTAATCAGGCACTCATCACCAATTCTGTGAAAATCAAATATATTGAACTTGGGACAACCTAGACAACCTACCTTTTTAAAGAATGAGAAGACCAGTGCAACTCTGAAAACACTCCCAAATTGTCAGGCATATTTATATATTTTTTGCTCCAGGGGCTTTATAAGTATGATATCTGTCTAAATAAGAGTTTGCCCCATTATTTTTGAATATATAATTTACAGTACGTTAAGTACTCAAATGCATAAATAAAATCATGGAAAATCCCCCATAAAGAACATAATGTTCCATACAATTGACAGAAGCCACTGATGACTGCAGTAGCTGATGGCAATTGTGACTTTTCTGGCCTAAGTTGTCTCCTCAATTTCCTTTTTACATTAGCATTTTCATTAGTGTCTTAAACTGGTTACTAAGGTTCATGTTAAGGAGAATGTTGTAGCAGTTTAGATCCTCTATAAATGCTCCTGTAACATCCAACTACAATCATTATCTTCAAATACATTTAGACATATCACCCCCTAAAGCCATCAGTGATGGGATCCAAAGCATGACCTATTGTCTTGCCAGAGTCGCAAAAAGCCCACGGCCCATATTAAGCATAACTGTTTCTGCAGATTTCCCTTGTAATAAAATAAACCTAAATGATACAGGCTGTAAACTTCATCTACTGCCGATGTGAAGAATTGATGTACCTAAAATGTGCAGTCTCTATTTTGGTAACAACATGGCCTGTAGGGTCACTGTGTAATTCATAATTCCAGGATTTTTTCAACTCTATGGAAAAAATGCATTTAGTATATATTTTTACAAATGTAATCAGCAGAGAAGTGAGATAAAAACTACTTAAAGGTTCTTTACTTGTAAAGGTAACCTGGCTATAGGTTCTCAACTCAGACCATTGAGACAAGTGTAAGAGAAAGCGGTTGGCACATGATCGCAAGTCTGCAAATTGCATATGAGTCATGTGACTGCTGGGAGTGTGAAACAGAGCGGAATCCTAACAGTGTGGACATTGCACAGCTAGGACTCAGTGTGTTATGCTCCCTTCCTAGTTTTATACATGGCTTGGACAACCCTCTAATAAGTCATAGATTGAAAAGACAACATTCTGGACGCCTGCAGCCGCCAATGGAGGGAACATATTGTAAGCTGCTAAGACACCTCTAGTGGTAGCTGCAGGCAGTCCCAGAATTTTGTAAAGAGGTATTATCATCTCATTAAGTGATATGGCATATAGCTATAAGTATAACCTTGGGACCCACTTAAAACAAGAGGTGCATGCACCTTTGGGTCCCCTTCACAGTTTTTCCTTTGTGCAGGAGCATAATCTGTCAGTTGCTAACGCGGCTCCTTTAAAGTGAATGGGGCCAGCTGCTATTCTCTGCACAGATGGGTGGCTGGGAGCACCAATGTGCAAGGAAAAACTGTGAAGAAGATGCAAGAGTAAAGTAGTACTTGCCTTTCATTCTCAGGGCCAAATGGAGGTCTTAGGAATCCAATATGCTATTACTTTCTGGGATGAAAATAACCTTTTAAACCTTCTCGGCATGGCCAATTTTTATTTTTGCATTTTCGTTTTTTCTTCCCTTTCTTCCAAGAGCCATAACTTTTTTAATATTCTGTCCACATAGATTTATAAGGTATTGTTTTTTGCAGGACGAGTTGTACTTCTGAAAGACACCATTCATTTTACCACATAATGTACTGAAAAATGGGATAAAAATTCCAAGCGTGGTGAAACTGCAAAATAAATGCAAAGTTGTTTTTATGGTGTGGCAAAAATAACCTGGCATCATGTTTTTCCAGGTCAGTACAATTACAGTGATACCAAACTTGTCAATTTTTTTAAATTATTTTAGCGGTAAAGCAGAAAATCAGAAATTGTTAAAAATAATTTTATGGTGTTGCCACTTTCCGAGACTCGTAACATTTTCATTTTTCATTTGATGGCGCTGTGTGAGGGCTTGTTTTTTTGTGGAGTGAGACGACATTTTTATTGATACAATTTTTGGATAAATGTTATTGTTATTATTTATTGTTATAGCGCCATTTATTCCATGGCGCTTTACATGTGAAAAAGGGGTATACATACATAAACAATTACAATAATCTTGAACAAAACTTGATGGCGACTGGTACAAGAGGAGCAAGGACTCTGCCCGCGAGGGCTCACAATCTACAAGAAATGGGTGGGGATACAGTAGGTGAGGGTAGAGCTGATCATGCAGCTCGTGGAGCAAGGGGTTACTTTTGTAGGCTTGTCGGAGGAGGTAGGTCTTCAGATTACATTTGAAGGTTTCCATGGTAGGTGAGTGTGTCTGATAATTTGGGGTAGAGAGTTCCAGAGTGGGAGGGATGCACGGGAGAAATCTTGTATGCGATTGTCGGAAGAGGAGATAAGAGGGGAGTAGAGCAGGAGATCTTGTGAGGATCGGAGGTTGCATGCAGGTATGTATCGGGAGACTAGGTCACATATATGGAGGAGACAGATTGTGGATGGCTTTGTATGCTGTGGTTAGGGTTTTGAAATGGAGTCTCTGGGCAATGGGGAGCCAGTGAAGGGATTGACAAAGAGGAGACGCCGGAGAATAGCGTGGAGACAGGTGGATTTGTCGGGCAGCAGAGTTTATAATTGATTGGAGGGGTGGGAGAGGGAGGCCACAGGACAGGAGGTTGCAGTAGTCAAGGCAGGAGATGATGAGGGTGTGCACTAGTGTTTTTGCAGATTCATGTTTGAGGAATGTGGAAAGGGCTTGGATATGTGGTTTGAAGGAGAGACCTGAGTCCAGGGTTACCCAAAGGCAACGATCTTGCCGGACTGAGGAGAGTGAACAGTCATTGACGTTGATAGATAGGTCAGGTGGGGGGATGAATGAGATGAATCATCATCATAGCAATCCATTATGACATTATTACATGACGAGATGGCCGATGGACACATAGAATGATGTGCCCCCATCCAGGTGCACTGTTATTGTCGCTTTCACGTATAGATAGCAGCATTTAATAAAATTGGAAATGATTACCTCTCCTATGGGGTTGGTACAAACCTTCTATTTCAGTGTCCACATAGAGAAGTTCTTTATCTGAATATGGAGTTCAGACAGCTATAAAAATATCTTTAGACCTAAAAGATTGAGAATCGCTTTCAGAATGCCTAAAAGGCAACTTAATTCAGCCAGAAAATTGTAGCCTTATAACTTCATTATTTATTATATTTAGACCTAGATCATAACAATATCCTAATGGGTAATACCATAGCTAACAGATCATATTGTAAGGTGCAATTTTTTTCCTATATCTGTAATTTGTATTGAATCCATGTGAATGTTGGAAACATTCAGACATACCTGCTTTATTTGCCTAATGTGCATTTGATGTTTTTTATTTAATTTTCGCTTTCTATATGGTTCTTGTTGAGTTGTTTTCCATCGTTTTGTGCCCTGTATTCTAATGATTTTCAATGGTTTATCAGAAAGACATTGGACCATATTAACGTAAATCTGTATTCATTTTACGTGAATATAGAGCATGTCTAATAATAAATATATCGTTTTTACAGATTGAAATTGGCTATAAAACTTTAAAATGTATATTCAAACCATCTATACAATCATTAAAAAAGAAAAATTTGAAGATACTAAAAAAGAAAGCTATGATAGTGCTTTTCTTTCTAGGATTAGTTAAAGAAGTTGTCCACTACTTTATCATTGATGACCTAACCTTAGGATAGGTCATCAGTGTCTGATCGGTCGGGATCTGACACCCGGCACCCCGCCGAACAGCTGTTTTCGGTGTTGGTGGCAGCCGCCAACCGGAACTGCTCAATTGCAGATCTGCTCCGTCTTCTCATAGTGGCTAGGTCTTGGTACGACACATATGCCTTCTATTAAAATCATTAGGAGGCAGATGTGCAGTACCCGGCCACGGACACCGACACCAAGAACAACTGATCGGCGGGAGTGCTGGGTGTCGGACCACCGACCGATCAGACACTGATGACCTATCGTAAGGTTAGAACATCAATGATAAGTAGTGGACCACCTCTTTAAAAGTCCAATACCCATCAAATCAGAAATGGTTCATCAACTTATACAGTAGGAACCAGTTACAGAATAATTAAGAGGTTCTTCTCGGCTGACTGTGCACAGAGGATTGAGGCTACAGAAAAAAATTCTTTGCCCTCAGTCAACTTAGGAGAAGATTTATTTCTTCTCCTGTCAAAGCCATCCTCCGGCAGCTCCGATAGGTGTGCTTATGACATATATGATCTGGCCAGCTTCAGATTGGTGCAAGCAGGCTCTAAAGCATACTCTCATTACCTAGAAAAAGGGTGGCAACAATCTGTACAACGTAACATTAGAAATCCCTCTTTTCTTGAGAATTTTTTTTTTAAAAATTGTAATGTTGCTGTTTTTTACAACCACTTTGCAATTTTATCCATTTAAATACTTGCGTCAACCCCTTTAAAGAACACAATAGCAGCAGTGACAATCTCATCGATCTATGAGCGACTTTCAGACAGACATTATCTTAAATGATCTCGAGAAACAAATTGACAAATGAGATTTGTAATTGAGAAGTATCTCCAGAAGCCACTTGGATAGTACTTGTTGCAAAGTGACTTACACGGTTTACTAGGGTAAGAAGCACAGCGTTTAGATTACTAATAGATTTGTGAATGTGTTCGTTAATGAGAGAGAAGTGTAGGTCAGCATTGAGAAGAACGGAGCACAAATTCAGATGTGTAGACCACAAAACTAATGAAGTACTTTCTCATTTATGCAAAATATGGAGCAAATAGAGTAAAATATTTGTTCAGTAGCAGATAAAGGAAAGTATGCTGCTAACATCAGGCAAAACAAGGAAATCATTTCTGATGTTAAAGGGGTTATCCCATAAACAACATTTGTCCACAAGGTAGCGGATAAATGTATGATGGCTGGGATAACCCATATGAAGAGCATGCCAGTCGTCAAGAAAGAGTTCAGACAGGTTCAGGTATTGAGAATAACAAGAGGTAATAATATGGTTTTGTGGTTTTATCAGTTTCGGACAAGAAACAGCCTCTGGGTAATTTAACAAGCTATATGTGTGAAATGTCTTCTCTCCAGATAAATAAATGTGCACAATGCTCTCAGCTGCATTACTTGGTTTGGGATAAGAATGGTGTAATAGTGTGAATGACTGCAAAGTCATCTATTCCCATGTTTTTCTTAGAGAAGAAAATAAAGGGAATTTAAAGGAAATGTATTGCAAGATTTTTGCTATCCCAGAGCAGTATAATGTAGAAACTGACACCCTGATTACTGGGCTACTTGCTGCGGTTTTGATAAATCACAGTTTTATCTACTGTAAATCCATCAGTTGTCTGAATGCTTGGGTCTGTATAACCCTGTACACAGCACTGATTGGCAACTTTCTGTGTGCACTTTTCATAGGCAGAAAGCTGCCAATCAGTGGTAGGGTTTGGGTTACACAGAGCTCATGAATATAGAGGACTACCTGGCAGCCGGTTTATTATTCGTCTAGTGATAATCTTCTGCTGATAAATCAGTGATTTTATCAAAACTATAGCAAACAGCCCAGTACATGACACATTGAAGGAATCAGATTCTTTGTCTTTACGTTATACTGCTCTCAGATCAGGTAAAAAAACTACTGACAGATACCTTTTAAGACTGGTATTTTGTATGAAAACCCTGCTGAAGTAAAACGCACCAAACCTGTTAAGATGAACACATCTCTTCATAAATAAAAGCTTAATAGGATAAAAGCTAAACCAGACACACTATTTGCAGAAATGTGCTTCAGAGTGTTTGCCCCTCCTTAGTGCAAAGCAAAAGGTCTGATTTTGCTGCATGAGAGGCTTCTGATGAGTGAGGCCAAAAACCTTGCTGAAATGGGGCTATATCGAGCACATAGCGTCATTTTTTTCAATACTATATATACTGCTAGCCCCTGATGATTCAAACAGTGTATGATGTATGGAAGAAGCACAAAGGTCTAACTCTTTAGGGCGGATAGAGAGTAATGACTTTAGGTATCTAGTGTTAGTGTCTCTTTTTCTATCAGCAAGTTTCCTTAATTTTATCTATTTAGTAAGATGGAAAGTCTCCGCTATCTTATAATTAGCTAATGGACATTAAGTGAGCCAAATCTAACATGCTACACTAGTATCACTGATGCCCGTCTCTGCCCTAGAAAGTTTTTAACTTTTGTTTTGTATATATATATATATATATATATATATATATATATATATATATATTATTTTTTACTTTAGTTTGTAATTTTAATGGGATTAAGAAAATATATTTTTTATAATTATTTAGTCCAAGTGGATTAGACAGTGAATTTATGATTGGTTTATTGGAAGGATCTATTTTATATTTTTAGTCAGTGAAGGCCTCTGACGGGGGTCTAAGATGTAACGACTTTCCTGGTAGAGTGCAAAGCTGGCATAAGGAAACTCATAACCCATGCAATATTCCTTTGAGAAATTACATATGCAAATTATCTCCTTAGAGAGGTAAAGGACTTGAGCTCTTTAAGTCTCCTTTTGCTGGCTTGGCATTCTTTACAAGAAAAGATGTAACCCCTTAGACCAGTGGTAACCAACCTTTCTTACCTTAAGGCTGGGGTAACATGGCTGTTGATTCTTTCATGCTACAGAATCGGGCCAATTATGCTTATGTACTATGTCAGAGATTTATCTGAGTGTCACCTTAGTGTGATCTGATTCTTTCGCATGAGAGAATTGTATCACAGATGCAGAGGAGACAGAAAACGTAATTTCTCCATCTTCTCCATTTTCTGTGTCCGTGAATCTTGGACTGCACACGGATGACATCCACGTGCAGTCCCATGTTTTACACGTACCCATAGACTTGTATGGGTTTCTGTGATCCAATCATCAGATGCACTGATTGCTTTCTCATGCCGAATAGGCAGATCTGCACTGCCCCATAGTGTAACATGAGTTTGAGTGATATCCGACAAAACATCGGATAGCACTCGGCTGTGTTGTACGCTTGTGTGTGCCAGCCCTAAGAGCCACAACTTTGGTACAAAAATCAAGCCAAGATCTTGTGCTGCCCTCTTTTATAGGCATCATACTTATATACAGGAGTTCCCACTTTACCCCCATTCAGTACTCGGTATTTTCGCATCAAACTCTCCCAAAACACTATTACATCCAGCTTCAAGTCTTTCCCTTAGGCCAGGGAGCTGTTCTTGTTTTCAAGTCGTCAGATTTTTACTTGTTGTCACATGACTGTAGATTCTCCCATTCGAGTGTAAGAGGTGGATTTGGGCGACATTTAATTCCACGCCCCTAAACACCTTACATAGGGGTCCCTGGGTGTGGTTGTGTTTCTGTTGCGGACACGTTGAGGTTGTATTCTGGCACCATTTGGGCGGCACCGGACGCCATTAACTTCGCAATGAAGAAACCAGACTTCTTTACAAATATAAAGTCTTATTTACTGAAGGTGAAACTTATATACAAAGGGTAGCAGGAACAATTCTTAGCTTTTTCTTCTGCACAATACAGAGGCACATTCTTAGTGGTTTTGGACAGTAGCACATTACTTGTGAGAAATGTTACAGATGCATAACAGGTTACGCTGAGGACTTCCATCACCCTAGTTCAGGGACACACGTGTAATGTGTTACATTGTGCCAATGAAACCTACAGTAGCTGCACTCTCTTGAACGGTGTAAGGGAGATCTCACTAGCCGCCACCTTCCTGATGTGCCCCAGCCTGGCTGACCCCATATTCTTTCATGGCTGATCTCCAGGTCTGGCTAACACTACGAACTTCATAAAGGGGTTGTCCAGTCCAAATTGAGAAGTCTGCAGTCACTCTGTGAATCCTCCAAACACACGCACTGTACGGTGCTGAGATTCGCCGGTTTCCGACCCGAGGGTATGTATGTGTTATATGTACTCCCGCCAAGAGCCCGTCTAGTGGCCGTGGCCTCGCTCCATACAAGTGTATGGAAATGAGGCCGCACCCGCTGGCTGGGAGTATGTATGACTCATACATACCCTTTGGTCCCGGGTCAGAAACAGGCGAATTCCTGCAGTGCACAGTGCATGTGTTGGGAGGATTCATAAGTCTGCAGTCACACAGAGTGACTTCAGACTTATAGATTTAGACTCGACAACCCCTTTAACCTCTTCCAGGTTAGGTGCCCCAACTTGCCTGCTATGAGGAACTTCCGCCACTGTTGGATTGCTTTTGGAATAGCCTGCTCCCTTGCCCATCTGTCGCTTCCACACATACCCACTGCTAATGATGGCCTGTGAGGGTGTCCTTCCTTATCTGTAGCTCACTACCAACTAACTATAAAACCTGGAACTCACACACCAGCTTCCATTTCTCCTCCCCAACTATGGGCCGGCCATACTGTTAACCCTGTCAGTTCTAACTAACAGGAGCTGCAGCCTCCAGGAGGCAATAAAATACAATTTGCACACAATAAAATAACAGGGGTTTTACGCCGTCTTCTCCAATTTTACACAAGAGAATTGGGTCGATTATTCTAATGAGACTCCAATCAAACTCTGATCCGAATTTTCTCAGAGTATCATCATAGTGTGATACCATTCTTTCAGATGAGAGGATCGGCGCATACTGTGAGGAGAAGATGGAGGACAAAATTTCTCGATCTTTTCTGTTGTGAGAAATTAAACTGCACTCAGATGTCATCTGAGTGCAGTCCGATGTTTTCCACGCACCCATATACATAAAAGGGTGTTTGTCTTACGATTTCAGAGTGAAATCTCAGCATGCTCCGATTTTGTTCACAGGCAGATTCTGTCAGTGAAAAAAAAATCAGTAATCAGCATTGCCTCATTATATAGCATTGGTCCTAGTGCTAACTGATAAAAAATCGTATAGCATCCGTCCTATTTATACGGTTGAGTGACCCTGGCCTAACTAGCAGAATCATCCTATCTTCAGCTGACCATATTTACAGTGGCGAAAAAAAGTATTTAGTCAGCCACCAATTGTGCAAGTTCTCCCACTTAAAAAGATGAGAGAGGCCTGTAATTGACATCATAGGTAGACCTCAACTATGAGACACAAAATGAGAAAACAAATCCTGAAAATGACATTGTCTGATTTGGACAGAAATGTTTTTCAAATTTTGGTTGAAAATAAGTATTTGGTCAATTACAAACAAGTAAGATTTCTGGCTCTCACAGACCTGTAACTTCTTCTTTAAGAGGCTCCTCTGACCTCCACTCATTATCTGTAGTACTGGCACCTGTTTGAACTTGTTATCAGTATAAAAGACACCCGTCCGCAACCTCAAAAAGTCAAACTCCAAACTCCACTATGATGAAGACCAAAGAGCTGTCGAAGGACACTAGAAACAAAATTGTAGCCCTGCACCAGGCTGGAAAGACTGAATCTACAGATGGCAAGCAGTTTGGTGTGAAGAAATCAACTGTGGGAGCAATAATTAGAAAATGGAAGAAGACATACAAGACCACTGATAATCTCCCTTGATCTGGGGCTCCACACAAGATCTCACCCCGTAGGGTCAAAATGATCTCAAGAACCGTGAGCAAAAATCCCAGAACCACACGGGAGGACCTAGTGAATGACCTGCAGAGAGCTGGGACCAACGTTACACAGGCTGCCATCAGTAGCACACTACGCCGTCAGGGACTCAGATCCTGCAGTGCCAGACGTGTCCCCCTGCTTAAGCCATTACATGTCTGGGCCCGTCTGAAGTTTGCTAGAGAGCATTTGGATGATCCAGAAGAGTATTGGGAGAATGTCAGATGAAACCAAAGTAGAACTGTTTGGTAGAAACACAACACGGCGTGTTTGGAGAAGAAAGAATGCTGAGTTGCATCCAAACAACACCATACCTACTGTGAAGCATGGGGGTGGCAATGTCATGCTTTGGGGCTGTTTCTCTGCCAAGGGAACAGGACAACTGACCCGTGTACATGAAAGAATGAATGGGGCAATGTATCATGAGATTTTGAGTGCAAACCTCCTTCCATCAGCAAGGGCATTGAAGATGAAACGTGGCTGGGTCTTTCAGCATGACAATGATCCCAAGCACACCGCCAGGGCAACGAAGGAGTGGCTTCGTAAGAAGCATTTCAAGGTCCTGGAGTGGCCTAGCCAGTCTCGAGATCTAAACTGTAACATCCCTGGCGGTGTGCTGGCATGGCTTACCACCTCCCACCATGCAAGACCGCTATCTTACCTATCAGTCCAGGCTGCACACTTTGCTCCAGTACCTGCTGTGTGCATGTCTCTTGTCTGATTGCTTAGGGCGGCGGCGCGGTTGCTGCCTGTTTCTTATAGTTACTGTGTGCACAGTCCTAATGCGTCCCCAGCCTATTGCTGTGAGTCACTGGATACTTAAACCCCCTCCACCCAGTAGGAGGTGCCTGAGCAACACTTTTATTCAGTGTGTTCTGTGCAACTGAGTTGCCAGGTCCTGTCCTGTATCTTGTCTGTTTCTGCCACCCTGGGGGCTGTATACCGGGGCCTATTACCTGTATCTGTGACTTCTAGTCTGTTCCGCCACCCTGGGGGCTGAGTTCCCAGGCTCGTTCCTGTATCTTGTTCCTGGTTCAGTTCCTGTCTGAACAGTGTCCTAGCCTGTTACTTGTTTGTCTCTATGTCCGTATCTTCCCTTTTCCTGCAGTGTCTGAACCTGCACCTAACTCCAACTCGTTGTCTCTGTACTTCTGTTTGTGAGTTTTGTGTCCACTCGCTACTTCATAGTAAGTACCTTGTGTGTATCTGGTTCTGCTTGTCCCGTTTCCCTGCCTCCGTATCTACCTCCCGTGTTCTAACTATCTTCCTGTATTTTCCAGTCTGTTCCATGTGAACAGAGCCCTGTCCTGTCTGCCTTCACCTTCTGCTCTGTTCTGCTCTGCTTGCCCACCGCAGCTGCGGCTTTGCTCTGCTCTGCTTGTCTACTGCATCTGCGGTTCGCTCTGCTCTGCCTGTTCACCGAACCTGCGGTTTCGCTCTGCTCTGCTTGGTCACCGCACCTGCGGTTTCGCTCTGCTCTACTTGTTCACCGCACCTGCGGTTTCACTCTGCTCTGCTTGCTCACCGCACCTGCGGTTTCGCTCTTCTCTGCTTGTTCACCGCACCTGCGGTTTCGCTCTGCTCTGCTTATCTACAGCACCTGCGGGTTTTGCTCTGCTCAGCTTGTTTACCGCACCTGCGGGTTTTGCTCTGCTCTGCTTGTCTACCGCACCTGCGGGTTTTGCTCTGCTCTGCTTGTCTACCGCACCTGCGGGTTTTGCTCTGCTCTGTTTGTCTACTGCACCTGCGGATTTTGCTCTGCTCTGCTTGTCTACCGCACCTGCGGGTTTTGCTCTGCTCTGTTTGTCTACCGCACCTGAGGGTTTTGCTCTGCTCTGCTTGTCTACTGCACCTGCGGGTTTTGCTCTGCTCGGCTTGTCTACCGCATCTGCGGGTTTTGCTCTGCTCTGCTTGTCTACCACACCTGTGGCTCCGTTCCTGTATCCCAGTCTGTACTGGTCCCTATCCTGCCTGTGTTCCTACCTGACAGTACCCGCCTGTCTGCCTGCCAGTCGTGCCTGCCAGTGCCCACCTGTCTGCATACCAGCCGTGCCTGCCAATACCCACCTGTCTGCATACCAGCCGTGTCTGCCAGTACCCACCTGTCTATATGCCAGTCTAACCTGCCTGTTCCTGCATTCCCTGGTGTGGGTCAACAGCTGGGTCTGACCTGGAGTATCACCTGGCCCCTCTGGTTCACGGAGTCGACTGAGCCGCCGTGCGACCTTGGTCGGATCGGGTTGATACTTAGTCACGCCCCTCCAGGCACTCCTCGGTTCATGGTCCAGTGGGATCACTAATCATGCTCACGCCAGTCAGTCCGGGCGTGTGCGCAACATAAGCCCTATAGAAAACCTTTGGAGGGAGTTGAAATTCTGTGTTGACAAAGGAAAGCCCCAAAACATCACTGCTCTAGAGGAGATCTGCATGGAGGAATGGGCCAACATACCAGCAAGAGTGTGTGCCAACCTTGTGAAGACTTACAGAAAACGTTTGACCACTGTCATTGCCAACAAAGGATATATAACAAAGTATTGAGATGAACTTTTGTAATTGACCAAATACTTATTTTCCACCAAAATTTGAAAAAAATTCTTTCCGAATCAGACAATGTTTTTTTCCAGATTTGTTTTCTCATTTTGTCTCTCATAGTTGACGTCTAACTATGATGGCAATTACAGGCCTCGCTCATCTTTTTAAGTGGGAGAACTTGCACAATTGGTGGCTGACTAAATACTTTTTCCCCCACTGTATCTCTCCATCCAAATGGCCACTATATACATACCTAGATCTCAGGAAAGTCATTATCTGGAAACCCCCATATGCTAGAGCTGGTGCTAATGCACCAAGTTAGCAAACAGCCATGAGCCACACATCATGGGCCTGTGGGGCATGTGAGCCACGTGTGACTTCCGAGCCACAGGTTGGGAACACCTGCCTTAGACAATAGTGAGTTAATAATGTACCATACTGCCTGTCAATTGAAGTTGGACCAACATGTGATGCATCCATCAAAATTGTAATTCATTGTTTTTCCCTCTATGATGAACCTAGTGCAGTCTTATGTGCTTTTTATCTGCAGATTGTATGTTACACCATAGTCATTAATCAGGCTCCTGTGCCAGCTAGCTCTATTTATTAGTACATTGTCTAAGTATCAGATACTTAATGGCGTTGCTGTATGGTATACAAACACAATGCAGTGCAATATAGCAGCAGGTTTCTAAAAGAGCAAAGAGTAGATACTGGTAGAGATAATATGGGATAAATAACTTCCTACTGTGATATATCATGTAAGTGCATTGGAAATCGTAGGGAAATTCAGTGACTAGAAAAAGCACAGCTGTGCCTTCTAAGATTATACTTTGTATGACAGCTTTGTGGTGGAAGGGCCCAAGAGAGAGCCATTGACAGTGTAATGATTTTGCTCAAAATTATGGATCTAATATAGGGAATTGTTAACAGTAATATATTATTACGTTAAATATTATAAACTAAGGAAAAACAATTGCGAGTTTAATGACATTCATATGTCTTGTGGATTTTATGTGGATTTTAACACATAGAAGGAAATTGTTGGGTCACAGCACAAAGTCCTGCAACAGACCCAACAATGAAGCCATGTATCAGAAACACCATAATTCATGACCGTATACGGCCGCCAACCCGGGTTCCACCGTTCATATGCCTCCACCCCCATCTTACCGCACTTACATACTTTAACAAATAAAAACACTGCACCTGTAATTTTCTTTTTACTTTTCCTATGGTCTTCTCCTCTGGACTAACCGTTTCCCACACTTTTCCTTATTATACCTCTCTTCCCCCATCTCCACCCCCGTCCCAATGCCCGCCCTTCCTGACCTCTACCCAATCCCGATCATTGGGATTCAAATTACACCCTGCTGGCCCATCCCGGTCATGTGGGGCTTCCTTCTAGGTTGCCCTGCCTCCAGCCCCTTTCTTTATCGTCTCTGTTGTTTTCTGTTTAGTCGCCAGTGTGAACATGCACTTACATGCTGCATGCACACCAAATTATATCCCAGTTAATTTCTTTAATTTTTTTCAAGTGTGAAGAGTATAAGGGTCCATTTACATGAGCCCATTGCTTCTGATAGGCTGGCATGTAGTCTATCAGTTGTTTATTCATTTATTGGCCTGTTGAGGAGACAAGCTGAGTTGTCCCTGGTTTAGAGTTGGTCTGAGATAGTTCAGTGAATCCTGCGTTGAGCAGGGGGTTGGACATGAGGACCCTGAAGGTTCTTTCCAACTCTAACAATCTGTGATTCTATTATTAATATAATCGTCATCGGCACAGGATGTTATCACACAGGATGATGTGCTGCTGATAACTTTTAATTCTAAGCAGGCTAAAAAATCATTGCCCACAAAAAGCAAACATTTTTCCCTTCTCTGGCTGGTTGCCATTCTTTTTAGACGAACCGATAGTCTGGAACAATCTAAAAGTCTTTGTTGCCCATAGCGAACAATTAGAGCACAACTTTCATTTTACTACAGCAGTTTAAGAAATGAAAGCTGAGCTCCAATTGGTTTTATGTGCAGCAAGAGGTGTCACTGGGTTACCGCGACAGTTTGGAGCCAGAAGACCTCAGCGTCGGATGGCTCCAACTCCAGCTCTGAGAAGAAGCACTTCTCCGTCATTTTAAATGTGTGTTTATTTCTCCGGCAGAACAGGGATTAAGCGGCCATGTTGGAATTCCCTGTGCTCACAGCGGAGCTCGGTTACCCACTCCTTTTACCTTTATAATCTGGGCTCTGATACAAATCCATGTCCAAGCTAGCTTTTGCTGCATGGCTAACGGAGGGAGAGGAGTTCTTATGAGAAGGAGTGTTGAAGGAATTATTTGTGACTGTGGTCTGGTTTGTACACATGGTAATTCCTTATCCTACTCCATTTTTGGTTTATTCCCTTAACTTCACACCCCCATGCTCTGTTTACCCCTGTCTGTGTAACCCTGTTTGTCGGGTTGGTGTAACACCCCCTTCTCTGGGTGGGGGGAATGAACTGACGGAGGGCTTTCTCAGGAGTTAGGGTGAGGGTGGAGGCACTGGCATACTCACCTTCAGAGGTATTCCGGGGAATAGGGCAAGCTAGGGCGCCCCCTAGTTTTAGGGACAGGGTAGGAGCCCCTGGTCCCTGGTCAACCGACAGCTGTGTCGTGACAAGAGGTTTTTGTTTTACTGTCTAGATCAATGGCCTGATCTCTTTGTACATAGTGAAGACGATTGGTCCCCACACTTGCTATGTATGATTACACAACAAAATAGAAAGGTAGATACTGTAATTATGAATATAGGTCTACCTCCTCTTGTTGGGTGTTCCTCTGGCTGGTAATTTTGTGAGCTACCCGGTCCTTCAGTACGGCATGTGGATAAGTCTAGAAAAAGATTAGGACATTGCTAATGTAGAAAAGTAATACAATTTTCTCCAAAAAACTTAAAAGGAAGTCCCTCACCTCCAAATTGCAAATTAAACTAACTAAACAGTTATATGAGGGACTTAGCCTGCATAGAAATCATATAGACAGTATATTATTATTTTCTATACTTTTAAATCTCATTTTATTTTACATGCAAATGAAGGGGCTTTGATGCACCATTTGTGTGGCCAAAATTTTAGTGCGCATTTACGCTTTAATTTTTTACCTATTCTATGATGCACTGAAGACAGGAGGAAAACGTAAATGATCCTCTCCACCCTCTCCTCCTTTTCGAAGCCACTCCCTACACTTTTGGGTGTATCAGTGGAGAGAGCGGTGGCAGCTAACCTGGAGGCAATGATGAAAGGTGGGTTTGCCGCCACACTGTGTGAACTCCGCTCCTTCACAGTCAATGCGCCATTGATAGGGGTCAGGCAGCACTTGATCTGACCAAGCGAGAGCGATCAATCAGAGTCAGCGGAACTGCTCAGTATGCAAATTGAAGAGGCATAACGGTGCATCGAGCTCTTGGCCATGCCGAGGGTGCACTAAAGCTCCTTCATTTACATATGGAATAAAACAAGTTTTAAAATAAATTACAGCAATGAAATATACACTGTTTAAACAATATGGTTTTCATAGGAGTTAAGTCCCTTAAGTAATACTAAGTAGTATCATTTTCATTTCAGGGGTGAAAGATTCTTTTTAAGGCCTCCTTCACACATATGTGAAAAACTGGTACCGGTGTCATCAGTGTTTTTCATCTGTGTGTCAACCAAGTGTATGTGTTGACCATCAGTGTGTCATCAGTGTTTTTTCAGTATGGAGAAAGAAAGAAATATATTACAAAACTTCTCCTATACTTTGCAATGTTAAACACGGATGCCATCTTGGTGCTGTACGTGTTTTTCACTGATCCATAGTCTTGTATAACTTTGTCATCTGTGCTACTAGAAAAAACTGACATGATTCAATGTGTTTTGCACGGACACATGGTCATGGACATGTGCATAGCACTATATGATATAATGGGTACGTGTGGTATTCGTGAAAAAAGCGGATAGCACATGTACTGGAAACCCAGACGTGTGAAGAAGGCCTAAAGGAGATCTGTCAGCAGGTTTTTGCTGTTTAACCTGAGAGATGCATAATGTTGGAGGAGAGAGCCTGATTCCAGCGATGTGTCATTTGCTCAGCAGCTTGCTGTAGTTTCAATACAATCAATATTTTATCAGCAAGAGATTATTACTGCAGGACTAGGTCTCACATGCAGGCCAGTCAGGCTAATCTGTATAACCCTGCCCCCATCACTGATTGGCTGCTCATTGATAATGTACAGTGTATACAACAAACTGACATTCAGTGGTGTGGGTGGGGTTATACAAAACTCAGCATTCTGAGCACTGCTAAATCTACAGTGGAGAAAACAGGGATCCTATCCAAACCATACCAAGCAGTCCAGTAACCGATACATCACTGGAATCAGGGTCTCTCTTCCTACATCATGCAGCTCTCAGATTTTATAGCAAAAAACTGGTAACAGAATCCCTTTAAATATTGTGAACATTAAAAAAAAGCCTGATGCAATTTTTTAGGATTCTGGAGGTGCAGTCTGTAAAATATAATGAACTCGGGGGTGGGAGGGGGAAGCTTGCTTGCTTTGGTGTGCAGACGATTGACTATTATGAGTGGGCGCTGGGAAGAATGAAATAATAATAGCCTCATAGACTTTCATATTTTTCTCTGCATTCCAAAGAAAAAGAAGTTACTTTACCATTTATCCAACTTTCCTGCCTTATAAATGTCCTTTTCTCTCTTCTGTAGAATTAATTAGAGCATAACAAAGTCACCAACAGAGCAGAAATAAAAGTGGTAAGGCATGGTGGTCTCGATATTATATTGTAGACAGTGCAATGTCAGAAGCTGGCATATAAGTATAAAAAAGAAAAGAAAGTAAAACATCAATGTATGTTGCCTGGTGACAGAATAGAAGAACATGTCGTGCTATGTGCTGATTATATACAATTCCTTTCTGTAAAATGTGGAATGAAAAAAATTATAAAGAGACCAGACAACGAGGCAATGTCTCAATATTAGACAAAATAGCAAAAAAAAAAGAAATAAATAAAAAGGCTATCTATTATATGTAGGAAAGAAAATAGTGTATGCAATAGAAAATAGGACACTGGGATGTCTGGAAGAGGTAATGTTTTTATTGAGCTTTTTAAAGGCAAGGTTCAGCTTACAGATGTGGAATAAAGTATGTTTTCGAAAGGAAGATCTAACCTGAAATACTGGCTTTTATAATAAAATGTGACAGCTTACTTTCATTTTTTTTTATTTATTTTAGAGCTATTCAATGCTTGAAGTGCAGACAAATACATAGTTTGCCATTACTTTGGAGTACATGGTTCAAACAAGACATGTTACTTAAGAAGATGAGGAACTATAATTTTAGCAGCCGTAGATGCAGCTACAGATTGAATGCTGCAGGGGTGACCAGGACACTAGACAAGGTGAGAAAGTCTTGTGCAGAGAAAGGACTGAACACGTCTCTCTTTTCCTGCAGAGACTTATCAATGCAGAAGAGGATACTGAGCTTGTAAAGGTCTTTATTAGTGGTGGGTCTCTTCATAATGTCACAAAAGATCAGTCACAACCTGCAAGGAACTTGATACTATATATATATAGTGTGTGCATTTAGCAAAGCTGTGTGTATGTAGCAGATCTGTGTGTATGTAGCAGTGATGCGTTAGTGTGTGTATGTAGCAAAGCTGTGCTAGTGTGTTTATGTATGTAGCAAAGCTGTGTGTGTATATGGGTATGTAGCAGATCTGTTTGTGTATAGCAGTGATGTGTGAATGTGTGTATGTAGCAAAGCTGTGTTAGTGTATTTATGTATGTAGAAAAGCTATGTGTGTATGTAGCAGATCTGTGTGTGTGTATGGCAGTGGTATGTGTGTGCTTATGCAGCAGAGCTGTGTGTGTATGTAGCAAAACTGTGTTAATGTGTTTATGTATGCAGCAGAGCTGTGTGCATATACTTATGATTTAGGCAGCAGTTCTGTGTGTACTTGTACGGTTTGGGCTCCAGGGCTGTATGTATATGCACCTACTGTGCAAGCAGAAGTGTTGTGTGTATATATGAATTGCAGAGTTGTTTGTGTATATAATGTGGATACTACAGAGTGGTGTCTATATCATGCAAATGCATTAAACAAACACTATTAGGGGTTTACTTTTAATTATTTCCTCTTTATTCAAGCTTAGTAAAAAAAAGGATGAAAATTAGTAATATTCCTCATATTTACACCATCAGGGAAGTTTTAATTAGTAAGAAACATGTTTTCCTATTTTCTGATATCGAAACCTGTGGTGCGTCTTCTAGAAGTAGGATACGTCCTATAATCCAAAAAATACTGTATGTGTCCCAGACACTCTGCACTGCACTAGTTAGCATCAGGAAGGGATATCATGTGGGGCTGACTTAATCAACAGTGTGCTATGGAGCCATGGCTCTTCTAGTTACTCCCCTTCATGATCATTTTATTTGGCCACTTTATGGCATATCATATCATGTGGTGAGATAATAAAGTGATTTGCAGATTGTCTATTTATCACATTATCTATGAAATAAAGTCAAGTTGTCTGGGGGTCCAGGGAACATTTAAAGAGTAACCATCGTGTCAACCCCTTTACCCCCGAGGGTGGTTTGCATGTTAATGACCGGGCCAATTTTTACAATTCTGTCCACAGTCACTTTATGAGGTAATAACTCTGGAACGCTTCAACGGCTCCCACTGATTCTGAGATTGATTTTTCATGATATATTGTACTTCATAATAGTGGTAAAATTTATTTGATATGACTTGCGTTTATTTGTGAAAAAATCAAAAATTTGGTGAAAATTTTGAAAATTTCGCAATTTTCAAAATTTGAATTTTCATGCCCTTAAATCCGAGAGATATGTCACACAAAATGGTTAATAAATAACATTTCCCACAAGTCTACTTTACATCAGCACAATTTTGGAACCAAATTTTTTCTTGTTAGGAAGTTATAAGGGTTAAAAGTTGACCAGTGATTTCTCATTTTTCCAACAAAATTTACAAAACCATTTTTTTAGGGACCACATCACATTTGAAATGACTTTGAGGGACTTTTATGACGGATAATACCTAAAAATGACACCATTCTAAAAACTGCAACCACATTCAAGAAGTTTATTAACCCTTCAGGTGCTTCACAGGAATTTTTGGAATGTGGAAGAAAAAAATGAACATTTAACTTTTTTCACAAAAATTTTACTTTAGACCCCAATTTTTTTATGTTTGCAAGGGTATCAGGAGAAAATGGACCATAAAATTTGTTGTGCAATTCCTCCTGAGCACACTAATACCCCATATGTGGGGGAAAACCACTGTTTGGGCACACGGCAGGGTTCGGAAGGGAAGGAGCACCATTTGACTTTTTTAATGTAAAATTTGCTTGAATAATTAGCGGACGCCATGTTGCATTTGGGGAGCCCCTGATGTGCCTAACAGTGAAAAAAAATACAAGTGACACCATTTTGGAAACTAGACCCCTCAGGGAACTTATCTAGATGTGTGGTGAGCACCTTGAACCCCCAGGAGCTTCACAGAAGTTTATAACATGGAGCTGTGAAAATAAAATGTTCACATTTTTCCCACAAAGATGTTTTTCAGCCTCCAATTTTGCATTTTCATAAGTGTAACAGGAGAAATTGCACCATGCAATTTGTTGTGCAATTTCTCCTGAGTACGCCGATACCCCATATGTGGAGGAAAACCACTGTTTGGGCACACGGCAGGATTCAGAAGAGAAGGAGCGCCATTTGACTTTTTAAATATAAAATTTGCTTGAATAATTAGCGGACGCTATGTTGCGTTTGGAGAGCCCCTGATGTGACTAAACAGTGGAAATCCCCTACAAGCGACCCCATTTTGGAAGCTACACCCCAGAAGGATTTTATCAAGGGGTATAGTAAACATTTTGAACCCAGAGGTACTACAAAATTTTTTATAACATTAAGTCATCATATTGAATAAGTTGTCATTAGTCTAGAGCGCAAGTGCTTGCTACTTGAGTTTGCATTGGGTATTCGGGAATGCACCAAGTATCGCGGGTGCTCAAGTCATATGCTCGAGTCCCCGCCCCGCATGTTTCACAGTTATCAGACACCCAAAAAAAAACATGCGGGGATCGCTCATGCATGGCAGGCAATCTCCACAAGTCTTTTTTGGCTGTATAACAGCTGCAAAACATATGGGGTGGAGACTCGAGCATGTCACTCGAGGACCTGCGATACTCGGTACATACCTGAGCACCCGATGCACACTCAAGTAGCGAGCACTTGCGTTCAACACTAGTCGCCATATCGTCATCATTTTTTTTCTTTACTTTTGAAAAATCTCAACCCCAACACAACCCTAACCCCAACCCTAATACAACCCCAACCCTAACCCTAGCCCAACCCTAACCCTAGCCCAACCCTAGCCCTAATCCTAGCCCAACCCTAACCCTAGCCCAACCCTAACCCTAGCACAACCCTAACCCTAGCCCAACCCAACCCTAGCCCAACCCTAACCCTAGCCCTAGCCCAACCCTAACTTTAGCCTAACCCTAGCCCAACCCTAACCTTAACCCTAGCACAACCCTAACCCTAGCCCAACCCTAACCCTAGCACAACCCTAACCCTATCACAAACCTAACCCTAGAGTTTATCTTTTATGCCGTTTCTTGTGCGGTATAAGTGATTAGATGACTTTATTCTTCGGGTCGGTGCGATTACAGCAATACCAAATTCATATCGGGTTTTTATGATTGACAGCTGTCACACAAAAAGATGCTTTTTTTTTGCAAAGACTAGTTTTTGCAACGCCATATTTTGAGAGCTATAATTTTTCCATATTTCGGCCTACACAGTTATGAGATGGCTTGTTTTTTGCGGGACAAGTTGGCATTTTTATTGGTATCATTTTCGGGCACGTGTCATTTTTTGATCGCTTTCTATTGCGATTTTTGGGAGGCCGAATAAGCAAAAACCAACAATTCAGGAATTATTATTATTTTTTTTTTTTATGCCTTTCCGCGTGTGGTAAAATTGATAAAGCAGCTTTATTCTTCGGGTCAGTACGTTTACAGCGATACTACATTTATAGCTTTTTTTATGTTTTGGCGCTTTTACACAATAAAAACTATTTTCTAGAAAAAATAAGTTTTTTGTATCGCTTTATTCTGAGAGGTATAACTATATATTATTTGCTTTCTTCTTTTTGTTCGCGTTTTATTGCATTTTTTGTTTGGCAGTATGATGATAAAGCATCGTTTTTTGCTTTGTTTTTTTTACCGTGTTCACTAAAGGGGTTAACTAGTGGAATAATTTTATAGGTCAGGTTGTTGCGGATGCGGCAATACCACATAAGTGTACTTTTATTGTTTTTTTTATAAAATTATTTATTTATGGGTACAGTATATTTTTATTATTTGGGATTTTTTTTTCATTTTTTAAAAATATTTTACAATTTTTTTTCTTCACTTTCTGACACTTTTGGAACTTGTACAATTTAGCCCACTATGGGACTTTCACTTTTTACAGCCTGATCGGCTGTATAGCATAGAAATGCAGCACCATCCCTATGCTATACAGCCTGTCAGTGCTGCGCAGGGAGAAGTTACTTTGATCGTGCACTGCGCATGATCAAAGTAACTTTTTACATCCGGGTCACCATGATAACCACTGGGACCCGGCTCAGACATCGCGGGACGCTGGAGAGGAGGTAAGTATCGGCGCTTACCTCCCCTTTCCATCGGAATGCTGCGATCGGCTTAGATCACAGCATTTCGGGGGTTAATGTGCCGGGAGCGGTGCGGGACGGTGCGGGACCTAGCACTGGGTGTCAGCTGTGACTATCAGCTGATACCCAGCGCCGATTGCCCCGTACCACTTGTGTGTGGGCGCGATCACAGTATGAAGTAATAGTACACCCCTGGCCAGCCCAATAGGCTCAGGGCACAAGGACGTACTATTACCACATATGTCAGAAAGGGGTTAATTTTTATTTTATAAATTAATAGTACACATGAAAATAAGCAACTTTGTAATATATCTTATCAGAGAAATCTGCTTCTTTCTCATGATGACTCATCCTTCACTCTCAATTCCTGGGTAAAATTTATATTCAGTGAAGACAGATTTTCCCATTACTGAGATAAGAGGTGGTAATTTTAATATTCTGTGGAGGGAGGACCTAGAAGCGACACAGATATTCTGCTGCAAGTTCTCCTGAAACAGAAGTTACAGTTCTCCATAGAACTTTATGAGCACCAACCTTCATCTCCTATCTTAGCAATGGCAAAATCTGTTTATCTAAATTTTCAATATACATTTTTCCCACCACAGTTAATTATAACCGTATGAACAAATTATCTATCAAGATTTACTAAATCAGAGACTCTGTCTTTTCTCATCATCAATGAATGAAACAAGCACTAAAATGTCTTGAGGATATACAGATTCTGTGACTTAGATGCTAATCAGATTTATGAAGCCGACACAGACATATTGCAGAGAGCAATGCTTTTAACATTATGAGCAATTCAAAAGGGTTTGAAGATGTCATATTGAAACACATGCAATATGTGATAAAGGATGGCACTGTGGAAGTAAAGGTTGGAAACACATGTAGGTCATGTAAGAGTTCTTGAGAAAATAATAATGTAGCTAAATTGATGAAACCTAGATATAATATATATATATTATATTCACTAATAAGATGAGGTCTGAATGATCTTTAAATGGCCACAGCTGGATTAGAAGGGATTGCTTGTATACTGAATATCTCTTCCACAATGTCAGAAAATGTAGAAGTCGCTAACTGCTTTCCACTTATAGTGTTATAAATAGGGGTGTAACGATCGCGGTTGCAGTGGATGAGACCGTGACTGGGCGCGTGCGGGAGGGGAGGCCGTTGACACTGGGGTCTATTTCAGCTAGATGTACATCCAAGGAAATGTATTGCGGCCCTCCGGGTCCCTGCAGCGCAATGCAATCAGAGACTGACAGCTGACATCGGCAGGCGGTGCTTGGCAGTGGGACTTCACATGCTTCACATAGCCGTCTCGCCTATCTCAGCTGAAGGTGACTAGAATGTTTTTTTTTTTTTTTTATGCGTTAGAGAACAGCGGCAGAACAGGGACATATATACCAGGAAGAAACCCAGGATGGGGGTAGGGATTCCAACAGGAGGGTGGTTTTCCACCTATGGTATGAACATACCCTACAAGGGTTTCCAACAAGATATCTCCAAGATATCACCAGTTGGGTAAAAAAAAGGCTCCTCTGATCAACTGTGTAGCAAATCGAGACTGCCAGAAAGAGAAACAGCTCTGCATGTGCTCAGTTATCTATATTAAATTCTATGGGAATTACAGAAATAACCAAGAATTGCTTATACTTGGTCTCATTCTACGTGCTACTGCCTTGCATTGCAGAGTGAGGAAACAGAGGCCTCCCATTCTCCCAATTGGTGCGCCAATTTATTGTAATGGAAAGTTATTTATATAAAGATAGCATATTTCTTCATGGCAGAAATTCTATCTATTTCATCTATGATGACAAAAATTCTTCATTGTGACCTGAACATTTGCAGTAGAATCTATGACATTCATATACATTTAACACCATATATCTTAAGAGTCTGGACCTGTCTGTCCGTTGCCTAGCAGGCTATTATCACTATAATGACTAGCTTATTAGTATATGTGTCAGTATTGATCATAAAAACCCATCTATGTTCTTATATCATTATATATTCTTATAATATTAGATATTATACTGGGCTAAGTGATTCCATCTCACACAGAAGACAGTATGGTAATAATAGTATTTTATATTTTCCCATCTCCATTACCAGTATGGCTAAAGAAAAAACAAACATTACAGCAACTGATTTCTCACAACTGTGTAGTTTTATTGCTTGGCTTTTATACTTTTGTAAGTCATATTTTATATATATTTCTCTTTACTCAGGACAGACTTATATTTGTGGAGAATCTAGATGTAAAGTTTCAAGAAAGCCTAAGACAATAAAAATGTGTTGTGCTCTGAGAATTGGTTAGAATAGTCATATATTGTAGTGTGGCACCCTGGTGTGCACGGGTACCACAGGACCCAGGGTGCATGGACGGACTTCTCCACATGAGGCCCTCATTACATACAAACACCTCCACCCTTCCACCTCATACCACCAGAGGGAGCCCGTTAGGGATATATATAGGGAGAGTGGAGCCAGGCAGCTCAGATTTGAAGTTAGTGTGCTGGCACTTAGACCAATGAAGACGCAGCACGCTGGCTGCTGTGCTTAGGCAAGTCAAGGCCTACAGCACGAGTTGAGTTCTGAGGGCCCCGAGTGTGCAAGAGGAGAAAGGAGAGAGGAGTTGAGGGGACAGAGGAGCATCATAGGCGCACCCCAGTATACAAACCGGACACCGGGTCCGCGCCTACAGGGTTCCTTTATACCCAGTAGGGATCACCGGCATTCCAGGAGGACTAGAAGTCCCTGGACGACCTGAAGCTAGACCCATTACAGGACCAGGAACCACAAGGCCCCAGCGTCCAGGAAGTGTGGTTACCAGCAGAAGGTCCTACTACCGAGCGACAGGTGAAGGAACAGCACGCCACATAAGCTAGGCCCAGTTGCAGGCTGGCCAGGAGCATACAGAGAGGCAGACACGGATCAGGAGGCCTTATACCCGCTCACTGGGGAGTAGTCCTGAAGTGCACCCATCCTACTGAGTACCCTGGACCGTACCTGACATCCGCACCAGTAAAGGTATTGAAGCGAATCCCCTGTCTCTGTCAATTACTCCTGCTGCGCCATCCGCCTGCACTACAAGTCCCAGCATCACCACCCACCAAACTCCACACTGCCCCGGGGGCCCACTCCACCTGTGGGGAGCAGAAACACCTCAGCTGCCACCCCATCACCCCCCGGAGGTCTGCAGCAGCGCTGGTAAAACCTTACCAGGTACCACAGGTGGCGTCACAAACTATTTACTTTATTTTTATTTTTTCTCTATCCAAGTTCCATAATCCCCTTTTTGGTTGACCGCCCTGGGCCATGGACCGGGCCAGCCACCGTGATATTCCCCACCAGCATCCATAGGCCCGAACGCCGAGTACCCTCATTGCCCTGGGGGCACATCAGTAGAATCTATGGAGAGGAGCATTTTGAAAGATTACTTTGGGGTCATATAATTTCTGTTACATTGTCATTGAGAGTGTTGTTGAGAGTGCTGGTGTTTGCAGTAAAGTGTCTTAGGACATATAAAATTTTATTAAAGAGAGTATCGCGGGTGCTCGAGTGACATGTTCAAGTCCCCGTGGCAACATGTTTTGCGTCTGTTAGACAGCCACAAAACATGCTGGGATTACCTGACATACATGTGCAATCCCTGCATGTTTTTTGTCTGTCTAACAGTCAAGAAACATGCGTCCTCTTGGATTTGAACAAGTCACTCGAGCACCCGCGATACTTGGTGCATACCCGAACACCCTCGAGTACCGAGCACTTGCACTCATCACTATTTGTCAGCCTAAACTGACTGTATAAAGTGCGCACATAGCCTTGTAGGAGATATAGCCTGTATAAACTAAAGTATTATTAATTAAACTAATTAGAGTGCTCTGTGCAATCTTGTGGTCAAGAGGCTCAGTGCATCAATCCGCCCACTGGTTTTACATGTCTTTTCTCTGCAAGCACTATTCGCTCCAGACAAGACAGCCCTGTCAATCACCAGCACATGAGACAGGAGCATGCAAAACCATTGGGCGGGTTGACAGAATCCATTTAAGCGATCTCAAGAATATGTTACACTTAAGTAACATATTCTAAGTTTATTGATTGGAGTGATTTGAGACCTCCATCATTTAAGGTGAAGAGCAGTTACAAAGAGAATCTCACTGTCTCTAGACTGCCCAGCCACTGTTCCCTCTAAGCTCTGCTTTCGGTTAAGGTATACCAAACCTTGACAGGTATGGGTGTTTTTTTATCTTGTTGAGCTCATTAGTAAGCTGTTTTAACTCCTTTCTTTCCAGATTGCTCAGTTAAGTGGAAACAATGCACCAAGCCCATCTATGCAGTCCACCGCCCTTTAACTTTACGGTTGTGCTTTGGCTGCGGTTTGTTTAAACCTCGCTCAATTACATTCATACAATTGACCTCTATATTATGGATAGCTGTGTCACGTGATCTCCAGTCTGACTACCAGTCCGGTACATCCTCTCTTGTGCAGACAGTAGGGAAGTCTCTGACTTAGACCACGTTCACACGTTCAGTATTTGATCAGTATTTTACATCAGTATCTGTAAGACAAAACCAGGAGTGGGTGATAAATACAGAAGTGGTGACGTGTTTCTATTATACTTTTCCTCTGATTGTTCCACTCCTGATTTTGGGTTACAAATACTGAGGTAAAATACTAACCAAATACTGAATGTGTGAACGTGGTCTTATTGTGAACTATAGGATGACATAATCACCTACTAAATGCCTCCTGACAGCTCTCAGAAACCTTTAACCCCTCAAGCTTTACCCTTCTTGATGCTCTGCATATCTCTCGTGCACAAGATATAATTTCTAACTTATATTAGATAGCTGTAATATAGTTAATGTCATGGTCCACTGTTCATGAAAATCTGGCAGCTATTAATAGGGCTTCTGCAAAAAGACTTAGTGCAAACCACGCAATTTACCAGATCACAGAGGTTGTCCTGGCTTTCACGCTTTAACCCATGTACAGGGATCTGGACTTACACAGTTGTCCCTGGGCAGGTGCTATGGAGTGAGCTGCTGACCGGTGGAGTAAGATGGCGGCAAGAAGGATTGTCACGTGGGGTCAATACGAAAAGGTCATGTCAGGCACAAAATCAGAAAGAAATTAGTTGGTCACAATATAAGCCGAGGTCAGAAAATGGGATAAATAAAGTAGCACAACTGGCTCAATGGATCAAACTGACCAGGTCTAGCAGAACTACATAATTGGCAGCTAGAGACTTTTGGCTCTGGTTTATATAGAAAGGAACCCTGCCCATGGCTCCCAGCAAAGAGTAAATTACATTACCCGCTCACTGCTGCACAACACAGATGAATAGGAAAGGGACAACTAATCTCAGCAATCTTACAGCTAAACTGCCACATGTTGCCATTGTCCAGCATCAGTCACAGTATTAGTGCAGCATGGCCCAGCGACCAGGGCAGAGGTTACAGCAGTATGTTCAGACACGGATGTGACAGGAGGTCTCTAAAATTAATTTTTGGATTTTATTACCTTCCCCTGATTCACACTGACTGTCTATTCTATCTGTGAGTGCTGTGTGCAGATGATCCAGTGTACTGCTTACGTTATCAATAGAGATGAGCGTTGTTCTACTCGAACTGTTCGCCAATCTCAAATTCGAGCTGTTTTGGGCGGTGTTCGAGCCGTTTGGCGAACACGAACAATTTGAGAAAAATTCGGCTGTTCGAGGTTATGTTCGATAACTGTTCGTGCACCAAAATCATAACTGGATTTTTTCTCAGTAATGATGAAAATTAATGTTAATACGCAGTTTGAGTGTACAGCGGGGTGGGGGGAGGGGCAGGGGATGGATCTCTGTAGGAACAATGAAGATCTCCATTTTTTTTTCTCTTTCCCGCATTTGCAGTGGGGAGGTGCAATCTGTCAGCCTATCAGCAGCGCACACACGGAGCGAAGTGCTTTTTTTCACACAAGCAAGGGCATGTGTCATTGGCAGTGTATGTCACATGTCCTTGCCCTATAAGACCAAGCCATTTTCCCCGTCGCCACCATTTTCTCACTGCTGCAGCTGCGTGTTAGACGGCACCGCTGTTGCTGTGTGCGCTATACCTTGTTAATTTCAAGCCAATTTTCGCACAAATCTACAGATAGCTTGGGAGTAGGGAATAGTTGTGATTGCAGTCCTTTTAAGGACTAGGTTACAGCATTTCCTACGACTTTTATCAGGCAGGTCTGTGCTCTTAAATAGATAGATTGTGGGAGTAAAGACTAATTGTAATTGGAGTCCTTTTCAGGACTAGGTTACATCAGTTCCTATCAGTTTTTGCCAGGCAGGTCTGTGCCAGTGCTGTGCAAGTTTTTTTCACAGCATTTGGCTGAATCTAGCAAAGCTAATCCTTTTTGGCCTATTGCAGAGTGTGTTAGTCAGTGGAGTAGCCTATCTGTGTTGCAAGATATACCACCTGTGTATAGAATACCAATTTTTTTACTGCACCTAGTGAAGTAAAATCTTTTGGGCATAGCATCATTCTATTAGTCCATCTATACTGACCTCCATCAGGTTGTAAATTGAATATAATTTTTTTCTGCATCTAGCTCTGAAAAAATATTGGGCTTCTAGCTGTGTGTGGGACTTGTTCTATTAATCCATCTATACAGACCTCCATCAGGTTGCAAACTGAATATATTTTTTTCTGCATCTACCTCTGAAAAAATATTGGGCTTCTAGCTGTGTGTGGGACTTGTTCTATTAATCCATCTATACAGACCTCCATCAGGTTGCAAACTGAATATATTTTTTTCTGCATCTACCTCTGAAAAAATATTGGGCTTCTAGCTGTGTGTGGGACTTGTTCTATTAATCCATCTATACAGACCTCCATCAGGTTGCAAACTGAATATATTTTTTTCTGCATCTACCTCTGAAAAAATATTGGGCTTCTAGCTGTGTGTGGGACTTGTATTAGTCCATCTATACTGACCTCCATCAGGTTGCAAACTGAATATATTTTTTTCTGCATCTACCTCTGAAAAAATATTGGGCTTCTAGCTGTGTGTGGGACTTGTTCTATTAATCCATCTATACAGACCTCCATCAGGTTGCAAACTGAATATATTTTTTTCTGCATCTACCTCTGAAAAAATATTGGGCTTCTAGCTGTGTGTCGGACTTGTTCTATTAATCCATCTATACAGACCTCCATCAGGTTGCAAACTGAATATATTTTTTTCTGCATCTACCTCTGAAAAAATATTGGGCTTCTAGCTGTGTGTGGGACTTGTTCTATTAATCCATCTATACAGACCTCCATCAGGTTGCAAACTGAATATATTTTTTTCTGCATCTACCTCTGAAAAAATATTGGGCTTCTAGCTGTGTGTGGGACTTGTTCTATTAATCCATCTATACAGACCTCCATCAGGTTGCAAACTGAATATATTTTTTTCTGCATCTACCTCTGAAAAAATATTGGGCGTCTAGCTGTGTGTGGGACTTGTTCTATTAATCCATCTATACAGACCTCCATCAGGTTGCAAACTGAATATATTTTTTTCTGCATCTACCTCTGAAAAAATATTGGGCTTCTAGCTGTGTGTGGGACTTGTTCTATTAATCCATCTATACAGACCTCCATCAGGTTGCAAACTGAATATATTTTTTTCTGCATCTACCTCTGAAAAAATATTGGGCTTCTAGCTGTGTGTGGGAATTGTTGTATTAGTCCATCTATACTGACCTCCATCAGGTTGCAAACTGAATATATTTTTTTCTGCATCTACCTCTGAAAAAATATTGGGCTTCTAGCTGTGTGTGGGACTTGTTCTATTAATCCATCTATACAGACCTCCATCAGGTTGCAAATTGAATATAATTTTTTTCTGCATCTAACCCAGCCAATAGTTTTGGCCTAATACCACAGTTTGGCCACTCAGCTCTGCTCGGTTCCCATCCATTGTTTTTTTGTGCAAACAACTCCAGAGTTGTGAATTAGTTAACCACCAAAATGAGTGGAAAAAGGCCTGCTGCTGGTGGAAAGGGGAATAGGCGTGTTGGGAAGGGGAAAAAAGGTTGTGTCCGTGGGGTAGGTGTTAAAGCAACAGTAACATCTGCAGAAGAAAGACCATCTTCCAGCCAAACTAAAATGTCTACTTCTTTTAGCGGACAATGTGATAAGATCCCTTTCTTACGGCCACGCCAATCGCTACAAATTCCAGATGAGGCACAAAAACAGCAGGTGCTTCAACGGATATCAAGTGCTCCTTTAAGTGGGCTCTCCTCCACATCAACTTCAACATCACAAATACTCCAGTCCTCAAAGGTGTCACCCCAATCGCACTTGCTTCCTCACAGCTCCCAAATCTCCAGCTGCCTGTCTGAGTATGAGGTAGAACAGATGGTTGAGTCTGCAGAGCTGTTTACTCATACTATAGCCTGGGAATCAGAGGTCGACTCCAGCGCTTCTGTGAATCCAGATGAGGAAATGATCTGCACTGATGCCCAGAATCTTTATGAGTCGGATCCAGGACCAGACGCAGAAGGTTCTGACCATAATGTAGACCCTCATTCCCAAACTGTAACTCCTGTTGGTGGAGACAATGAGGAAGACGATGATAAGACTCAAATACCTGATTGGAGCGACAACTTTAGTTTTTTGTCAGGGCAGGAACAGGTTGGCTCTGAGGACGACGGGTGTGATAACGCACAGGGTGATGATGATGAGGTTGGAGATCCCACTTACTGTCAACCCACAGTCAGCCAAGAGATGAGGTCAGCAGAGGAGGTGGAGGAAGATGCTAGTGACGACGAGGTCAGGTTGCGCCTTCCTGGACAGAGACGTAGTACTGGAAGCACGTCAACAACTGCATCCTCAAACACAACTCTGCCTCTCACCACAAGTCGTGGTGGCTCTTCAGGTCGCATGGGTGCTAAGCCTTGCATAGCCTGGGCATTTTTTCAGATCGATAAAGATGACCCAACTCGTGTTATCTGTAACATTTGTCAGCAAAAGCTAAGTAGAGGCCAAAAAATACATAGTTTGAGTACTTCATGCATGAACCGGCACATGGACATGAAGCATAAGTTGCAGTGGGAAGCTCAGTGTGCTACAATGCGGCCTAGCCGGCCGGGCCAACCACCGTCTGCCATATCTTGTGCATCCGCGGCCTCTTCATCCTCTGTGACTGGGGGGACAGCAGTCACACCTGTTTTGGGGCGCAGACCTGCCACCTCTTTACCCGCAACAGCCAGCGTGATTGGCAGGTCATCATTTTCTTTGGAGGTGGTAACACCAGCTGGTGTTGAGCGCTGTCCGACATTGATAGCACCACCTTTGGATCAAGGCAACCTAACATGTCCGCCTGCATCTTCCTCACAGACCGGCAGTTTGCCGGGGACACCCTTATCAACCCCGTCTAAGCACAATAGCCAGCCCTCGGTCCCTCAGATGTGGACAAGTAAAAGACCATTTCCTCCTAGCCATGAGAAAACTAAGAGGTTGAATTTCACCATCTGCAAGCTCTTGGCTACAGAAATGCTGCCTTTCCGCCTGGTGGACACAGAGGATTTTCGAGACCTTATGTCCGTCGCAGTGCCCCAGTACCAGATGCCCAGTCGGCACTACTTCTCAAAGAAAGGTGTGCCTGCGCTCCACCAGCATGTCGCACACAACATCACCGCTTCTTTGAGAAACTCTGTGTGTGACAGGGTGCATTTCACCACAGACACTTGGACGAGTAGGCATGGACAGGGGCGTTACATGTCGCTGACTGGGCACTGGGTAACTATGGTGACAGCAGGACAAGGGGCGGTCATCAGGCGGTTTTTACATTGAAATGTCTGGGAAATGTGAGTCACACAGCTGAGGAGTTGTGGTCAGCTCTGGAGAACCAATTTCATGAATGGTTGTCTCCACTGGACCTGAAACCAGGGAAGGCCGTGTGCGACAATGCTGCAAACCTGGGTGCGGCCCTTCGCCGGGGCAATGTCACACACGTGCCTTGTATGGCTCACGTGTTGAACCTGGTTGTCCAGCAATTTTTAGCCCACTATCCCAGACTAGATGGCCTTCTGCAGAGTGCACGGTCGCTGTGTGCTCACTTCCGCCATTCGCATCCCGCAGCTCAGCGACTTACATCTCTACAGAAGTCGTTGGGCCTGCCACTTCACCGGCTAAAATGTGATGTGCCTACCCGGTGGAATTCAACTCTGCACATGTTGCAGTGACTGTGGCAGCACCGACAAGCCCTGGTGCAATACGTTCTGATGTATAGCCTGGGCCAACGAGATTCAGAGGTGGGGCAAATCACGCTGGAGGAGTGGTCTCAGATCAGGGACCTATGCACCCTTCTGCACAGTTTTGAAATGGCGACGAAGATGTTTAGTGCTGACGATGCCATTATCAGCATGACTATTCCGGTGATTTACATGCTGGAGCACATGTTAAACAGAATTCGGAGTCAGGTGGTGGCACAAGAGGAGGTGGAGGAAGTAGAGGAGGAGGAGTTGTATGCGGAAGGGCTAACATCTGCAAGGTCCAGACGGTCGGCAGCACCAAGGCGGCAGGCATGTGAGGGTGGGGGAGATGGTTTTACCAGGGCGCATGGTAGCAGCCAAACTAGTGAGGAAGGTGCAGGAGCCCAGGAAGAAGTGGAGGATGAACTGATGGAAGACTCATCAGATGAGGGAGACCTTGATCACATTTCTGTTGTGCGAGGTTGGGGGGAGAGGACAGAGGAAGGAAGCATGATTGTTACCTCAACACCAACACAACAGGGACTTGGTGCTTCTGGAAGCGCAACACACATGAGTGCCTTCTTGCTGCACTACCTGCAACATGACCCTCGAATTGTGAGAATTAGAAATAATCCTGACTACTGGGTTGCCACACTGTTAGATCCCCGGTACAAAAGTAAATTTGCAGAAATTATTCCTGCCATAGAAAGGGATGCACGCATGCAGGAGTATCAGCAGAGACTGTTGCAGAATCTTACATGTGCTTTTCCACAAAATACCAGTGGTGCACGTAGTGAATCTCACAGTTCCAACTTGCCAACCGTGGGACCGTCAAGTGTTCAGCACTCAAACCGTAACAGAACCACAGTATCTGCTGGTAACATCAATTTTGCGGAATCATTTCACCACTTTTTTAGCCCATCCTTTGCAAGGCCACAGGAGACAAGAAGTCTGACACATAGTCAACGCCTAGAGACGATGGTACAGGAGTATCTCCAAGTAAACATTGAAGCCACGACTGTGTCACTGGACCCTTTCTCTTTTTGGGCTTCCAATCTGGATAAATGGCCGGAGCTAGCCACTTACGCCTTGGAGATCTTGTCATGCCCCGCAGCCAGCGTTCTGTCTGAACGTGTGTTCAGCGCTGCTGGTGGTGTGCTGACAGATAAGCGCACGCGGCTCTCCACTGATAATGTAGACAGACTCACGTTCATAAAGATGAACAAATCATGGATCCGAAACGACTTTTCTACCCCTGTGTCATCCTGGGGAGAGTAAAAGCTTGATGATTGGTTAAAATCACCCTACCAACCGTTTTAAGCTTTCAAATTAATAATCATGTTTATCTGTATCTTGGCTGGAAAATAATTTGGGCTTTGTAGCAGTGTGCAGCACTGATCCTATTAGGCCATCTATACTAAAGCTTCACCAGATTTAAATTTTATAATAATTTTTAGCTGCATCTAGCCCGGAAAATAATTTTGGGGCTCCGAGATGCGCAAGACACATAAGTGCCTTCTTGCTGCACTACCTGCAGCATGACCCTCATATTGTCAGAATTCGAAGTAATCATGACTACTGGGTTGCCACACTCTTAGATCCCCCAAACTTTTCGATCAACCTTTTCATTTTAATAAAGACCAAAAAAATGGTCATTTTTGAAATTATAAGCATTAGCAGGTTGTTAGAAACTGAAATCAAACAGTTTTCAACTCAAAACTTTATTCTAGGTGATGTTACATTTTCACATAGGACCCCTTGTTCGAAAGGAGCTTCTGAACTCTCTCGTCCATTGAATTTGTCAGGTTTTGGATGGTTTCTGCTTCAATTGTTTTGCATGAGGACAGAATACCCTCCCAGAGCTGTTGCTTAGATGTGAACTGCCTCCCGCCATCATAGACACTCCTTTTAATGATGCTCCAAAGGTTCTGAATGGGGTACAGGTCAGGGGAGCATGGGGTTCACACCATAAGTTTGTCCCCTTTTATGCCCATATCAGCCAGAGATGCAGATGTTTTATGTGCAGCATGAGATGGTGCATTATCATGCAGAAAAATGATCTTGCTGTGAAATACACGGTTCTTCTTCTTGAACCATGGCAGGAAGTGCTGTTTGAGAAAATCCACATACATTATGGAGTTCATCTTTAGCACCTTCAGGGATCCTAAAGGGGCCGACAATCTCTCTCCCCATGATTCCAGCCCAAAACATTACTTCACCTCCTCCTTGTTGGCGCTGTAGCCGTGTTTGCGTGGGGTGTCCATCAACCAGCCATCCTCCACTCCATCCATCTGGACCATCGAGCGCTGCACGGCACTCATCCGTGAACAAAACAGTTTTGAAATCAGTCTTCATGTAATGTTTGGCCCACTGGAGCCGTTTCTGCTTGTGTGAAGTGGATAGAGGAGGTCGACAGGATGGCGTATGCACAGCTGCAAACCTCTGAAGGACCCTGCATCTTGTTGTTCGGGGGACGTTGGAGGCACAAGCAGCTTCAAAAACTTGTCTGCTGCTATGACAAGGCTTTTTTGCCGCTGCTCTTTCAACCTGACGTAATTGCCTGTAGGAAAGAGTCCTCAATTTGCCCTTATCAGCACGCACACGTGTGTACTGTGAATCAGCTACATACTTCTTGATTGCCAAGACACTTCATCCTGATCATCGCACAATGTTGATTGTAGTCATGCCTTGACCTAAACACTCCACAATTTGTTGCTTCTCAGCAGCCGACACATCCTTTTTCTTTCCCATTTTGGCAGAAAATGTAGGCTGCTTAATAATGTGAGACAGCCTTCTTAAGTAGTCTTGCCTTTCATTGGACACACCTGCTAAACTAATTAGCACAGGTGTCTGCAATTGCTTACAGTGATATAAAGAGCCCTGACACACATCACCATCAATGAGTTTAACTGACAAACAAACAAATTCTTCCCTTATCACTCCTAAACACTTTTTGCATAATAATTTGGAACGCAGTGTACATGTGCTTTTCCACAAAACACCAGTGGTTCACGTAGTGAATCTTACAGTTCTAACTTGCCAACCGTGGTCTGTATGGAGTTGTTCAATAAAGGGCCCAAAATTAAGATAACATAGATGGGAGAGGTCTCTATGAATAGGAATTCCTAAGTATTTGATACCCTGTGAGGGCCAGGCAAAGGGAAAGTTGGACTGGATGGAATCCTATATGGATTTGGGGAGGGAGACATCGAGGGCCTCAGACTTCGCTGCACTGATTTTAAAATTTGACCATGTAACAAAGTGATCTATTTCAGCCATAACAGCATGGATGGATATATGTGATTGAGTGATATATACTAGGACATCATCAGCAAATAGAGAGCACTTGTACTCGGTGCCTCCCACCTCAATCCACCTAATATTGGGGTTATGGCGAATTGATGAGAGCAGGTGCTCCGTCACTAGGATGTATAAGAAAGGGGACAGAGGACATCCCTGCCTTGTCCCATTGGTGATTGTGAAAGGTGATGAAAATGTTCTGATGCACCCCCTGGGCCTTGGGACACCCGGAGCCGGACCCTTTTTGGTGGATGCTGGTGGTTGTAGTCTTCGTGGCGGCGGCCCGGTTCCGTGGCTCAGGGTGGTCAAACCAGTGGCGGAACTATTTATGTGGTTTTGATGTTTAAATGTCCGACTACGCCACCCGTGGATTGCGGTCAGAGTGAACCGCCGCTCCAGGGCAGACCGCTGAGGCTGGTGTTGTGGGTGCAGCAGAGCGTAGCATAACTCCCCACGGGAGGAGTATAGCCTCAGGGCAGTGTATGCGGAGGATGGTGGTGATGGTGCAGGGCAGCAGCAGTAATGACACGGAGTCAGTGATGCAGTCCAGGGCCTTTACTCACAGTTCTTATTATCCAGACCACGTCTGCAGGTAACGGCTGCCCACGTCGTACTGTGCTCACCAGGTGAGGGGCTCAGACAACTCCCAGATAACTTTGGAGCGCTTCACAGGACCCCCTTTGTGTGTCCTTTGTCTGGCCTTTCTTACCAACCCTTCTGTCCGGCTGCCTCGGGCCTCCTCTTGGTAAACTTGGCGCCAGTTTCCCTGACCCTATGTGGTGCCTTCCTAGCGGGTGTAGCGAGGGGCTGCGCCACATAAAATGTCACAGCCTCCGGTTTCTAGCTGAGGGTCGTTTCCTGCCTCCACTAGTTTCGGGGACCGGTCTCCCCTTTTGGCCTGACCCCTCCACGCAGGTGGATTCGGGCGTGCGGTGGCGACTCACCCGTCCGCACCCCTGGGATCCCTTCATTCCTCGTTCCTGGAGCCTTCTCCGCTCCTCTTCCTTCCTTCTCCCTCTTCCAGGCCTGGGCCTCTGTTACTAGGCCTGCCTCCGGAGCAGAGCTCATCCAGAGCCTCTGCTCCCTGCCACTTCTGCTCAGACTTCTCTGCACTGAACTAAGATGGTGCCCACCTTTTATACTCCCTTCTCAATGCACCCAGGAACTGCTTCCTCCCTGCTCCTGCACTACAGGGTTCCCCTTCCTCAGTGTTCCCTCCCCCCACTCCAGCCAGGGACAGGGACTGTCGTGCCCATCTCAGAGGCATATTGGTCGCCCTGCCCCACGGCAATGTGGTGTAATGCATGCAGGTGTCGGGTCCTGATCCACACTCCATCCTTACCTGAGAGTGAGATATCACACCTCTGGGTGAGGTGCAATACCTCTGTAGCAACCGAGCCCTCAGGGTGCTACAGTTCCATTTATCTTCAGCCTAGGTGACGTATTGTGATACAGGGCCGTGATTTTGGCTATAAAAGGGTCCCCTAGACCCCTACCCCAAGCTTTTTAAGAGAATCATATATGGCGTGCCAGGAGACTCTATGGAATGCTTTCTCAGCATCCAACGAGAGTATCTAATTACAAATTTTTAACTGCATCTAGCCCAGGAAATACTTTGTGCCTAGTAGCAGTGTCTGCTAGACAGCGGATTATCCCGGCTGTTAAGCAAGCTACACCACGTGTAGTTTAGACACTTAATTTTTTCAAAGGAAATGCTTCGGGACCATGGGATACTCAGTGAAGAGCATCAGGAGGCACCCCAAGGCATAGGGGCTGGGACTGGCAGTAGGATGCCTTGCGGTGGACAGCCGAGCTCGATCCTTATAAAAGCTTTTTAACTGCAGCAGCTTTAGTGGATGCTACTGGAGCTGGAATTACGCGGCTGCTGGCATGAGACTTGCCCTCCAATAGATCCTTGTAAATGGATTTAAAGTGTATTCATTCAAATTAGAGAGACAATTTAAATTAAAAAGCTTAGAGCTGCCTCCACCACAGGGGGGCTCGCTCGACCCACCAGCGGACAGGCACCAGTATTGGGAGAGGGGGGCTGGCCATCAGGGTTCACCGCGGCTCTGGCACAAACCCGGCGACACGGAGGTGGCACGGGCAGGAGCGGACTGGCCGTGTCGGCTTCTCACTTTTTGGATTTTAGAAGGGCATGACATGCCTATATCTGTGTCTCCCCCTCCTTTTACTCCTCCAAATCTTTTATTTTCGCATGACTATATGAAACCAGGGGAGGAGTCCTGAGGAGATAATTTGCATATTCCCACTGCATTTTGGGGTAAGTGAAGAGTCTCCGCGAGCTCAAAGAACACTGGATTTTGGCTGTTGGAGCTGAAAAGAGGACATCGGTAAACCAGGGGAGGAGTCCTGAGGAGATAATTTGCATATTCCCACTGCATTTTGGGGTAAGTGAAGAGTCTCCGCGAGCTCAAAGAACACTGGATTTTGGCTGTTGGAGCTGAAAAGAGGACATCGGTAAACCAGGGGAGGAGTCCTGAGGAGATAATTTGCATATTCCCACTGCATTTTGGGGTAAGTGAAGAGTCTCCGCGAGCTCAAAGAACACTGGATTTTGGCTGTTGGAGCTGAAAAGAGGACATCGGTAAACCAGGGGAGGAGTCCTGAGGAGATAATTTGCATATTCCCACTGCATTTTGGGGTAAGTGAAGAGTCTCCGCGAGCTCAAAGAACACTGGATTTTGGCTGTTGGAGCTGAAAAGAGGACATCGGTAAACCAGGGGAGGAGTCCTGAGGAGATAATTTGCATATTCCCACTGCATTTTGGGGTAAGTGAAGAGTCTCCGCGAGCTCAAAGAACACTGGATTTTGGCTGTTGGAGCTGAAAAGAGGACATCGGTAAACCAGGGGAGGAGTCCTGAGGAGATAATTTGCATATTCCCACTGCATTTTGGGGTAAGTGAAGAGTCTCCGCGAGCTCAAAGAACACTGGATTTTGGCTGTTGGAGCTGAAAAGAGGACATCGGTAAACCAGGGGAGGAGTCCTGAGGAGATAATTTGCATATTCCCACTGCATTTTGGGGTAAGTGAAGAGTCTCCGCGAGCTCAAAGAACACTGGATTTTGGCTGTTGGAGCTGAAAAGAGGACATCGGTAAACCAGGGGAGGAGTCCTGAGGAGATAATTTGCATATTCCCACTGCATTTTGGGGTAAGTGAAGAGTCTCCGCGAGCTCAAAGAACACTGGATTTTGGCTGTTGGAGCTGAAAAGAGGACATCGGTAAACCAGGGGAGGAGTCCTGAGGAGATAATTTGCATATTCCCACTGCATTTTGGGGTAAGTGAAGAGTCTCCGCGAGCTCAAAGAACACTGGATTTTGGCTGTTGGAGCTGAAAAGAGGACATCGGTAAACCAGGGGAGGAGTCCTGAGGAGATAATTTGCATATTCCCACTGCATTTTGGGGTTAGTGAAGAGTCTCCGCGAGCTCAAAGAACACTGGATTTTGGCTGTTGGAGCTGAAAAGAGGACATCGGTAAACCAGGGGAGGAGTCCTGAGGAGATAATTTGCATATTCCCAGCGCACGCATTTTGCAGCTTTTTTTTTAAGCTTTTTTCACTGTTTTCAGAACATTAACAATAAGAACATGGAAGAGTCCAGGAGCCATTTGGTGAGCTGCATATCCTGCTACATGTTCACAGACTTGCCAGTGGAAAAGCCAAACTTCACATGCCAGAAATGCAAGCTTGTGTCCCTGTTGGAGGAAAAGTTGCGAAATCTAGAAGAGAGGTTAACTACCTTGAAAATCATTAAGGAAGGTGAAGAGTTCTTAGACAGAGCAGAATTATCTCTTCATGATTCAGAAAGAGAAGAAATTCGAACTGCACCTGACGAAACAGAGGAATGGAAGCATGTGACCCACAGAAGCAGGAGGATCGAGAGGCAGTCAGCACCCATACTGCTCAGGAACCAGTACCAGGCTCTCACGCAGGAGAACCATGAAGAAATACAGCAAAATAAGACTTTGCCAGCAATGAATAACCTTGTAAGCCCTCAGAATCCTCCTGGATGGAGAAAGAAGAATGTTGTGAAGAAAAAACGGAGAGTGGTGGTTATGGGGGATTCCCTGTTAAGAGGAACAGAGGCCACTATCTGCAGACCAGACATAACCTCAAGAGAAATGTGCTGTCTTCCAGGAGCAAAAATTAAAGATGTGTCTGACAGGATATCAAGACTCTTCAGACCTACAGATCACTACCCATTCCTGCTAATACATGTGGGGACAAATGACACCGCAAGAAAGGACCTGGAAACCATCTGCAGTGACTTTGAAGACTTAGGCAAGAAAGTGAAAGAATTGGGAGCGCAGGTGGTCTTCTCATCCATCCTCCCAGTGGATGGCCATGGAACAATGAGGTGGAATAAGATTCTACAGGTGAACAACTGGCTACGTCGATGGTGCCGTCAACAAGGATTTGGATTTCTGGATCACGGAATGAATTACCTATACGATGGACTACTTGCTAGAGATGGGGTGCACCTTACGAAGACTGGAAAACATGTATTTGGAAGTCGCCTTGCTACACTCATCAGAAGAGCTTTAAACTAGAACAGTGTGGGAAGGGAAGCAAAAGGCCAGAAAAAGCCATACAGCTGACAAATACTATTGAGATCTCTGCTACTGGAAGTGGAAAAGAAGAACAAAGACAAAACAATTTAAATAATAAAAATATGGGAGGAAGAGAAACCAATCACAAACTAAAATGTTTTTATACAAATGCACAAAGCATGGGCAACAAACAAGGAGAATTGGAACTACTAATGCAGGAAAAGGAATATGATGTCATTGGAATCACTGAAACTTGGTGGGACGATACACATGATTGGAATAAAAGGCTAAAAGGATACAACTTATTTGCAAGAAACAGACTTGATAAACGAGGAGGAGGTGTTGCATTGTATGTTAGAAAAGCGTATATCTGCACAGAGATTGAAGCTTCAGAGACTGGGAGTTCTGTGGAAACTGTTTGGGTAAGAATACAAGGAGAGAACAACGGAAAGGACACCATTGTAGGCATTTACTACAGGCCACCTGGGCAAGCTGAAGATATGGATGAACTCTTTATGTATCAAATGACCAAGTTCTCCAAAAAATATGACGTAGTGGTCATGGGAGATTTCAACTATCCAGACATTTGTTGGGAATCTCTCTCAAGTAAAACTAACAGGTCAAGCAAATTCTTATCCTCTCTTGCTGACAACTTTATCTTCCAAAAGGTAGGGGAGAAAACAAGGGGATCTGCTACTTTGGATCTAATCCTTATAAACAGGGAGGAAATGGTTGAGGAGGTAAAGGTGGCTGGGACCCTAGGAGGCAGCGATCATGCTATTATAGAATTTTGGATAACTAGAGGAGGAAGACATGTGAAGACTCAAACTTCAAGGTTAGATTTTAGAAAGGCAGATTTTAAGAGACTCAGAAAGAGAATAGGAGGGATTCAATGGCTGGATGTCCTTAAGGACAAAAATGTCCAGGAAGGATGGGAAATTTTTAAAAATGAGATTCTCAAAGCACAATCGTTAACAATCCCGAAAAGTAGGAAGAATGGGAAGCATTTAAGGAAACCAGGATGGATGAACACAGAACTTAAACACATGCTAAAAAGAAAGAAAGAAATGTTTATTAAATGGAAAGAGGGAGGCATATCTAAAGAAGATTATAATGCAGTCTGCAGATCCTGTAGGGCACGTATCAGGTTAGCTAAAGCTGACAATGAATTAAGGCTTGCAAGAGATGTCAAAAGCAATAAAAAAGGATTTTGGGGGTATGTCAAAAGTAAAAGAAAAGTCAAAGATGCTATAGGATTTTTACAGGATGAAAATGGAGAAATGGTAAGAGAGGATGTTGAGAAGGCCGAACTTTTTAATTCCTATTTTGCATCTGTTTTCTCTCAGAAAGAAAATGTAACATCAACTGATCTTCACTGTCCTTTTAAAGGAATAGAGGAATCCAAGTTATCTGTAAACCGAAAGATTGTGAGGGAATATTTAGCTAACATAAATGAGTTCAAGTCTCCAGGTCCAGATGAATTACACCCCAGAGTACTGAAGGAGATCGTAGAAGAAATTTTAGAACCACTCTCCATAATCTTTGAAAATTCTTGGAGAACAGGAGAAGTCCCAGAAGACTGGAGAAGAGCAAATGTTGTTCCTATCTTCAAAAAGGGGAAGAAGGTGGACCCAGGGAACTATAGGCCGGTGAGTCTGACTTCTATACCAGGAAAGATCTTTGAACAAATTATTAAACAACATGTATGTAAGTACATGGATAAGAATGAAGTGATTAACCAGAGTCAGCATGGGTTTGTAACTAACAAGTCATGTCAGACTAACTTAATTTCCTTCTATGACAGAATCACTGACTGGGTGGATCAGGGAAATGCTGTAGATATAGTATATCTTGACTTCAGCAAAGCATTTGACAAAGTATCTCACACCATCCTTATTGAAAAAATGACCAAGTATGCAATGGACCAGGCAACTGTTAGGTGGATTCATAACTGGCTTAGTGATCGGACTCAAAGGGTGGTTGTAAATGGCTTCACATCCAGCTGGATGAATGTCTCAAGTGGGGTACCACAGGGCTCCGTCCTGGGACCTGTATTGTTCAACATCTTTATCAATGATTTAGATGAAGGAATTGAGGGTAAGCTGATTAAATTTGCTGATGACACAAAGCTAGGAGGGATAGCTAATACTAGAGAAGAGAGAGAGAGGATTCAAAAAGACCTAAATAAACTGGAGCAGTGGGCAGCAACCAACAGAATGGTTTTTAACAGGGAAAAATGCAAAGTACTACATCTGGGCAATAAAAATGAAAAAAGCATATACAGAATGGGAGGAATAGAGCTAAGCAACAGTACATGTGAAAAAGACTTAGGTATACTAATAGATCATAGACTGAACATGAGTCAACAGTGTGATGCAGCAGCAAAAAAGGCAAATACAATTCTGGGATGTATTAACAGAAGCATACAGTCTAGATCACGTGAAGTCATTATCGGTCTTTACTCCTCTTTGGTCAGACCTCATCTGGAATACTGTGTACAGTTTTGGGCACCACATTTTAAAAAAGACATAGACAAACTGGAGCAAGTTCAGAGAAGAGCGACCAGAATGGTGACTGGTCTGCAAACCATGTCCTATGAGGAACGGTTGCAGGATTTGGGAATGTTTAGCTTGCAAAAAAGAAGACTGAGAGGAGACTTAATAGCTGTCTACAAATATGTCAAGGGCTGTCACATTGTAGAAGGATCATCTTTATTCTCATTTGCACAAGGAAAGACTAGAAGCAATGGGATGAAACTAAATGGGAGGAGACACAGATTAGATATTAGAAAAAACTTTTTGACAGTTAGGGTGATTAATGAGTGGAACAGGCTGCCACGAGAGGTGGTGAGTTCCCCTTCAATGGACGTCTTCAAACAGAGGCTGGACAGACATCTGTCTGAGATGATCTAGTGAATCCTGCTTTGAGCAGGGGGTTGGACCAGATGACCCAGGAGGTCCCTTCCAACTCTACCATTCTATGATTCTATGATTCTATGATTCTATGTACTTGTCACTTTTCCATGTGTTAGTTGTGTCTTCTGAGCAGTTTGTCAGCTTTTGGACACCTTTGAAGGTGTTTTCTATGTGTTTCTATGTGTTTTTGTTTGCCTGCCATTGGTTTTAACGGTGTTCGAAGGTGTTCGACGAACAGTTCGACGAACAGTTCGGCGAACACACGGGTGTTCGACGAACCGAACCGAACTCGAACACTACGGGGGTGGCTCAACACTAGTTATCATTATCAGCCTGTCTCCTCTGCCTCCTGCTTGTTAGAGCTGACTGGAGAAAAATCTATCACCAGAAAAAGGCAGGGGAAAAAGGGTAAAACTTACATTACATAGGATACAAAGAAATTCTGCTTCGTGAAACAGCATCGCATAGAAAACATTGAGAATCTGCAGTGTAAGGGGACAGCAGTTCTACGACACTATCACTTGCTGCCATTAGACAGGACTCCGAGCAGAGCAAGTACAATGCGATGAGATTCTGCCCTTTCTTAAAAGCTAGGAGAATCAAGACAAATGTAGTCTGTGTTTGGGGAACCATATCAAAGGAGAAATAGAAATCAATATTACACAAGGCATATACAAGAGACTCTACATTATTCTTTATTAGTACTATACTATTTAAACAAAAAAAAATCTTGAAATGCTGCTTTACAGTAGAACAATTTCATAATCAATTTGTCTTCCTGTGTTTGTGCTAGACAAGAATTAAACACATGTTGCTGAGTGATTTTGTTACATTTGCTCATGTGTGGTGTAGATTTAGCAGCCTAGACTGGGGTACAAAGTCTAAAGGATTTCCCTGGTTTTAAACCATTTCTTCCTGGAAAGTTGGACTGAAATAAATAACTTTAATAAAAATTAGTTCACACATTGCAAATTTTCTTTGAAAACTGCCAGCTTTCCATAGTTGGGTTATTTGAAAAAAAAAGATACCTTTGCAGGTGACTGTCTATTCCCAGCACATTCCAGTCTGAGCCTCTGATTGGCTGTAGCTGTCACATGTGGTATAACATCTGCCATACCCTATGCCTCTGCTGGAACCTGAGAAATCACCTTTGGCAGAGGCATATGGTATGGTTCAGGAGGGCCAAACTTCTGAGTAAGGTAACTATGTTTACAAATACGGTGGCGCACCCTATCAGTGGGTGTAGGAGAACCTCAGTAGATTACCGCACTATTACTGAAAATAAATCTCTATACAAGGACCAGCGCTGATATTACCACCATACAGTGACCATATTGTGGTAAATACCAGTCCTGCAGAACAGATTGAGAGATCACAGTACAGTTATAGTGACTTACAGCTCACGTTATTTCTGATGGAGTCGTTCACTTTTTCTGCCTTTTCCATCTGAACCCGGCCGCCATGACAACTTTTTCCAGCCACATCTTATCTGCAGAGATTACAACAAAAACACATTTGACTTCTGATATTTCAGAAGTCTATTCCCCACCTGCACAAACTTCTCATCCTGCTGATACCCCAATGCTAAGTTGCTGCCATATGTGTCCCTATTACTGCTATGTGGTAGAAAACGGTGCTTCTCTTAGTGCCACACATAATAATGCTCACAAATTTGCCCCTTATATAGTAAAATGCCTCATTTATCGTCTCTAGGTGGTAAAACAAACCTCTAGAATATATTAATGCCTTGTGCAAGTGCCCTAGAAAATAGTGGCCACATTTTACCCCCTAGAAAGTACTAATACCCCCTGTGTCCCCTTTGACAGCCACAATACCTTGAATGTCCCTATAACAATAAGTTCCCCTTTTAACATTTAATAATGTCCCAAGTCCCCCCTGTACAGCTCCCTTCTACACAGTAAGATTGGCCCACAGCTTCCCTACACACAGTATGTTTTCCCTACAGCTCTCCTATGCACAGTATGTTGGGCCCATAGTTCCCCTATACACAGTATGATGGACTCACAGCTCCCCTATACAAAGTATGATGTTCCCATATCTCAACTATACATAGTATGATGTCCGCACAGCTTTCCTATGCACAGTATGATGGTCCCGCATCTCCCCTATACACAGTATGATAGGCCTACAGCTCCACTCTACAGAGTGTAATGTCCCCACAGCACCCCTATACACTGTATGTTGGGCCCACAGCTCCCCTATACACATGATGTCCTCGCAGCTTGTCTACTTTACACCAACAATGGGAAGAGGGGGAAATGACCACAATTATGTATGCATTGCATGTTAGAGAGATATACTTCTCTACTTGATTGAAGTTCTCTAAATATTGTACTAATATAGTATAGTAGTAATGTACAAGACTTAAAGATTAAATCAATGAGTCAATTTGCAGGAGACCTTGGTTTATGGCTGAAGAGTAGGGGAGACATATTTCAAGAGGACCATGATGGATTGTCCACAGAATATTAGTCATTTTATTTCAGGCCTAGAGGCCAAAAGAAGTGATGGAAAATATGGATTTCATACTACTAGAGCTGAGCAATCACACTCTTATCTACTAAAATTATATATATTTTTTTATTATCACCAATCACTCTAAATCAGTGTCTGCCAGCTGCCCGGTGGAACTAACACATTCTGAAATAGAAACCACTGACAAAATGAACCAATATTCATTCAAATGGTCAATACAGTTGGGATTGTCAGTGATTTGCTCAGTCTCTATGGTAATGACTAATTGATACAATCTACAAGCAACACTGTAGCAGTTTGTGGAACTGATCTTTAGTTTTTCATTAATTTGCAACACAATTAGAATTGATTTAAAAATAGTGGAGTTAATTATAGAGAAGTAGGGGGTGGTATATTAATTAATCCATTGTGAATTAACACAGTAAACACAGATGTGTAATATTTAAAATATGTCCTATTTAAGACAATGTGATTATACAGAACATTTGTATCTATGTCATCCAAATGCGAGCATATTAAATGCAAATTAATGATAATCCATGACATTGAATTCCAGTCAGACTGCAGATACCTCTTTATCGGTCTGTAAAAAAACTCCTGGAATAAGTAGATAGTAGGTGATGGAGGTCTATCTACTAGTGGTCCATTCTGTTTTGGCTGTGGAATTTCAATGGGTTATCTAAAAGGCAAAGGTTATTTATCTTATTACAGATGAATCAATTATATCTGTTTCCAATCCAAGACATCACTTTCCTTCTAGCATAGCATTCTTGTAATTTATTTACTTTTTTGTTATAGAGAACCTGTCAGTCAAGATGAGCGAATATGAACTTAAAAGTTTGGGGGTTCATACTGGACAGTTAGTGTTCGGTGTTAAATGCCGAACATGGACTTCTCCAGGAAGTCCGTTGAAATGTTTAAAGCTCCATGGGAAGTCCGTTGCAGAGAGAAAAAGAGAGAGAATTTTACAGCTCAAAAGTTCAGGTCTTCATTGTTTTCAATACGGTTCGGGTTCTGGTACAAGTTCAGATAAAGTTCTGCTACCAGAACTGATCTTTGGAATAAAGTTCGGGTATGGTACCAGAACCCGAACTTACACGGGTCCGTTCAACCCTACCTGTCAGATATCTTGTGCTGTCTGTTTTATATTTATACTCAACAAAATATAACAATTTTGGAGCATCCTTTCTTGGAACTTTACGATATTGCTGTTTTTCTGTTAGACCTACTTATTATTTTTTTTATCAATTAATAACAGTGTTACCAGTAGGATGGTGCTTCACTGCACAAACTCACACTATCCAATCCGTGTTACCAGTGCCAGACTATGTAGGTACAACTTCTTGACAAGAATATTGGTGATGAGTAGAGATGAGCGAATCAATTTGCAGGACTCTGGTCAAGTGGCCAGTTCAGTCGTACTGCAAATACATCCTAACTTCCAGCATCCCAAATCCTCTTTTGATTTTGTAGTCCTGGCATGACGTCATTGTTGCAGGGTGACGCACACATAACATTGTGACAGGTCTACAAATCAAAAGGGGAGTAGCAGATACTAGCAGGTAGGAGGCACTTTGCAAGACTCTGGTCTGTTGGCTATGGATGACTAACTTGGCCGCTGGACCATGGTTCTGCTAATTAATTCATCTCTAGTGCTGACAATTTTATACATAGATTTCTAAATAATCATTTTTATTTAAAAAATCACTTTAGTCTTAAAATGAACAATGCACCAATGTTTAAAGGGCATCTGTTACCAGGTTTTTGCTCCCTCATCTGAGAGCAACATAGTGTAGGGAAAGGGACCCAGATTCCAGCAATGTATCACTTACTTTACTTGGAGCAGAAGTTGTGACACAATCAAAGTTTTCTCTGCTGTAGATGTAGCAGTGTTCAAAAAGCTAACCCACCCATACCCCCGATAAGCAGATTTCTATGTACATTGTATATTGACAGTAAGCTGCTGATCAGTGCTGGGGGTGTGGTTGTACCAGGAGGCAGACAGGAAATTTCGCTTGTAGGGATAATCTCCTTCTGATAAAACATGATAGTATTGAAACTAGGGCACACAGCCTAATAAATGACACGTTACTAAAATCAGTGTCTCAGCCCCATCAGTGTAAAGCTCCATTAATGTTTATTACATACAGTCATGGCCGAAAATGTTGGCACCCTTGAAATTGTTCCAGAAAATTAAGTATTTCTCCCGGAAAATTCTTGCAATTACACATGTTTTGATATATGCATGTTTATTTCCTTTGCGTGTTTTGGTAAACACATCTTTCTACTGTTTAGTGTTTACCAAAAAAGGAATGATGCCTACAAAGAAAAGAACACAGTACCTACAGTCAAATATGGTGGAGGTTCAAAGATGTTTTGAGGTTGTTTTGCTGCCTTTGGCACTGGGTACCATAACTGTGTGCAAGGCATTTTGGCACTGGGTACCATAACTATGTGCAAGGCATTATGAAATCTGAAGTTTACCAAATGATTTTGGATCACAATGTAGTGCCCAGTGTCAGAAAACTGGGTTTGTGTCATGGGTCTTCTAGCAGGGCAATGACCCCAAACATACTTCAAGAAGCACCCAGAAATGGATGAAAACAAAGTGCTGGAGAGTTCTGAAGGGGCCAGCCATGAGTCCAGATCTAAATCCCATTGAACACCTGTGGAGAGATCTTAAAATTGCTGTTGGGAGAAGGCGCCTTCAAATATGAGAGACATGGATCGGTGTACAAAAGAAAAGTGGTCCAAAATTCCAGTTGAGAGGTGTAAGAAGCTTGTTGATGGTTATAGGAAGCAATTAATTGCAGTTATTTATTCCAAAGGGTGTGCAACCAAATATTAAGTTGAAGGTGCCAACAATTTTGTCCAGCCTATTTTTGGGGTTTTCTGTGAAATTATGTCCAATTTGCCTTTTTTTCTCTGTTTTTTTATGTTGTTTTTCAGCAGTGACTGTACATAGTTTGTATTTTGTGGGAGCATTTTTGAGAAATCTATTCTTGAAGTTTTAATCCTAAGTGCAGTGGGGTGAGCATAGCACAAACAGCTTTGCTGTGCTTTCTCCATTTCTGCAACCCGTCTCCGGTCTTTGGTGGACAGGTCACTTTTCTCTCAGTGGCCTGTCTCCCCTGTGCAGGTGCCACCACTCACCAGGTTTGTTTCATCAGGAGGGGTGGTGCATGTGATTTAATCTCCTAATGACATTGTGAGATCCATGGAATGACTTTCGCAATGTCATTAGGAGGTCACTGTGCATACGCTGACCCTTGTGATAAAATGAACCCATACAATTGACACCTGTGTATGGGAAACAGGTCTTCGAGAGAATAGTGACCTGCCAATCAAAGATTGGAGGACCACTGCACTTGAGAATAAAAGTTTAAAGCTGGATTTCTCAAAAATGCCCCAATTAAATACTTCAAGCGAGGTATGAATTTAATAAGGATTAAAGGGGTTTGAACTCATGCCTTTAGTTAGGAGTAGAATATCTTGCTGACAGGTTCTCTTAAAGATGTGAAAAGACTGTGTATCTTCACCCCGGGATTGTGAGCCTTAGTTTAAAGCTAGCTCACAGCAGTCAACAAAGATATAGCAGAAGTAATTGACTGCCATCAGTATCTGCAGCAGCTCAATTAACTCTTTACATTCCACGGTCAATAGCAACCACTGCATGTAAGGAGTGTGACAGAGGAAGATCGCTCCCTCTGTCACTGCATTGGCTCCCTGCACCATATTGCTAATAGTTGTTATGGAAACCAAAGGTCTAAGACCTCCTGGTCTGCCTGTCCAGAACTGATAAAAAAAAAAGTTGTATATATCCAAAAATGATAACAATAAAAACTAAAACTCAATATATAAAAAACAAGCTCGTATAGAGTTCTTTACACAGAAAAATGAAAAAATATGGCTTTCAGTTTATGATGTATAATAAAAAAATTGTAAATAATTGTGCAAAAATATTAAGACATTATACATTCAATATTACTGAAATTGTATTGAGCTGTATTGTAAAGCCATATCATAATTTATAACGCATGGAAAATGAAAAAAAAAAGCAATGCCAGCATTGCAGTTTTTTGTTTATGCTCCTCTCAATAAATAAAATTGAATAAAAAGTGATCATAAAGTTATGTGTAGCCAGAAATTGTAGCAGTCAAAACTAAAGCATTTCCTGCAAAAAGTAAGCCCTCACAACTCTCTAAGTTATGGGTTTCAGAAAATAGGGCCAAAAAATATATTTTTAAGTGGGTTCTGTTTTACAAAACATAAACATAAAAAAACCTAAATACAAAATAAATTTGGTATCGTCACTGACCTGCAGAAAAAAATGACAATTATCCTAAATCAAAGGTTTATGGTTCATTCCACCAACCAAAAATTGTAATAAAAATTTATCAAAAATTCATATGTATCCCTAAATTGGGCCAATGAAAACTACATCTTGTCATGCATAAACATAACACTCTTCGAAAAGACAAAAATGATTTCTTATCAGAGCATTTATCGTATAAAAGTGACAAATCATAAGTAAACTCTGTGAGGTTAGTATCATAATCATGTTGACCCACGGAATAACATTAACACTTTTATTGTGCAGCAAATAAAAAGTGTTTAAAATGTAAAAAAAAGGCAGCAGAATTGGTGTTTTTACCTATATTTTCCCATAAAGAGTTAACAAAGTTAGGTATTAAGTTGTATGAAGCTGAAAAATAGTCTCACTGACTAATCCATCAAACAACAAAAAATGTTCTCATACAGCTATGTCGATGAAAAGAATAAAAGTTATGGCTCCTGGAATGTGGTAATGAAAAATGAAAAATATGTTAGGCTTGGCCCTTAAAAGCTTAACAAAGTAAATATTGGATGCTGAAGAAATTCTCTATGGATATAAATAAGATGACAGGCAACAAAATTAAAATAAATGATCTCGAAATTAAATAACTGTTTGTCTCTATGCATATTCATAATATATTAGAGTATTCTGCTGAAATTTCTTTTATCATATAAAAGGCATAAAATGCATTTTTCATTTATCAGAAATATCTTATTTGCCATCTCTAATTTACATCTTTTCACCAGTTAACTATTGTAATGCAGCAGCTTGCTAGCATTACTGTAAAAGGTCCAGGATGTGTTTTACCTGACCATGTACCTTCCCCTTTAACTGACTGGTCACATGACTGTGACATCACACAGGTCCTGTATGCACAGTAAAGCTCTGTTCACATGACTGGGACAGCACACAGGACCTATACACACAGCTGACTGATCACATGATTGTGACATCAGCAAGGTCCTGTCAGAATGTGGGTGTCTGTGCACAGGATATATAAACCCTGGTGATTTGAGACAGGTGTGTTCGGTGTGAGGCGTGAGGCCTGTGCTCCGTGTGTGTGGGACACCGTTTGTGAGAGGCCTAGTGAGGCCGAGAGTGAAGCCTGGCAGCCTGAAAGGCCGAGCCCGGATCCTGTGCGTGGATGCCAGTGGCCTTTGAGGGAGAGCCGGCTTGTTGAGGAACCCTGAAAGGCGCAGGCTGGATGTCAAGTGTGGAAGACATACCAGTAGCCTACGAGGGGACGACGGCTAGAGACCCATACCTGGGAAGCCACAAAGCCACAGTGGTGGCAAGCGTAATGGACTGAGACAGCTAAACCCGGCAAAGGTAATACCCTGTGCTATATGGACGTTGTGATATGAACATTGCTATTTTTACCTTGCCGTAAGCTGTAACCTGGAGCAAGTGGGCCTGTGTGCCACTTGGCTCATGAACATTGTGTTAATGTGTGTCGGCGTGCAACGGAGTTGGACCCGGTGAACTGTGGCTTATGAAGTAATAAACTGCAGCATTGCGAGAAAATACGTAAAGACATTGCACGTGTGCATTGATTGACGCAGCGAAGCGAGTAACCCCAGTATGATGACTAGCGCTGCCTTACATAATTTATAAATTACTAATTTTACTATAGTGGATGGCGACAGGTGCGGCACCTGAACCACTCACGATGGCAGCTGCAATGAGACTTATCCAATGTTTCCATACTCAGATCATGCTCAACGGGGGCCCAAAATTAGGGTGCTCCTATAGTAAATTAAGGGTGTTAGGGTCTTCATGGCAGTATATACTAGTTCTTGCCAATTTAGAGTTTTGGCAGAAAGTGACCAAACCCTTTAAAAATTGGGAACATCTGTGCAGGGTAAAAAAAAACTAAGGACAGATACCGGATTTTTATGACTGGATGTCTGCACCCAATAAAGGGCAATACTATTCATACTACTGCAAGACAACTGGTAACTGACGGAGTGCTGGAATCAGGAATCTTTATAATGTCCTCAGATAGGGAAACAATAAGACCTCATATACATTAGATGAAAGTCTAGACCTGCTGACTTTGGTCTGACCAGCAGACAGGGACTGACTGGCAACTTTTACCCTGGGAAAAAAATCACATAGCACTGGCTAATGAGTATTGGGTCATTCGTAGGCATTCATGTATGTAGCATGCATCCTAGGTACTCACACTCCTTCCACTAAATATAAGAAACTCACCTCCCCTGTATATAACAATACACATTCATTGGTAATGTATAGTGATGAGCGAGCATACTCGCAAGTACTCGGTACTTGCCCAAGCATCTCAGTACTCAAGATGCTTGGAGCTCGCCAAGTACTTGCAAGATGCTCGGGCGGATGCTCAGGTCCCCTCCCTGCAAGTTTGGCGCTCTTTAGAGCGCCAATCAACTTGCAGGGATTGCCTGCCACTCACTGTAATGCCGCAGTCATGTTGGTTGTGGCATTACAGTGGCCGCACAGCGTCATCAGGTCTATATCAGACCTGGCGCCGCTGTGCTCGTCAGTCTACTCCGCAATCAGGCAGTGTAGGGAGAGGTGCTGCTGAGCTAGGGAGAGATTTGGTTGTGTATTAGGTAGTTTAGGGAGAAAACAAGTGCTTTACACATATCCATCTCAACAAACAGTCCTTCTGAGGACTAATCCATCTGCAGAGATATCAGGCAGGCAGTGTATATAGGCAGGCAGGCAGTGTATATAGCAGACTGCAGTGCATATAGCACAAGAGGCTCCATTCCAGTTCTGCCTTTTGCTGCTGTACTTCTAGACAAAGGCCCAGGTCTCAGGGGCCAGGAATAATTGTTTTTGGATCTTAATCCTCATTATTTGCTTAAAAAGCAATCCAGAGAACACCATTTTTTTGCGCAATGTGCTAGTTGGCACTGCAGAATACAACCAGGTCCTTTCCGTATTACAGCGCTAAAAATCCAGCTATTTAAAACTGTGGTTTGTCCGTCACATGGATCACATATAATTGCGCTGAAAATACTGCCATTTTTTGCCTCCATTCAAATTTTTCTTCAGTGTGTCAGCAAAGTTTTTGACACTGGTTTGCTGTTCAAAATAGTTACCTACAGGCCAGGTATTTAAAACTGTGGTTTCTCCATCACACGGATTACATATAACTTCGCTCCAAATTCAGCCATTTTTAGTGAGCCCTAATGGGCAAGGCGCGTGGCAAGGGACGGGAAACTGGACGTGATGGTGATGGTGCATGCAGAGGCCGAGGCTGTGGGCAAGATGAAATTGTGCCACAACAAACACCCACATCTTCTCGCCCGACCTTCCTGTCCCAATTCCTAGGGGACCGCAGCACACACTATTGAACGCAGAGCTGTGTCAAAAGGTTGTTGGTTGGATAGCGGATAATGCTTCCAGTCTCTTAGCCACCAACACCACCACCACCCTGTCTTCTACACTGTCAAGTCTCAGTAGCCGTGAGTCTGGACTGCATATTCCTCACCCTGATCCTCCTTCCTCCCACCATGCCGAGTGCCCGGAGACAACTGATCCCACACTTGGACACTCTGAAGAGCTGTTCACTTTTCCATTTATAGATTCGGGCCTCTCGCCCGGTCCACTTGAAGAGGGGCAAGAGGAGATCGCATGTAATGATGCCCAAATATTTGAGCAGCCACGGTCACATGAAGGCGACGGTGGGAAACTGTCACAAGAGGTGGATGATAATAAGACACAATTGCCAGAAAGTCAGGAGGAGGACCAGGGCATGGAAGTGGAAGACAAGATGGTGGATGATATAGTAACTGACCCAACCTGGCTGGAGGACATGCAGAGTGAGGACAGCAGCACACAGGGGGAGGGAGGCAGAGCACCCCAACAGGCAGGAAGAAGCAATGTGGTGGCTGCAGACAGAAGGCAGGCAATCGTTCCCCGTAACACCAACACGAAGGAAGTTGCCAGTAAAACTCTTAGGTCTTCCCGAGTCTGGTTGTCTCTTAAAGACTCTGCCGATAACCCCAAAAAGGCCATTTGCACCACCTGCCTGGCCGGCATCAGTGTGGTGGTAAAACTAGCAGCCTGACCACCACCAGCATGATCAGGCACATGGCAGCAAAGCACATGACTTTGTAGGACGAACCCCAGGATCCAGGAACAGTGTCTGTGGGTGGCACCATTGCTTCTTCCGCTGTTGTGCATACAAGCCAATCCCCTGTCCATGGTGCATGCGAAGATGCCTCCTGCCCTGCACCTGTCATTTCACACTCTCAAGTAGCAGCATCAGGAAGCACGTCCTCATTCTTGTCCCAGCGCAGCGTTCCGTTGTCCATACCCCAGTCCTTGGAATGCAGGCGCAAATAAGCAGCCAACGCCCCACAGGCCACGCTACTAAATTTCCACATTTCACGACTGCTTGCACTCGAAATGTTGCCTTTTAGGCTCGTGGAGACGGAAGAATTCCGCAACCTGATGGCAGCGGCCGTCCCTCGGTACTCGGTCCCCAGCCGCCACTATTTCTCCCAGTGTGCCGTCCCCGCATTACACAAGCACGTGTCCCAAAACATTAGCCGTGCCCTCAACAACGCATGCAGTTACCGGGAAAGTCCATCTAACCATGAGCACATGGAAAGTGCTTGTGGGCAGGGATGGTACATCTCGCTGACGGCACACTGGGTTAACATAGTGGAAGCCGGGACCCAGACGGACCTTGGGACAGAAAACGTCCTCCAGACTCCAAGGATTGCGAGCCCTAGGTCAATCAGGGTTGCCCCCACAGTCTACAGCTCCTGCACCTCATCCTCCTCAGCCTCCTCCTCCTCTTCAGCCTCCATCTCCGAAATGACCATATCAGTCACAAGCTGGAAGCACTGCAGCACTGCCTCGGCCAAGGGGCAACAGGCTATGCTGAAGCTAATATGCTTAGGTGACAAGCCGCACAATGCTGAAGAGTTGTGGACAGCTCTGAAAGTGCAGGCAGATCTGTGGCTCACAGTCCTGAACCTACAGCCAGGGAATGGTTGTGTGTGACAAAGGCCAGAACCTTTTGGCAGCTCTGAGGCGAGGCGAGCTCACACACATACCATGCCTGTCCCATGTGCTTAACCTCGTGGTTCAGCGGTTTCTCAAATCCTACCTGCAGCTGCCGGATCTGCTTGTTAAAGTACGCCGCCTGTGTGCCCATTTTAGGAAGTTACCTACAGCTTCCACCGCCCTTGCCGTGTTTCAGCCGCGTTTGCAGCTTCCGGCTCACAGACTGGTGTGTGATGTCCCCACGCATTGGAACTCTACACTGCAGATGTTGGGAAGGATTTGTGAGCAGAAGAGGGCAGTTGTTGAGTACCAGCATAAACAAGGCCGTCGGTATTCAGTTCAGACTTCACAGATAAGACCTCAGTAGGGGACATGGATGTCAGACATATGCACCATCCTCCAAAACTTTGAGGACTCCACCAATATGGTGAGTGGTGATGATGCCTTAATTAGCATCACCATCCCGCTTCTCTGTCTTCTGAAATGCTCTCTGCTCACACTCAAAGAGGATGCATTGCAGGCGGAGCACAATGAGATGGAGCAAGGAACCATACAGGGTGATAACACACAGCCCAGCCTCATCTCATCCCAACGTGGATTGGGTGACAATGAGGAAGAGGAGGAGGAGGAGGAGCTAGTTTCATGCACTAAAGATGGTACTACCTGCACAACTGTCATACCATCTGTTCAGCGTGGATGGCCAGAGGAGGAGGAGAGCGTGGTCAGTCATCCTCTTGGTGAGGACACGGAAGTCTTGCCTGTTAGCAGTCTGGCACGCATGGCTGAGTTTATGTTACGCTGCATTTCCCATGACCCTCGCGTTCTCAAAATTTTGGGTGACAGTCATCACTGGTTTTGTGACACTTCTAGACCCACGCTACAAGGATAACTTTATATCTTTTATTCCTGAGGTGGACAGGTCTACAAAAATGGGGCAGTACCAGATGGCCCTTGTTGCGGAACTATTAAAAAAAATCCCATCTGAAAACGCTGGCGGCAGAGGTCACAGTTCGTTGGACAACCAAGGAGTACAGGCAAGAGAGACACAACTTCAATCCAGCAGAGGCAGCGGAACACTGTCAAGCTTCTGGGAGAATTTTATCAGCCCCTCCCATCGCACAAGCCCTAAAGCGTGGGGTACTCTCACAAGGAGTGCAAAGTTTGGGAAGATGCTGAGGGAGTACCTTGCCGACCGTACCAATGTCCTCCGTGATTCCTCTATGCCTTGCAATTAGTGGGTATCCAAGCTGGATACGTGGAATGAACTGACTCTCTACGCCTTGGAGGTCCTGGGACTGCCCTGCCGCTAGCGTTCTATCAGAGCGGGTTTTTAGTCCGCTGGTGGAATTATAACTGATAAGCGCATCCGCCTGTCAACTGAAAATGCTGACAGCCTGACTATGAACAGCATTATGAAAAAGGGCTGGATTGGGCCAAACTTCTCAAAACCACCGAATTCTAGCAGGGTAACATAAACTCAAATCCAGAGTCTTTTTTTGGGAGGTGTATTCCCATGCACCTCTTCACACCCACACATGGGTATACACTTCCTGATTTTGGCTATTTGTCCTCCTCCTTCTCCTCATCTTCTTCCTCCACCGCCATATCACCAGGGTGACCGTGGTCCGTGATGCAACACCCACATAATTTTTTTAAAGGGTGTTTATGATGCCCGTAAAAAATATTTTTTATACAGTATGTTCATGTATATCCCCCAGGGGTAAATGTTTATCAGCCTATACACTTAGTGCATGGGCATTACAAGTATAGGAGACCCGCTCCTTTCTAATGGGAACATTTTTTATGAGGCCCTCCTCCAAGTCTCTTCCAAGGGGCATTGGAGTGCCTCCCAATTTTTGGCAGCCCTTGCATTCACTGCATAGGCAAACGCAATGGGAGACCCACTTCCTAATAATGGAAACATTGTTTTCAGGAGGCCCTCTGACCTCCACGTCTCTTCCAAGGGGCATTGGAGTGCCTCCAAATTTTTGGCAACCCTTGCATTCACTGCATAAGCAAACATAATCGGAGACCTACTTCCTAATAATGGGAACATTGTTTTCAGGAGGCCCTCCTCTACGTCTCTTCAAAGGGGTATTGGGGTGCGTCCAAATTTTCAAAGTGGTTTTGGGGTGCGTCCAAATTTTGGGCAGCCCTGCCACTCACTGCATACCCTATAACAGTATAGGAGACCCACTCTTAGTAATGGGAACAATAAAACATAGCCGGCTGATGGCTCTCTAAGAATAGTGAGGGCCGACTGCTGGCCCTTTAAGAATAGTAAAGGCCACCTGATGGCCCTATAAAAATAAGCTTTGTGACTTTCAGAGTCCCTCCTTCATAAATGAAACATGATGTGTCTGATGATATCTCACACACCACATGGCCAGATGCGGTTGTAAAATGTTAAAATGACATTTCCTGGTGAATGCATTTGTCACGGTTGAAAGCCATGCAAAAGTGCAAAAACGCATCAGAAACGCTACGTGTGAACATAGCCCAAGGTGTGGAGGAGCAGTTTTGTTTTTGGTTATTTATTTTGCTTTATATACAAGTCATTACCCTGGAAAGGATGTTCCTTAACATATTTCCCAGGAAAATCCATTTTGGTTTAGTTTTTGTATGTTTTATTGTGAGTGCGTAAAAGTGGCGTAATACCTCTGACAATGTTGTTGACAGAAGTGACCTGGGAGTCAGAAATGCTTCCATGGGTCTTCCCCATGCTGTTTCCATGTCATTTGAGCACTGATCTCATCGATTTGGACAATTTTTAAGCCCTCTGCAGACCGCCGGGGGGAGCCGCCTGAAAATTTCTCGAGTTTCCCATAGTCTTACACTGGGCTCGTTGCTCGGGTCGAGCACCCGAGTATTCCAATGTGCTCGACCTGAGCATCAAGCACCCGAGCATTTTAGTGCTTGACCATCACTAGTAATGTATAATTATTGCTCCCCAAAAGTTATATAATAACATACATCAATTGTAATTTCATTATTGCTCACCGCCCAACCCACCCCCATAACAATTTATACGTCTTTACATGAAAATCATTATTGACCCTCTACTTCCCCCAAGCAAGTATAAAGTATAAAACACATCCCAAATATAAAGTATAAAACACATCCAAGTATAAAACACATCCCAAGGTATACACTCACCTTCCACCATCAGCCCAACTTCTCTAACCACCAAAGCAACAAGCACACCACCCCAACCCCTCCCCACACAGTAGATCATAACTAGTGAGCACTGTTTCCATCCATATCAATATTGTTTGCCAGATAGTGTGACACTGATACGCACTGCCAGAGAATTCAGCACAGTGACCCTGAATCCTACCTTCTCTCTAGGATGCAGCTGTGTAAAGGAGTCAGGAAAGTCAGTCAGATTCAGTTGCAGCCGCTAATGGCATCCTCCTCCTCTCCAGCGGACAGCACACAACAGAGGCATTTAGCATGGGAGCATTTCATGGGATGTAGCCGGGAAATAATTTACATTTTCTGATAAAGGTACAGCGCAAACAACTTGCTAAAGCATTGCACTGCTCTAAACAACTTCTAGAGGACTGGCCGAATATTTGATGAGCAATTGAAATTTCAACAGCCCATATCTATCAGGCCCAAAGGTATCAGGCGGTGACTTTCTAATATCGCCTTGCTGAAAACACATGAATACTGACAGCTATCTCAAATATATGGCTGGTTTAAAGCCGACAACTTTCCCATTAAGTCTTAGGCTGCGTGCACACGATGCGTTTTTCATGCGTTTCCGTTGCGGAATTTCCGCAGCGGAAACGCATCAAAAACGCATGGTAATCTGCACCCCATGGTCCCCAATGGCATTCCGCAATGTCAATGCACATGCTGCGGATTGTTCCACAGCGTTTCTGCAGTGCTCATAAATCCGCAGCATATTCATTAATTTTGCAGAAGCACAGCGGAAGCGCCGCCATTGACTTGCATTGAGACGCATATAATCCGTGTCTGTACATTTGTACACGCGGATAATATGCGATTCAATGTGCGGATGGTACCCAGTTCTGGAGGAGAGAAGACTCTCATCCAGACCTGGGTACCATTGTACCTGTAAAAAAAAATAAAATAATAAATAAAGTTTATATTCACCTGTCCAGCGGCCCCTGCAGCGCTTACCTTCCAGGACCTGAGATGACGTCGCGGTCATGTGACCGTAACCTGTCTCGCGAGATGCCGGCAAGCCAGGAAGGAACCAGGAAGGAGCGCGACAGCACACCCGGCGGCATCGGAGGTAAGTATAGCTTTATTTTTTTTATTTTTACGGTCACACTGTATAAATCCATGCCGTTTGCATGGATTTATACAGTGTGACCTAGTTGTCAAGCACTTTCCAAGTGATGCTATCACCTGGAAAGTGCTTGTCAGTCCGCATGCGGAAACACATGCGTTAACGCATGTGGATACGCATGTGAATCCGCATTTATTCTGCAGGAAAAACACATGCACAATCTGCATGCATTTTTTCTGCCAGGGAGATGCAGAAATGCTGCAGAAATTTTCTGCTTCATTTCTGCATCGTGGGCACATAGCCTTAAAGGAATAATCTACTACCTGGACAACCTCTTCTTGAAGAAAACCTGTCACCTCCAAAACTAATATTTGTAGTGCTATAGTGGCAATCTTCATGTCTGGCTTACTTAATGAAAGTGTGGCTGCAGGAGAAAATTAAGTTTTATTTTCCCTGCAGCCTCTTGCTTACAGTAATTGAGGTAGTGCAGGGGGGCTGTAATAGTCACCACTTACTACATAACGAAAGCGCTGTAATCACTCCCCTGCACCTTGACGGATTGGCTGCTCTGCGCACACACTCTAGGCTGCAACAATAGGGACAAAGGACACCCCGTATAATCTTAGGCAATCACTTCTGATACCTGCATATACAGTATCAATAAAAAAAAATCACACCTCTAAAGACAAATGCTGATAAAACCCGGGTGAACCAGGACTAGACCAAAATATAAAGTGCTGTGTCCGCACCATGTGTCCTGCTTCTGTGTGAAACATTGAACTGCACTTGGATATCATCCAAGTGTATTCCAACATCCATGGACTCAGACAATGGAGAAGATGTAGAAATTAAGTTCTCTGTCTTCTCCACAACTGTGACACGATTCTCTCATGTGAGAGAATCGGATCACACTAAGATGACACTCGGCTCAAACTCTGTTAGAGTTTGAGCCGAGTGTCATTAGCATAATCAACGCAATTCTCTTGCATAAGAGAATCTACAGTCATCTGACCGCAGCCAACAGAAAAAGAAAATCCTCATTTTAGGATAGCAGACTGAAACTATGTCTCTAACTCAAGGTAGGACTCTCCAAAGCCTACTGTACCTCAATGTGACAATGGTTTAAATATCTTTCACAGATGACTGCTATTAAGCACCAAACAGCTGTATACGACCTGAAATATATTTCTATAAAATTATGAGTGAATAAAGTATAGCTCCTCTGTTATTCCTCCTAGAAATTTATGTATAAATTGACAATAGGGTGTTACCAGTCTGGGGTGTGATCCTGCATGGCAGTGTCCTATCAGTGCTGCCAATATCAAACTGTGCAATAATACAGCCCATTAGCAAGAGGAATAACATACAGTTGATAATTTATTCCTACATGGCACAACAGTATTACTCCAAAATTGTTATATTATAGGAAATACAAGTATTTACTAAAACAAACATTTCCGGAAAGGTGATGTTTTTCTTTAATTGAGTAGTTACTATATACAGTGGTGTATACTGTGTAAAGTGTGTAATGTGTCATACTTTTGAGATATTTTTAATTTATAAAACCTTTTTTCTAACTTTTTTACAGCTCCCATTTGCAGAAACATTATATAATTTCTATGACAATGGAGCTACGAAGACCAGAAGAAAACGTAGTGTCAAAAGCAGAAATCACTTAGAAATGCATCCCAAGGTGAGTTCTCAAGGCTAGGTATTGTTCTTTATTACACTCCTCAAAAAATTAAAGGGAACACTTAAACAACACAATATAACTCCAAGTAAATCAAACTTCTGTGAAATCAAACTGTCCACTTAGAAAGCAACACTGATTGACAATCAATTTCACATGCTGTTATGCAAATGGAATAGACCAGAGGTCCCCAACCGCCGGTCCGCGGACCAGGACCGGGCCGTTGGGGTTTTTCAGCCGGTCCGCAGCACCGCCACAGACAATCACTAAACATTGACAGTGTGCTCTGGTCTGCGGTGGCTCAGAGCACACTGTGTGGGGTGGATGCTGCCCGCTGTTCTAGACTCCCGCAGGGTAGACCTGTAGAGGACCTGTGATGACATCAAGGTACATAACTGTGATGTCACCACAGGTCCTGAAGCAGGATGAAGCAGGGGCGGAGCTACCGCCCGTGCAGCCAGTTCATTGAACGGGGGCCCCGAGGGAGAGGGGGCCCCTCCAGCCTCCAGCAGGGCCGCCATCAGGGCATGACTGCCCTGACTCCAGTATGGGGCCCGGCCGGTAGGAGCCCCCTCGGAGCCCCCCTCTTGTGCGTCTCTCTCCTCATGGGGCCCCCGGCTCCATGCAAAGCGCCGGGTCCAGGACATCTCATAATTCATCTGACTTCCGGTCATGTGACGGCGCCGTCACATGACCGGAAGGCAGGAGAACCTGGTGTCAGCGATTTGGACGAGCGCCAGGATTCTGCAGGGATCGCATGGGGGTAAGTATAACAAGTTTTATTTTTTTTTAAATACAATTAACTAGGAGTGGGGGGAATGGGAGATGCACATGGGGGGAGGGGAGAGATGAGAGATGCACATGGGGGAGGGGAGAGATGAGAGATCCACATGGGGGGGAGGGGAGAGATGAGAGATGCACGGGGGGATGAGAGATGCACGGAGGGGATGAGAGATGCACGGAGGGGGATGAGAGATGCACGGAGGGGGATGAGAGATGCACGGAGGGGGATGAGAGATGCACGGGGGGTGAGCTGCACATGGGGGGGTGAGAGATGCACATGGGGGGGTTATGTTTACATAACTTTGTTGCCTTATGAAGGGCGGGGGGGGGCCCCAAAAATTTCTTGCACAGGGGCCCACTACAGTCTGTGTCCGCCCCTGGGATGAAGTAAATGCAGCTGAACAGCAGCTGTCAGGACAGCTGCCCTATCCTGCTGCAGGGCGTGATGGGGCCTCAGTGATGCGGCTCCTGGCACAGCACATTATGTGGGGCTCCTGGCATAGCTCCTGGCGGGGACCTGGTCTACACTATATGATAAGTATGCACTAAACTCCAAATCCCTCCATTACCCCGCCCCCATATGACCAAAGCCCCGCCCACCCCACCCCCTCCTTGCTGGGCCATGGAAAAATGATCTTGCTTCAAGCCGGTCCCTGGTGCAAAAAAGGTTGGGGACCACTGGAATAGACAATTGATGTAAATTATTGGCAGTTATCAAGACACCCTCAATAAAGGAGTGGTTCTGCAGGTGGGGACCACAGACCACATCTCAGTACCAATGCTTTCTGGCTGATGTTTTGGTCACTTTTGAATGTTGGTTGTGCTTGCACACTCGTGGTAGCATGAGACGAACTCTACAACCCACAGAAGTTGCTCAGGTAGCGCAGCTCATCCAGGATGGCACATCAATGCGAGCTGTGGCAAGAAGGTTTGCTGTGTCTGTCAGCGTAGTGTCCAGAGGCTGGAGGCGCTACCAGGAGACAGGCCAGTACACCAAGAGACGTGGAGGGGGCCGTAGGAGGGAAACAACCCAGCAGCAGGACCGCTACCTCCGCCTTTGTGCAAGGAGGAACAGGAGGAGCACAGCCAGAGCCCTGCAAAATGATCTCCCGCACGCCACAAATGTGCATGTGTCTGCACAAACGGTCAGAAACCGACTCCATGAGGGTAGTATGAGGGCCCGACGTCCACAGATCGGGGTTGTGCTCATAGCCCAACACCGTGCAGGACGCTTGGCATTTGCCACAGAGCACAAGAATTGGCAAAGTCGCCACTGGCACCCTGTGCTCTTCACAGATGAAAGCAAGTTCACACTGAGTACATGTGACAGACATGACAGAGTCTGGAGACGCCGTGGAGAGCAATTTGCTGCCTGCAACATCCTTCAGCATGACCAGTTTGGCAGTGGGTCAGTAATGGTGTGGGGTGGCAATTCTTTGGAGGGCCGCACAGCCCTCCATGTGCTCGCCAGATGTAGTCTGACTGCCATTAGGTACCGAGATGAGATCCTCAGACCCCTTGTGAGACCATATGCTGGTGCGGTTGGCCCTAGGTTCCTCCTAATGCAGGACAATGCCAGCCCTCAAGTGGCTGGAGTGTGTCATTAGTTCCTGCAAGATGAAGGTATTGAAGCTATGGACTGGCCCCCCCGTTCCCCAGACCTGAATCCAATTAAGCACATCAGGGACATCATGTCTCGCTCCATCCACCAACGTCACGTTGCACCACAGACTGTCCAGGAGTTGGCAGATGCTTCAGTCCAGGTCTGCGAGGAGATCCCACAGGAGACCATCCGCAACCTCATCAGGAGCATGTCCAGGCATTGTAGGGAGGTCATACAGGCACGTGGAGGGCACACACAATACTGAGGCTCATTTTGACTTGTTTTAAGGACATTGCATCAAAGTTGGATCAGCCTGTAGTGTGTTTTTCCACTTTAATTTTGGGGGTGACTCCAAATCCGGGCCTCCATTGGTTAATAAATTTGATTTCCATTGATGATTTTTGTGGGATTTTGTTGTCAGCACATTCTACTATGTACAGAACCAAGTATTCAATGAGAATATTTCATTCATTCAGATCTAGGATGTGTTATTTGAGTCTTCCCTTTATTTTTTTGAGCAGTGTATTTCACTCAAATATTGAAAACATGAATATTAGTATATTTTATCTTATGGAAACTCTCTCTTTGCTACTCATCCTACTCAACTATTTTTTCAGTCAAATATGAATAGGTTGGTATGGTGCTCAAAAACATCCACAATATATACAGTTATATGAAAAAGTTTGGGCACCCCTATTAATCTTAAGCTTAATGTTTTATAAAAATTGGTGTTTTTGCAACAGCTATTTCAGTTTGATGTATGTAATAACTGTTGGACACAGTAATGTTTCTGCCTTGAAATGAGGTTTATTGTTCTAACAGAAAATGTGCAATCTGCATTCAAACAAAATTTGACAGGTGCATAAGTATGGGCACCCTTATCATTTTCTTGTTTTAAATACTCCTACCTACTTTTTACTGACTTACTAAAGCACTTTTTGGTTTTGTAACCTCATTGAGCTTTGAACTTCATAACCACGTGTATGCAATCATGAGAAAAGCTACTTAAAGTGGCCACTTGCAAGTTGTTCTCCTGTTTGAATCTCCTCTGAAGAGTGGCATCATGGGCTCCTCAAAACAACTGTCAAATGATCTGAAAACAAAGATTATTCAGCATAGTTGTTCAGGGGAAGGATACAAAAAGCTGTCTCAGAGATTTAACCTGTCAGTTTCCATTGTGAGGAACATAGTAAGGAAATGGAAGAACACAGGGACAGTTCTTGTTAAGGCCAGAAGTGGCAGGCCAAGAAAAACATCAGAAAGGCAGAGAAGAAGAATGGTGAGATCAGTCAAGGACAATCCTCAGACCACCTCCAGAGAGCTGCAGCATCAACTTGCTGCAGATGGTGTCACTGTGCATCGGTCAACTATACAACGCACTTTGCACAAGGAGAAGCTGTATGGGAGAGTGATGCGAAAGAAGCCGTTTCTGCAAGCACGCCTCAAACAGAGTCAGCTGAGGTATGCAAAAGCACATTTGGAGAAGCCAATTTCTTTTTGGAAGAAGGTCCTGTGGACTGATGAAACCAAGATTGAGTTGTTTGGTCATACAAAAAGGCGTTATGCATGGCGGCAAAAAAACACAGCATTCCAAAAAAAACACTTGCTACCAACAGTAAAATTTGGTGGAGGTTCCATCATGCTTTGGGGCTGTGTGGCCAATGCCGGGACTGGGAATCTTGTTAAAGTTGATGGACGCATGGATTCCACTCAGTATCAGCAGATTCTTGACAATAATGTTCAAGAATCAGTGACAAAGTTGAAGTTACCCAGGGGATGGATCTTTCGGCAAGACAATGATCCAAAACACCGCTCCAAATCTACTCAGGCATTCATGCAGAGGAACAATTACAATGTTCTGGAATGGCCATCCCAGTCCCCAGACCTGAATATCATTGAACATCTGTGGGATCATTTGAAGAGGGCTGTCCATGCTCGGCGACCATCAAACTTAACTGAACTGGAATTGTTTTGTAAAGAGGAATGGTCAAAAATACCTTCATCCAGGATCCAGGAACTCATTAAAAGCTACAGGAAGCGACTAGAGGCTGTTATTTTTGCAAAAGAAGGATCTACTAAATATTAATGTCACTTTTCTGGTGAGGTGCCCATACTTATGCACCTGTCAAATTTTGTTTGAATGCAGATTGCACATTTTCTGTTAGTACAATAAACCTCATTTCAAGGCAGAAACATTACTGTGTCCAACAGTTACTACATATATCAAACTGAAACAGCTGTTGCAAAAACACCAATTTTTATAAAACATTAAGCTTAAGATTAATAGGGGTGCCCAAACTTTTTCATATAACTGTATATTGTCATGGCCGGTTTATGGTGAAATCATGTTCTTTCCACTTCCGGATTATGGCCCCAACAGTGGTCACTGGAACCTTCAGTAATTTAGAAATTCTTCTGTAACCAATGTATTGCAACAGTAAGTTTGCAAAGGTTTTGAGACAGCTCACTCTTTTTACCCATCATGAGATGTTTCTTGTGTGGCACCTTGGTAATGAGACACTTTTTATGGGCCATCAGTTGAACTAGCTGATATTATTTTTCACTAAGTGGCAGGATTGCTTTCTAAATACTGATAGATTTCAGCTGGTGTCATGACTTTTCATAGCTTTTCGCACCTCTTTCTTCATGTGTTCAATAATTTTCCCCTGTGTCATTCTCATAACTTAATTTATGGAAATATATAACGCAGCACTACTGAACCAGGTGCTCGAGTAGGGTCCAATTCCATGTAATTATAGGAAAACCTCAGCACTCAAAGGCAAAAAGTAAGCGTGATTTAATAGCAGTCCACAGCAAAAAAACATTTTGGACAACACGACCTTCATCATGTACTGTGAGGGAGATCTCCTGTAGGTCAGGGTATGCTAGAGTGGTAGTCAAAATGCAGTATCCAACGCTAGTATATAATTTGTCAAAAGGCTGTAAGCCTGGGTATGTGGATTAGGCAGCAGTAACGCGCCACTTGTCAAAGGCTGAAAACTCTGAAATATCTGTGTATCCACCGCTTGTCAGGGCCTAAGGGTTCAGAATTTTCTGTGCAGCTGCCAAAATGCGGTGTCCACCACTTGTAGAGGATGTACTGAGATTGGGGGGTTGGTGCCCTATGTAGGAAGTGGGTGGGAGTGGCCGCGGCCTGACAAACCGACAATCCCTGCATGTGTCACAGGTGTATGACAGATGTGACCCATGCAGCTACGGTGACACTTTCATCGATGCCAAGCACGCCTCATATACTCGGCGGGCACCTGAGCGTGCTCACTGAAGGGGTTAACAATTCATACTCTCTCAACACTAATGCCTAATAATTCTGCACACCTTGATAAAGGGCATTGTATCCTTAGGCCGCATCTTCCCTCATGACACAAGTACACATCGCCTGATCTGCTTCACACAATATGCAGTCAGGTTTATACAGCTTGGAGGTGGAATATCTGCATAAAATGGTGATTTGGTCAAAATACTCACTGCCTAATAATTGTGCACACAGTGTATACAGTAGTGGAAGGACTCTAGTACAGAATATAAAGATATAATACATTAAGATGCATATTTACTATGTTTGTTTGTTACTTTGCTTTACTATAATTGTACCCTGGTGAAATGTTTTCCAATATTGATGTGAGCATTTTTAGACCCACAGTGGTTTCAAATAACGAAAATATTATCAGCATCATGACCCCATTTACAGGATTGGCAGAAGTTTCACATCAAACTTCCACAATCATTGATGGCATATCCTAAAGATATTCAGTGACTTAATGACATGTGAATGAATATCCATTTTACATCACAATAGCCTTACCCTTCCTTGCTTATGGCCAAGTTATATAAGATTTTAATATCCAAGTCCTTGAGATGATTGGCCATAATCAACAGTTTGGCTGCCTTAGAAAAAAGTACATTTTCAAACTCTATTATGAAATTTTGAGCTAAGAGATTGGAGTGTTCCATTCTGTACCCACATCTATTAGCCAGTGCAGAACATGGCCACAAAGATCAACTCTCAATCTGTAGGACCCAGCATGTCTGTATCTTACGCTGACTGCCCATTGAATTAACCCCTTTAAGACCGCCATAATGCATTTTTATGGCGGCAGTTAAGGGTACTTATTCCTCAGCGCCGTGAAAATGCGTCGCTGAGGAATAAGGCTGTAGCGCCCCTAGACTCGGAAATTCTCCCCCCGGTAGCTGAGACCCTGGAGAATATGAACAGGGCCGGTTTTTGCTGTCCCCGTTCACATGATCGCCAAAAAAATGTCCTCCGGCATCTTGCTGCAGAAAAAAAAATGGCGAGTACATGCACAGTGCGCCCGCCGAGTTCTACCGGCCAGTACCTGGCAACAATGCGGAATTTTCCCTATTGGTTCATTTTGATCACTGTGATAAACACTATCACATAAACACTATCACAGTGATCAAAATAAAAAAATAATAAATCAAACCTCCCTTTGTCCCCCACTTAGTTAGATAGAAATTCTAAAATAAAAAAAATATTTTTTTTCCATTCTTTACAGTTAGGGTTAGGATTAGGGTTACGGTTGTGTTAGAGTTAAAATTAATTTAGAATTAAGGTTAGGGTTGTGTTAGGGTTGGGGTTAGGTTTAGGGTTGTGTTAGGGTTAGGTTTAGGATTAAGGTTAGGGTTGTGTTAGGGTTAGGATTAGGGTTAGGGTTGTGTTAGGGTTAGGATTAGGGTTAGGGTTGTGTTAGGGTTAGAGTTAGGATTAGGATTGCGTTAGCGTTAGGATTAGGGTTAAGGTTGTGTTAGGGTTAGGGTTAGGATTAAGGTTAGGGTTGTGTTAGGGTTAGGAGTAGGGTTAGGGTTAGGTTTGTGTTAGGGTTAGGGTTAGGATTTGGGTTGTGTTAGGGTTAGGGTTGTGTTATATTTAGGATTAGGGTTAGGATTAGGTTTAGGGTTGTGTTGAGGTTAAGATTGTGTTAGGGTTAGGGTTGGAGTTGGGATTTTTTAAAAGTAAAGAAATAAAAATGATGACGATATGGCGACTATTGTTGAGCGCAAGTGCTCGCTACTTGAGTTTGCATCGGGTACTCAGGTATGCACCGAGTATCGCGGGTGCTCAAGTGACATGCTCGAGTCTCCGCCCCATATGCTTTGCGGCCAAAGAAACCTTGTGAGGATTGACTGTCATGCACGAGCGGTTTTTTTTGGGTGTCTAACAACCTTGAAACATGCGGGGCAGGGACTCGAGCATGTCACTCGAGCACCCGCGATAGATGGTGCATACCCGAGTACCCAATGCAAACTCAAGTAGTGAGCACTTGCGCTCAAGACTAATGACAGCTTATTCAATATGATGACCTAATGTTATCAAATTCTGTGTCGTACCTCTGGGTTCAAAATGTTCATTATGCCCCTTGACAAAATCTTTGAGGGCTCTAGTTTCCAAAATGCAGTCACTTGTGGGGGGTTTCCACTCTTTAGGCGCATCAGGGGCTCTCCAAACAATGCGACATGGCGTCCGCTCTCAATTCCAGCCAATTTTGCGTTCAAAAAGTCACACAGTGCTCCTTCCCTTCTGAACCCTGCCGTGCGCCCAAATATTGTATTTTCCCCACATATGGGGTATCAAGGTACTCAGGAGAAACTGCACAACAGTTTTTGGGCTCCATTTTCTCCTCTTACCCTTGTGAAAATAAAAAATTTGGGCTAAAATATCATGTTTGTGGAAAAGGTTAGATTTTTTTATTTTCACGGCTCCATGTTATAAACTTCTGCGAAGCACCTAGGGGTTCAGGGTGCTCACCACACATCTAGATAAATTCCCTGAGGGGTCTAGTTTCCAAAATGGTGTCACTTGTGGGGGATTTCCACTGTTTACGCAACATGGCGTCCGCTAATTATTCAAGCAAATTTTACATTAAAAAAGTTAAATAGCGCTCCTTCCCTTCCGAACCCTGGGGTATTTGCTTGCTCAGGAGAAATCGCACAACAAATTTTGGGGTCCATTTTTTCCTGTTACTTTTGCAAAAATAAAATTTTTTTGTCTAAAGTAACATTTTTGTGAAAAAAGTTAAATGTTCCACATCTCCATGGGTTACATCCTTTATTGCAGCTAACCTATATTATAGTAAACTGGGTTAATCTGCTTTACCACTTGCAACCAATGGACAGATGTTGTACTGTTTTTAGAAAATGCCTGCAAAAAGTTTTAATCCTTTACAACTTTATTTGAACATGGGTGCACATATCCACCCAAAAAGTTCAGTTTTATACAGTTCTTGATAGTCATCATCCTCAGCTACCCCTTCAACCACTATTGATTTTTCAGCTTTTTACCTGTACACATTGTAGGCAGAAAGCTGTCAATCAATGTTGTGGCACGGTTGCACAGAGCTCATCACTGAGAGGACTAGCAGAGTTGCAGCAAATAGAAGTTTTAAAACTACAGCAAAGTTTAGTAAGTGACACAATGATGAAATCATTGTCTCTGGCCCTATTTTACGCTGCCCTCAGATTGTGAAGCATAAACCTGATTCAGTATTTTTTTTAGACAATGTCTTACACTGGATATATTGCATTGTAAGCTCTTTGCTGAATCCATAAAGATCAAGATAAAGGCCGAACGTCCATGCTAAATCCATAGCTGGTTTTTCTGTAATATAAAAGCTATAGTGTTATAGAGGTAATTTATGACAGCCTATGTCTGGTGCCACATAGGTAGCCTGTATGCTTCTGACTTTTTTTTGCAGGGTAACAAAAATTAGTTCTTCTATTGGTGTTCTCTTATCTGTAAATACAACCTTTTATATAATGGGTATACATTTGTGAATTTTAGTTTAGCTTGTTTCCCAATATATTTTATCAGTACATCTACACTTAAACCCAGGAAGATCTTCTTTATCCCCTGCACACTAAGTCTGGGCAGCTATTTGTCACATTTGCAGTTGTAGGGATGCATATGCTTGAGGCATAGACTCTGCTTACCATAATCTGATGCTTTTTGCTGGAGAAATTACAAAGCACATTGTATAATTATAAAATATAATGGTTTCCAGTTGCTCATAGAAATCCACTCTACTTATTTCCCAAAGAGTATTTAAATTGACATATATTCACTCAGCTAGGGCCTATTTGTGGCACAAAGTCGGGATTTGCTGTATCTGGACACATATTGAAAGGAAACAGTCACAGCTATGTGAAGCACAAATCCATAGTAAATGCTGAGTTTTCTCCAGAAATACCATCCCAATTCCATCTTTTCTACTAAATTTTGAACAAAAGCAGAAATAAATGGAAATCACCTTTAATATCACGATTCTCTCCATAGAAGTCAGTAAGGATAAATCAATGGCAGTAAATCTCTGAATGGGGATCAAGGGACCAAATTGCTGTCATAGGTGCAAATCCCAGAAGTGGAACTTGGTTAATGGTATATTTTATGAATATGCCATAAAAGTACAAGGTGAGAATACCCCTTTTATGTTTTAGTTTGGGAAAAGTCAAACCTTATATGTAAGGAAATTTGGAATTTAGCCACATATTTTGGTGATCGGCTGCAGTGATGCCTGGAGAACTGTGGGGATCCCATGGTAGAGTGACACAGGTTCAGGAAGAGAGTATTGATTTGTACACTCTTTTCATCTCCTTGGGCACTTTAAAAAAATGTTTGTCTAGTAGTGGACAACCATTTTAATGAGTTGTCCATCCCTTATAAACTTTTGGCAAGCAATGTTCTTTCCAAATACTAACAGTATGTAATACACACACTGTTGAGATTCGCTCTGCTCGTTGGTTTGAGCGGTCATCTCATGACTGCAAATACGTGATTGACTTACTTGCATTCATGTGCCAACTACATTCTCATCCGCTTCTCTCAATGTTCTGTTGAGAGAAGCAGATGAGAAGCTAGTTACCACATGACTGCAAGTGCACCGAGCTTATTCTTGCAGTCATGTGACCACCTATACTGCTCTCCAAAAGTTTGTTCTTGGTGGAAAACCCTTTTAAACAGTGAGTGTCTAAGTCATCTGCCAGGAGGAATTCACAAGTTTACATGCAAAGTTCAATTTCCCAAACACAAGTTATTCCTTTATGTGACATTTATATATTCACATTATATTATTAAGTACATCAATCACTAGATCCAAAATTATACAGGCAGCACCAGATGTTACATGTCAGTTCTTAAATACACATTAAAATATAGATTGATTTTGAGAAAGTGGAATTTTCTCCTAGCATATTTCTAAACTATAACTATAACTCCTTAAAATATATACAACAAAAAAACGATATATATATTTTAATATATATATATATATATATATATATATATACTATAGATACACATACAGTCATGGGCGAAAGTGTTGGCACCCTTGAAATTGTTCCAGAAAATGAAGTATTTCTCTCCAAAAATTATTGCAATAACACGTTTTGTTATACACGTTTATTTTCTTTGTGTGTATTGGAACAACACAAAGAAATGAGAAAAAAGGCAATTTGTACATAATTTCACACAAAACGCCTAAAATGGGCAGGCCAAAATTGTTGGCACCCTCAACTTAATATTTGGTTGCACACCCTTTGGAATAAATAACGGCAATCAATCTCTTCCTATAGCCATATGCAATCTTCTTACACTTCTCAAATGGAATTTTGGGCCACTCTTCTTTTGCAAACTGCGCCAGGTCTCTCATATTTGAACATATTTGAAGGGTGCCTTCTCCCAACAGCAATTTTAAGATCTTTGTAAAGGTGTTCAATTGGATTTAGATCCGGACTCATAGCTGGCCACTTCAGAACTCTTCAGCGTTTTGTTTCCATACATTTCTGGGTGCTTCTTGAAGTATGTTTGAGGTCATTGTCCTGCTGGAAGACCCATGAACTAGGACGCAAACCCACATTTCTGACACTGGGCACGACATTGCAACCCAAAATCCTACAAATTTCTTGAATCCTTGCACACAGTCGAGGCACCAGGTGCCAGAGGGAACAAAACAACCTCAAAACATCTTTGAATCTCCACCATATTTGACAGTAGGTACTGTGTTCTTTTCTTTGCAGGCCTCATTTCGTTTTCGGTAAACAGTAGAATGACGTGCTTTACGAAAAAAACTCTATCTTGGTCTCATCTGTTCATAAGGCGCTTTCCCAGAAGTATTTTAGCTTATTCACATACATTTTGGCAGACTGCGATGATAGGTGATATTTGAAAATATTAACTCCAATTGCCATTGCAGTTAACAAAAACAAGATAGATTTTTGAAAATGTGCTTGTTTTCTATATTTTTACACTGAAAAAAAAGAATTTAGAAACAAATAATGTAGTACATATTCTTCCTAAATAATACACAGTTTATCACAATATGCTCCAAAGGACATCTACAGCACTCCGTCATTAAAAAAACAATCTAGAAAGGAAAAAAAATCAAACATGTCAATCATTTCAGCATTTACTGCTCTTCCTTAGACTTTCAGTTGTCAAAATACTAGAGAGTGAATCCTGAGCTTCGCCAGCACAACAAAACGAAATCAAGCAAAAAAAGGTAATATTGTCACAGTTTGTAACTATGACTCTGTGTTAACTCTGTCCTCCTCAGAAAATTAAAATTAGCTTTAAGAGATCGCAGTAAAAGAATATGAAAAAGAAAATGGCAAATGGAGAGACCCCATGACAGGGTCTAGTGTGTTCTTGTCAACTATTAGGTCTGCATGTATAGCCTAATAGTTGACTTGGCGTAATAATGTCCCCTGTTCTGAGCCGACAGGATCTAGTGTGTTCTTGTCAACTATTAGGTCTGCATGTATAGCCTAATAGTTGACTTGGCGTAATAATGTCCCCTGTTCTGAGCCCCTTCCTGTAATAATGTCCCCTGTCCTGGCCACTAACTGTAATCATGTCCCCCATCCTGGCCCCAATCTCTAATGATGTCCCAATCTTGGGCCTCTTCCTGTAATAATGTAAAAGCATCCTTGTAATATCCTCTAATTCCTGCATGCACCTCATTAAAGGGAATCTGTCAGCAGGTTTTTGCTATGTAATATGAGGACTGCATAATGTAATAGCTGAGACACAGATTTCAGTGACTTGTCATTTATTTGACTGTATGCTGTTGTTTCCAGATAATGAAGGTTTTATCACTAGGACATTATCACTGCCAGGACTGGTGCTTATGTGAGCGATTGCCCCCTTCTCTGATGAGCAGCCTACTGTCAATAGACAATGTATATCGAGAGCTGTGGTTTCTTCAGGGTCAGCTCTCTGAGCTTTACTGCATGGCACAGTTAATAACTCTGATTGTGTCACAACTGCTTCACCCAGTAAACTAAGTTATACATATTTGGAATCGGGGTCTCTTCTCCTTATAAGCTAAGGCGGCAAAAACCTGGTCCCAGATTCCCTTTAAGATTGAAGTACAAAACTCTAGTCTTAGTGAATTATGAATTAGGGCAATAGAGTGCGACAGAAAAATGATTACCATCTGTTTAAACATTGGTTATCTATCAGGAATGATTACCATCTATTTAAAAAAAAGAAGCAAAAAACACATACAGTGTTCAGCATAAATGAGTACACCACAACTGATTTGACATAATTTTTTTTTATGGGAAACCACACCACAAAATACTCCCACAAATGTGGGTTATTGATTGCAAACAATATTTACTATTATGCACACCCCAAAAAAATATTTTCCTAACAAATTCATTCAAGACTATGTTGCAAAAAGGAGTACGGCACAATTAAAGTCTTAGGAGCAAAGCTATAGTTTAGACTACAAAATTCTAATTAACAAGAATTCAACCACAGGTAAGTCTAATTATTTCACAGGTGTCCAGCAGAGAGTTGATTGTAAAGGGGCATTATTTAATAAACCTCTTCCTATTTCATGCTGTCAGCAATGGCACCACATGGAAGAGAAATGTGTCAAGACCTGAGAAAGAAAATATTTTTTTTTACACAAGAAAGGTGAAGGCTACAAGATGATCAGCAAAGCTTTACTTATCAATCAGAATACTGCAACAAAAGTGATTCGAAATGTAACAAAGATGGAACTGCAATCATCTCACAGAAATGTCCAGAATGACCACGGAAATTATCATCTAAACAGTTGCGTCTTCTTATTAGAAGGGTTGAAGAAAATCGACAATCAAGTACACTGCAGTTAGCTAAAGAAGTAGAAAGCAAAACCATGGTGAGTGTTTCACATGACCCAATACCGTGTACAATGCAGAGATATGGCATGCATGGGTGTTGACTACAAAGGAAGTTTCTCCTAAAGCCCATGCACAGAAAAGCCCACATAAAATTTGCCACAGCCCCTGCTGATAAATATGAAGGCCACAGAGACTATATACCCTGGAGTGATGAGACTAAGATACAGTGCTGGCCAAAAGTATTGGCACCCCTGCAATTCTGTCAGATAATACTCAGCTTCTTCCTGAAAATGATTGCAATCACAAATTCTTTGGTATTATTCTCTTCATTTAATTTGTCTTCAATGAAAAAAACACAAAAAGAATTGTCCTAAAGCCAAATTGGACATAATTCCACACCAAACCTAAAAAAGGGGGTGGACAAAAGTATTGGCACCCTTTGAAAAATCATGTGATGCTTCTCTAATTCGTGTAATTAACAGCACCTGTAACTTACCTGTGGCACCTAACAGGTGTTGGCAATAACTAAATCACACTTGCAGCCAGTTAACATGGATTAAAGTTGACTCAACCTCTGTCCTGTGTCCTTGTGTGTACCACATTGAGCATGGAGAAAAGAAAGAAGACCAAAGAACTGTCTGAGGACTTGAGAAACCAAATTGTGAGGAAGCATGAGCAATCTCAAGGCTACAAGTCCATCTCCAAAGACCTGAATGTTCCTGTGTCTTCCGTGCGCAGTGTCATCAAGAAGTTTAAAGCCCATGGCACTGTGGCTAACCTCCCTAGATGTGGATGGAAAAGAAAAATTGACGAGAGATTTCAACGCAAGATTGTGCGGATGGTGGATAAAGAACCTCGACTAACATCCAAACAAGTTCAAGCTGACCTACAGTCCGAGGGTACAACAGTGTCAACCCGTACTATCCGTCGACGTCTGAATGAAAAGGGACTGTATGGTAGGATACCCAGGAAGACCCCACTTCTTACCCCGAGACATAAAAAAGCCAGGCTGGAGTTTGCCAAAACTTACCTGAGAAAGCCTAAAACGTTTTGGAAGAATGTTCTCTGGTCAGATGAGACAAAAGTAGTGCTTTTTGGGAAAAAGCATCAACATAGAGTGTACAGGGAAAAAAAAGAGGCATTCAAAGAAAAGAACACGGTCCCTACAGTCAAACATGGCGGAGGTTCCCTGATGTTTTGGGGTTGCTTTGCTGCTTCTGGCACTGGACTGCTTGAAAGTGTGCATGGCATTATGAATTCTGAAGACTACCAACAAATTTTGCAGCATAATGTAGGGCCCAGTGTGAGAAAGCTGGGTCTCCCTCAGAGGTCATGGGTCTTCCAGCAGGACAATGACCCAAAACACACTTCCAAAAGCACTATAAAATGGTTTTAGAGAAAGCACTGGAGACTTCTAAGGTGGCCAGCAATGAGTCCAGACCTAAATCCCATAGAACACCTGTGGAGAGATCTCAAAATGGCAGTTTGGAGAAGGCACCCTTCAAATATCAGGGACCTGGAGCAATTTGCCAAAGAAGAATGGTCTACAATTCCAGCAGAGCATTGTAAGAAACTCATTGATGGTTACCGGAAGCGGTTTTTCGCAGTTATTTTGGCTAAAGGTTGTGCAACCAAGTATTAGGCTGAGGGTGCCAATACTTTTGTCCGGCCCTTTTTTGGAGTTTTGTGAAATGATCAATGATTTGATTTTAGCTTCATTCTCTTTTGTGTTTTTTCCTTGCAAACAAATTAAATGAAGAGAATAATACCAAAGAATTTGTGATTGCAACCATTTTCAGGAAGAAACTGAGTATTATCTGACAGAATTGCAGGGGTGCCAATAATTTTGACCAGCACTGTAAATGTTTTTTGAACTGATGGCTTCAAAACTGTATGACGTCACAAAGGTGAGGAGTACAAAGAAAAATTCATGATACTTACAGTGAAGCATGGTGGTGGAAGTGTCCTTATATGGGACCGCATGAGTGCTGATGGTGTTGTAGAGCTACATCTCATTGATTCTGTCATGAATCCACAGATGTACTGCTCTATATTGAAAGAGAAGCTACTACCATCACTATGTCTTAGTAGACATGATCCAGAACAAACATCTAAGGCCACTATTGAATTTCTGAAAAAGAACAAGGTGAAAATGATTCAGTAACCAAGTATGTCTCCTGATCTGAACCCAATCAAACACCTATGGTTAATTCTGAAGATGCAAGTTGCGCACCACTCTTCATCCAGCATCCAGGTTCTAAAAGAAGTTGTTCGAATGGAAAAAGATAGACCGCCAACTTGTTCATTCCATGCCTAGAAGACTTGGTGGTGTCCTTAAAAATCATAAAGTGATATAAAATACTAGATGTAGTTGTTTTGATGTGGGATGCATTCATTTTTGCGTCAACTAATTTGAGTAAAAGTGAAGATTTAGCAATGAAAGTTACATTATTAGCCTTCTTTTCATGTTATGGGTTAAAATAACATGTTCTATGAAACTCAGTTTTGTCAAAAGTTTGGAAACTGTTCTTGAATTCAGTAAGATATTAATTAAAATCTTAATTTCAAAGAGTGTGTATTTATTTATACTGAGCACTCTATATATTGCGAGTTAGAGGTCCTTTTTAGTGAAAATATTTAGAATTTTCAGTGATGTACGACTGTGGATGGGGTTTGAAGAAGTCAATAATATCACACAGAGTGATGGGTCTTTAGGATATGGAGTTCTAAAGCTGAGAGAATTTACTGTACCTCCTAATCTTCTATTGTAGCTAAATGTTAGTGATTTTTGCAAGGTGAATTACTGCTTTCTGGCAGCTAGAAGTGACATGGTACAATTTTCAAGGTAATGATTTGCACATTTTATAGAAAAGCTATTACAATAAGAATCAATTTTAAGCTCAGAATCAACGAGGCAGAACAAATACTTATGTTTAAATAAATGTTGGCACTAGAAATTCATACAGTATGCTGGATAAATTGTAGAATTTCCTGACATGTCTCCAGCACAATAGTTATTTATAGCTAAGTATATTTGCTCACACGTTTAGTAAAAATGCTGCTCATTTTTACACCCTATCAGAATGATTTCTTTTGTCACGATACTGAATATTACCGACACTCCGGGATTGTCCACGAGTCTGTCAAAATAGGAAAGATCTTACCAACTCCCGAGATAGCAGGCAGGTCTTCTGCAGCACGCTGCTGTCAGCCACTACTGACAATGGCTTGCTATATTTATAATAGTGCTTGAAAGTTTGTGAACCCTTCAGAGTTTTTCATATTTCTGCATAAATTTGACCCAAAACTTTATCAGATTTTTCAAAAGTTCTAAAACTAGATAAAGAGAACCAAATCAAATAAATGAGTCAAAAATATTAGGCTTTGTCAATTTTTAAATGATTAACATTATCCAATATCGTATGTTTGCAAGTGGCAAAAGTATGCGAACCTTTGCACTCAGTATCTGATGTTATGCCCTTGTACATCAACAAATGCATCTAAATGTTTCCGGTAATGTTGATTAGTCTTGCACATCGACTTGGAGACATTTTAAGTCATTCCTCCATACAAAAAAACTTCAACTGTGTTATGTTGATGGATTTTCTCCCATGAATTGCTCACTTAAGATTCTTCCACATAATTTCTATTGTGTTAAGGTCAGGACATTCCAAAATTGTAACTTTAGTTTTCTTTATCCATTTGTCGACTTCTGTGCTTTGAGTCTTTGTCTTGCTGCAGGACCCATGTTCTCTTGACATTCAGCTCATGGACAGATGTCCTGACATTTTGCTTGAGAATTTGCTGGTATAATTCAGAATTCATTGCTCCACCAATGATGACAAGCCGTCTGTCCCATACCTTGAGGGTTCACTCACACTAGCGTATAAAAAATTGGTCCTATTCTCATCCAGGAGAGTGGGACAATTTTTTTCTCACTTGTCTTCCATGTGCTGTCTGTGTGCAATCCATTTTTTACTCAGTAGCAATTAATCATTTACAGGACCATTTACAGTTTCCTATGCTACAGAATTTTAATGTATCTATAAAAATAAAATAAAATCAGATGCCACTGATGGTCCACATAGCATGCATTTTTTTCACACTCTGTACCAACTTCGGAATGAAATCGCAGCATGCTGCTATTCTTTTCTCATGTCAAGTACAGCAGAGAAATAATACGCAGATCTGCACAGCCTCATTGAGTATCAATGGTCCGAGTGCAATCTGATTTTTTTATCAGATTGCACTCGTCCGATTTATATGTTAGTGTGAGCGAGTCCTGAGACCACCATGTTTCTCAGATGGTATGTAGTTTTCTGCTCTAATGCAGTATTTTCCTCAAAACCTACCACTTCTCACTTAAACTACCATTCCAGGTTGTAGTTTTTTTCTTGTTTTTTCTTTAATCACCAGAGAAGTATAAGTAAAGTATGTGCCCTGTGTGTATGAAAATTCTTACCTGTGGCCAATTGGTGGTCGTTTCATAGCCTTCAAAGACAGGCCAACAGCACCTCCATTCTCATTGAATAATCATTGATACAATAGTTCTGTGCACATAGAATACCATTGTTCTCGACAGCACATGTTCTATTAATAGAAAACAATTTGCTGCTGAGGACTATGACTTTTAAGCAAGGTTTTCAGACTAAATAAATCAAGCCTAAATTGGAGTTAAAGGGATTGTCTATCTAGAAAAAAAAGGTTGTTTAATGTGTTTACAACACCAAAAATATAAGTTTTTAACATATTTCAGTTAACAAAGGTCACATAATGATAAAGAGCTTGTGGTGATGTAAGTGTTATGTGTGAGGGGGCTGGCTATCTTTCTCATTTCAATGGCTAAGCCAGCCCCTTTCTATGTCTCTGCATTAATTATGATATAGAAGTGGGTTGCCTTTATATATTGAAATAAACCGGTCAATCAGCCCCTGTCAGCACTGTAATGAATTAATGTGATAACACTGAGACAGAAAACTGTCTTCTTTGTCAAACACAAGTCAAAAGTGGAGCTCCAATCTGTGGTTGGATGCAAAGTTTTGACAATTGCATTGCCAAATCAATAACAGGGCCCCCATGTACCATGTATAATTTATAATAGTATAAGCAGGTACCAGAATGCAACAGCGGAGACACAAGCAGAACAACAGTATATTTGTTCTATTTAACAACTAATATTAATTATAAAACACGTATTATATAGTAACAATGTTTGACAGTAAAATAAGCAGGAAATCACATAGCAGAATAAATTATCAGAATACACTAGAATTCAGGGGCTAGTAGTTTAAAATGATCTACTGGAGGGAAGGGGAATTAGATTGTCATTAACTATACCAAGGAAGGGGCAGTCTTTTAAAGCCTTGGCAATACTCTGTTCCTATCAAAACTTGCTGCCCGGTCCCCCAGTGACTTTCTGTCCACTTTCGCGTTGCTGCTCTGGCATCTGCTGGTCCTTGTCTGACTACTGTCTTTCCCTCTATCCGTGCCCGGTATCATATGTCTCCTTAAGAGGTAGCGGCCTGTCTCATGCGTCCTTCCTGGTCATCAGCCCGACTGTAAATCTCTGATCTGACACCTCCAGAGCTTCTGCAACGTCCTGTCACTGGCAAACATGTCTGAGAACCGTACCACCACAATCTGCTCCCGTCCTATCGACTAATGTCACCCGGGTGAGGAACCTTGACTGGTGTCGCTCAGATCTTCAGGACTTGACCATCGACGTCAGGGCTGGGCGGATTCACGGAACCTTTCTTCCTGACAGGAGCTCTAGATGCTGCTGTTGCTCCTCCTGTCTCTCTCTTCAGTGCCAGAATCACCTCAGAACTTGCGCACGTGCTGTTTTTCTCTGACAACACTGTCCCAGAGTCCTGATCAAACTCCTTCCCTCTTCCACGCCTCCATGCTGTTCTGGTTCCACAGTGTCTTGTCTCCTTACAATACTGCGGTCTACTTATGTGGCAATAAAGGCCTTTTGGGCCCCCTCAGGTATTAAAACCCCGGTGCAACTGCTACCTCTGCACTCCCCTAATCGGTCATTTTGTTGCTGATTGTTTATTACATAACACATTAAGATATTGCACTTACATCTTGCAAGTTGTATAGGAAAAATCAAGAAGGATATTATAAGAACAAGCAACATCAAAATGCAGCATTATATAATAAAGGTGAAAACAAGATGACTATGGAAAACCCATCATTAGCAAAAATAGCTTGGCTTTCTTGTTTCTATTTTTTCTACTTTTTTTAATGCCAGGTCTTCTATACAATTATTGTTCTCGTCTTTGTGCAAAACAACCTGAGGTCTTTAATCCAAGATAGTTTTGTTCTAAAAATAAGCTTTTAAAACTCCATTCCTGCTGCTATATAATGACTAATGACTTGGTACATGTACTGTGAATTAATGACCAGCTTTTCTTTGCTGCTCTGTATTTTCTGCTGCTGGCATAAAAGCTAAAGTACATTAGTTTACCTTTGTAGTGATTTTCTAATTGAAGTGATGATCACTGTCTATTTCTGCTAAGAGATCCATGTTCCCACATTTCCAAGAAACAAAATGAAAACATGAACCAAAAGAAGTCACAATACTTCTAATAAAAAATTATCTGTGATTTTGTGATGAACATTTCTGAGTATATATATATATATATATATATATATATATATATATATATATATATAAATATAAATAAAATTGCGGAATATGCAATATATATAATTTAGAGAAGAGCAGATCTGATGAAATTCCAATTTGCCAAATCCTCTGGATATTCAATTCAATGTCCCTCATTATGATTTGGGATATGGAGAGACCACAAAACATAATAAACCTAAGATGTAAAAAAAATACTCTCCTCATCGCCACTTACCTCCGCTACTCACTGTTCTTCGTACAAGTCCTCGGGACATCTACTTACCGATGCCACAAAAATGAAGAGAAGCAAGCATTATGTGTCTTTCATCTGTTTCCTTGGCCGACCACTGCCGCTCAGATTCTCAACATTGACCATTTCTTGGTCTCCTCAAGGCTGAGTAATACAGGTAGATACTTATCCATCAGGTAATACCACCAGGGAGGTCTCTGATTGGCTCAAAACATGCAACCAATGTTATTAATAAATATTTTTAGCATAAAAAAGAACAAGTCCTGAATGTGATGATAGGACCCCCACAGAGCCCTGATGTCAATATTATTGCATCTTTCTGGGATTACACGAAGAGACAGAAGGATTTGCACAAGCGACATCCACAGAAGATCTGTGGTTAGTTCTCCAAGATATTTGGGACAACCTCCCTCCTGAGTACCTTCAAAAATCGTGTACCTAGAAGAATTGATGCTTCAATGCTGATTTGAAGGCAAAGGCCGGGCACACCAAATATTGATTTAGAGTTTTCTTTTGTTCATCAATTTTACATGTTGTTAATTGTTAATAAACAATTAACACTTCTATTTTTTTAAAACATTTTTACATTGCAGCATTTTTCCCACATCTGCTTAAAAATTTATACACATAGACCAATCTTAGCCCTCAGTGGAGAACTGTTCACACATACTGTACATAGCTAATCGGAATTTTGGAAACCTCCTTCCTAGTAAGACCATAAGTAGATTTCCTTAAAGGGGTTGTCTCTTTTCAACAATTTTTTGCCCAAATCTTCAGTGATGTATGAAGTAAGATAGTCATCTTTGTTTACCCACTCTCTGGTTCAGCGCTGCTTGTTCAGTGTTGCTTTATTGATTGGCTGCAGAGGTGACATCACCTCAACAACACGATAGCCAATCATTGAGCTAATCGAATCAGCCAGTCTAGACAGCACAAGCTGCTGAGCTCAGTGATTGACTGCAGCCTGTCAGCAAAGACTGGTGCAGCAATGGAGAGGCAAGTAAAGCTCATTTTTTATTCAATAAATCACTGAATCTATAGTTGAAAGGGGACAACACATTAAAAGTGATTGGTTTGAAAATACCATAATATGTCATTTTGAGATTGTAGATGGGGTCTCCCTTTTGAGACCTTCATCTACTACCCAGAATGGAGAGCAGCTACAGATGGCCTAATTCTGAATGACTGAGCATGTTCACACATTACATTCACAGACCATTTTTCAGTTCAATAGGTAAGGTGTAATGCTTTATTTTGCCTATACTGGAGCTGCAGGGAAATTATACAATTGCTGCAGGGTTCCCCTGTGGTTTACAGTTGACTGCTGTGGGTCCCAGTAGTAGGACACTGTGTGATCTGCTTACCAATTACCATTAGGAATATTCTTGTAAAACTTGATAATCCTACCCCTTTAATTTCCATTTAATTGGTGCAGAAGTTTAGCGATAAGGGATGCATAGGTAGTAATCATGCCCAGATGTCTGAAGAATTCCTAGTCTTTTGTGCCATGGAAGAAGACTGTAGTCCTCTTCTATGGTACATGGTACTGTAGCTATATTACAACTTTGCATTAGAGTGTTACTTTAACAATTCTGATAGTTTGAATTAGGAAAGATCAGATGATATGGATCAGTTCCTTAACTTTTCTTCTGTTCATTTTATGGAGCAGATAAATGAAAATTGGAGATGTGAACTGAGACTCAGTTAAAAGGAGATTTCCACAAAATATTTTTTTTACCCCATAGGTTCCCACTGGTGAAAAATAACAAACGGACCTGTAGTTATTCTCCCCTGCTGCAGTGCTGCCTTTCTTATGCTGTTTCCAGTCTTTGTTGACAGGCTGCAGCAGTGACTACATTACACGTGACCGCAGCTTCTAATCACTGGTCATTGCAGTCTCAATGAAAACTGGATTCAGCAGTGAAAAGCTGGAGCAAGGTTGGGGATGGGAGACGATGAGTAAAGCTTAATTTGTTATTTTTATCTAGTGGGAGCCTATGGTGTAAAAATTAAATTTGTGGATAAAAACCAAAGTTCAATAATTTTTGATAAAGTTATCTAATATGATAAGATATCAGCCACCAATATATTACCGTTAAATAAAATCTTAGCTAAAAGAAGCTGATTGATTGCTTTGATTTAGCTTTGAGATTTTCACATCAGGACATGAAAGAGCAAAAATACTCATTTAATGTAATCCTGCTGTGCTTGGTATAGGCAGCCCCACGGTTTTATACATGAGGCCCATTGTATGTTCAGTCACATAGTACGACTAGGTCATGTGTCATAATGACACACAATTAGTTACTATTCACGTTCAATCTGCAGCCTACTTTGGAAAGTGGATACAATGCTATATGTTCTGTATTATTAGAAAAAGTCATGTTGGAATAATAAACTAACCCCTAAGGGTATGACCACACATACACAATAGTGCCGATTTTCATGAAAAAAGCTTTGTTAGTGATGCACATCACTAACAACGACCTGGGGACAGTTTACATGCTCCAAATAACATGACAGGTTCCCTTTAAATGCTGTGAATTTTATGAACAAAAATACAGATAGAAAATCCAAAGCAATTCCACTATGTGTGGTCATACCCTTAGAGGTTAGTTTATTGTTCCAACATGACTTTTTCTAATAATACATAACAGGTTCCCTTTAACAGTAACTGCAACGTGAATGAGATTTTCAACTTCGCATCCACAAACAGCAAGAAATTTGAGACCATAAAATGACCTTTGTTGCTTTTTTTTTTTTACACATCATTTCAATTTAATTTGGCAAAATTTTTTGAATTTATCGCAGATGTGTTTCATTGAAATATGCCAATATATTAGCCAGTATTGCTCAAAAACACAGTTGTCATGCGGAATTTTTTGCAGATACCCCAAAAAAATTGCAACTTCATTATGGTATTGAAAAACAGTAAAGAATGGGTTAAACAAGTTTTCATCTTTTTTATTTTTTTCTTTCATGTAAATATTTATTGCAAAGATACAGGGCAAAAATAACTTTTTGGAATTCTGCATTCAATGCCACATATATCTAGTGTAAATACACCACAAAATTCTTACATAAAACTGTGGAAAGTGTCAACAGTAATTCCAGGACATGTGGATTTATACAAAAAAATGTTTTAAGTAAAGTATAGCCATTAGCATTCACATTACTGTTATTAAATGCTTTGTGAGTATTAGACAGTTACAACAATCAATATAATAAAATAATAAAATAATACAATAAACTACCATTACTATTTATTCTTTAACTCAAAGAGTCTTTATATTCGTTTCTTATCCTTTTATTTGGAGGGCACATAGCAAAAATTTCCCAATGCATACCTTGAACATTAAGTATAACCCTAAAATATGTATGCTACAGTATATAGTTTGTGCCTGAAACAAGTGCTAGTTTAGAGAATTTATATAAATACTTAGAGGCTGGATTCAAGGAATTTCAATGTACATACAGTGGTGTGAAAAAGTGTTTGCCCCCTTCCTGATTTCTTATTCTTTTACATGTTTGTCACACTTAAATATTTGTTTCAAATCACAAAACAAATTTAAATATTAGACAAGTATAACACAAAATGCAGTTTTTAAATGAAGGTCTTTATTATTAAGAGAAAAAGAAATTCAAACCTACAGGGCACTGTGTGAAAAAGTGCTTGCCCCCCCCTTAAAACATAAATTAACTGTGGTTTATCACATCTTTTGGAAGCTGAGTTCAATTTCCTTAGCCACACATAAGCTTGATTACTGCCACATCTGTTCTCAATCAGGAAATAACTTAATTAGGACTTGCCTGACAAAGTGAAGTAGACTAAAAGATCCTCAAAAGCTAGACATCATGGTGCGATCCAAAGAAATTCAGGAACAAATGGGAAACAAAGTAATTGAGATCTATAAGTCTGGAAAAGGTTATAAAGCCATTTCTAAAGCTTTGGGACTCCAGCAAACCACAGTGAGAGCCATTATCCACAAACTGTGAAAACATGCAACAGTGGTGAACCTTCCCAGGAGCGGCCAGACGACCAAAATTACCAAGAACGCAGCGACGACTTTTGGGAGAATACTCTGTGGACTGACGAGACAAAAGTTGGACTTTTTGGAATGTGTATGTCCCATTACATCTGGTGTAGAAGTAACACAGCATTTCAGAAAAGGAACTTCATACCAACAGTAAAATATGGTGGTGGTAGTGTGATGGTCTGGGACTGTTTTGCAACTTCAGGATCTGTAAGACGTGCTGTGGTAAATGGAACCATGAATGCTGCTGTCTACCAAAAAATCCTGAAGGAGAATGCCGGCCATCTGTTTGCGACCTCAAGCTGAAGCGCATTTGGGTTATGCAGCAGGACAATGATCCAAAACACACCAGCAAGTCCACCTCTGAATGGCTTAAGAAAAACAAAATTCAGACTTTGGAGTGGCCTAGTCAAAGCTGTGGCATGACCTTAAAAAGGCGGTTCATGCTTGGAAACCCTCCAATGTGGCTGAATTACAACAATTTTGCAAAGATGAGTGGGCCAAAATTCCTCCAGAGCATTGTAGAAGACTCATTGCCAGTTTTTTTGCACATGCTTGATTGCAGTTGTTGCTGCTAAGGGTGGTCCAACCAGTTATTAGGTTTAGGGGCAATCACTTTTTCACACTGGGCCCTGAATGTTTGGATTTCTTTTTCCTTTAATAATAAAGACCTTCGTTGAAAAATTGCATTTTGCGTTTACTTGTGTTACCTTTGTCTAATATTTAAATTTGTTTTGTGATCTGAAACATTTAAGTGTGCCCAACATGCAAAAGAATAAGAAATCAGGAAGGGGGCAAACACTTTTTCACACCACTGTATGTGTTTCTGCTTTTGTTCCTTATTTACTAATTCTTGGTATCAAAGAGGTCTCCAAAGTCCTTCTGGACTTTTGAAAATTCCTTTTTTTATATAAGACATCAATAAATAATCCAGATATATTCTTCTCTGAAATGCTCCAATGTTTCACAAAAAAACATAATTTAAAGATCTGACCAGAGTCCATAGGAAGAAACCAGACCAGGCCAATGCCACCTTGGTTTGGCTCTTACTAGAGCCACGCCAGGTGTTTGACAGATCTCTCTTATGTGTGTACAAGTGCAATTATGCAACCAAGGTATTGATTCATGCTGCTCATGAACTGGGCAGTATGAATTGATTTACCGGTTTCATTTATCTAAAGAAAATATAAAAATGATCAATTTATTAATTAATTAATTAATTAATTAATCAATCGTTATTGAATATTATTTAAAAATCATTAGAAATAATAATCAACATCACACAGGCACACATAGTAAAGATAATCGACAACAATTTAGAAACGGTGGAAGATAATTTAGGCTGGTATGTACCACCAGGGAGACCACTATCATGTGGGTAAAATGACTTTCCAACACTTGTCTTGTAGCTGAGATTATATGTGGTTTCCATAGCTGATACTATAACTGTTGTCCTTTATTAGTATTTCTACCTATATTACCCTTCACTTGTTATGAATTTGTCATTTTTTAGATGATTTAATGTGTTCCTCCTAAAACACAAACATTTTCCAGTGACTCATTACTGTTTTTAAGTAAGATTTTCAAAATAGATTATTTTTATAATGTATTATGTCTATCAACATTCTTTTTCCATAGGTTATGTTGCAACATTTAGCTTGATATACACTGCTTCTCAACACTGCTTAATTAATGGAACAGTTAAACCATTTATCCGACCTTGATTTACGAAAGATTCAAGTTGAAAGTCTTTACCGATTTAAATTGTGTAATTCGTTGAGAACAAAATGACATATCAAAGGTCAATGGAAACCACAATTTTTAGTGAATTGGTGAATGAATTCCAAATAACCCTGGAAATCAATGTAAAACATTGAAATCAAAGGCAAATTTCATCACAGCATCTTTGTATGCACTCCTGACAAGTTCTGAGCATGCTCCTAATGAAAATACAAGTTGTGTCCTAGGGGATCACCTTCTAAAGTTCTTAGTAGGATTCAGGACTGAGGAACATGAGGTCTAGTCAATGGCATCAGTGCCTTCTTCATCCAGGATCCTCCTACACTCTTTGGTCAGATGAGCTCAGTCATTGTCCTTTAGCAAGAGGAATCCAGGTCCCACTGCTCCAACTTTATAGGTTCTACCACTAAACATACAGTAGCATGTCTCAGCAACATTAGGCTTGTCAAAATGTACAACCACTTAAATGTGATCTGTCAGGATGTTTTTACTTTGTAATCAGAGGAAATTGCAGAACCACTAGCCAGAATCTTTGAAAATTCATGGAGAGCATGAGAAGTCCCAGAAGATTGGAGAAAGGCAAATGTTGTTTGTATTTTTTGTCTGTATCTTCAAAAAAGGAAAGAAGATCGAGCCAGGAAATTACAGGCCAGTGAGCCTCACTTCTATACCAGGAAAGCTATTAGAACATATTATTAAACAGCATGTATGTATGTACTTGGATAAAAATACAGTAAGTAACTAGAGCCTACATTCGTTTGTAGCAAACAAGTCATGCCAGATTAATCTAATTTCCTTCTATGATGGAATCACTGACAGGGTGAATCAGGGAAATGCAGTAGATATAGTATCTCTCGACTTCAGCAAAGTATTTGATAAAGTATCTCATACTATCCTTATTGAAAAAATGGGATTGACAAGGCTATAGTTAGGTGGATTCTTATCTGGCTCAGTGATCATACTCAAATAGTGATAATAAATGGTTGCACTTGCAATTGGAAGAGTGTTTCAAGTGGGGTACCACAAGGCTCTGTCTTGGCCTCAGTGTTGTTCAATATTTGTATAAATGGTCTAGATAAGAGAACTGAAGGTAAACAAATCAAGTATGCAGATGATGCAAAGCTAGGAGGGATATCTAATACTAGAAAAGACAGAAAAAGGAATCAGAAGGATCTAGATAAGCTTCAGTAATGGACAGTGACTAATAGAATGGTATTTAACAGGGAGAAATGCAAGATTCTACATCTGGGTAAGGAAAAGCTAAAATGACATTTACAGAATGGTAGGAATAGAACTAAGCAACAGCACGTGTGAAAAAGACTTGGATATACCAATAGATCACAGACTGTACATGAGTCAACAGTGTGATGTAGAATCAAAGAAGGCAAACACAGTTCTGGGATATATTGAAAGAAGCACAGAGTCTAGATCACGTGAAGTAATTATCCCCTTCTACTCCTCTTTGGTCAGACCTCATCTGGAATACTGTGTCCAGTTCTGGGCACCACATTTTAAAAAAGGAATTGAAAAACTTGAGCAAGTTCAGTGAAGAGCTACTAGGATGTTGAGCAGACTGCAAACTATATCCTATGAGGAACGGTTAAAGGGAATGTTTAGCTAGCAAAAAAAAGGCTAAGATGAAACTTAATAGCTGTCTACACATATCTGAAGGCTGTCACACTGTAGAAGGATCATCCATATTCTCATTTGCACATGGAAACACGAGAAGCAATGGAATGAAACTGAAAGGGAGAAGATACAGATTAGATATTAGAAAAAACCTTTTGATGGTGAGGGTGAGCAACGAGTAGAACAGGCTGCCATGAGAGGTGGTGAGTTCCCCTTCAATGAAATTCTTCAAAAAGAGACTGGACAGACATCTGTCTGGGATAGTTTAGAGAATCCTGCATTGAGCACGGAGTTGGACACGATGACCCTGGAGGTCCCTTTGAACTCAAACATTCTTTGATTCTATGATTCTTAATCTGGGGACAGCTTAAGATAGGGGCTGAGCCACAGATTTTAGGAAGGTGTCACTTATTAGGCTGTGTGCTGTTGTTTCCATACAATTAATGTTTTATCACAAGGAGATTATGATCTCCCAGTCACCCTCATGCCAAGTGGTCTGATTCCACCCCTTCTCTGATAAGCAGCTCACTGTCAATAGATAATGTTCACAGAAAACTGTGGTGTAGGTGGGATTAGCTTTCTGAGCTCTTCTACATGCTACATCTAAAAACTCTGTGTCACAACTGCTGCACCTAGTAAACTAATTCAGACATCATTACAATCAGAGTCATTTTTCCTACATTTTCCTGCTCTCAGATGAGGTGGCAAAACTCTGGTGACAGATTCTCTTTTAAGTCTTTCTATTTTATAGTCTGACATTCAGAACGAAAAATATTGTGACCTATCGTTCCATTTTTTTTTTTTGCAATCATATGTGTTAATGTGTATTTATTTTTTCTATATCACTACCATATGTGTTATCAATTATATTTGACCAAGTCTCAGTCTGGTCAATAAGCTTGCTACTGTTGCGTGGCTTGTTGAAAATCTATCTAGTATCATACATTGAGTGAATCCGCTTCCAGTGTTAGTGGCGACTAATTACTAACCAGTCCTGTATTTAATATTGATCTCTTATTAGTATTTCTATTCTTGGTTATATAATATTGTATCATAAGAGCAAACAAATCAAACATAAAAGTTGCCGCCACATTGAACATTATCTGCTACTATAAATATGCTGCTCCTATTTCTCCTCTTCCCACTATAATGATTTCACTTGAAAGTGACATAGCAACTGGTGGAATAGTATTGACTGCTGAGCTGGATAGCTTCTTCAGTGTTCTTAAAAATTGATTGTTCTCCTCTTTACTCAACAAGTCCTGGAAATCATGCAACTGTAAGACATGTTAAGTGAACAAGTGTATTGACGTGACATCTTTCAGAAATCTTTTTCAGGAGCAGTTTATAATAATTATGTGAAAGATATACCCTATGTCACAGTGAATTTAACTTGATGATGAGTATATTACCTTGTATATGTGATATTGCATAAGCAAACTATCAACCTACATTATATTTTAAGTGTCATGATTGGCAAAATATTTGATCTGAATGACATTGAACCTGGCATCATCATGAGTGCTAAGTACAAGTTTTTGACTCGGCAACATTTTTGGCAACAGAGTATGCATAATTAAAGGGTTGTCCGGTCTTAAGCTATAAGTCTGCAGTCACTCCAAGTGACTGCAGACTTGTGAATCCTCACATGGTGTGCACTGCGCCAGCGGGTCGTCATGTGACAGCACGTAAGCGATTATGTGATTTGCATACTTCTGGCCACATGCCAACTAGAATGTATCCGGCCTTGCTCAATACACTTGCATTGAATGGGGCTGCACGCATCTAGTCGGTATGTGACTGCATGTATGCAAATCACATATGTGACATAACGCGCCCACCACTCACGGCGCTGGCACTGGAGAATCCTCAAACGCGCCATGCAAGCAATGTGAGGATTTGCAAGTCTGGAGTCACATAGAGTGACTTCAGACTTGTAGATTTAAACCAGACAACCCCATTGAGTAAAAACTTGTTGACAAGAGGATCGATGGGAGTTTGGTGAAAACCAGAGCCTAAGTGCAACAAAAACTATTGCTATGCATTTTTAGCATATATTTGTGGTATTGCTAAATAGGCTTTTGTTTAATGAGCTGTTAAGATCTATGGGCCAGACATTGATCTCCCTAAGAATCTCCCTCCAGAGTTTATTTTAAATGAAAGGAAGAGTCACCAGTGAGAGACATTTACAGTTAGGTCCATATATATTTGGACAGAGACAACATTTTTCTAATTTTGCTTCTAGACATTACCACAATGAATTTTAAACAAGACAATTCAGATGCAGTTGAAGTTCAGACTTTCAGCTTTCATTTGAGGGTATCCACATTAAAATTGGATGAAGGGTTTAGGAGTTTCAGCTCCTTAACATGTGCCACCCTGTTTTTAAAGGGACCAAAAGTAATTGGACAATTGATTCGAAGGCTATTTCATGGACAGGTGTGGGCAATCCCTTCGTTATGTCATTCTCAATTAAGCAGATAAAAGGCCTGGAGTTGATTTGAGGTGTGGTGCTTGCATTTGGAAGGTTTTGCTGTGAAGTAAACATGCGGTCAAAGGAGCTCTCCATGCAGGTGAAACAAGCCATCCTTAAGCAGCTAAAACAGAAAAAACACATCCGAGAAATTGCTACAATATTAGGAGTGGCAAAATCTACAGTTTGGTACATCCTGAGAAAGAAAGAAAGCACTGGTGAACTCATCAATGCAAAAAGACCTAGGCGCCCACGGAAGACAACAGTGGTGGATGATCGCAGAATAATCTCCATGGTCAAGAGAAACCCCTTCACAACAGCCAACCAAGTGAACAACACTCTACAGGAGGTAGGCGTATCAATATCCAAATCTACCATAAAGAGAAGACTGCATGAAAGTAAATACAGAGGGTTCACTGCACGGTGCAAGCCACTCATAAGCATCAAGAATAAAAAGGCTAGACTGGTCTTTGCTAAAAAAAACATCTAAAAAAGCCAGCACAGTTCTGGAAGAACATTATTTGGACAGATGAAACCAAGATCAACCTCTACCAGAATGATGGAAAGAGAAAAGTATGGCGAAGGCGTGGTACAGCTCATGATCCAAAGCATACCACATCATCTGTAAAACACGGCAGAGGCAGTGTGATGGCTTGGGCATGCATGGCTGCCAGCGGCACTGGGTCACTAGTGTTTATTGATGATGTGACACAGGACAGAAGCAGCCGAATGAATTCTGATGTATTCAGAGCCATACTGTGTGCTCAGATCCAGCCAAATGCAGCCAAACTGATCAGTCGTCGTTTCATACTACAGATGGACAATGACCCAAAACATAAAGCCAAAGCAACCCAGGAGTTTATTAAAGCAAAGAAGGGGAATATTCTTGAATGGCCAAGTCAGTCACCTGATCTCAACCAAATTGAGCATGCATTTCACTTGTTAAAGACTAAACTTCAGACTGAAAGGCCCACAAGCAAACAGCAACTGAAAACCACTGCAGTGAAGGCCTGGCAGAGCATCAAAAAGGAGGAAACACAGCATCTGGTGATGTCCATGAGTTAAAGACTTCAGGCAGTCATTGCCAACGAAGGGTTTTCAACCAATTACTAGAAATGAACATTTTATTTACAATTATTTAATCTGTCCAATTACTTTTGGTCCCTTTAAAACAGGGTGGCACATGTTAAGGAGCTGAAACTCCTAAACCCTTCATCCAATTTTAATGTGGATACCCTCAAATGAAAGCTGAAAGTCTGAACTTCAACTGCATCTGAATTGTTTTGTTTAAAATTCATTGTGGTAATGTATAGAACCAAAATTAGAAAAATGTTGTCTCTGTCTAAATATATATGGACCTAACTGTAGATCAAGAGAGTAGACTGACAGTCATTACAAGTCTGGTAACATCTCCTTTCATTTAAAATAAGCTCTGGAGGCCGATATTCGGGTGGATCTATGTCCGGCCCATAAATCTTAAAAGTTCATTTACATATTAAGAAAAATGTGGATTTTTCTGGAATAAGACATCAGATCGCAGATATCAAGGTATCATTTTATTGAGCTTCCTATGACCTGCATGCCCAGTAGGGTTGATCCTACTGACTGAATTCCTTTAACTTCCTAAATTTGACATATCCAGAGATGAATGAAGTTAGATGTTAAACATGAATGAACAGTACTGACTAGTGATAAGCGCGTATGTTCTGTTAACCCTTTCGGCGAGCCAGCTCGGATGCTCGCCGAGTATCTTCAGCGTGCTCGGCCATTATGTTTTAGTCACTCTGTGCGCATGATTTGTGACTGTTTGACTGCTTTAATACATGTGAGGAATGCCTAAGAAACATGCATTCGTCACATGTACAGTGGGGAAAAAAAGTATTTAGTCAGCCGCCAATTGTGCAAGTTCTCCCACTTAACTTTTTAAGTGGGAGAATCTTTATGAGAGAGGCCTGTAATTGACATCATAGGTAGACCTCAACTATGAGAGACAAAATGAGAAAACAAATCCTGAAAATCACATTGTCTGATTTGGACAGAATTTTTTTTTCAAATTTTGGTGGAAAATAAGTATTTGGTCAATTTCAAAAGTTCATCTCAATACTTTGTTGTATATCTTTTGTTGGCAATGACAGAGGTCAAACGTTTTCTGTAAGTCTTCACAAAGTTGGCACACACTGGTTGCTGGTATGTTGGCCCATTCCTCCATGCAGATCTCCTCTAGAGCAGTGATGTTTTGGGGCTGTCGCTGGGCAACACGGACTTTCAACTCCCTCCAAAGGTTTTCTATAGGGTTTAGATCTGGAGACTGGCTAGGCCACTCCAGGACCTTGAAATGCTTCTTACGAAGCCACTCCTTCATTGCCTTGGCAGTGTGCTTGGGATCATTGTCATGCTGAAAGACCCAGCCATGTTTCATCTTCAATACCCTTCCTGATGGAAGGAGGTTTGCACTCAAAATCTCACGATACATGGCCCCATTCATTCTTTCATGTACACGGATCAGTCGTCCTGGTCCCTTGGCAGAGAAACAGCCGTAAAGCATGATGTTGCCACTCCCATGCTTCACAGTAGGTATGGTGTTCTTTGGATGCAACTCAGCATTCTTTCTCCTCCAAACGCTACGAGTTGTGTTTCTACCAAACAGTTCTACTTTGGTTTCATCTGACCATATGACATTCTCCCAATATTCTTCTGGATCATCCAAATGCTCTCTAGCAAACTTCAGAGGGCCTGGACATGCAATGGCTTAAGCAGGGGGACACGTCTGTCACTACAAGATCTGAGTCCCTGGCGGCATAGTGTATTACTGATGGTAGCCTGTGTAACATTGGTCCCAGGTCTCTGCAGGTCATTCACTAGGTCCCCCCTTGTAGTTCAGAGATTTTTGCTCACCGTTCTTGAGATCATTTTGACCCCACGGGGAGAGATCTTGTGTGGATCCCCAGATCGAGGGAGATTATCAGTGGTCTTGTATGTCTTCCATTTTCTAATTATTGCTCCCATAGTTGATTTCTTCACACCAAGCTACTTGCCTATTGCAGATTCAGTCTTCCCAGCCTGGTGCAGGACTACAATTTTGTTTCTGGTGTCCTTCGACAGCTCTTTTGTCTTCACCATAGTGGAGTTTGGAGTGTGACTGTTTGTGGTTGCGGACAGGTATCTTTTATACTGATAACAAGTTCAAACAGGTGCCAGTACTACAGGTAATGAGTGGAGGACAGAGGAGCCTCTTAAAGAAGAAGTTCCAGGTCTGTGAGAGACAGAAATCTTGCTTGTTTGTAATTGACCAAATACTTATTTTCCACCAATATTTTAAAAAATTTCTTTCCAAATCAGACAATGTGATTTTCAGGATTTGTTTTCTCATTTTGTCTCTCATAGTTGAGATCTACCTATGATGTCAATTACAATCCTCTCTCTTCTTTTTAAGTAGGAGGACTTGCACAATTGGTGGCTGACTAAATACTTTTTTTCCCCACTGTATTAAAGTTTTCAAACAGTCGCAAATCATGCACACAGTGTTACTCAAACATAACACCCAAGCACGCTGAAGATACTCGGAAAAAACCCGAGCATGCTAGTAAATCTCGAGTAACAAGCATGCTCGCTCATCACTAGTACTGACGATTCCCTTTAAGGAAGCATGCCTCCATGTGTTTTAGTGCCTGTGTGGCGCCCAGGGGATGGGGACTACTCGGCGCCCGGGCCTTAATGCCTGGTCTTGGGGGATGTCGCGGTGGTTGGCTCCCGGGCCCGTACCCTGGGGTCTCTCTTAAAAAAGGGGAAAATAAAATGTCAAAGTTCATGAAGCCACCTGTGGTGTCTGGTGAGGATCACCAGCGCTGCGGCAGTCCACTGAGGCCGGTGTTACGGCAGCTTTGATAGTGTAGCTCCCCACAGGTGGAGCTGGGCCTCAGGGCAGCGATGTTTGATAAGGTGCACGATATGGCGGTGACCCAGCCGGGTCCAAGGAAGAACAGGGGACACACACACACACGGTTTGCTTCTGTACCTTTTACTGGTGGAAATGCAGGTACCGTCCGGAGCACTGTAGGGTGAGGGGTGCACTGTAGGGCCTCCAGTTTATTCGCCGCTTAGTGTTAGTCTCTGGCCTGCCTGGAGCTAGGCCTAACTTAGTCTCTGTTCTGCACTGGCTGATCCTGTGGTAGGGCCTTCTGTTGGAGTACACACTCCCTGGTATATGGGGCCTCTGTAACTCCTGACCCTGGTATAACAGTCAGCGTTTGGTATTCCTGGGACCTGTAGTTCGCCAGGGGTTCTGGTTGTCTTCTGCTCGGTATAAAGAATCCCTGCAGACTCGGACACAGTGTCCGGGATATGGTTTCTGGGGTGAGCTGGTAAGGCTCCTCTGCCCCCAATGCTACTCACTCCTCTAGCCTTTGGCCTACTAGGGCCCTCACTAGGCTATACACACTGGCAGTTAGGTGGCTGCCTCTTCTGCTGATCTCTGAGCGTCAGCAACGCTCCTAGCTCACTTAACTCGAGCTGCTTGAGTCTGACTGAGCTCCACTGCAGACTGACCTGTTTCTCTGTGTCTCACTCTGCAGGAACTGGCTGTGGACTCCAGACTGTTCTGTCTCCACTCTCTTCCTGAGGAGAACTCACTCACAGACTCTCTCCTTCTGTGTCTGAGCAGAAACTAAAAACTGCTGAATCACTCCACCTTCCCTATTTATATCCCTATCAGGCTCCCTCTGGTGGTCTGAGGTGGAAGGTGGAGGTGTGTGTATGCTCTGAGGGCCTCTTGTGGAGAAAACCTGAAATGCACCCCTCCAGGATCTGTGACTCCATGCACAGCAGGGCGTCACATTCCCCCCTAGTTGAACTCAGCACTCCCGGGCTGAAGCACATTTTGTAACAAAAACAATAACAAGCTTCCCTTTATGGGAGGTTAGGACACTTGAACGTTGCATAACCAGAACATGGATAAATATACATATATAGTTCAGTAAACAGTAGGCAATGAGCAACCAGAAAGTCCAAGTCTCTTCCTGAGAGGTTACTCAAAGGGGCACTCAGGGAGTGCAAATATTTACAAATAAAGTCTTTGGGCTGCACATAGTCCTCAGCCGCTGAGTTCTTAGATACCCAAGCGGGTAAAGTGTCCGTTTCACTTGGATTGTCCATTAGAGGGGCAAAATATAAGTTAAAGACATGTAAAGGCAATAAATACATAGCAATACATACGCAGGATAATGCAATAATATACAATATTATACAATACAATTCAATACCCCAGGGGTAACTATCTACATCTGTCGCTGTTTAACTATTTTACTTAGTGTACCTGACAGGGAGTTGACCTTTCGTGCTACGTGTAGATCTGCGTAGTGCGGTGGTCTGTGTAGTGTCAGTGTTTCTCTCAGCTACCCTGTTAGTTCTACTAGCGATGGTATTGAAAAACTGCCTTAACCTTGCTACTGGGCTGGCAAGTTCACCATTGGCTGGGCCTTCCTGCTCCACTTCTGCCGGGGATCCTTCTTCCGGGGATTCTTCCTGAGCAGGCTCCTCTGCGGCACTAGGCTCTTCTGCAGCACTTACAGGTTCAACTTGCTGTGGAAGGTCTTCTGGCTGTTGGAAGAATTGGAGTACTGGAATTATGACTGCTCCTCCGATTTGAGGCCAATCTGCCGGGAAGTCTCCTAAATCAGTATGTATTACTGCTTCATCGGGTTCCTCCGGGAAAATGAGAGGCACTTCTTCTTGGGGTTTTAGCAGATCTGGACACAACTTCAGGTGGTCCCTAGATACTGTTGCAGTTGTTCTTCCTCCATCTTTGCTGATCAGACACGTCTTCCTGTTGTCAAACCTTGAATTCAACACAGTGTAGGCTTCTCTCTCCCACTGGTCATCAAGCTTGTGGGTCCTCCGCTTCCTTTTCAATACCACTTCTCCTGGTGTGAAGGGTTCTGCTGGTGCACTTCTGTTGTATTGTGCTTCTTGTTTATCCCTCACCCGAGTGAGACTGTCTTCGACACAGGCTTGTACTCTTCTGTACTGCTCCTGTCTGGTCGTGTCCCAGTCTTCAGTGGTCACATCAGCTTCAGGTTCTACAACACCAAGCTCCAGGTCCATAGGCAACTTCCCAGGTCATGCCCGCATTAGATATGCCGGAGTGCAGTTGGTGGAACTTACTGGTATATGATTGTACAGGTCTACTAGGTCAGGTAGTAGGTCTGGCCACTGATTTCTCTCCTCAAGTGGTATGGTCTTCAGCAGGTCGATGATGATGTTATTCATCTTTTCACAGAGACCGTTAGTTTGGGGGTGGTATGGTGTAGTCCTGATCTTTTTACACCCGTACAGATGGCAGAACTCTTTGAACAATTCAGCCTCAAAGGCCGGGCCTTGGTCAGTCAGTACCTGCTCAGGGTATCCATGGGGTCTGCAGAAGTATGCTTGGAACGTCTTCGCTGCTGTCTCTGCTGTCAGGTCATTGACAGGGGCGACCACCAGGAACCTGGAGTAGTGATCCACCATGGTCAGGGCATAGGTATAACCTGACCGGCTGGGTGACAACTTGACATGGTCCAGGGCCACGATCTCCAGGGGACGAGTCGTCTTGATGGGTTGCAGGGGTGCCTTCTGGCTGCTGTAATCTTTTCTTCTGAGGCTACAGGGTCCACAGTCTCTGCACCACCTCTCAATGGAGCTGCGCATTCCCACCCAGTAGAATCGACACTTCAACAGGGTCTCTAGCTTTTTCCAGCCAAAGTGCCCCGCTTGATCGTGGTAGGCCTCCAACACCATCTGGATGTCTGTCTTAGGGACCACTATCTGCCATACCATCTCGTGGGTCTTGGGATTGACGTACCACCGGCACAACTTCTCACGGTAGATAAACAGCCGGCTCCTCTCGTTCCACAGCTGCTTTGCTTGAAGAGACGCATCCTTCTCCAGGGAGGAACCTTCTTGGGTTATCAGCTCCTTGATACAGCTGACAACCGGGTCGCTATCCTGGGTCTCCTTCCAGCTGTGGTGAGGCAGGGGGTTTAACGTCTTACCGCGTTGCCTCCTGGAAGCTCGTAGCTCGTGGATCATCCCATTCCGGTGGAAGGCAGGTAGCTCAATCTCCTCCAGGTCATCCAATACTTCTTCTGTGTCTGACTGGTGAGGCATCCTGGACAGGGCATCGGCGTTGGCGTTCTTGCGGCCCGCCCGGTACTTAATTATGAACTGGTAGTTTGACAGCCGAGCCATCCATCGTTGTTCCATGGCTCCCAGCTTGGCTGTTTCAAGATGAGTTAAGGGGTTATTGTCAGTGTAGGCAGTGAACTTGCTGGAGGCAAGGTAGTGCTTGAACCTTTCTGTGATGGCCCAGACCAAGGCCAGGAACTCCAACTTGAAGCTGCTATAGTTCTCTGGGTTCCTCTCGGTCGGGCGGAGCTTCCTGCTTGCATACGTGATTACTTTCACCTGGCCATTCTGCTTCTGACTTAGGACAGCTCCCAATCCTTCATTGCTGGCATCAGTATACAGCAGGAACGGTTGGCTGTAGTCAGGGTAGGCTAGGATCTCATCACCTGTCAGGATCTCCTTCATTTCTTGAAATGATTCAGCCTGTTCTTTACCCCAGTGTAACGGGGGATTTCTGCCCTTGGCGGACTGTCCTACCAGGAGGTCTTGCAGAGGCGCTGCTCTCTTGGTGTAATCTTTTACAAACCTCCGGTAGTATCCTATCAGTCCCAGGAACTGACGCACCTCCTTGAGGTTCTTCGGCTCCGGACATTTCTGGATGGCAGTGACCTTCTCCGGGTCTGGTGCTACTCCCTCTGTACTGACAATGTGCCCCAGGTACTGTACCTTTCTCTTGAGCAGGTGGCACTTGTAGGGCTTCAACTTCATCCCATACTGGGACAGTGACTCAAATACCTCCGCCAGGTGCTTCAAGTGGTCCTCATACATTTTGGAGTACACAATCACGTCATCCAGGTATAGTAACACAGTCTTGAAGTTGCGATGTCCCAAGCAGCACTCCATCAATCTCTGGAACGTTCTGGGGGCATTGCAGAGTCCAAACGGCATACTGTTGAACTCGCAGAGTCCCATCGGGGTGGTGAAGGCTGTCTTCTCCCGATCCTCCTCAGCCACAGCTACTTGCCAGTACCCACTAGTGAGGTCAAGGGTGGAAAAGTAATTTGCAGACTTTAAGGCAGCCAGGGATTCCTCAATACGGGGTAAAGGGTATGCATCTGTATGTGTAATGCGATTTACTTGTCGGTAATTAACACACATTCTCATGCTTCCATCCTTTTTCCTGACTAGAACTAGGGGAGCTGCCCAGGGACTACAACTATCCCTTACTACCCCTGCCTTCTTCATGTCATGCAACATCTCCTTGGCTTTCTGGTAGTGTGCTGGAGGTATAGGCCTGTACCGTTCCTTGATGGGGGATGGTTGCCTGTGGGGATGTGATGTTGTACCCCCTTAATCCTCCCAAAGTCAAGTGGGTGTTTGCTGAATACCTGTGCGTATTCCTGAACCACCCGGTGTACACCCTGTTTCTGGTGGGCAGGAGTGGAGCTGTTGACACCAATCCTCCTCCTGTGTTGTAGGGTCATTATCCTCCACTTGGTCTGGGGAGGTTAAGGACTCCGCCGTGTGAATAGAGTTATTATTTACAGTGTACAGTTTGGCAACAGTGGCATAACGTGGTAGTCTGACCTCGTCTTCCCCATAGTTGAGAAGACGGACGGGCACCCTCCCATTGCGTACATCTACTACCCCCCTGGCAGTTAAGAGTGTAGGTCTGTGCTCTGAGCTAAGGGGTTCTACTACCGCCTGGTAGCTGTCCTTTAAGACCTATTGCTGCTCTACACCAGATAAGCATTTCACTCATTGGGGGAATGACAATGGGTATCGGGTCTGTTACCCGCTTGCTACCAATCTCACCACTAGTGTTGAGCCACCCCCGTAGTGTTCGAGTTCGGTTCGGTTCGTCGAACACCCGTGTGTTCGTCGAACTGTTCGTCGAACACCTTCGAACACCGTTAAAACCAATGGCAGGCAAACAAAAACACATAGAAACACATAGAAAACACCTTCAAAGGTGTCCAAAAGCTGACAAACTGCTCAGAAGACACAACTAACACATGGAAAAGTGACAAGTACATATAGTCATGCGAAAAGAAAAGAGGTGGAGGAGTAAAAGGAGGGGGAGACACAGATATAGGCATGTCATGCCCTTCTAAAATCCAAAAAGTGAGAAGCCGAGACGGCCAGTCCGCTCCTGCCCGTGCCACCTCCGTGTCGCCGGGTTTGTGCCAGAGCCGCGGTGAACCCTGACGGCCAGCCCCCCTCTCCCAATACTGGTGCCTGTCCGCTGGTGGGTCGAGAGAGCCCCCCTGTGGTGGAGGCAGCTCTAAGCTTTTTAATTTAAATTGTCCCTCTAATTTGAATGAATACACTTTAAATCCATTTACAAGGATCTATTGGAGGGCAAGTCTCATGCCAGCAGTCGCGTAATTCCAGCTCCAGTAGCGTCCACTAAAGCTGCTGCAGTTAAAAAGCTTTTATAAGGATCGAGCTCGGCTGTCCACCGCAAGGCATCCTAGTGCCAGTCCCAGCCCCTATGCCTTGGGGTGCCTCCTGATGCTCTTCACTAAGTATCCCGTGGTCCCGAAGCATTTCCTTTGAAAAAATTAAGTGTCCAAACTACAGGTATAGCTTGCTTAACAGCCGGGATAATCCGCTGACTAGCAGACACTGCTACTAGGCACAAAGTATTTCCTGGGCTAGATGCAGTTAAAAATTTGTAAGTAGATACTCTCGTTGGATGCTGAGAAAGCATTCCATAGAGTCTCCTGGCACGCCATATATGATTCTCTTAAAAAGCTTGGGGTAGGGGTCTAGGGGACCCTTTTATAGCCAAAATCACGGCCCTGTATCACAATACGTCACCTAGGCTGAAGATAAATGGAACTGTAGCACCGAGGGCTCGGTTGCTACAGACGTATTGCACCTCACCCAGAGGTGTGATATCTCACTCTCAGATAAGGATGGAGTGTGGATCAGGACCCGACACCTGCATGCATTACACCACATTGCCGTGGGGCAGGGCGACCAATATGCCCCTGAGATGGGCACGACAGTCCCTGTCCCTGGCTGGAGTGGGGGGAGGGAACACTGAGGAAGGGGAACCCTGCAGTGCAGGAGCAGGGAGGAAGCAGTTCCTGGGTGCATTGAGAAGGGAGTATAAAAGGTGGGCACCATCTTAGTTCAGTGCAGAGAAGTCTGAGCAGAAGTGGCAGGGAGCAGGGGCTCTGCATGAGCTCTGCTCCGGAGGCGGGCCTAGTAACAGAGGCCCAGGCCTGCAAGAGGGAGAAGGAAGGAAGAGGAGCGGAGAAGGCTCCAGGAATGAGGAATGAAGGGATCCCAGGGGTGCGGACGGGCGAGTCGCCACCGCACGCCCGAATCCACTTGCGTGGAGGGGTCAGGCCAAAGGGGGAGACCGGTCCCCGAACTAGTGGAGGCAGGAAACGACCCTCAGCTAGAAACCGGAGGCTCTGACATTTTATGTGGCGCAGCCCCTTGCTCCACCCGCTAGGAAGGCACCACATAGGGTCAGGGAAACTGGCGCCAAGTTTACCAAGAGGAGGCCCGAGGCAGCCGGACAGAAGTGTTGGTAAGAAAGGCCAGACAAAGGACACACAAAGGGGGTCCTGTGAAGCGCTCCAAAGTTATCTGGGAGTTGTCTGAGCCCCTCACCTGGTGAGCACAGTACGACGTGGGCAGCCGTTACCTGCAGACGTGGTCTGGATAATAAGAACTGTGAGTAAAGGCCCTGAACTGCATCACTGACTCCGTGTCGTTACTGCTGCTGCCCTGCACCATCACCCCCATCCTCCGCATACACTGCCCTGAGGCTATACTCCTCCCGTGGGGAGTTATGCTACGCTCTGCTGCACCCACAACACCAGCCTTAGCGGTCTGCCCTGTAGCGGCGGTTCACTCTGACCGCAATCCACGGGTGGCGTAGTCGGACATTTAAACATCAAAACCACATAAATAGTTCCGCCACTGGTTTGACCGCCCTGAGCCACGGAACCGGATCGCCGCCACGAAGACTACAACCACCAGCATCCACCAAAAAGGGTCCGGCTCCGGGTGTCCCAAGGCCCAGGGGGTGCGTCAGAACATTTTCATCACCTTTCACAATCACCAATGGGACAAGGCAGGGATGTCCTCTGTCCCCTCTCTTATACATCCTAGTGACGGAGCACCTGCTCTCATCAATTCGCCATAACCCCAATATTAGGTGGATTGAGGTGGGAGGCACCGAGTACAAGTGCTCTCTATTTGCTGATGATGTCCTAGTATATATCACTCAATCACATATATCCATCCCTGCTGTTATGGCTGAAATAGATCACTTTGTTACATGGTAAAATTTTAAAATCAATGCAGCGAAGTCTGAGGCCCTCGATGTCTCCCTCCCTAAATCCATATAGGATTCCATCCAGACCAACTTTCCCTTTGCCTGGCCCTCACAGGGTATCAAATACTTAGGAATTCCTATTCATAGAGACCTCTCCCATCTATGTTATCTTAATTTTGGGCCCTTTATTGAACAATTCCATACAGACCACGGTTGGCAAGTTGGAACTGTGAGATTCACTACGTGCACCACTGGTATTTTGTGGAAAAGCACATGTAAGATTCTGCAACAGTCTCTGCTGATACTCCTGCATGCGTGCATTCCTTTCTATGGCAGGAATAATTTCTGCAAATTTACTTTTGTACCGGGGATCTAACAGTGTGGCAACCCAGTAGTCAGGATTATTTCTAATTCTCACAATTCGAGGGTCATGTTGCAGGTAGTGCAGCAAGAAGGCACTCATGTGTGTTGCGCATCCAGGAGCACCAAGTCCCTGTTGTGTTGGTGGCGAGGTAACAATCATGCTTCCTTCCTCTGTCCTCTCCCCCCAACCTCGCACAACAGAAATGTGATCAATGTCTCCCTCATCTGATGAGTCTTCCATCAGTTCGTCCTCCACTTCTTCCTGGGCTCCTGCACCTTCCTCACTAGTTTGGCTGCTACCATGCGCCCTGGTAAAATCATCTCCCCCACCCTCACATGCCTGCCGCCCTGGTGCTGCCGACCGTCTGGACCTTGCAGATGTTAGCCCTTCCGCATACAACTCCTCCTCCTCTACTTCCTCCACCTCCTCTTGTGCCACCACCTGACTCCGAATTCTGTTTAACATGTGCTCCAGCATGTAAATCACCAGAATAGTCATGCTGATAATGGCATCGTCAGCACTAAACATCTTCGTCGCCATTTCAAAACTGTGCAGAAGGGTGCATAGGTCCCTGATCTGAGACCACTCCTCCAGCGTGATTTGCCCCACCTCTGAATCTCGTTGGCCCAGGCTATACGTCAGAACGTATTGCACCAGGGCTTGTCGGTGCTGCCACAGTCGCTGCAACATGTGCAGAGTTGAATTCCACCGGGTAGGCACATCGCATTTTAGCCGGTGAAGTGGCAGGCCCAACGACTTCTGTAGAGATGTAAGTCGCTGAGCTGCGGGATGCGAACGGCGGAAGTGAGCACACAGCGACCGTGCCCTCTGCAGAAGGCCATCTAGTCTGGGATAGTGGGCTAAAAATTGCTGGACAACCAGGTTCAACACGTGAGCCATACAAGGCACGTGTGTGACATTGCCCCGGCGAAGGGCCGCACCCAGGTTTGCAGCATTGTCGCACACGGCCTTCCCTGGTTTCAGGTCCAGTGGAGACAACCATTCATGAAATTGGTTCTCCAGAGCTGACCACAACTCCTCAGCTGTGTGACTCACATTTCCCAGACATTTCAATGTAAAAACCGCCTGATGACGTTGAGCCCTACTGCCAGCATAGTAAGGAGGTGTGCAGGATCCCTTCTGCGCAGTTAGAAAGCTTGTGGCATGACCAGACAGGCTTTGGGTGCAGGTGGAAGACCGAGAGGAGGTTGAGGAGGCAGAAGCAGTGGAGGAAAAATGACATAAAGAGGATTGACGCACAACTCGTGGGGACGGCAAGACTTGGACAGCAGCCCCTTGTCCTGCTGTCACCATAGTTACCCAGTGCCCAGTCAGCGACATGTAACGCCCCTGTCCATGCCTACTCGTCCAAGTGTCTGTGGTGAAATGCACCCTGTCACACACAGAGTTTCTCAAAGAAGCGGTGATGTTGTGTGCGACATGCTGGTGGAGCGCAGGCACACCTTTCTTTGAGAAGTAGTGCCGACTGGGCATCTGGTACTGGGGCACTGCGACGGACATAAGGTCTCGAAAATCCTCTGTGTCCACCAGGCGGAAAGGCAGCATTTCTGTAGCCAAGAGCTTGCAGATGGTGAAATTCAACCTCTTAGCTTTCTCATGGCTAGGAGGAAATGGTCTTTTACTTGTCCACATCTGAGGGACCGAGGGCTGGCTATTGTGCTTAGACGGGGTTGATAAGGGTGTCCCCGGCAAACTGCCGGTCTGTGAGGAAGATGCAGGCGGACATGTTAGGTTGCCTTGATCCAAAGGTGGTGCTATCGATGTCGGACAGCGCTCAAGACCAGCTGGTGTTACCACCTCCAAAGAAAATGATGACCTGCCAATCACGCTGGCTGTTGCGGGTAAAGAGGTGGCAGGTCTGCGCCCCAAAACAGGTGTGACTGCTGTCCCCCCAGTCACAGAGGATGAAGAGGCCGCGGATGCACAAGATATGGCAGACGGTGGTTGGCCCGGCCGGCTAGACCGCATTGTAGCACACTGAGCTTCCCACTGCAACTTATGCTTCATGTCCATGTGCCGGTTCATGCATGAAGTACTCAAACTATGTATTTTTTGGCCTCTACTTAGCTTTTGCTGACAAATGTTACAGATAACACGAGTTGGGTCATCTTTATCGATCTGAAAAAATGCCCAGGCTATGCAAGGCTTAGCACCCATGCGACCTGAAGAGCCACCACGACTTGTGGTGAGAGGCAGAGTTGTGTTTGAGGATGCAGTTGTTGACGTGCTTCCAGTACTACGTCTCTGTCCAGGAAGGCGCAACCTGACCTCGTCGTCACTAGCATCTTCCTCCACCTCCTCTGCTGACCTCATCTCTTGGCTGACTGTGGGTTGACAGTAAGTGGGATCTCCGACCTCATAATCATCACCCTGTGCGTTATCACACCCGTCGTCCTCAGAGCCAACCTGTTCCTGCCCTGACAAAAAACTAAAGTTGTCGCTCCAATCAGGTATTTGAGTCTTATCATCGTCTTCCTCATTGTCTCCACCAACAGGAGTTACAGTTTGGGAATGAGGGTCTACATTATGGTCAGAACCTTCTGCGTCTGGTCCTGGATCCGACTCATAAAGATTCTGGGCATCAGTGCAGATCATTTCCTCGTCTGGATTCACAGAAGCGCTGGAGTCGACCTCTGATTCCCAGGCTATAGTATGAGTAAACAGCTCTGCAGACTCAACCATCTGTTCTACCTCATACTCAGACGGGCAGCTGGAGATTTGGGAGCTGTGAGGAAGCAAGTGCGATTTGGGTGACACCTTTGAGGACTGGAGTATTTGTGATGTTGAAGTTGATGTGGAGGAGAGCCCACTTAAAGGAGCACTTGATATCCGTTGAAGCACCTGCTGTTTTTGTGCCTCATCTGGAATTTGTAGCGATTGGCGTGGCCGTAAGAAAGGGATCTTATCACATTGTCCGCTAAAAGAAGTAGACATTTTAGTTTGGCTGGAAGATGGTCTTTCTTCTGCACCTACCCCACGGACACAACCTTTTTTCCCCTTCCCAACACGCCTATTCCCCGTTCCACCAGCAGCAGGCCTTTTTCCACTCATTTTGGTGGTTAACTAATTCACAACTCTGGAGTTGTTTGCACAAAAAAACAATGGATGGTAACCGAGCAGAGCTGAGTGGCCAAACTGTGGTATTAGGCCAAAACTATTGGCTGGGTTAGATGCAGAAAAAAATTATTTTTAATTTGCAACCTGATGGAGGTCAGTATAGATGGACTAATAGACCAAGTCCCACACACCGCTAGAAGCCCAAATATTTTTTCAGAGCTAGATGCAGAAAATTTTTTTATTCAATTTGCAACCTGATGGAGGTCAGTATAGATGGACTAATAGACCAAGTCCCACACACTGCTAGAAGCCCAAATATTTTTTCAGAGCTAGATGCAGAGAAAAATTATTTTTAATTTGCAACCTGATGGAGGTCAGTATAGATGGACTAATAGACCAAGTCCCACACACCGCTAGAAGCCCAAATATTTTTTCAGAGCTAGATGCAGAAAAAAATTATTTTTAATTTGCAACCTGATGGAGGTCAGTATAGATGGACTAATAGACCAAGTCCCACACACCGCTAGAAGCCCAAATATTTTTTCAGAGCTAGATGCAGAAAAAAATTATATTCAATTTGCAACCTGCTGGAGGTCAGTATAGAAGGACTAATAGAACAAGTCCCACACACTGCTAGAAGCCCAAATATTTTTTCAGAGCTAAATGAAGAAAAAAAATATTTTTAATTTGCAACCTGATGGAGGTCAGTATAGATGGACTAATAGACCAAGTCCCACACACTGCTAGAAGCCCAAATATTTTTTCAGAGCTAGATGCAGAAAAAAATTATTTTTAATTTGCAACCTGATGGAGGTCAGTATAGATGGACTAATAGACCAAGTCCCACACACTGCTAGAAGCCCAAATATTTTTTCAGAGCTAGATGCAGAAAAATATTATTTTTAATTTGCAACCTGATGGAGGTCAGTATAGATGGACTAATAGACCAAGTCCCACACACCGCTAGAAGCCCAAATATTTTTTCAGAGCTAGATGCAGAAAAAAATTATATTCAATTTGCAACCTGCTGGACGTCAGTATAGAAGGACTAATAGAACAAGTCCCACACACTGCTAGAAGCCCAAATATTTTTTCAGAGCTAAATGAAGAAAAAAATTATTTTTAATTTGCAACCTGATGGAGGTCAGTATAGATGGACTAATAGACCAAGTCCCACACACTGCTAGAAGCCCAAATATTTTTTCAGAGCTAGATGCAGAAAAAAATTATTTTTAATTTGCAACCTGATGGAGGTCAGTATAGATGGACTAATAGACCAAGTCCCACACACCGCTAGAAGCCCAAATATTTTTTCAGAGCTAGATGCAGAAATTTTTTTTATTCAATTTGCAACCTGATGGAGGTCAGTATAGATGGACTAATAGACCAAGTCCCACACACTGCTAGAAGCCCAAATATTTTTTCAGAGCTAGATGCAGAAAAAAATTATTTTTAATTTGCAACCTGATGGAGGTCAGTATAGATGGACTAATAGACCAAGTCCCACACACTGCTAGAAGCCCAAATATTTTTTCAGAGCTAGATGCAGAAAAAAATTATTTTTAATTTGCAACCTGATGGAGGTCAGTATAGATGAACTAATAGAACAAGTCCCACATGCTGCTAGAAGCCCAAATATTTTTTCAGAGCTAAATGAAGAAAAAAATTATTTTTAATTTGCAACCTGATGGAGGTCAGTATAGATGGACTAATAGACCAAGTCCCACACACTGCTAGAAGCCCAAATATTTTTTCAGAGCTAGATGCAGAAAAAAATTATTTTTAATTTGCAACCTGATGGAGGTCAGTATAGATGGACTAATAGACCAAGTCCCACACACCTCTAGAAGCCCAAATATTTTTTCAGAGCTAGATGCAGAAAAAAATTATATTCAATTTGCAACCTGCTGGAGGTCAGTATAGAAGGACTAATAGAACAAGTCCCACACACTGCTAGAAGCCCAAATATTTTTTCAGAGCTAAATGAAGAAAAAAAATATTTTTAATTTGCAACCTGATGGAGGTCAGTATAGATGGACTAATAGACCAAGTCCCACACACTGCTAGAAGCCCAAATATTTTTTCAGAGCTAGATGCAGAAAAAAATTATATTCAGTTTGCAACCTGATGGAGGTCAGTATAGATGGACTAATAGAATGATGCTATGCCCAAAAGATTTTACTTCACTAGGTGCAGTAAAAAAATTGGTATTCTATACACAGGTGGTATATCTTGCAACACAGATAGGCTACTCCACTGACTAACACACTCTGCAATAGGCCAAAAAGGATTAGCTTTGCTAGATTCAGCCAAATGCTGTGAAAAAAACTTGCACAGCACTGGCACAGACCTGCCTGGCAAAAACTGATAGGAACTGATGTAACCTAGTCCTGAAAAGGACTCCAATTACAATTAGTCTTTACTCCCACAATCTATCTATTTAAGAGCACAGACCTGCCTGATAAAAGTCGTAGGAAATGCTGTAACCTAGTCCTTAAAAGGACTGCAATCACAACTATTCCCTACTCCCAAGCTATCTGTATATTTGTGCGAAAATTGGCTTGAAATTAACAAGGTATAGCGCACACAGCAACAGCGGTGCCGTCTAACACGCAGCTGCAGCAGTGAGAAAATGGTGGCGACGGGGAAAATGGCTTGGTCTTATAGGGCAAGGACATGTGACATACACTGCCAATCACACATGCCCTTGCTTGTGTGAAAAAAAGCACTTCGCTCCGTGTGTGCGCTGCTGATAGGCTGACAGATTGCACCTCCCCACTGCAAATGCGGGAAAGAGAAAAAAAAATGGAGATCTTCATTGTTCCTGCAGAGATCCATCCCCTGCCCCTCCCCCCGCCCCGCTGTACACTCAAACTGCGTATTAACATTAATTTTCATCATTACTGAGAAAAAATCCAGTTATGATTTTGGTGCACGAACAGTTATCGAACATAACCTCGAACAGCCGAATTTTTCTCAAATTGTTCGTGTTCGCCGACTGGCTCGAACACCGCCCAAAACAGCTCGAATTTGAGATTGGCGAACAGTTCGAGTAGAACAACGCTCATCTCTACTCACCACCGGTCAGCTTCACTTGCTGCTGGTACATCAGGGCTCGGATCTCCTTCTGGATCGCTCTCTTCTGCCCTGGTCTGGCAACGTCAGCGAGCTGTTGGAGTAAAAACACAACCTCCTCCAAACAGTTACCAACAATGTTAGTGCCTAGTACCACATTCAGTCCATTTTCCTCATTGACAGTCTTAACTACAATGAGTCCCTGGTCCTTTAACTCTACTCTCCCCACTTTTACTGCTACATTCTTAACCCCAAGTAGGTCAAGAGGGAGGCCGTTAGAGGCATATACTTAAAAGTCTGGGTTTGGGGGTTGGAGACTGTCCATGGACCAGTATTTGCTATAGAGGATATCAGGTATGATTGTTACCTGGGATCCGGTGTCCAGCAGGGCAGGTATTGCAATGCCGTCCAGTATGATGGATAGGAAAGGTCTTCCTCCCACGAACCTGCGGTGCCAGTCTGAGGGGCCTGCTGAGTCTATTCCTGGGTGTTGGCCCTCGGACCCAGGGTTTGCTTGTTTAAAGGACACTGGTGCACTGTGTGACCTGCCTTCTGGCAGCAGTGGCAGACGAACTCTTGGTGAGGATGGCGCTGGTTGTTGGTCCTTCCTGGGGGCGGCGTTGTCCTCCTCCGGGGTGGCGATGTTCTCCTCCGGGATGGCGACGTCCTCCTTCTCCTCCGGTTCATCCAGGGGACATCCTCAGGGCAGTCGGCTAGCAGGATCTTTCCCTCCGTCTCTGGCTCCGTATGTAGTTGCAGGGCACTCATTACAGTGGCAAGGTTTTTGGTCAGCTGGCGCACTTCTGAGCGCAGACAGTCCAGCTCAGTAGGGGGCGCTGCCTGAACTTTGGCTTCAGCAGCCAGCGGGGAAAAGGTGGGTGCTGCTGGCGTTGGAGTGGCCCCACCCTGGTAACGTTGGATTGCAGTATCTGCCGTTTCCAGGGGCTGCAGTCCCTTTATAGCCATATCCTTAAGGGTGTCAAAGGTAGCATCTGGATGATCCAAGGACCACCAACGCACAGTCCTGCTCTCCGCTTGGGACCTCAGCCCCCGGACAAATTGTTCTTTTAGCATTTTACTCTCATTAGTTATGCTAATTGGACTAACCTGTTTTAGAGCTCGCAGGGCCCCTTGTAAACGGCAGGCATAGTCCCGAACGCTGTCCTCCGGTTTCTGAGAGCATTGGTAGAACCTCATCCGGAGGTCTGCTTCAGTGCGGCCCTCAAAGGCAGTCTGTAACTTTTTGAAAATTGTGGACACTGATTCCTGGTCTGCGGCCGACCAAGTCTCTACTTCTCTCTCCGCAGCGCCAGTCAATTGTCCCACTACTACTGCAGCTCTTTGTTTGCCCGTCATAGAATACATGTCCAGTATGCTGCATATTTTGCGCTTGAATCCAGACAGGGTGTCTGGCTTGCCGCTGTACTGGGGAAGCCACTTTTCTCCGGGCATGTATGGTAAAGTCAATGGTACGATAGGGGCTACAGGCCCTGGTGATGGAGCGGCTGCTCCGTCTTGCGCGGCGGCAGCCGCGGGTGCATCATCGGGGCTGTCAGCCTGGGCCGCGGCGTCGGGTTGTTGCTGCAACATCTTGACACCCCCCTAGTGAACCGTGGCCTACCTTCCTTCTGTAGGCCGCAGCTCCGCAGGTGACGGTCTTCTGGTAGGACCTTGCGTCGCTTATGTTCCACGTCAGAGCGTTCGCTGGGGCTTCCTGCCAGGACCTGACGCTGCGTCAATGCGTGGGGCGTGTCCTCGACTTCGCGCGCTTCCAGCGGTTACGCCCCTCTTCTTCCCGCGCGGCGACCGGAAAGAAGGCGGCCAGTGGCGGGAAACTCCAGAAAATGGCGGGAAAAGTTTCACCACTGAGTTTTACAGTCTTTTAAGGCGCACAGTACAGGGGGAAACGGGCACAACTCCTTCCGTTGCCGCGGGCACGCAATCCTGTTCGTGACGCCAGTTAGAGAGATGTGGCGCCCAGGGGATGGGGACTACTCGGCGCCCGGGCCTTAATGCCTTGTCTTGGGGGATGTCGCTGTGGTCGGCTCCCGGGCCCATACCCTGGGGTCTCTCTTAAAAAAGGGGAAAATACAATGTCAAAGTTCGTGACGCCACCTGTGGTGTCTGGTGAGGATCACCAGCGCTGCGGCAGTCCACTGAGGCCGGTGTTACGGCAGCTTTGATAGTGTAGCTCCCCACAGGTGGAGCTGGGCCTCAGGGCAGCGATGTTTGATAAGGTGCACGATATGGCGGTGACCCAGCCGGGTCCAAGGAAGAACAGGGGACACACACACGGTTTGCTTCTGTACCTTTTACTGGTGGAAATGCAGGTACCGTTCGGAGCACTGTAGGGTGAGGGGTGCACTGCAGGACTCTCCCCATTGAGCAGGTGTAGGGCCTCTTGTTTCTTCGCCGCTTAGTGTTAGTCTCTGGCCTGCCTGGAGCTAGGCCTAACTTAGTCTCTGTTCTGCACCGGCTGATCCTGTGGTAGGGCCTTATGTTGGAGTACACATTCCCTGGTTTATGGGGCCTCTGTAACTCCTGACCCTGGTATAACAGTCAGCGTTTGGTATTCCTGGGACCTGTAGTTCACCAGGGGTTCTGGTTGTCTTCTGCTGGGTATAAAGAATCCCTGCAGACTCGGACACAGTGTCCGGGATATGGTTTCTGGGGTGAGCTGGTAAAGCTCCTCTGCCCCCAATGCTACTCACTCCTCTAGCCTTCGGCCTACTAGGGCCCTCACTAGGCTATACACACTGGCAGTTAGGTGGCTGCCTCTTCTGCTGATCTCTGAGCGTCAGCAACGCTCCTAGCTCGCTTAACTCGAGCTGCTTGAGTCTGACTGAGCTCCACTGCAGACTGACCTGTTTCTCTGTGTCTCGCTCTGCAGGAACTTGCTGTGGACTCCAGACTGTTCTGTCTCCACTCTCTTCCTGAGGAGAACTCACTCACAGACTCTCTCCTTCTGTGTCTGAGCAGAAACTAAAAACTGCTGAATCACTCCACCTTCCCTATTTATATCCCTATCAGGCTCCCTCTGGTGGTCTGAGGTGGAAGGTGGAGGTGTGTGTATGCTCTGAGGGCCTCCTGTGGAGAAAACCTGAAATGCACCCCTCCAGGATCTGTGACTCCATGCACAGCAGGGCGTCACACCTGTATTCTTTTTGATTTACCAAGATAAATTCAAATATTACTTAGCTAAAACACTTACAGGTCTTTAAATATATTTAATACACATAAAATACATATTTTAGTGACTCCCTTGTCTTTATGAATCTGTCTTATATCCTTGAGGAATAGAATAGTTTATTACCAGCGTGATTCTACAGAATAGATCTTTATGTTAGATCTGCAGCAGCAGAGAGCTTTTACTAGTAAATGAAATCGGCAGGAAACCCTTTGCGCTGACATTGTTTACATCCACATTGTGCCTAATGGTTAAGAAATGGCCTCCCTGTTCTTGGTTGTCATATTATTGGAGCATAAAGGATGTTGCCTGTTTCACAGTTTTATGATTTCCAATGAATAACGTAGAAAATCAAAGACTTACTGTAAAATCTGCAAAATGAATATATCCCTCCCCAGTGTTTTATTGATAAAGCCACAGGGGCCGTAGACGCCATTAGCCCCATACTTACTGCTTAAATGAAGAGTTAACATTCTCCAGATTTCCAGTAATATGAATTTTGAAGCTTAGCAGAGAGCCAAACGTGGAGATTCCGCCTGAGTACGTTCTGCAAAGTCAATTGATTATTCAGATAATTTGTTCTGCTTCAATGTCCTACTGCTTTAACATCATTGTAGACACTTTCATACTTGCCCTTAAGTGGGACCGTATTATAAGTCAATATTTTTGTGTTTCCTCCCTGCTTTGTTATGTAAGCCTCGTTTTCATTGTTTGAATAATGGATTTTTTTTCACTTGAACAACTGCTTTATATCAGTCTTTTTAACAAAGCTTTTGAAATTCACACTGCTACCTCTTTTTTTAATAAAAAATAAAAAGTAGTTTAAAATATACATATACTGAACAACCCTAAGAAAACTACATAGATCAGATGTTTGGACCCAATAATTTGTTTTTCTTCTAAATGTTAAAAAATATCAAACGTTTGCCATCCCCTAAAAAGTTAGTCAATTATGTGTTGGGATATTCATCCAGTATATTCATTTAAAGGCTATGGACGTGATTGACAAGAAAACAATGATGTTATATATTAGTGTTTACATTGAGTTAAAATAAGCTGCATAAAAGTTTCAGACTGCAATTCTCATTCATTCATTCATTCATTCATTCATTTTCAGACTTCCTGATTACTATGTAATGTGCAGCTTACTCTTAGTTTCCTATATTTCTTACGTGGTTCTTTTTTGAATTCTAAATGTGCCCAAGATGCTTCTGCCTTTTCTACTTAAGGGCTGGTGCAGACGGCCAAGAGTATCAGGCCAACTATGCAAATGACAGTCAGATTAAACTCTGGTTAGAGTTTGATCGGAGTGTCAGCATAGTGTGATCCAATTCTGTTGGATGAGATAATTGGAGCACATTGTTAGGAGAAGACGGAGAACAAAATGTCTCCATCTTCTCCATTGTGTCAGTGCGCGGAAATCGGACTGCACTCAGATGTCATCCGAGTGCAGTCCAATGATTTCCATGCACTCATTGACTTTCATGGCCGAGTGCGATCCGAATATCATATCAAACTCGGACATGCAGCAATTTTTTCCTCGGACAGACTCTACTACACTACACTACATACATATTCACATTTTTTAATGGGAGCACTTCTTTTAAAGTTTAAAGTTTGATGTTTGCCCAACAAGTAAGTGCAATTTAAAACAGATACTATATACAAATACAGCTCTAATAGTGACCCAACCTTTTGCTAATAGGCCATTACAATTTATTTCATTATTCTACATTAATGTTTTTAGACTTTACTGTAAACCAATTCAATGAATTTTTAACATGGAATATTAAAGTTATTTTTGAAGTACTGCATGTTCATCTGCCGCTCCATCCATTCCCTATGGGGCTGCTGAGCTTGGCTTTTTCCATCATATGTATAGGAACTGAATGTAGCAGAAGTTGGACATGCTCATTGCTGCTCCATTCTAACAGCGATAAAAATTACACTTTCTGCTGATCGGTGCAGATCCCAGAAGTTGGACCCCAACAAATAAATAAATTATCAACTATCCTTTTCAATAGCTGATAACTTGTTTTCACCGGACAACCCCTTTAATCCTATCACATACATTCATGGAAGTTTTGATTGCTAATATTATTATTATGTTGTTATTATATTCTATTTATTCTAGTTTTTACTTAGCGATTTTGCAACATTGCAATCCAGTATTCATTTATTTAGCTCCTATCCCAGTGATAAATTGTGGATAAATTGTGGGTATTGTGTAAGGTGGTCAGACGAATACAAGTTACCACTTATCCATAGGATAGATGATAACTTATTTATTGGTGGGGGTCCGACCACTGGTACCTGCACCGATTGGCAGAATAGGTAATTAATTATCATCGACTCTTTTCAATATTTTATTACATTATCAATAAATGATTATTATTATTATTATTATTATTATTATTATTATTATTATTTTGTTATGATTATTACATTTATCCTAGTTTTTTACTTTAGTGATTCTGTAACATTGCAAACCAGTATCCATTTATTTAGCTCCTATCCCAGGGATAAATTGTGGGTAACACGTATCGTGTAAGGTGTGATGTGTAAGCTATTTTCAGAACTCATGCCTCGGCAAGTAAAGCACCAACATTTCCTGCAGTGAAAGCTTTAATCACATATACTGGGACATTTTCACAGTTTTGCTGATACCATTCAGCTCTGGATGATGTTCTAATTCTCTACAATGTTTTAAAGTACAAATATGTTTTTCTTTTTTTTTTAATTAAATATCTAGATCTTTAATAAAAAAAAAAAAAATAAAAACATATTTGTACTTTTCGTTTTTGCTGTAACAGTAGGGGGTATTTCTGATATAAGGTGTCACATGTTTTTCCATATCCTGCTTTTCCCACCATTAAGTGTAGAAAACACTACACAAATGTCACATCTGCAATACTGCGAAAATGCTAAAGTAGAAAAAAATGTAATATGTTACTAGGTTTTCCTGCAATTTCTAAACATTAACCACTGGCTGGGAATATATTTTGAAATCTGAAGAATAATATGTTACTTTTCAGTAATGTGGATTACTTTTTGGTAGAATTAGATTATTTGCCAGGCATAGATCTAATATTGAGATTTTGTCTAAAAACCTATTTGTTTGTCCCAAATGTATCCCAGGTGTATTTATCACCTATATAGAATGACCGATGTTGAATGTACCCACGATATATTAACACTACATAAATCATATATTACCTTCTACATTGATAGCGAGGAGGTTGGTTAAGTATTAAAGTCTAAATCTCTTTTCCATAACTTCTGGGAAAAGATCCAAAACAGATGTTGTTTTTACTGTGATTTCGACACTTTGTTGTTGGCAATTCCTACCGCAGGAGGCAGACCGAAAGCAAAGAAAAAGAAAATTAAAAAGTAAGCAATGCGATTGATTTTTAATTCCTTTTAGACTTGGCAGTACTTTGGGGTTATTTATTGCAGTAATGCACTAGAGAAACAAAGTGACAACCATACTCCATACAATTCAATTATATCCTCTCCTGATTCTAATACAACTGACTAATCCCATTATCTCAATGCACTGAAATAAGACAATGTATTAATCATAGAATTTTTTTAAAAATTGAACACAAAAATAAAATACAAATATTAATTTCAATGAAATAATAGACATGCACCCTCAGCGAGACCAAACATCCTCCAGTGATTAAATAGTCTCTGTACTTTCAGAAAACTTTATCTTATTTGGTAGATAATGTAATAATCTGCAAATCAATTTTAAAAAATATGTCCAAAAAATTGCTCCATTAGGTGTCTCCCTTATGTTTAATGTGCTGTCTACTGCCTGTTATCAAGTGTAATCCATCTTTATCAACAGGGACTAAAAAACTGATTACAGGAAGTGGTGTGGCATTCGTCTCTTTCTGCTCCTGTTCGTCTGTCTGTCAAACTACATGCAGACAATCATTAAACTCACTGGAAAAGATACCTTATAAAGAGTAAACCAAAGAGCAAATAACAAAGTAAAAAAAAGGAAAAAATGATAATGAGCCCACAAGAATTCTTAATAACAAAAGGAACTTTATTTAATAAAAAACAGTCTAGGTCAAAGCATGAATATAGCAGTAAAAAGATGAGTCTCATGGGGTAATATAAGAGGGCTGTGAATGAATAGCAGAAAAAATAAAACCAACAGTGGTAAAGAAAATACTGCCAGACACCTAACCATGAATGTCCTCTCCTCCTGGAATGATGTCAGCCCTGACGCGCGTTTTGGTGCAAAATCGTCTTCTGGAGTCACCATTTTTTACCACTGTTGGTTTTATTTTTTCTGCTATTTTTCTGCTATTTATTAACTGCCCTCTCATATTCACAGTGTATGTCTCATTATATGTCCTCTCCTGTTGTGTTTGATGTCTCTTTTTACTGCTGTATTCACGCTTCGTCCTAGACGTTTTTTTTATTAAAGTTTCTTTTGTTACCTTAAACGTTATTGTGGACTCATTATAATTTTTTCCTCATTTTTACTTTCTTGCAAACTACATACAGGCATAATAAAGAAGTGGGCTTTCAGTTTGAGGCAGGCATGCTGTTGGACAATGCCAGGGACAAGGTATGTTGAGGAGCAATGAAAGGAAGTTTCAGCATCAGAGCCGGTTTTAGACAAAGTGGGGCCCTGTGCAAAGTTTAAAGTGGGGCCCCAAATGCACCACACACAGAAACATTTTGGTTGTGTTTACATGCGTTGAGTTCAGGCCGCTGAACGAGCGCGATCTACAAAATTGAAGTCGTTCGACGCTTGTTTCCCGGCCTCTTTACATCGGCTGAGAAAGAATGATGGGCACAGAACAATCACTAATAGATCAATCTGTCCCCATACAGTATCATGTTATCAGAAGCATATCTGCAGTTTTCCCCGGGCAATGTGCTGCTGAGAACAATGATTTTTGTTCCGACATAAATAATCCAATTACTCAATGAATAGGCAGCATTTTGCTTGTTAACCTTAATACACCCCATAGTCTTCCACATAGTATAATGCACTCCATAGTCCTCCATACTGTATAATGCACACCGTATAGACCTCCATATATAGTATAATGTGCCCCATAGCCCTCCATACAGCATAATACACACCCCATAGCCCTCCATATAGTATAATGCACACCCCATAGTCCTCCATATAGTATAATGCACTCCAAATAGTCCTCAATATTGTATAATAAACTCCCCATAGTCCTCCATATTGTATAATACACTCCCCATAGCCCTTCATATAGTATAATGTGTCTCATAGCCCTCCATATAGTATAATACACTCCCCATAACCCTCCATATAGTATAATGCACACCCCATAGGCCTCCATATAGTATAATGCACTCCCCATAGTCCTCCATATTATATATTACACTCCCCATAGTCCTCCATATTGTATAATACACTCCCCATAGTCCTTCATATAGTATAATGTGTCCCATAGACCTCCATACAGCATAATACACACCCCATAGCCCTCCATATAGTATAATGCACACCCCATAGTCCTCCATATAGTATAATGCACTCCAAATAGTCCTCAATATTGTATAATAAACTCCCCATAGTCCTCCATATTGTATAATACACTCCCCATAGCCCTTCATATAGTATAATGTGTCTCATAGCCCTCCATATAGTATAATACACTCCCCATAACCCTCCATATAGTATAATGCACACCCCATAGGCCTCCATATAGTATAATGCACTCCCCATAGTCCTCCATATTATATAATACACTCCCCATAGTCCTCCATATTGTATAATACACTCCCCATAGTCCTTCATATAGTATAATGTGTCCCATAGACCTCCATATAGTATAATACACTCCTCATAGCCCTCCATATAGTATAATACACACCCCATAGTCCTCCATATAGTATAATCCACTCTCCATAGTCCTCCATATTGTATAATACACTCCCCATAGCCCTCCATATAGTATAATACACACCCCATAGTTCTCCATATAGTATAATGCACTCCCCATTGTCCTTCATATTGTATAATATACTCTCTATAGTCCTCCATATGGTATAATACACTCCCCATAGTTCTCTTTATAGTATAATGTGCCACATAGTCCTCCATATAGTATAATACACTCCCCATAGTCCTCAATATAGTATAATACACTGCCTGTAGTCCTCCACATAGTATAATGCACAGCACCATATCCTTCCTATAGTATAATGCATTTCCCACAGTCCTCAATATAGTATAATACACTCCCCATAGTCCTCCATATTGTATAGCGCACCCCCATAGTCCTCCATATAGCACAATGCACTCCCCATAGTATTATTCACCCCATAGTCTTTCATATAGGATAATGCATTCCCCATAGTTCTCAATACATTATAATGCTGGTACCATATAGTAAAATAGTATAATGCACTCCCCATAGCCCTTGATAGAGGATAATTCAGCCCCCATATAGTATAATGCACCCCATGATCCTTGATAGGGTATAATGCTGCCCCTTCATAGAGCATAATTCAGACCCCCTCATAGAGTATAATGCAACCCCCTCAAAGAATAATGCAGCCTCCCTCATAGAGTATAATGCAGGCCCCCTCATAGAGTATAATGCAGCCCCCTCATAAAGTATAATGCAGCCACCCCTCATAAAGTATAATGCAGACCCATTATAAAGTCTAATGCAGCCACCCCTTCAGTGTATAATGCAGCCCCCTCACGAAGTCTAATGCAGCCTCCCTCAGAGTATAATGCAGCCCACACAGTCCTGCAGTGTTATGGCCACCATGTACTCACTGATATATACAAAAATAACTAAATACAATACTTACCTCTCCTCGTTCCCCCGCTGCTCCGGTCTCTGCAGCGTGTCTCAGTACCTCCACTAATGGCACAAAATGATGATGTCATTTCGCTTTCTGTGTCAGAGGCAGAGGGGGGAATGATGGGAGAGGGAGCTCCATTGCTTTCAACTGTATTGGCATCTATAATGCTGATACAGTTGAATGCGTGATGCAGGGTGGAGGTGGCACTGGCGCTGGCCCTCCTGACTCATGGGGCCCATAGCGGCCGCGTGGTGTGTCAATATTAGCGGCATGCCACTGGCTGAGGGCTCCTGGAAGAGTGGGGGCCCTAGACAGATGCCTAGTCTGCCTGCCCCTAATGCTGGCCCTATCCAGCATCTATAGTGCTAGTAGAATGCTGAGATAAAGGGAATGACCACAAGGTGTCTTCTTTATGATAAAATTGCTGTCTACTGTCTGATATCAAGGATAATCTATCTCTAGTAGCTGAGATGATAAGACAGAAAATAGAAAGTGGGGGTGGGACTTTGTCTCTCTGCTCCTGCTTTCCTGTCTGTCAAACTACATACAGGCATAACATAGTGGCAAGCATTCAGTCTGAGGCAAACAAGCAGCTGAACAATGATGGCAGGAGCAATATAATCCGGTAAGTAAGGAAAGTAAGTTCCAGCATCTACAGAGCTAGCAAAATGCTGATAAAAAGGGAATGACCACTGAAAAATAGTGGATGACAATTTACGGTGCATGAGAATCGGGGAAGTTCTTTGACATATTAGACCCGAATGTTCAGCAAACTCAGTTTAACTTCTTGGGCAACAATGCTATGCTTTGTATGAAAGTGCAGGTAAACTGCAAGGATCTTATTGTTGTAGACACCTTCAGATGAAAGATTTAGTGAAAGTAGTGATGACTTTGAAGCATTCGGATGACCTACTGCTATTTGAATTATGCTACCTACAATGGGATCAAGTGAATAATATCGCTCAAGGATCCGTTTCTTTTCTTTTCTTGCTTCCCAGAAATCTTTTGAAGATGCCCTTTAGCTACATAGTCCAAAGTCATCACTACCTTTCAGACAACCTCCTTTTAATGTGCCGCTTTTTTACTTCCATTTTTGAAACTTCTAGAATATGAGCCACCTTTAATAGAAATGTACGGTAATTGTTCCGATTTGATAACATACTTCTCTTTACCGATAAGTGAATTGCTAGTCCTAATTCACCATATTCACCAATTTGCTTATTTTCCAGCCTATAAAATGCAATGAAAATCCTAAACCTGGCAACATCTGCTCACCCCATGCATCCTCCTAATGAGTAGTATACTGTGACTTGAAATATGAATTAAGTTAAAAATTAGAACAATTAATTTGGAGGAAGCGGGCACCATCAATATAATAAGGAGTGCTGACTGCACAGAAAAAAATCATAGCAATAAGAAGGAGAAAAAGAAACTATGCTTGAACAGGCACATCCCAAAATGTAATATTTGTATTCAGTAATGCAAAAAAACACCAGAGACAAACAAATTAAAGGCAATTAAAAACATGCACAAAACCAATGTGCTACAATGAGATTAACAGTCTAAGCTCAAATGAGACAAGAGACTCCCTCACAGGAGATATCAGTAAATATCCAAGGAAAACGACCTGGAAATGTTAGACAATCATGTGACCCACAAATGCAAAAAAATACAAAAATATATACTGTATATATATATATATATATATATATATATATAAATATATATAAACATATATATAAACAATCATGGAAAAAAAATAGCATAGCATCAAGTATCACATGAGAAGTATCAGTTATAAGAAAAATGAGTTAACACATTGAATAAATATAAGTCCATTAAGTCCAGTGGAAAGAATAAGGAAGTTAAATGTTAGAAAAATTTCCTGTGAGGGACAAAGGAATCTCCAGTTGTATCGCCGAAATTCAGCTTCTTCAGGGGATGCTGCCACCTGTGAGGGAGTCTCTTGTTTCATTATTTGAGCTTAGACTGTTATTCTCATGGTGGCACATTGGTTTTGTGAATGTTTTAAACTGGTTTTAATTTGTCTGTATCTGGTGTTCTTTTGCATTGCTGGATAAAAATATTACATTTTTGGATGTGCCTGTTTAAGCATAGTTTTTTTTTCTCCTTCTTAATACTCAGGTTACAAAATAGACATCTGTACTGCAGAATGTAGGTGATGAGAATAATCTGGGGACCTAAAACATAATTGGTCGTTGTAGTTTGCACTAGCAAATAATGTGATCCCATTTGATAAATAATATGATTAATAGAAAATCTGCAAATCACTTTTTTTAAAACATTATATTGACTTGTTTCCTCCAAAATAATCACTTTTAATTCCTGGAACTAGTTGTCTCCTTCTCTTTGGCTTGCCGTTCATTGCTGTTGTCTGTCCAATAAAGATGTGGAAACGTATTACAGAAAGTGGGAGAGTGTTGTTGTCTCTGTGTTCCTGCTTTCTACATACAGGTATAACAGGTGGGTTTTCATTTCAGGGCAGGCAAGCCATTGGACATTGCAATGTGCAATGCCTGCTGGGAAGTGAGAGTCTCAGCACCTCTAGTGCTGGCTGATTGTTTAATGAAAAAATAAGTGAATGGAAAGTTAGAGAGCATGAAAATCCAAATGGTTCCTGGACTGATAAAAAATAGTGTTAACTTGTGGCAGATAAGAGTAACAAAATAATGCTTTTCTACAAGTTTTGTATGAAAGGCATGGTATGATTTAAAGGGAACCTCAATGCTGATATATACTGCCCAATGGCAGCATATATTAGAAATGGGCTCTAACATTTCAGCCAGATATGTTTTCCTCTGAAATTCTGCGGTGTTTCAGAGAAGACATGCATTTAAAAGTCGGCTGAGCCCCATGCTGTTGAGGTGACTAGTGCAAGAGGCTGGCAGCCTCCCCTCACTCCTATCCCTTGAGTGACAATTCTTTCCCTATATACACACATAGGGAGAGGCCTGTCACTCAGAGGGAGTGGACTGGGGAGAAGCTGTCGGGGATCCGCCTTTTGGACTTGTCACTTGAACCGCATGGTCTCTGGCCAGCTCTTAAAGTATATTTTATATGAAACTCGGCAGCATTTGGACAGTATGTATGAGTTGTCATGTGTCAGCTGCCAAGTTCCCTTTTAAAACTGTTTAAGCTTCTTGCTTGCATGTCTTAGATATCAAGAGCCCTTTATAGTAAGAGAAATCCTAGAGAAGCTATAACATGATTACTAGATTATGGGAATATTAACACGTCACATTGTATTCAAAACATTGTCCTCAACATATTTGTATGGAAATACCAGTATATACTGTATTTGATGTGCAGTACATACGGCATTACGTCACCTTATTTTGATATATCTAATATGGATCCACTGTTTTTTTCTATAGTCACATCATTAATTCTTTTAATTCTACCTCCTTTCTGGTAGATGCAGTATGAATTGTTCAGCTGTAAAATAAGCCAGCAAATATGAAATGCAAAGTAAATGTTATGTCCATGGTATGATGAGGAGCACATGGAAGCATGCCATCATTATAACTATGTTAAGGGAACTAATCATCAGCCACTTGCAACTCTAAAATGTAATTTTAGAACTAGAGATGCATAAGGATGGAGTTTTATGTATTTCAAATTGCACAAAAATTATACTTGTAGGTTGAGCTTGACTAAAGGTAATTCAATTCCTAACATGCAATGTTAAAGGGAACCTGTCATGGTAAAAAATAATAGTGTGCGTCTTTCGCACAGAGAGCCCCGCTGCCTGGAAGAAATGAACTTTTCTACTTTTCTTAAAGTTAATTTTCTCATGGCAGCGAGGCTCTCAGTGCAGTGGCCACACGGTGTCAGAACACAATTAACCTGAGAATAACCCCTATGTGCAGGCTAATAGCATGTTTTTACATGACCGGTACCCTTTGACTAGACTATATGCATGGTCGTCTTGACCTATCACAATACCAGAGGATACAGGGGGACCAAGGGTCTGACACAATAATAGGTATCAAATATACAGCCTAAGAAACCTATTTGGAGCTGACTTTACTTGCCACTTTTGTAAATGAAACATTAGTGAGTATGTGCAATTACCACTAATATAAACATTTAATGAAGCAATGCTTACTCATGCTACATTCAGACAGAGAACTTTTGGACCCCTATGGCGAAGTTTTAATACTAGAGGTTAGGACCATCCCGAGTAGGGTCACCTTGACAAAGTGGCATAGCTTTTATGTTTTTATGATCAAAATAATGTTAACCCCTTTAAAGCCCAAGACATACTAATACGTATCTGCTCCCTGGGACTTAAGAGCCTGATACGTATTAGTACGTCTTGGCGATCGCGCCCGCACACAGGCTGTGCGGGCGCGACCGCCGCCCTGTGTCACCTGATTGTCACAGCTGACACCCGGTGCTATGTGCAGGGAGTGGTCCCGCACTGCTCCCGGCACATTAACCCCCGCAATGCTGCAATCAAAGTCGATCGCAGCATTGCGGTGGCAAGGGGAGGTGATCGGGATCGTCCAGCGATGTCTGCCGCAGCTTCTCGGATGTTGCCATGACAACCCGATGTCGTCATGACAACATCCGGGTCACAAGACAGCAGGAAGATATTTTGGTCATGAGCAGTGCATGACCAAAGTATCTTCTGCAGCTGCAGCACTAACAGTCTGTATAGCACAGGGATGGTGCTCCATCCCTATGCTATACAGGCGATCAGAATAAAAAAAGTGAAAGTCCCATAGTGGAACAAAGAATAAAAGTTAAAAAAAGTGTTTAAAAAAAAAAAATTGTAAAAATATTTTAAAAAAATAAAAAAAATAATCCGCCAAAAATAAAAATATAATGTACCCATCAGTAAATATTATTATGAAAAAAAACAAAAAAAAATAAAAGTACACATATTTGGTATCGCCGCATCCAGAACGACCTGACCTATAAAACTGTACCACTAGTTAACCCCTTTAGAGAACATGGTAAAAAAAACAAACAAACAAACAATGCTTTATCATCATACCGCCAAACAAAAAATGGAATAACACGCGATCAAACAGACAAATATAAATAAAAATGGTACCGCTGAAAACGTCATCTTGTCCTGCAAAAAACAAGACACCATACAGCTCCATCAGCTTAAAAATAAAAAAGTTATAGCTCTCAGAATAAAGTGATGCAAAAATATTTTTTTTTCTATAAAATAGCTTTTATTGTGTAAAAGCGCCAAAACATAGAAAAACAATATAAATGTAGTACTGCTGTAAACGTACTGACCCGAAGAATAAAGCCACCTTATCAATTTTACCACATGCGGAACAGCATAAATTTTAAAAAAAAAAAAACAATTCCTCGATTGTTGGTTTTTGTTTATTCTGCCTCCCAAAAATCGGAATAGAAAGCGATCAAAAAATGTCACGTGCCTGAAAATGGCACCAATAAAAACATCAACTTATCCCGCAAAAAACAAGCCATCACATGACCAAAATATGGAAAAATTATAGCTCTCAAAATATGGCGATGCAAAAACTACATTTTACAAAAAAATGTGTCTTTTAGTGTGTGACAGCTGTCAATCATAAAAACTCGATATGAATCTGGTATCGCTGTAATCGCACCGACCCGAAGAATAAAGTCGTCTAATCACTTATATCGCACGAGGAACGGTGTAAAAAATAAACTCTTAGGTTAGGGTTAGGGCTGTGCTAGGGTTGGGGTTGGGGTTAGGGTTGGGCTAGGGTTAGGGTTGGGCTAGGGTTGGGGTTGGGGTTAGTGTTGGGCAAGGGTTAGGGTTGGGCTAGGGTTAGAGTTGGGGTTAGGGTTGGGCTAGGGTTAGGGCTATGGTTAGGGTTGGCGTCCGCTAATTATTCAAGCAAATTTTACATTCAAAAAGTGAAATGGCGCTCCTTCCCTTCCGAACCCAACCGTGCGCCCAAACAGTGTTTTTTCCCCACGTATGAGGTATCTGTGTGGTCAGGGGAAATTGCACAACAAATTTTGGGGTCCATTTTTTTCCTGTTACCCTTGCGAAAATAATAAAAAATTGAGTCTAAAGTAACATCTTTGTGAAAAAAGTTAAATGTTAATTTTTTACTTCCACATTCCAAAAATTCTTGTGAAGCACCTGAAGGGTTAATAAACTTCTTGAATGTGGTTTTGAGAACCTTGAGGGGTCCAGTTTTTAGAATGGTGTCACTTTTGGGTATTTTCTGTCATAAAGACCCCTCAAAGTGACTTCAAATGTGATGTGGTCCCTAAAAAAATGGTTTTGTACATTTTATTGGAAAAATAAGAAATCGCTGGTCACCTTTTAACCCTTATAGCTCTCTAATAAAAAAAAATGTTGGTTCCAAAATTGTGCTGATGTAAAGTAGACATGTGGGAAATGTTATTTATTAACTATTTTGTGTGACATATCTCTCTGCTTTAAGGGCATGAAAATTCAAATTGTGAAAATTGCAAAATTTTCTACATTTTCGCCAAATTTCCATTTTTTTCACAAATAAACGCAAGTGATATCAAAGAAATTTTACCACTATCATGAAGTACAATATGTCATGAAAAAACATTCTCAGAATCAGGGGGATCCGTTGAAGTGTTCCAGAGTATTTGCTCATTTTTTTTCTATCTTCGGTTTGGTCTGTTTAGTGGCTAGTGTGAACATGCACCTACACATTGTATGCATACCAATTTATATTCCAGTTATTTATTTTCGTTCATGTTGTTTATGAACCAACTCCTTTAAAAGGATGTGCTCATCTTCTATTTTCAGGAGCGCATACCTCCCCTGCCTCCTGGATTCTTTCTAGACGGGGTATGGTGCGCTCCTGGAGATTGAGAGTTTGGACCAGGGGTTTGAACTGTGCACCCTCTCATGCTGCAGGTAGCTTGCCCTCTGAAATATAGGAGCGCAGTGCCACTGAAGAGCAGCACTTTCCAGCTTTAGATGAAAGAGCTTGCAAGCGCCTCCTCCTTGCCTAAGAAACCAGTAACCTCTGATTCACTGCAGAGGTGGCCAGTAACCTAGGCAACAAGCAGTAAACTAAAGAATTAAAAAACAATCTGTTTCTTTTTTTGTGAACATAGAGAATTTTTAATGAGTGGTAAATTGCAGACTTGCTTATTTTTACAAATACTTTATTATTTTACCCATGTAACAGAATGAAACAATCTGTTTAAGATGACAATGATCTCAAATTGTAAAGTCTTATTCAAATTGTTTTGACTTGCCATTGTGAATGCCGGAATATAAGAGCGCTCCAACTAGACTTCAGAATTTCCATTTCTGTATTTGAAATATACAGTTCTCAAATGCAAACATGGCAGTAATCAGTGAAACATTGTCATATTAAACATATAAATAACTATGTTCTTACTGTAACAGAAAAGAAGCTGAGAGCTAAGTAGAGTCTGTGCCGGGGCTGAAATGTCATTGCTTTTTATTGGTATCTTTAGTCACACAGTCGCTGTGATCCCAGGAGGTGATGTCACACACGGAGCAGTGATTTGTTCATAATACTTCATGTTTTGTTTTCTCTGCGGAGAATACATGTCCATCATCAAATGACAACCTAGTAACACAGTCTAATAATAGCTTCACAATAAATGTCTGCTTTTGCAAAAGTCTTCTACATCAAAGAAACAATTCTACTTGAACAGGAAACTATGAGGAGGGCTCGTTACAGATGGACTCCAATTTATCAAGTCGGACTGGAACTTATCTGAAGAACTAATACTTGCATTTATGTTAAAATATGTTTACAGTTTAAAAAGTGTTGCTAAATAGATTCCTTCAAGAAGCACTCCTTCTCCCATTGACGATTCTATCCTCTTAATATATTGCAACCATCATATTACATAGCACTGTGTACTTACAATTGACATTTTGCCCTTCTACACAGCTAATTCTTCTCTTTTCCATTGGGTCTATGATATCACATGATTAAAAACTGACTAGTTGAATCCTTCTAAGCTCTATGTAGAAACAGGAAGTACGGTAACCAATCTTCCCTGCATAAGTTATCATTAGAACTACAACCCTACATCACTATGTTCCGCCTTATACATTGCTTCGTTCCAGTCATTGCACGAGTGAATTTCAGCTGATCAGTGGGAGTTCCAGGAATTGAATCACAGCCAATCCCATATTGATGACCTATATGGTCCTGGACAACCCCTTTAACCCTTTCTGACATGATCAGTAATAGTATGTTTCACCGCCCTGGGCCTATTGGACCAGGTGCATATTATTACACATCACACCATCGCGCCCGCACACAAGCTGTACGGGGCGATCACCGCCAGGTGTCAGCTGATTTTCACAACTGACACCCGGTGCTATGTGCCAGGAGCAGTTCCGCACTGCTCCCGGCACATTAACCCCCGAAATGCTACGATCAAAGTCGATCGCAGCATTCCGGGAGCCAGAGGAGGTAAGCTCCGCTTACTTACCTTGTCTCCGGCGTCCTTCGCTGTCTGTGCCGGGTCCCGGTAGTTGCCATGGTGACCTGATGTCGTCATGACGACGTCCGGGTCACCAGGCATCAGGAACTTACTTTGATCATGCACAGTGCACGATCAAAGTAACTTCTGCATGCAGGCTGAGAGCCTGTAGAGCATAGAGATGCTGCTGCATCTCTATGCTATACAAACGATCAGCCTGAAAAAAGTGAAAGTCCCATAGTGGGACAAAGTGTGAAAGGAAAAAAAAGTCAGAAAGTGGAAAAAAAAATTGTAAAAATATTAAAAAAAAAGAAAAAATAATACTCAAAAAATAAAAATATACTGTACCCATAAATAAATATTTTTATAAAAGAAATATGGTATCACCGCGTCCAGAATGACCTGACCTATAAAACTGTCCCACTGGTTAACCCCTTTAGTGAACATGGTAAAAAAAATAAAATAAAAAACAAAGCAAAAAACTATGCTTTATCATCATACTGCCAAACAAAAAGTGGAATAAAACGCGTTAAAAAAGATGAATGTAAATAAAAGTGGTCTCACTGAAAATGTCATCTTGTCCCACAAAAAACAAGCCATCATAGAGCTTCATCAGCCGAAAAATGAAAGTTATAGCTCTCAGAATAAAGCGATACAAAAAAGTTATTTTTTCTATGAAATAGTTTTTATTGTGTAAAAGTGCCAAAACATAAAAAAACTATATAAATGTGGTACTGCTGTAAACTTATTGACCCGAATAATAAAGCTGCCTTATCAATTCACCACACGCGGAATGGCATAAAAAAAAAAAATCCTGAATTGTTGGTTTTTGTTTATTCTACCTCCCAAAAATCAGAATAGAAAGCAATCAAAAAATGTCACGTGCCCGAAAATGGTACCAATAAAAACGTCAACTTGTCCCGCAAAAATCATGCCATCACATGACTCTATCGGCCGAAATATGGAAAAATTAAAGCTCTCAAAATATGGCGATGCAAAAACTAGTCTTTGCAAAAAAAAAAGTTTTTTAGTGTGTGACAGCTATCAGTCATAAAAACCCAATATAAATCTGGTATCGCTGTAATAGCACTGACCCGAAGAATAAAGTCATCTAATCACTTATACCGCAAGAGGAAAGGCAAGAAAAATAAATTTTAGAGTTAAAGTTGTGCTAGGGTTATGGTTGTGCTAGGTTTAGGGTTGTGTTAGGTTGTGCTAGGGTTAGGGTTGTGCTAGGGTTAGGGTTGTGCTAGAGTTGAGGTCAGGGTTGTGTTGGGGTTGGGATTTTTTCAAAAGTAAAGAAAAAAAATGATGACTATATTGCGACTAGTGTTGAGCGCAAGTGCTCGCTACTTGAGTTTGCATCAGGTGCTCGGGTATGCACCGAGTATCACGGGTGCTCAAGTGACATGCTTGAGTCTCCGCCCCATATGTTTTGCGGCTGTTATACAGTCAGAAAAACCTTGCGGGGATTACCTGCCATGCGCGAGCAATCCCCTCATGGTTTTTTTTGGGTGTCTAATTGTAGCACCCTGAGGATTCGGCTGCTACAGGGGTATTGCACCTCAACCCAGAGGTGTGATATTCCACTCCCGGGTAAGGATGGAGTGTGGAACTGAGCTCGGTAGGCTGCATGCACTACATACATCCCATTTCCGAGGAACAGGCCGACGGTACTCCCACTTAGAAATGTGCAGGTACGACCGAGTCTGTTCCTGGCTGGAGTGGGAGGGGGGTGGTACATCCCATGTAGTGTAGGGGCAGATAGGGGGAGCAGCCTGGGTAAAGATAGGAGCTCATTGGGTGCTGGTCACCTGAGCTCACACATAGAGGGTGTATATAAGGTGGGCACCAACTAGAATCAGGGTCAGACGCAGAGAGTCAGATGCAGAGGATCAGATGCAGGAAGTGAGTCAGCTGCAGAGAACAAGTCAGGAGCAGAGGAGAGAAGAAAGACCAAGACCCAGAGTGAGAGAGGAGAAAAGAGAAAGACCCAGAGCACAGAAGAGAAGGGACCCAAGAACCCAAATCAGAGCACCGGGTGAGGAGTCAGCATCAGGGTACCGGAACCCAAGCTGGTGGGGGTAAAAACAATCCCCAGCCAGAGACCGGAGACCGTGGGCAGTGTCTGTCACGGTCACCCACCACATTCACCCCGAAGGCACACCACATGAAGGGTCAGGGAACCCAGGGCCAAGGGTGTCCCAATAGAAGGCCCGAGGGAGCTGGACCTAGGTGGATCACTGGTGGGGACGGCTGAAGAAAGGACAGAGGGAGAGCTCAGGGCCACGCTCCGGACTTGTTTGGGGGTTGGCTGGATCCAGGACCTGGTGGACGCAGCACGGCTCGGGTGGTCACTAGCAGCTGGAGTGACCAGTACAACATCTGCAGTAAGTAAACACCCTTAACTGCAATACCCGACTCTGTCTTCACTGCCGTCTGCACTACACCACCACAACCCCCATCCTCTGCGCCTGTCCCCTCTGAGGCTATACCCCTCCCGTTGGGGGTTATCCCACCAAGCTGCGCACCCACTATCAGCCTCAGCGGACCCTGCTGCAGCGGCGGCCACAGTGACCGCATCACAACGGGTGGCGTAGTCGACACAAAAGAACTTTAGTAACATCTGTAGAACTGCCACATCACACTGAGCTTGACGCCCTGGGCACGGGACCGGGTCACAGCCGCTCGGAGACTACAACCCCCCATCTGATCCGGTGCCGGGTATTCCCCTCAAAAAGGAATATGTCCCAGGGGGCGCGTCAACTTTGGCGTAGTCGGCAGGATTACGTGCCCGCAACACCCGGGTACTGCGTGCCTGAAGAAAAGTGCAAGTTTACCTCAGAAAGAAGTCTCCCGCCGGTTCCGGAGGGTCCACGCCATCGGACTCCATCACCAGTCGTTTCCCGCCGATTGTCCGCCATTTCCAACTTGTTCCCGCCATCTGCAGAGTTTCCCGCCACTGGGCGACGCTTCCCGCCAAAACCGCAGATTTCCTGCCTTGGAAGAGCAGCGGACGCCATTATGGGCGTGCCAAAGGAGGGCAAGAGGCCACCTCCCATCGTGGGCCAGGACAGAAAATGGCGCCAAAAGTGGAAACCGCCCCCACCAACAGAGACTGTGATGCTGGAGGTGTCTGTCAGCGTGAAAGAACTACCCCTGGAGCTGACAGTCACCGAGTTGCCCCGGGACCGCCCTCGAAGTGGGAGGAGACGAAAGAGAAGAGAAAAGATGGGTGTCGCTTGGAGCAGTCTGGAGCGAGCGCACCCGGAGGCAGGAAGCCTGGAAAGGAGCAGCAGAAAAGCTCACCCGGAGATGGAAAGAGAGCAGAACAGCACCGGCCCGCTGGCCAGGAGTCTGCTAGAGACCGAGGAAGGAGGGCAGAGCAGCACCGGCCCGCTGGCCAGGAGCCTGCCGGAAGCCGAGCAGAGCAGCACCGACCCGATGGTCAGGAGCCTGCTGGAGTCCACAACCCCGCTAGGTCTAGCGGAGATCCTAGCGCAGCTCCCCCGAGACCGGGAGTGTGCACAAACAGCCCTGGAGGGCCTCGCACGGAGGATGGCCCGGGTACAGCGGGAGATACTGGCGGAGTGGAGCCGGGAGATGGCTCAGCACGCAGAGACCAGTCAGCGGAGCACGCTACCCTGGAAGAGGAAGCAGACCGCCTCTGAGGATGGCGCAGGAGGACCCAAGGCCGGAGACGGCGCCGAGGAGGGAGCCGAACGCATGGAGGCAGGTAAAGGGGACGCCTATACCCCAAGCCGTGACACCGCTCACCTGCCCCAGCTCCCCGTCGCAGAGCCCGAAAGTCCCCCTGCTGTGCCCGTAACCGCCAGGTCACCGCCATGGACTAGGCCCCGACCGGAAGCCGCCGCAGCGACCCCTGTGACGTCACGCGCCCCGACCCGGAGCGTGACAAAGCAGGAAGTACCACCAGCCTGGTCGCAAGGCCTAGTACCTCCGGGCGCCGCACCACCAACAGCGCCCCCTACCTCCGCGGAGCCTCCGGCCTGGCCGCAAGGCCAGGTAGCCCAGGGCGCCGCCGTCCTAACGGTGCCCTTCACCTTCCAGGTGCCCCAGGCCTGGCCGCAAGGCCTGGGCAACCCGGGCGCCACCACCACCGCGCCCGCACCCATAAGACCAAGAGTGCCGCATCTGGGAGAGGACCCGGACGGGTCTGAAACTAGAGCCAAAGGTAACCATAAAGCAAGAGCAGGAGGAAGACGCCGTTGAGTGCGGCAGAGCAGGTGCTGTAAATAAGTTACCCAATGGGGGTATAAAGAAACTGAAACTGTTGCTGCTAAAATAGTCCCCGTTGGGACCAGTGAACTGTTTACCCGTTAACCCCTTCATCCTACAGGCTGAGGACTGTGAGCAGCCATTCCCTTCCCTCTACCTGGCCGAGGACTGAGAGCGGCCAACTTTCCCTGTATATAGTTGCGCTTCCTAAAGCGCCCCCTACCTTTTTTATAGAAAACCAGTTTTTCTAAGAGACTGTCGCACTTTTCCCGGACACACGTTGCACAGTGTCCGGCGGAGGAACCAGAGACAAGAGAAGTCCACGAGAATGTTTATATAAAAAGTTTTTATATATATATAATGTTTATATGTTTTATATGTTCATATAAAAATTTTGTATGTTTTGGTGTTTATGTCTTACAGCCCGAGGACGTGCTGTGATTTACCAGGGGGGAATGTAGCACCCTGAGGATTCGGCTGCTACAGGGGTATTGCACCTCAACCCAGAGGTGTGATATTCCACTCCCGGGTAAGGATGGAGTGTGGAACTGAGCTCGGTAGGCTGCATGCACTACATACATCCCATTTCCGAGGAACAGGCCGACGGTACTCCCACTTAGAAATGTGCAGGTACGACCGAGTCTGTTCCTGGCTGGAGTGGGAGGGGGGTGGTACATCCCATGTAGTGTAGGGGCAGATAGGGGGAGCAGCCTGGGTAAAGATAGGAGCTCATTGGGTGCTGGTCACCTGAGCTCACACATAGAGGGTGTATATAAGGTGGGCACCAACTAGAATCAGGGTCAGACGCAGAGAGTCAGATGCAGAGGATCAGATGCAGGAAGTGAGTCAGCTGCAGAGAACAAGTCAGGAGCAGAGGAGAGAAGAAAGACCAAGACCCAGAGTGAGAGAGGAGAAAAGAGAAAGACCCAGAGCACAGAAGAGAAGGGACCCAAGAACCCAAATCAGAGCACCGGGTGAGGAGTCAGCATCAGGGTACCGGAACCCAAGCTGGTGGGGGTAAAAACAATCCCCAGCCAGAGACCGGAGACCGTGGGCAGTGTCTGTCACGGTCACCCACCACATTCACCCCGAAGGCACACCACATGAAGGGTCAGGGAACCCAGGGCCAAGGGTGTCCCAATAGAAGGCCCGAGGGAGCTGGACCTAGGTGGATCACTGGTGGGGACGGCTGAAGAAAGGACAGAGGGAGAGCTCAGGGCCACGCTCCGGACTTGTTTGGGGGTTGGCTGGATCCAGGACCTGGTGGACGCAGCACGGCTCGGGTGGTCACTAGCAGCTGGAGTGACCAGTACAACATCTGCAGTAAGTAAACACCCTTAACTGCAATACCCGACTCTGTCTTCACTGCCGTCTGCACTACACCACCACAACCCCCATCCTCTGCGCCTGTCCCCTCTGAGGCTATACCCCTCCCGTTGGGGGTTATCCCACCAAGCTGCGCACCCACTATCAGCCTCAGCGGACCCTGCTGCAGCGGCGGCCACAGTGACCGCATCACAACGGGTGGCGTAGTCGACACAAAAGAACTTTAGTAACATCTGTAGAACTGCCACATCACACTGAGCTTGACGCCCTGGGCACGGGACCGGGTCACAGCCGCTCGGAGACTACAACCCCCCATCTGATCCGGTGCCGGGTATTCCCCTCAAAAAGGAATATGTCCCAGGGGGCGCGTCATAATAACCGTGAAACATGCGGGGTGGGGACTCGAGCATCCACGATACATGTGCATACCCGAGTACCCAATGCAAACTCAAGTAGGAGCACTTGCGCTCAAGACTAATGAAAACATATTCAATATGATGATCTAATGTTGTCAAATTCTGTGTCGTACCTCTGGGTTCAAAATGTTCACTATACCCTTTGATAAAATCGTTGAGGAGTCTAGTTTCCAAAATGGGGTCACTTGTGGGGAGTTTGCACTGTTTAGGTGCATCAGGGTCTCTCCAAACGCAACGTGGCATCTGCTCTCAATTCCAGATAATTTTGCGTTCAAAAAGTCACACAGTACTCCTTCCCTTCTGAACACTGCCGTGCACCCAAACAGTGTATTTTCCCCACATATGGAGTATCGGCGTACTCAGGAGAAATTGCACAACAGTTTTTGGGGTCCTCCTCCTACGCTTGTGAAAATAAAAAATTTGGGGCTAAAAGATCATTTTTGTGGAAAAAGTTTGATCTTTTAATTTTCACAGCTCTACGTTATAAACTTCTCTGGAGCCCCTGGGGGTTCAAGGTGTTCACCATACATCTAGATAAGTTTCCTGAGAGGTCTAGTTTTGAAAATGGTGTCACTTGTGAGGGGTTTCCACTGTTTAGGCACATCAGGGGCTCCCCAAATGCGACATGGCGTCCGCTAATTACTCAAACAAATTTTACATTCAAACAGTCAAATGGTGCTCCTTCCCTTCCAAGCCCTGCCATGTGCCAAAACTGTGTTTTTCCCCACATATGGGGGTATCTGCATGCTCAAAAGAAATTGCATAAGAAATTTTGGGGTCCATTTTTTCCTGTTACCATTGCGAAAATAAAAAAATTTGGGTCTAAAGTAACATTTTTGTGATTAAAAATAAATGTTCATTTTTTTCTTCCATGTTCCAAAAATTCCAGTAAAGCATCTGAAGGGTCAATAAACTTCTTGAATGTGTTTTTGAGCACCTTGAGGGGTGCAGTTTTTAGAATGGTGTCACTTTTGGGTATTTTCTGTCATAAAGGTCCCTCAAAGTCACTTCAAATGTGATGTGGTACCTAAAAAAATGGTTTTGTAAATTTTGTTGGAAAAATGAGAAATCACTGGTCAACTCTTAACCCTTATAATTTCCTAACAAAAAAAAAAATTGTTTCAAAATTGTGCTGATGTAAAGTAGACATGTGGGAAATGTTACTTATTAACTATTTTGTGTGACATATCTCTCTGATTTAAGGGGATGATAATTCAAATTTTGAAAATTGCTAAATTTTCTAAATTTTCGCCAAATTTCCATTTTTTTCCCATATAAACGCAAGTGATATCGAAGAAATTTTACCACTATCATGAAGTACAATATGTCATGAAAAAACGGTCTCAGAATCAGTGGGATCCATTGAAGCGTTCCAGAGTTATTATTACCTCAGAAAGTGACAGTGGTCAGAATTGTAAAAATTGACCCGGTCACTAACGTGCAAACCACCTTGGAGGGTAAAGGGGTTAAGGAGTTCAGCCACTTTCATTCCCACCGATGCTGAGAAAGTCACCTATGTAAACAAAGCATTTGTGCGCATGTGTAATAACAGCTATGTTCACTTCTATGGACTGATGGGAATGGCGGTGCACATATGTGGCTACCGCATCCAAGACTGTGAATATAACGGAGGTCATATGCAAATTACAGCTCTATTCACACAGGAGATTTTGGGACGCCCAGTCCTGTAATTGGTGTGGATCCCAGAGGTTGAGCCATCAGCAATTAGACTTTTACAACCTACCCCGTGGATAGATGATCAAAGTTGTTTTTGAGACGCCTTGAACTAATTTATTTAATTGGGCAAATACACTTTCTGCTCTCTCATTATAAACAAACCACCAACTCCTCATTCATTGTGGTGGTGCAGTAGTCTTATCCTTAAAGTTGTAATAATAATAATTATTATTTTTTCTATAGATCTAACATATTCCCCAGCACTTTACATTTCAGATGGAACTTGTACAGACAAGAAAGACATTACAGAGTAAACACATTAAACAGATACGAAGAGGACTTGGGGCCCTGCTCGCAAGCTTACAATCTACGAGTTCAATGTTTTTTTTCAATATGCTATCAAAATGACTTGATATTTTAACAGTAAATATTTTAACAATGAGGCAAAATTTTTAATGACATTTGGTACATTAATGAAATTTTATACATTTTAGGTAAGAAAAGTTCTGCAACAGGAAGGTTTCGACAGAAAGAAAAGAGGATATAGAGATATAAATGACATCGATATCAACATGAACGACCCTTTATTCACAAAACAGTGGTATCTGGTAAGTAGAAAATGATTGTGAATACACATTTATTTTTTCTTAAAACCTTATCATTTCCACCCCCAGGGTTGCCAACGTGACATTTTATTTTTTATCGGCAGCTTATCAAAAAATCACAGACAGACAATATTTTACAGACACATTGAAAACCATAATAAACCATTATGATTATAAGTGATACAGGTCTACAGTCCATAATTCTGATATGAACACATCAGATGCATTGACTATAAACTGTAAAATGATGATAATTACAGTCAAAATAATCTGTAGAAATTTCTTCAGCTTAAAAAAAAATCACGGATGCCCTACATTTTTTTTATATAAAGGGCAAAAAAGTTCCCTATTTTTACAGACTGTCCTGGAATTTTTGGATGGTACGCAACCCTGCCTACCCTCCTTCTACCACCTCTACCCTTTCCCCCTAAAAGACCCCAACAAATTGTCATATTTTATTTCTGCAGTGTTTGCATTTGAGACTTGTACATTTGAGTAATGAAAAAAGAACACAGCTTGCCATTCTCTTAGAGAGGTTTTACATCTATAGACTTCTGGCTTCAATTGACCAGCGCAATACTAAAATAATAAAGTTAGGTAGTACTCACTCTCCCCGGGTACAGTTCTCTACCGCTGCTCTGGTTCTCGGGTGCTGCTTTAGTCTTCTTGTACTGACTGCAGTGGTTACATCATGACTGCAGCCAATCCCCATGCTCAGCTGCTGGTGCTGGTTACATCAGCAGAGCCGCTGAGCTTAGTGATTGGCTGCAGCCATGATGTCACCACTGCAATTAGTACACAGAGACCGAAGAAGTGGCGAGTACTGTATCAGGGTCAGAGAAATGGCGCTGGACCCGAGAGGTTGAGCACCCAATGATTTTATTATTTTAACACAACACTGGCTAAAAGAGGCCAGGAGTCTATAAGTGAAAGAAAAACCTTTACGTTGTAAGTTTTTATGCTTTTTCTCAGTTGTATATCCATTTTTATGTGATTTTTAACCCCTTCCCGACATCCGCCATTGATGCAGTGGGCATTGTGTTTCCGCAAACCACTTTACACATAGGGCATAATAATGAAGCCATCTCACAAGCAGGGCCGGCTTCATCAGCAGTGGGTATTATCTGTACATTATAGCTGACACCTTGCTGCAATGGCTGTGATCAGTACCAGCACAGATTGAGGCTATTTAACCCCTGAGATGCTGCTGCCAACAGTGATAGTGACATCTCTATGGTTATATGAGGGAGGAGGCTATCTATTTAACCCAATCCCGTGATCGTAGGTTGACTATAATTGCCATGGCATCCCCAGGTCAGGGATGGCTGACTGATGGTCAGCCTAATATGGAAGCCTGTTTGGCCCTGCCATAAGCAGGGTCTAACAAGCCTCCTGTGTAAAACTGACAGGTCTAATACCCTGCAATATGTATGGAGCAATAAATAAGGTGATCAGACCAGGGAAAGTTGGAGTCCCCTACTGGAGATAGAGTAAGTAAAAAAGAATCCAATAAAATTTGTACAAATATAAAAAAAACTACAAAATAAAGTACAAAAAAACCCTGAAAATTGTTTTGACAGTAAAATTGCTGTTTTTATGTAAAAACTAAATTAAATAGAAAAAGTTCACAGAATTGATATTGCGACATCCAGAAACACCCGAGCTTTGTCACCTTATTTAATCCGTACACTGAACACAAAAATATATATAGCTTTTCATTACAATGACATACAAAAAATGAATGCAAAGTGATAAATAAGTTGTATATTTACATAAATTGGTATCACTGGAAATGTCATCTCATTAGTGCATATCAGAATATTGTGATGCAAAAATAAATTTGTTGTAAAACATATTTGGGTGCAGAAGTAGCAAAACATAAAAATACTTATTTAAATCTGGAATCACTGTAATTGCACTGACCTGAAGAATAAAGTTGTCTTATTACTTTTACCGCATGGTGAACAGCCTGAAATGGTATGAAAAGAAAAATTTAAAAACAATTCCTGAATTGCTGTTTATTTATCTCCCAAATATCAGAATAAAAAGTGATTAAAAAATGTTATGTACTCCCAAATGGCACCAATAAAAACATCAACAAATCCAGCAAAAATATTTCCGTCTTCCAGGCCCCTATTTTGGAATAATGTCCCCCATTCATGCCCCTAATTTTTTAATAATGTCTTCCTTCTTGTAATAATGTCCCACATCCTGGCACTAGTGTTGAGCCACCCCCGTAGTGTTCGAGTTCGGTTCGGTTCGTCGAACACCCGTGTGTTCGCCGAACTGTTCGTCGAACACCTTCGAACACCGTTAAAACCAATGGCAGGCAAACAAAAACACATAGAAACACATAGAAAACACCTTCAAAGGTGTCCAAAAGCTGACAAACTGCTCAGAAGACACAACTAACACATGGAAAAGTGACAAGTACATATAGTCATGTGAAAAGAAAAGAGGTGGAGGAGTAAAAGGAGGGGGAGACACAGATATAGGCATGTCATGCCCTTCTAAAATCCAAAAAGTGAGAAGCCGACACGGCCAGTCCGCTCCTGCCCGTGCCACCTCCGTGTCGCCGGGTTTGTGCCAGAGCCGCAGTGAACCCTGACGGCCAGCCCCCCTCTCCCAATACTGGTGCCTGTCCGCTGGTGGGTCGAGCGAGCCCCCCTGTGGTGGAGGCAGCTCTAAGTTTTTTAATTTATATTGTCTCTCTAATTTTAATGAATACACTTTAAATCCATTTACAAGGATCTATTGGAGGGCAAGTCTCATGCCAGCTGCCGCGTAATTCCTGCTCCAGTAGCGTCCACTAAAGCTGCTGCAGTTAAAAAGCTTTTATAAGGATCGAGCTCGGCTGTCCACCGCAAGGCATCCTACTGCCAGTCCCAGCCCCTATGCCTTGGGGTGCCTCCTGATGCTCTTCACTGAGTATCCCGTGGTCCCGAAGCATTTCCTTTGAAAAAATTAAGTGTCCAAACTACAGGTGGTGTAGCTTGCTTAACAGCCGGGATAATCCGCTGACTAGCAGACACTGCTACTAGGCACAAAGTATTTCCTGGGCTAGATGCAGTTAAAAATTTGTAATTAGATACTCTCGTTGGATGCTGAGAAAGCATTCCATAGAGTCTCCTGGCACGCCATATATGATTCTCTTAAAAAGCTTGGGGTAGGGGTCTAGGGGACCCTTTTATAGCCAAAATCACGGCCCTGTATCGCAATACGTCACCTAGGCTTAAGATAAATGGAACTGTAGCACCCTGAGGGCTCGGTTGCTACAGAGGTATTGCACGTCACCCAGAGGTGTGATATCTCACTCTCAGGTAAGGATGGAGTGTGGATCAGGACCCGACACCTGCATGCGTTACACCACATTGCCGTGGGGCAGGGCGACCAATATGCCCCTGAGATGGGCACGACAGTCCCTGTCCCTGGCTGGAGTGGGGGGAGGGAACACTGAGGAAGGGGAACCCTCTAGTGCAGGAGCAGGGAGGAAGCAGTTCCTGGGTGCATTGAGAAGGGAGTATAAAAGGTGGGCACCATCTTAGTTCAGTGCAGAGAAGTCTGAGCGGAAGTGACAGGGAGCAGGGGCTCTGCATGAGCTCTGCTCCGGAGGCAGGCCTAGTAACAGAGGCCCAGGCCTGGAAGAGGGAGAAGGAAGGAAGAGGAGCGGAGAAGGCTCCAGGAACGAGGAACGAAGGGATCCCAGGGGTGCGGACGGGCGAGTCGCCACCGCACGCCCGAATCCACCTGCGTGGAGGGGTCAGGCCAAAGGGGGAGACCGGTCCCCGAAACTAGTGGAGGCAGGAAACGACCCTCAGCTAGAAACCGGAGGCTGTGACATTTTATGTGGCGCAGCCCCTTGCTACACCCGCTAGGAAGGCACCACATAGGGTCAGGGAAACTGGTGCTAAGTTTACCAAGAGGAGGCCCGAGGCAGCCGGACAGAAGGGTTGGTAAGAAAGGCCAGACAAAGGACACACAAAGGGGGTCCTGTGAAGCGCTCCAAAGTTATCTGGGAGTTGTCTGAGCCCCTCACCTCGTGAGCACAGTACGACGTTGGCAGCCGTTACCTGCAGACGTGGTCTGGATAATAAGAACTGTGAGTAAAGGCCCTGGACTGCATCACTGACTCCGTGTCGTTACTGCTGCTGCCCTGCACCATCACCCCCATCCTCCGCATACACTGCCCTGAGGCTATACTCCTCCCGTGGGGAGTTATGCTACGCTCTGCTGCACCCACAACACCAGCCTCAGCGGTCTGCCCTGCAGCGGCGGTTCACTCTGACCGCAATCCACGGGTGGCATAGTCGGACATTTAAACATCAAAACCACATAAATAGTTCCGCCACTGGTTTGACCGCCCTGAGCCACTGAACCTGGTCGCCGCCACGGAGACTACAACCACCAGCATCCACCAAAAAGGGTCCGGCTCCAGGTGTCCCAAGGCCCAGGGGGTGCATCAGAACATTTTCATCACCTTTCACAATCACCAATGGGACAAGGCAGGGATGTCCTCTGTCCCCTCTCTTATACATCCTAGTGACGCAGCACCTGCTCTCATCAATTCGCCATAACCCCAATATTAGGTGGATTGAGGTGGGAGGCACCGAGTACAAGTGCTCTCTATTTGCTGATGATGCCCTAGTATATATCACTCAATCACATATATCCATCCATGCTGTTATGGCTGAAATAGATCACTTTGTTACATGGTCAAATTTTAAAATCAATGCAGCGAAGTCTGAGGCCCTCGATGTCTTCCTCCCCAAATCCATACAGGATTCCATCCAGTCCAACTTTCCCTTTGCCTGGCCCTCACAGGGTATCAGATACTTAGGAATTCCTATTCATAGAGACCTCTCCCATCTATGTTATCTTAATTTTGGGCCCTTTATTGAACAACTCCATACAGACCACGGTTGGCAAGTTAGAACTGTAAGATTCACTACGTGAACCACTGGTGTTTTGTGGAAAAGCACATGTACACTGTGTTCAAAATTATTATGCAAAAAGTGTTTAGGAGTGATAAGGGAAGAATTTGTTTGTTTGTCAGTTAAACTCATTGATGGTGATGTGTATCAGGGCTCTTTATATCACTGTAAGCAATTGCAGACACCTGTGCTAATTAGTTTGGCAGGTGTGTCCAATGAAAGGCAAGACTACTTAAGAAGGCTGTCCCACATTATTAAGCAGCCTACATTTTCTGCCAAAATGGGAAAGAAAAAGGATGTGTCGGCTGCTGAGAAGCAACAAATTGTGGAGTGTTTAGGTCAAGGCATGACTACAATCAACATTGTGCGATGATCAGGATGAAGTGTCTTGGCAATCAAGAAGTATGTAGCTGATTCACAGTACACACGTGTGCGTGCTGATAAGGGCAAATTGAGGACTCTTTCCTACAGGCAATTACGTCAGGTTAAAAGAGCAGCGGCAAAAAAGCCTTGTCATAGCAGCAGACAAGTTTTTGAAGCTGCTGGTGCCTCCAACGTCCCCCGAACAACAAGATGCAGGGTCCTTCAGAGGTTTGCAGCTGTGCATACGCCATCCTGTCGACCTCCTCTATCCACTTCACACAAGCAGAAACGGCTCCAGTGGGCCAAACATTACATGAAGACTGATTTCAAAACTGTTTTGTTCACGGATGAGTGCCGTGCAACGCTCGATGGTCCAGATGGATGGAGTGGAGGATGGCTGGTTGATGGACACCCCACGCAAACACGGCTACAGAGCCAACAAGGAGGAGGTGGAGTAATGTTTTGGGCTGGAATCATGGGGAGAGAGATTGTCGGCCCCTTTAGGATCCCTGAAGGGGTAAAGATGAACTCCATAATGTATGTGGAGTTTCTCAAACAGCATTTCCTGCCATGGTTCAAGAAGAAGAACCGTGTATTCCACAGCAAGATCATTGTTATGCATGATAATGCACCATCTCATGCTGCACATAAAACATCTGCATCTCTGGCTGATATGGGCATAAAAGGGGACAAACTTATGGTGTGACCCCCATGCTCCCCTGACCTCTACCCCATTCAGAACCTCTGGAGCATCATCAAAAGGAGTGTCTATGATGGCGGGAGGCAGTTCACATCTAAGCAACAGCTCTGGGAGGGTATTCTGTCCTAATGCAAAGCAATTGAAGCAGAAACCATCCAAAACCTGACAAATTCAATGGACGAGAGAGTTCAGAAGCTCCTTTCGAACAAGGGGTCCTATGTGAAAATGTGACATCACCTAGAATAAAGTTTTCAGTTGAAAACTGTTTGATTTCAGTTTCTAATAACCTGCTAATGCTTATAATTTCAAAAATGACCATTTTTTTGGTCTTTATTAAAATGAAAAGGTTGATCGAAAAGTTTGGGGGATCTAAGAGTGTGGCAACCCAGTAGTCAGGATTGCTTCTAATTCTGACAATATGAGGGTCATGTTGCAGGTAGTGCAGCAAGAAGGCACTTATGTGTCTTGCGCATCTCGTAGCCCCAAAATTATTTTCCTGGCTAGATGCAGCTAAAAATTATTGTTAATTTTAAATCTGGTGGAGCTTAGTATAGATGGCCTAATAGAATCAGTGCTGCACACTGCTACAAAGCCCAAATTATTTTCCAGCCAAGGTACAGATAAACATGATTAGTAATTTTAAATCTGGTGGAGCTTAGTATAGATGGCCTAATAGAATCAGTACTGCACACTGCTACAAAGCCCAAATTATTTTCCAGCCAAGATACAGATAAACATGATTAGTAATTTTAAATCTGGTGGCGCTTATTATAGATGGCCTAATAGAATCAGTGCTGCACACTGCTACAAAGCCCAAATTATTTTCCAGCCAAGATACAGATAAACATGATTAGCAATTTGAAAGCTTAAAACGGTTGGTGAGGTGATTTTAACCAATCATCAAGCTTTTACTCTCCCCAGGATGACACAGGGGTAGAAAAGTCGTTTCGGATCCATGATTTGTTCATCTTTATGAACGTGAGTCTGTCTACATTATCAGTGGAGAGCCGCGTGCGCTTATCTGTCAGCACACCACCAGCAGCGCTGAACACACGTTCAGACAGAACGCTGGCTGCGGGGCATGACAAGATCTCCAAGGCGTAAGTGGCTAGCTCCGGCCATTTATCCAGATTGGAAGCCCAAAAAGAGCAAGGGTCCAGTGACACCGTCATTGCTTCAATGTTTACTTGGAGATACTCCTGTACCATCGTCTCTAGGCGTTGACTATGTGTCAGACTTCTTGTCTCCTGTGGCCTTGCAAAGGATGGGCTAAAAAAGTGGTGAAATGATTCCGCAAAATTGATGTTACCAGCAGATACTGTGGTTCTGTTACGGTTTGAGTGCTGAACACTCGACGGTCCCACGGTTGGCAAGTTGGAACTGTGAGATTCACTACGTGCACCACTGGTGTTTTGTGGAAAAGCACATGTAAGATTCTGCAACAGTCTCTGCTGATACTCCTGCATGCGTGCATCCCTTTCTATGGCAGGAATAATTTCTGCAAATTTACTTTTGTACCGGGGATCTAACAGTGTGGCAACCCAGTAGTCAGGATTATTTCTAATTCTCACAATTCGAGGGTCATGTTGCAGGTAGTGCAGCAAGAAGGTACTCATGTGTGTTGCGCATCCAGGAGCACCAAGTCCCTATTGTGTTAGTGGCGAGGTAACAATCATGCTTCCTTCCTCTGTCCTCTCCCCCCAACCTCGCACAACAGAAATGTGATCAAGGTCTCCCTCATCTGATGAGTCTTCCATCAGTTCGTCCTCCACTTCTTCCTGGGCTCCTGCACCTTCCTCACTGGTTTGGCTGCTACCATGCGCCCTAGTAAAACCATCTCCCCCACCCTCACATGCCTGCCGCCTTGGTGATGCCGACCGTCTGGACCTTGCAGATGTTAGCCCTTCCGCATACAACTCCTCCTCCTCTACTTCCTCCACCTCCTCTTGTGCCACCACCTGACTCCGAATTCTGTTTAACATGTGCTCCAGCATGTAAATCACCGGAATAGTCATGCTGATAATGGCATCGTCAGCACTAAACATCTTCGTCGCCATTTCAAAACTGTGCAGAAGGGTGCATAGGTCCCTGATCTGAGACCACTCCTCCAGCGTGATTTGCCCCACCTCTGGATCTCGTTGGCCCAGGCTATACGTCAGAACGTATTGCACCAGGGCTTGTCGGTGCTGCCACAGTCGCTGCAACATGTGCAGAGTTGAATTCCACCGGGTAGGCACATCGCATTTTAGCCGGTGAAGTGGCAGGCCCAACGACTTCTGTAGAGATGTAACTCGCTGAGCTGCGGGATGCGAACGGCAGAAGTGAGCACACAGCGACCGTGCCCTCTGCAGAAGGCCATCTAGTCCGGGATAGTGGGCTAAAAATTGCTGGACAACCAGGTTCAACACGTGAGCCATACAAGGCACGTGTGTGACATTGCCCCGGCGAAGGGCCGCACCCAGGTTTGCAGCATTGTCGCACACGGCCTTCCCTGGTTTCAGGTCCAGTGGAGACAACCATTCATGAAATTGGTTCTCCAGAGCTGACCACAACTCCTCAGCTGTGTGACTCACATTTCCCAGACATTTCAAAGTAAAAACTGCCTGATGACGTTGAGCCCTACTGCCAGCATAGTAAGGAGGTGTGCAGGATCCCTTCTGCGCAGTTAGAAAGCTTGTGGCATGACCAGACAGGCTTTGGGTGTAGGTGGAGGACCGAGAGGAGGTTGAGGAGGCAGAAGCAGTGGAGGAACTTTGAGATAAAGAGGATTGACGCACAACTCGTGGGGACGGCAAGACTTGGACAGCAGCCCCTTGTCCTCCTGTCACCATAGTTACCCAGTGCCCAGTCAGCAACATGTAACGCCCCTGTCCATGCCTACTCGTCCAAGTGTCTGTGTTGAAATGCACCCTGTCACACACAGAGTTTCTCATAGAAGCGGTGATGTTGTGTGCGACATGCTGGTGGAGCGCAGGCACACCTTTCTTTGAGAAGTAGTGCCGACTGGGCATCTGGTACTGGGGCACTGCGACGGACATAAGGTCTCGAAAATCCTCTGTGTCCACCAGGCGGAAAGGCAGCATTTCTGTAGCCAAGAGCTTGCAGATGGTGAAATTCAACCTCTTAGCTTTCTCATGGCTAGGAGGAAATGGTCTTTTACTTGTCCACATCTGAGGGACTGAGGGCTGGCTATTGTGCTTAGACGGGGTTGATAAGGGTGTCCCCGGCAAACTGCCGGTCTGTGAGGAAGATGCAGGCGGACATATTAGGTTGCCTTGATCCAAAGGTGGTGCTATTGATGTCGGACAGCGCTCAACACCAGCTGGTGTTACCACCTCCAAAGAAAATGATGACCTGCCAATCACGCTGGCTGTTGCGGGTAAAGAGGTGGCAGGTCTGCGCCCCAAAACAGGTGTGACTGCTGTCCCCCCAGTCACAGAGGATGAAGAGGCCGCGGATGCACAAGATATGGCAGACGGCGGTTGGCCCGGCCGGCTAGGCCGCATTGTAGCACAGTGAGCTTCCCACTGCAACTTATACTTCATGTCCATGAGCCGGTTCATGCATGAAGTACTCAAACTATGTATTTTTTGGCCTCTACTTAGCTTTTGCTGACAAATGTTACAGATAACACGAGTTGGGTCATCTTTATCGATCTGAAAAAATGCCCAGGCTATGCAAGGCTTAGAACCCATGCGACCTGAAGAGCCACCACGACTTGTGGTGAGAGGCAGAGTTGTGTTTGAGGATGCAGTTGTTGACGTGCTTCCAGTACTACGTCTCTGTCCAGGAAGGCGCAACCTGACCTCATCGTCACTAGCATCCTCCTCCACCTGCTCTGCTGACCTCATCTCTTGGCTGACTGTGGGTTGACAGTAAGTGGGATCTCCAACCTCATCATCATCACCCTGTGCGTTATCACACCCGTCGTCCTCAGAGCCAACCTGTTCCTGCCCTGACAAAAAACTAAAGTTGTCGCTCCAATCAGGTATTTGAGTCTCATCATCGTCTTCCTCTTTGTCTCCACCAACAGGAGTTACAGTTTGGGAATGAGGGTCTACATTATGGTCAGAACATTCTGCGTCTGGTCCTGGATTCGACTCATAAAGATTCTGGGCATCAGTGCAGATCATTTCCTCGTCTGGATTCACAGAAGCGCTGGAGTCAACCTCTGATTCCCAGGCTATAGTATGAGTAAACAGCTCTGCAGACTCAACCATCTGTTCTACCTCATACTCAGACGGGCAGCTGGAGATTTGGGAGCTGTGAGGAAGCAAGTGCGATTGGGGTGACACCTTTGAGGACTGGAGTATTTGTGATGTTGAAGTTGATGTGGAGGAGAGCCCACTTAAAGGAACACTTGATATCCGTTGAAGCACCTGCTGTTTTTGTGCCTCATCTGGAATTTGTAGCATTTGGCGTGGCCGTAAGAAAGGGATCTTATCACATTGTCCGCTAAAAGAAGTAGATATTTTAGTTTGGCTGGAAGATGGTCTTTCTTCTGCAGATGTTACTGTTGCTTTAACACCTACCCCACAGACACAACCTTTTTTCCCCTTCCCAACACGCCTATTCCCCTTTCCACCAGCAGCAGGCCTTTTTCCACTCATTTTGGTGGTTAACTAATTCACAACTCTGGAGTTGTTTGCACAAAAAAACAATGGATGGGAACCGAGCAGAGCTGAGTGGCCAAACTGTGGTATTAGGCCAAAACTATTGGCTGGGTTAGATGCAGAAAAAAATTATATTCAATTTGCAACCTGATGGAGGTCAGTATAGATGGACTAATAGAACAAGTCCCACACACAGCTAGAAGCCCAAATATTTTTTCAGAGGTAGATGCAGAAATAATATATGTTCAGTTTGCAACCTGATGGAGGTCAGTATAGATGGACTTATAGAGAAAGTCCCACACACTGCTAGAAGGCCAAATATTTTTTCAGAGCTAGATGCAGACAAAAAATTATTTTTAATTTGCAACCTGATGGAGGTCAGTATAGATGGACTAATAGAGAAAGTCCCACACACTGCTAGAAGGCCAAATATTTTTTCAGAGCTAGATGCAGATAAAAATTATATTTAATTTGCAACCTGATGGAGGTCAGTATAGATGGACTAATAGAGAAAGTCCCACACACTGCTAGAAGGCCAAATATTTTTTCAGAGCGAGATGCAGATAAAAATTATTTTTAATTTGCAACCTGATGGAGGTCAGTATAGATGGACTAATTGAGAAAGTCCCACACACTGCTAGAAGGCCAAATATTTTTTCAGAGCTAGATGCAGATAAAAATTATTTTTCATTTGCAACCTGATGGAGGTCAGTATAGATGGACTAATAGAGAAAGTCCCACAAACTGTTAGAAGGCCAAATATTTTTTCAGAGCTAGATGCAGACAAAAAATTATTTTGAATTTGCAACCTGATGGAGGTCAGTATAGGTGGACTAATAGAACAAGTCCCACACACTGCTAGAGGGCCAAATATTTTTTCAGAGCTAGATGCAGAAAAAAATTATATTCAGTTTGCAACCTGATGGAGGTCAGTATAGATGGACTAATAGAACAAGTCCCACACACAGCTAGAAGCCCAAATATTTTTTCAGAGGTAGATGCAGAAAAAAATTATATTCAGTTTGCAACCTGATGGAGGTCATTATAGATGGACTAATAGAACAAGTCCCACACACAGCTAGAAGCCCAAATATTTTTTCAGAGGTAGATGCAGAAAAAAAATATATTCAGTTTGCAACCTGATAGAGGTCAGTATAGATGGACTAATAGAGAAAGTCCCACACACTGCTAGAAGGCCAAATATTTTTTCAGAGCTAGATGCAGTCAAAAAATTATTTTTAATTTGCAACCTAATGGAGGTCAGTATAGATGGACTAATAGAGAAAGTCCCACACACTGCTAGAAGGCCAAATATTTTTTCAGAGCTAGATGCAGATAAAAATTATTTTTAATTTGCAACCTGATGGAGGTCAGTATAGATGGACTAATAGAGAAAGTCCCACACACTGCTGGAACGCCAAATATTTTTTCAGAGCTAGATGCAGAAAAAAATTATATTTAGTTTGCAACGTGATGGAGGTCAGTATAGATGGACTAATAGAACAAGTCCCACACACTGCTAGAAGCCCAAATATTTTTTCAGAGGTAGATTCAGATAAAAATTATTTTTAATTTGCATCCTGATGGAGGTCAGTATAGATGGAATAATAGAGAAAGTCCCACACACTGCTAGAAGGCCAAATATTTTTTCAGAGCTAGATGCAGACAAAAAATTATTTTGAATTTGCAACGTGATGGAGGTCAGTATAGATGGACTAATAGAACAAGTCCCACACACTGCTGGAAGGCCAAATATTTTTTCAGAGCTAGATGCAGAAAAAAATTATATTCAGTTTGCAACCTGATGGAGGTCAGTATAGATGGACTAATAGAACAAGTCCCACACACTGCTAGAAGCCCAAATATTTTTTGAGAGCTAGATGCAGAAAAAAATTATATTCAATTTGCAACCTGATGGAGGTCAGTATAGATGGACTAATAGAGAAAGTCCCACACACTGCTAGAAGGCCAAATATTTTTTCAGAGCTAGATGCAGACAAAAAATTATTTTGAATTTGCAACCTGATGGAGGTCAGTATAGGTGGACTAATAGAACAAGTCCCACACACTGCTAGAAGGCCAAATATTTTTTCAGAGCTAGATGCAGAAAAAAATTATATTCAGTTTGCATCCTGATGGAGGTCAGTATAGATGGACTAATAGAACAAGTCCCACACACTGCTAGAAGCCCAAATATTTTTTGAGAGCTAGATGCAGAAAAAAATTATATTCAATTTGCAACCTGATGGAGGTCAGTATAGATGGACTAATAGAGAAAGTCCCACACACTGCTAGAAGGCCAAATATTTTTTCAGAGCTAGATGCAGACAAAAAATTATTTTGAATTTGCAACCTGATGGAGGTCAGTATAGGTGGACTAATAGAACAAGTCCCACACACTGCTAGAAGGCCAAATATTTTTTCAGAGCTAGATGCAGAAAAAAATTATATTCAGTTTGCAACCTGATGGAGGTCAGTATAGATCGACTAATAGAACAAGTCCCACACACAGCTAGAAGCCCAAATATTTTTTCAGAGGTAGATGCAGAAAAAAATTATATTCAGTTTGCAACCTGATGGAGGTCAGTATAGATGGACTAATAGAACAAGTCCCACACACAGCTAGAAGCCCAAATATTTTTTCAGAGGTAGATGCAGATAAAAATTATTTTTAATTTGCAACCTGATGAAGGTCAGTATAGATGGACTAATAGAGAAAGTGCCACACACTGCTAGAAGGCCAAATATTTTTTCAGAGCTAGATGCAGACAAAAAATTATTTTGAATTTGCAACCTGATGGAGGTCAGTATAGATGGACTAATAGAACAAGTCCCACACACTGCTAGATGCCCAAATATGTTTGCAGAGCTAGATGCAGAAAAAAATTATATTCAATTTGCAACCTGATGGAGGTCAGTATAGATGGACTAATAGAGAAAGTCCCACACACTGCTAGGAGGCCAAATATTTTTTCAGAGCTAGATGCAGAAAAAAATTATTTTGAATTTGCAACCTGATGGAGGTCAGTATAGGTGGACTAATAGAACAAGTCCTACACACTGCAAGAAGGCCAAATATTTTTTCAGAGCTAGATGCAGAAAGAAATTATTTTCAGTTTGCAACCTGATGGAGGTCAGTATAGATGGACTAATAGAACAAGTCCCACACACAGCTAGAAGCCCAAATATTTTTTCAGAGGTAGATGCAGAAAAAAATTATATTCAGTTTGCAACCTGATGGAGGTCAGTATAGATGGACTAATAGAACAAGTTCCACACACAGCTAGAAGCCCAAATATTTTTTCAGAGCTAGATGCATAAAAAAAATATATTCAGTTTGCAACCTGATGGAGGTCAGTATAGATGGACTAATAAAACAAGTTCCACACACAGCTAGAAGCCCAAATATTTTTTCAGAGGTAGATGCAGATAAAATTATTTTTAATTTGCAACCTGATGGAGGTCAGTATAGATGGACTAATAGAGAAAGTCCCACACACTGCTAGAAGGCCAAATATTTTTTTAGAGCTAGATGCAGACAAAAAATTATTTTGAATTTGCAACGTGATGGAGGTCAGTATAGATGGACTAATAGAACACGTCCCACACACTGCTAGAAGGCCAAATATTTTTTCAGAGCTAGATGCAGAAAAAAATTATATTCAGTTTGCAACCTGATGGAGGTCTGTATAGATGGACTAATAGAATGATGCTATGCCCAAAAGATTTTACTTCACTAGGTGCAGTAAAAAAATTGGTATTCTATACACAGGTGGTATATCTTGCAACACAGATAGGCTACTCCACTGACTAACACACTCTGCAATAGGCCAAAAAGGATTAGCTTTGCTAGATTCAGCCAAATGCTGTGAAAAAAACTTGCACAGCACTGGCACAGACCTGCCTGGCAAAAACTGATAGGAACTGATGTAACCTAGTCCTGAAAAGGACTGCAATTACAATTAGTCTTTACTCCCACAACCTATCTATTTAAGAGCACAGACCTGCCTGATAAAAGTCGTAGGAAATGCTGTAACCTAGTCCTTAAAAGGACTGCAATCACAACTATTCCCTACTCCCAAGCTATCTGTAGATTTGTGCGAAAATTGGCTTGAAATTAACAAGGTATAGCACACACAGCAACAGCGGTGAGAAAATGGTGGCGACGGGGAAAATGGCTTGGTCTTATAGGGCAAGGATATGTGACATACACTGCCAGACACATGCCCTTGCTTGTGTGAAAAAAAGCACTTCGCTCCGTGTGTGCGCTGCTGATAGGCTGACAGATTGCACCTCCCCACTGTAAATGCGGGAAAGAGAAAAAAAAATGGAGATCTTCATTATTCCTGCAGAGATCCATCCCCTGCCCCTCCCCCCGCCCTGCCGTACACTCAAACTGCGTATTAACATTAATTTTCATCATTACTGAGAAAATATCCAGTTATGATTTTGGTGCACGAACAGTTATCGAACATAACCTCGAATAGCCGAATTTTTCTCAAATCGTTCGTGTTCGCCGAACGGCTCGAACACCGCCCAAAACAGCTCGAATTTAAGATTGGCGAACAGTTTGAGTTGAACAACGCTCATCTCTACCTGGCACCCATCCTCTTATAATGTCCCCTTTATGCAATAATGTCATCCATCCGCGTCACCATCTCGTAATAATGTCCTTCATCCTGGCACCCACCCTCTAATAAAGCCTGCTATGTAATAAAGTCCTCCCTCCTGGACCCCTTCTTTTAATAATGTCCCCCATCCTAGTGTTCTTCTCCAACACATTTGAAAATAAAAAAAAAATGATTTTTCTCACCTGTACCAGCTCCCATGGCAAAGCAGTGTTTTCTTCCCCTTCCATAGCCGATGCGGGGGGGTGGGCGATGCATGGTTGTGACATTATGCCCCACCTACAGGTCTCTGATTGGTTGGCGGATACAATGCAGGGAGTCAATGGCTGTCTGTGCCAAAGTGCATTTCAGCTGAATGTGCGTCCAAGGACCCACATTCAGCTGAGAAGGGTGCTAGCGTCAGTGGGCCACTCTCTGCAACTGTGATCTTATGCCCCTGACTGGAGCTCTGCAAATGATTGAAGCATTCACAATCTATTCCAGCAAAATTTACATTCCAAATGTGAAATAGTGCACTTTCCCTTTCGCTCCATGCCATGTCACCAAGCAATAAATTTGACCACATTTGGAGTATTGCTGCATTCAGTAGAAAATTGTATTACAAAATTTTGAGTGCAGTTTCTGTCATTACAGTTTGTGAAAATGAAAATAATTTGACTAAAACCACTGTCATGGCCAGTTTCGGGATTCGATCCATTGACCTGTAGCTTCGTGGTCGGTTCTTCTGCCTGTTGAGCTATTGCATTTTTCCTTACTTGTCCAAATGCTGATTGATCCTATTGTCTTTAGTCTCCCTTCTTGGTTTGCTCTTTTCTAGGTGTTTTCCATTTTCCCATTTTGGTTTGCCCTATCACATTATGGGTGAGATTTACATATTATCCCTTCACTGCACTTCCTTGCTGGCTATGCTTCAACGTGGATTTGTGCTAAGGAGTTCCAGCCCTTTAGCGAAGGGACTTGCCCTGCTACACTTACACCGTTTATATTCTTGCTGTGTTCCTGTTTGTCTACCTTCCCAACATCTTTTCATTTTACTACTTTTAGGTTTCTTGGAAGTTATTCTGGTTTCATTTATGTTTTGGTTCTCCTTACTCTCTACCCTTTTATGAATATGCTTTAAGTTTCTCACCTGGGTCTTCACGTCCACACCTTCATTTCCCCTTGTTTGTCAGTGTGTTGTGGCCTCCCCTCTGGTTCCTCGGGAGGCACGAGAAATCCCTCAATGGCCTTTTAGGGAGTCAGGTCCAAGGTGGTCTTTTAGTTATGTGGCTAGAGATTGACTAGTCTGTACAGGGACCCTTTGGTCTTCCTTACTCCCTTTACCTATGTGTGAGTGGGGTATGTGCATAACAACATTAGTCGAAAGAATGTAATTTTTCATTTTTTATTCCATTTTGCATTCATTTCTGTGAAGCGCTTGAAAGGTTAACAAACTGCCCGAATACTGTTTTGAATACTTCAAGAGGTGTAGTTTTAAAATCGTATCACTTTTGCTTGTTTTCTTATAAATAGACCCCTCAAAGTCACTTCAAATCTAAATAGGTCTGTAAAAAAATAGATTTTGTATATTTTGTTGAAAAACATTAAAAATTGCTGCTAACATTGTAACTCTTCTACCTCCTTAAAGAAATAAAAGGACATTTTAAAAATGATGGCAACATAAAATAGACATATGAGAAATGGTGGTATTTTTTGTGGAATGAGTATCTGTTATAAAGGCTTAAAATTAAAAATTTTAAATTTGCCAAATTTTCTACATTTTTTGCCAAATTTCTGATATTTTCATAAATAAATGCAAATCTTATTGACGTAAATTTGCCACTAACATGAAGTACAAAGTGTTACAAAAAATAATCACTGGGATAGAAGGAAGCATTTCAGAGTTATTACCATTTAAAGTGACACATGTCAGATTTTAAAGGGAACCTGTCACCATGAAAATACATTCTAATTTGCAGGCACCATGTTATAGAGCAGGAGGACTAAAGATTCAGTATAACCTGTGTTTTTAATCTTTTAATCCTCTTAACTTTTTGGATTTTTGGTTCAGTGGGCTGTCCCATCAGCGACTGACGGTTTTCTTTGAATAAGAGTATATAGAGAGATCGCTGTCGGTCACTGATAGGGCCCCCCACTGGACCAAAAATCCCAGAAAAAACAGAGGTTTGAATGATGAAACCACAGATTATACTGAATCTTTTCTCACAAAACTATATATCAATCTACTCAGATTGGACTGCATTTTCATGGTGACAGGTTTCCTTTAAAAATGGGGCTCTGTCAGAAAGGTCAAAATGTCTTTGGTGATAAGGTGTTAAAGCATATTTGAAACACATGAAGTCATGGAGAAAAAATCATGAAAAACTCTTTTTCTCTTTGAAAAACACATTAAAAAGTGACTAAAATGCTGTGCAACGAACTGTGTGTGCATTTTATGGAGTTTTCCTCAAATTTTTCAACATTTACCAGTTAGCATGAATTGTTCTAAAATAAAATATAAAAACCTGCTGGTAATGACTGGCCAAAGAGATCAAGTGACTTAATGGATGGGATGTTCTTGGCAAAGGCCTCCAGAGAGGCGGCAACTTTGCAGATTAAAGTGCTAAGTAACACATCCTCACTTCTCTCTGGCTAAATTTGAAAAAGTTGTGAAGGACCCCTTATGCTAGCTTTTTTTTTTTAAATTATCAATATTTTCAAGTAACTTGTTGTAATTTTTTATAAGATCAACACAGGTCAAGCTGATGGAACCCCAGGTCTTGATTTAAATGTTGCAGAAGCTTGGGAGCTGGGATATACAGGGAAAGGAGTAACTATAGCAATTATGGATGATGGTAAGCACCAAACTAATATTTTTAAATGATTTCAGAAAAATGAATATTTATTATATCTAATGATTTCACCTTTACATTTTATATTATAGTCAATGTATTGTATCTTATCATTTCTATTGATCTATCTATCTACTGTATGTATCTACTATCTATCCATCCAACAAAATCTGACCGACACCTCCGAACAGAATAAAGCGTGTGTGAACAGTTGCAAGCTGCTCTGAATATATAATATACAAACATAAGAATATAGCAGCACTCTGTAAGTGCTAAGATGTATGCAAACACTGAATATATGAAATTTAGACTGCATTACTGCAATATAGAATATACTTATAAAATAAAAAGAATTATTTAAAAAGAAAATTGGCCAATTCACAAGAGCCCACCAGTCATGACAAGGCAGGTAGGATACAGCACTAAATAAAAGTGTGATCGGAGAAGGAGCTCAGCCAAATGTGGAGACCGTCATCACCTTCAACAGTATACTGCAAAAAGCAACTGTCATGCACCTCTGAACAGAATAAAGCAAGCCTCCATATTCGACTCAGCACTCCTCCCATCAGCCTAAGGCAGTTTTTAATTAGTGCTGCATCCTACCTGCCCTTTATAGGCTCTTGGCCCAGTAGAATCATGTCTGATAATTTTAGATTTAGAGTTCCGTCAAAGAAAGGTACGCCTTGTCACAGCTGGTGGGCTCTTATGAATTGGCCAATTTGTGTGCTTAGTGCCTTCATTTTAGAAGTATATTCTATAGAGCAGTAATGCAGTCTAAAGTCCATATATTCAATTTCTGCATACGTCTTAGTTTGCACAGTACTGATGTATCCGTTTGTTTGTATCTATCTTTCTCTTTGTTATCATCATCATCATATATGTATCTTGATTCTTTTATTATCTTTTATTCATGTGAATACATTAAATATATTTAATTATAGGCAATACTGTCTAGCAGCCTATCAATTGAATGGTGCACTATTCATGTTTAAAGCATGGATAGGATTTATTTCTATTCTATTTAATTGTGTACTTACCTAATGCAAAAATAAACTCCCCAAAATGAAAATACATTTTCAGGAAATTGTCTGGGACTCATAGTGTCTCCCCCCATGGTATTCCCTGAGGTTGACAACCAGTTGTACCAGTATATTGCTTACTAAGTGTATCTGAGCCCAGCATGTCTACAATGAAAGAATGGGATATCTATATCCAAATACGAGGGAGGGCACAGGTGCAGATTTTTGACATGCCAACACTTATAGCTATTTTGTACTCAAATTGTACACTTTTTTCCTTTCTATGATTTATTTTATTGAGGATAAAGCTGGCCACTCTATGCTGGATTAATGACTAGACAATTTTCTGCAAGTTTCATTAATTACTATGACCTTTTGTGATATAACTTCGATACATGCTGGCAAAAACCTCTACAGGCTGCTAAGCACAACAGGGTGGCCGCATAAAAATCCATAAATCATAAACATCTCCTGACAGAGTACTGAAAAATATATATTGTTTTCAGAACTCATACCAATCTTTTCGGGATATGTGAAGCTAAGAAGGCAGGTGATGAAGGACACATCTGTAGTTCATTATAAAGTTTTATCTGTCGTTACCTATTTCTTCAAATCTTTAAGGCACATGCCTATTAATGAATCAGGTAAGGTGCGAAGTGGCGTGTGCCTCTGTGCGCCACAAATCTATGACTGGAAAAAATTCATCACTCATCTCATTGTCCTCATCCTCACAGTGGAGGAGGGGCAGGTGGGTACACCATGTCCCACCCCAGCTACATCCACTTTGTCAGATCTGTGCAAAAATAGCGTGAAAATGCCAAAAGGTACAAACTTTTTGGGCTGCCTCACATTGTGCAAAAATTTTGCAACTTTCCAAAGCTTTTTACACAAGTTTTCTTGCATAAAAACTTTAATAAGTCTTCATAAGAGAAAAATTTCTTTATGAATCTGAACTACACTTCTTGAAGGAATAGACATTGCTTTGCAGAGGCACCATATGCTTGTGGACCCTTATATAATAGTTCAAAACTACACAGAGCCCTTTTTCTTCTTCGTGATGATTTACTGAGCTTCACATGCCTTCTGCTATATGTAATATGTGTTGTAGACATTTTCTTGATATGCTTGACAAATGGATGTGTTCTTTGGGTTGAATACTAGGCGTGATCCAAACCATGTTCTTGTGCTCCAAAATTGTGCTACAATTTGGCATAATTTAGTTGACCAAAGTAAGTCAACTAATATGTGGTGTAAATTCAGACCAGACAGTCTACAAATGCACTAAATATAGCAAAAAGCTAAATGTAGTTTAATCTTCCGCATTTTAAGACGGCCTAGTCTAGGTTTGAACTGTCTTAAATTATAGAACTTTAATAAAACAGCCCCAGTGTTTATACATAATATAAAGTGAATCATATAAAATAGGTGCATCCTGCCCTAGGAAAGTCTAGAGTTTGTACTGTACAATGTGTAGTTGAGCAGATTAATGTATTTCTTGACTAACATCAACATTATTAAAAAAAAAAAATTAACATTTAAATCTATTCCAAAAGCAAGAGCGAAACCACGAGCCTTTTACAAGACTTCAGTTATCAATTTAGCTTCCATTTACAAGTTCCACTAAAACAATCCAATTTCTTGCCTTTCCGAGGGCACGACTCATGTCATCCTCTTGTCATTTCCATCCTGATAAATGTCTGTGTTATGCATAAATTGAGCGCATAAGCTGTCAGGTGGAAACCATTGAAGTTAATCCTTCCAAGTCTCTTACACTTGTCCTCATTTATCTGCAGACTGCATGTGTTTTTTTCAGACTTGTTTAATAAATGTCTTTTGATTTCAGGAATAGATTACCTTCACCCAGATCTTGCCTCAAATTATGTGAGTATAATAAAGTTCATTATAACATTTAAAGGCTTTTGTAGACGACACGTTCATTCATTATCAAAGAGTCTGCCACAGCCATAGGACTTGAACTACTGATCTTTTGTTAACCGCAACCGTTATAAATGGTTGTAACGTTAATAGAGATAGTAGCATAAAAATGAGAAAAATGAGATGGGGCGAGATTCACCTAGCAACAAGCTCTTGAAACAATGAATAATAACATAGAATAAAGGCAGGCAGTGGTAAAAAAGGGTTGAGGGGGGACATTTATTAAGAACTGTTCACCAGAATTGTGGTAGGAAAAAGTCCAAATGTTGGCGAGTACCTTGTTTAAACAAAAATGATTGACCTTTTCAGATTTTATACATCTCTTTCCAATTTCCCCCAAAGAAGTGGGACAAAAGAGGAAAAAAAATAGGTTGAAACACTACTAGAAGATAGAGCCTTGGAGATTTGGCAACTTCTCAGGGATTCTGGGGAGTCTCTTGGACATTCCTAGAGAATGAGAAAGGCCTCATTCATTTTTCACGTACAGTACATGTTCTCTCCAAGTTTTTCATGGATAAATTACATACCTGTTATAATTCTATGGGCTAGTCCACATGACAATATTTTTTTGCAGACCAAGTGTCTTCAAAAAACCTCCAAAAAACAAAACCTGTCTGTTTTTGATTCAGGTAAGATCAAATTTGCCCACTGAAAGCAATGGGTCAATGAAATTAATGGTCACAACAAGGATGTATTACATCCATATGATTCCTATTTTTTACTGTTTATTGGGTGGAAGAATCTTGTCATTTTCTTATTGCATGTGAGAAAAACAAATGCCACACTAATGGTAATAATGGGTACACAGACAATAAAAGGATGAAAATCGGATTTAAATCAGTTTTTTTCTCACATGCCAAACATCTGAATGAGGCTTTAGAGGCAAGTGCTTGTTAATAAATTAAGTGCATGTTACTCAAGATTAATACTAGCATTTGAAGTACCATTTTTAATAACAAGTGTTGTGATCATAAATAAAGGATACATTCACAAACCATGACACTACGTGTATGTAGCTATAAAAAGAAGAAAAGGCAGTGCTCTCTATAATGCAGAAATCCTTAAAAAGAATCTGTCATTTCAAAAAACTCTGGGAACGTGCAGATATGGGGTTAATCGGCAGGTTAATACTGTTCTAAAGTTGTGCGAGTGCTGCATCGAAGAGTCAGGTGCCAGGAGGGAATGAACTTTATTCCTCCCGGCAGCCTCCAGCTTTCAGTCATAGAAGCTCGGCTTCAGTCACCACTCAGTACATAGTGTGCGATGACTGTAACCATGCCCCGAGACTGACTGACAGCTGGCTCTATACTGATGCACTGCTGAGCCGGTTGTCAGTCAGTGTTGGGTCGTTGTTACAGCCACCACTCAATATGTACTGAGCGGTGACTGAAGCCACGCCTCTACGACTGAAAGCTGGAGGCTGCCAGGAGAAATAAATTAATTGCCCCCTGGTAGCCAGACATTCAATATGGTGGCTGCAGGGCTTTAGAACACTATTAACCTGCAGATTAACCCTAGATCTCCAGGTTAATAGTGTTTTAGGACATGACAGGTTTCCTTTAAGTATTTATGTGGCTAATAGAAATGAGCAGATCTTTTTGAAATTTGAATTCACCAGCTTCGACAAATTTTCTCCAAAAGTTCTAGTAGCAGCAAATAAATTTGAGCGGATCTCTGATGACTCAGGTACTGACCACAAATATACAAGCTATGATAGTATAGTACACCAATGTAGAGGATACAGCTGCTCTCTGATGCTTCTTCGTGAATTTCTCTGTGGAAAAAAATCAGACGTATGCACGACCCCATAGCATAACATTGGTCCGGGTGCAATCCGATGTTTTGTCGCATCATACTCGGATTGCTAATATCGTCTGCACAAGTCCTAATGGCTCCCAATCTTCAAACTCTTGGATTTCAGCATGCACAACAATTTTTTTTATGCACGTATCTGGCATGTGCTTATCCTTGTCTCCTTATACCAGTGCTTCCCAACTTTTTTGACCAAGGTGCACCACTGGGGAAAAGTTATAACATCGGGATATCCCTGCCAATTTGTTTTTTTAACTAATACCAAAAAAGAACTATACTGTGCACCCTTAATATATAAAAAAGACATTGTGCCGCCTGAATGTAAAAAAAATATACACTATTACCGTTTTCTCAAAAAGAAAATTCCGTTACATCATAAATTAAAATGTGCAGTACATATTTTTGAAATCCTAAGTTGTAAACATTTCACAATTCCTTCTTTTAGTGCATAATTATATATAGCGGCAAAGTGCATGTGAATTAGATGACAATAGCTCTAATTTTAGAAAAATTATAATTTTATTGGTTACTTTCACAGCAGATGCAATGCGGGCATCCTATTGTTTAACTATTGTCATTTATGATTAACTATTCAAGTAACTTGCACCGAAGCTCAACTAAACCAAATGAAATGTGAAGTGCAAAGATTTGATGTCTTCAAGCACTATTATTTATTGGCACCAAGTGGTTACTAGATAAGAAAGCCATTATTATGCTTAGCAGAAGAGTTGCATCATTTTCAGAGACTGCCAAGCCATCACTGTCCTTATAATCATGGGAATAAAATACAGATAAATAGAGTCCTTTTCGAGTTTTCTCTGAGATTTTGCTTTCATGTCATCCATTTTGCATGGTAAAAGGCATTCGCATATAAGCTGCCAAGGCTATGTAAATTCTGTAGATTAATGGTTTCTGAAAATAACTTCTGTCTCCTAATTCACATTTATTGCTGAGCATTTGATGGACACTAATGATCTGAATAATGCTATGAAGTCCTATAAAAATGGAAATGTCAAAGCGGGGAAAATATGTAAATACTTCTGGTCCTGCCCAATTTACTGTATATCACAAAATATTATGGAAATATTATTTATACAATTTCAGAATCTTAAGAGAAGCCAAAGCCATTTTTTCCCCAAGTGCCATAACTTTTATATTCACTGCATTTTTCCATTGGCATAGCCTTATTGGATACTGTATTTTACCTAAAATAATATAGATTTTTAATGCCTTATAATATGTATTGAAAAATGTAAAAAAAATATTTGTGGGATGGAGTGACAACACACAACGCACACAATTCTGTAATTGTTTCTTGGGTTCCATTTTTAAAACCTTCACTGTCTGATAAAAAGATACCTAATAACTTTCTTCAGTAAAATGATAACAATACCAAACTTATATTGTTTTTATGCTTTATTGCATTTAAAAAATATCTTAAAAATAGAAAACAATTTTACTTGTGGTGCCATATTTTGAGATTCATAACTTTTTTGTAAATTTTCAGTTATTAGACCTCTGTGAGGGTTTGTTTTCTACAAGATAAGCTTTAAAGGGAACCTGTCACCAGGTTTTCCTAATATAAAGTATGCCCACCACCTTTATGGCTTCTTATGCAACATTCTAGTAAGCCAGAGGTACAGTACAACCAAAAGTTTGGACACACCTCATTTAAAGATTTTTCTGTATTTTCATGACTATGAAAATTGTACATTCACACTGAAGGCATCAAAACTATGAATTAACACATGTGGAATTATATATTTAACAAAAAAGTGTGAAACAACAGAAAATATGTCTTATATTCTAGGTTCTTCAAAGTAGCCACCTTTTGCTTTGATGACTACTTTGCACACTCTTGGCATTCTCTTGATGAGCTTCAAGAGGTAGTCACCGGAAATGGTCTTCCAACAATCTTGAAGGAGTTCCCAGAGATGCTCAGCACTTGTTGGCCCTTTTGCCTTCACTCTGCGGTCCAGCTCACCCCAAGCCATCTCGATTGGGTTCAGGTATGTTGACTGTGGAGGCCAGGTCATCTGGCGTAGCACCCCATCACTCTCCTTCTTGGTCAAATAGCCCTTACACAGCCTGGAGGTGTGTTTGGGGTCATTGTCCTGTTGAAAAATAAATGATGGTCCAACTCAACGCAAACCGGATGGAATAGCATGCCGCTGCAAGATGCTGTGGTAGCCATGCTGGTTCAGTATGCCTTCAATTTTGAATAAATCCCCAACAGTGTTGACTAGCCCAGGGGGATGGGGACGACTCGGTAACCAGGCCTTTGCCTGGCCTTGGGGATGTCGCGGTGGTCGGCTCCCGGGCCCGTACCCTGGGGTCAGCTTGTGAAAGGGTGGATATTTATGTTTATAAGTTCGTGACGCCACCTGTGGTTTCTGGTGAGAATCACAAGCGCTGCGGCAGTCCACTGAGGCCGGTGATAAGACAGCTTGATGGTTTAGCTCCCCACAGGTGGAGCTAGGCCTATATATATGAAGAGGGGGATGCAGGACAGGTGAGACCCAGACGGGTCAGAGCAAGAACAGGGACAGACATGACAGTCACTTCAGTACCTTTTACTGGTGGTAATTCAGGCACATCCCGGAGCACTGTAGGGTGAAGGGTGCATATCAGGATCCTCCCCAATGAGCGGGTATAGGGCCTCCTGTTCCTTGCCTCTGCGTAGTAAGTTTCTGACCTGCCTAAAGCTAAGTCTAACTTTGTCTCTGTCCTGCACCAGCTGACGTTGTGGTAGGGCCTTCTCTTGGAGTGCATGCTCCCAGTTTACAGGGCCTCAGTGTCTCCTGGCACTGTTACATATCAGTTCTCTGGTGGACCTGGGACCTATAGTTCTCCAGGGATTCCGGTTATGCCTTACTGGGTCGTAGAGATCCCGGTAAGCTCGGACCTGGTGTCCGGTAGATGTTTCGGGGTGAGCTGGGTAAGCTTCTCTGCCCCCACTGCTACTCACTTTCCACTCGCCTTCGGCCATGCTTGGGCCCTCACTAGGCTACTCACACTAACGGCAGCTTGCCGCTCTTCACCGCTCTTACAGGCGTCGGTACGCTTTGGGCTCACTTACTTGAGCTCCTGAGTCTAGCTGGGCTCCACTGCAGACCGACCTCTCACTGGCTCATCTTCTGCGGGAACTCTTCAGAGAACCTCTCTCATGGACTGCTTCCGGACTAGGCTCTCTGTGCACTCCAGACTAGACTCTAAACAACTCAACTGCCTAGCTCCACCTTCCCTATTTATATCCCTAACGGGCTCCCTCTGGTGGTCTGAGGTGGAAGGTGGAGGTGTTTGTATGCTGTGGGGGCCTCTTGTGGAGGAATCCTTTAATGCACCCCCCTAGGATCTGTGGCTCCCAGCGCAGCTGGGCGCCACATTCCCCCCTAGCAAAGCTCAGCACTCCCGGGCTGAAGTACATTTTGAATAAACATGAACAATAACATTTCTTCCCTTTATGGGAGGCACTTTTCTTAAACGTTGCATAATACCATAAACAAGTACAAAGCGTCCTCAGAATTCAAGTCTCTTGTGGTGAGGTTCCCAGACAGGATGTCCATCTCACAGGGTAGAGTACTTGGTAGTTTGAGGGACCTGTCCCAAACCCTCAACGTAGGCCCTGGGGTGGCTGCAGGGCATGGAGATCCCGAGTTGGACCACCGGTAGAGCCACTCCAGACAGGTTTTCCTTCTGAGGTCACCTAATGGGGCACTCCAAGGAGCGCAAATATATACAATAAATAGTTTTTGGGCTGCACACAGTCCTCAGCCACGTAGTTCTTAGATAAATAAGGAAGTCCTTAGGCAAAGTGTCCATATCACTTGAACTGTTCAGTAATAAAGCAAAGCACAAAATAATATACATATGCATGACAAATACAGTACAATAATATACAATACCCCAGGGGTAACTATGTACACTGTCAGAGTATTACCTATTTTACTCAGTGTATCTGACAGGGGGTTGACCTCGCGTGCTACGTGTTGATCTGCGTATGCCTGGGATGCGTGAAGCGCTAATAGGTGCACTACCTCCCAATGTGTTAAGACTAGGTGTGGAGGGGCTACAAGACTGCATTGACCTCTCTACTGGACTAGCAAGCATACCATTGGCTGGGCCTTCTTGCTCTGCTCCAACCGGGAACTCTTCTTGAGCAGGCTCTTCTGCAGCACTTACAGGTTCTTCTTGCTGTGGGTAGAAGGTGATTACAGGGATGATTACTGCTCCTCCTAGTTGGGGCCAATGTGCCGGTAAATCTCCTAAGTCAGTGTGTATCACTGCTTCTTTAGGCTCCTCCGGTACTGTGAGAGGCACTCCTTCCTGGGGCTTCAGTAGATTTGGACACAACTTTAGATGGTCCCTGGATACTGTCGCAGACATTCTTCCTCCATCCCTATTGATAAAGCAGGTCTTCCCACTATCAAATCTTGACTTCAGCACAGTGAAGGGTTCTTTCTCCCACTGGTCATCAAGTTTGTGGTTCCTTCTCTTCCTTTTCAATACTATTTCACCAGGTGTGAAAGGCCCTGCGGGCGCACTTTTGTGGTAGTGGGCCTCCTGCTTATCCCTCACCCGAGTGAGACTGTCCTCGACACAGGCTTGTACCCTTCTGTACTGCTCTTGTCTGGTCATGTCCCAGTCCTCAGTGGTCACATCCGCCTCTGGTTCTACTACACCAAGCTCCAGATCCATGGGCAACTTCCCAGGTCTTGCACGCATAAGATATGCCGGAGTACAATTGGTGGAACTCACGGGTATGTGGTTGTACAGATCCACTAGGTCAGGTAGCAGGTCTGGCCACTGATTGCTCTCCTCAAGTGGTATGGTCTTCAGCCGGTCGATGATGATGTTGTTCATCTTTTCACAGAGACCGTTGGTTTGTGGGTGGTACTGTGTAGTTCTTATCTTTTTACACCCGTACAGATGGCAGAACTCCTTAAACAATTCAGCCTCAAAGGCCGGGCCTTGGTCCGTCAGCACCTGCTCAGGGTATCCATGGGGTCTGCAGAAACACGCCTGTAAGGTTTTTGCTGCCGTCTCCGCCGTCAGGTCCTTGACGGGGGCGACCACCAGGAACCTAGAGTAGTGATCCACCATGGTCAGGGCGTAGGAGTACCCTGACCTGCTGGGTGACAACTTGACATGATCCAGTGCCACGATCTCCAGGGGTTGAGTCGTCTTGATGGGATGCAGGGGTGCCTTCTGGCTGCTGTAGTCTTTTCTTCTGAGGCTACAGGGTCCACAGTCTCGGCACCACCGCTCAATGGAGCTGCGCATTCCTACCCAGTAGAATCGACACTTCAGCAGGGTCTCTAGCTTTTTCCAGCCAAAGTGTCCCACCTGATCGTGGTAGGCCTCCAACACCATTTGGATGTCTGTCTTCGGGACCACTATCTGCCATACCATCTCATGGGTTTTTGGATTGACGTACCTCCGGCACAGCTTCTCACGGTAGATAAACAGCCGGCTCCTCTCGTTCCACAGCTGCTTTGCTTGGAGAGACGCTTCCTTCTCCAGGAAGGAACCTTCTTGGGTTATCAGTTCTTTAATACGGCTGACAACCGGGTCACTGTCCTGGGTCTCTTTCCAGCTGTGGTGTGGCAGAGGGTTTAACGTCTTCCCACGCTGCCTCCTGGAGGCTCGTTGCTCGTGGATCATCCCTTTCCGGTGAAAGGCAGGTAGCTCAATCTCCTCCAGGTCACCCACTGACTGGTGAGGCATCCTGGACAGGGCATCGGCGTTGGCGTTCTTGCGGCCCGCCCGATATTTAATTGTGAATTGATAGTTTGACAGCCGAGCCATCCATCGTTGTTCCAGTGCTCCTAGCTTGGCGGTTTCAAGATGGGTCAAGGGGTTATTGTCAGTGTAGGCAGTGAACTTGCTGTAGGCTAGGTAGTGCTTGAACCTCTCAGTGATGGCCCAGACCAAGGCCAGGAACTCCAACTTAAAGCTGCTGTAGTTCTCTGGGTTCCTCTCGGTCGGGCGGAGCTTCCTGCTTGCATATGCGATCACCTTTTCTTGGCCATTCTGCTTCTGACTTAGGACAGCGCCCAGCCCTTCGTTGCTGGCATCTGTATACGGCAGGAACGGTTGGCTGTAGTCAGGGTAGGCCAGGATCTCGTCGCCTATCAGGATCTCCTTCATCTCCTGAAACGACTCGGCTTGCTCCTTACTCCAGTGGAATGGGGGGTTTCTGCCTTTAGGGGACTGCCCTACCAGGAGGTCTTGCAGAGGGGCTGCTTTGTTAGTATAGTCTTTTACAAACCTCCGGTAGTATCCTACTAGTCCTAGGAACTGACGCAACTCCTTGAGGTTCTTCGGCTCCGGCCACTTCTGGATGGCAGTAACCTTCTCCGGGTCTGGTGCTACCCCTTCCGGACTGACAATGTGCCCCAGGTACTGTACCTTTCTCCTGAGCAGGTGGCACTTTGAGGGCTTCAGCTTCATCCCGTAGCGGGACAGTGACTCAAATACCTCCGCCAGGTGCTTCAAGTGGTCCTCGTACGTCTTGGAGTACACTATCACATCATCCAGGTAAAGTAACACAGTCTCGAAGTTGCGGTGTCCCAGGCAGCACTCCATCAATCTCTGGAAGGTCCCGGGGGCATTGCAGAGTCCAAATGGCATACTGTTGAACTCGCAGAGTCCCATCGGGGTTGTAAAGGCCGTCTTCTCCCGATCCTCCTCAGCCACAGCTACTTGCCAGTACCCACTAGTGAGGTCAAGGGTGGAAAATTAATTTGCAGACTTTAAGGCAGCCAGGGACTCCTCTATGCGTGGTAAAGAGTATGCATCTTTATGTGTAATGCGATTTACTTGTCGGTAATCTACACACATTCTCCTGCTCCCATCCTTTTTCCTGACTAGAACTAGGGGAGCTGCCCAGGGACTACAACTATCCCTTACCACCCCCGCCTTTCTAATATCGTGCAGCATCTCCTTTGCCTTCTGGTAGTGAGCTGGTGGTATAGCCCTGTACCGTTCTTTGATGGGTGGATGGTCACCTGTTGGGATATGGTGTTGAACCCCCTTAATCCTCCCAAAGTCAAGAGGGTGCTTACTGAACACCTGCGCGTATTCTTGAACCACCCGGTGTACACCCTGTTTCTGATGGGCAGGAGTGGTGTCTGTTCCTACATGGAGCTGTTGACACCAATCCTCCACCTGAGTTGCAGGGTCATTATCCTCCACTTCGTCTGGTGAGGTTAAGGACTCCGCCTTGTGAATGGAGTTATTATTTACAGCATATAGTTTGGCAACAGTGGCATAATGTGGTAATCTGACCTCATCTTCCCCACAGTTGAGAAGATGGACGGGCACCCTCCCATTGCGTACATCCACCACTCCTCTGGCAGTTAAGAGCCTGGGTCTGTGCTCGGAGCAGAGGGGTTCTACTACCGCCTGGTAGCTCTGTCCTCTAAGACCTATGGCTGCTCTACACCAGATAAGCATTTCACTCATAGGGGGGATCACAATGGGTATGGGGTCTGTCACCCGCACATTACCGATTTCACCATCTGTTAACCTTACTTGCTGTTGGTACATCAGGACTCGGATCTCCTTCTGCAACGCCCTTCTTTGTCCTGGTCTGGCTGTGTCAGCTATCTGTTGGAGCAAGAACACAACTTCTCCCAAACAGTTACCAACAATGTTAGTGCCAATTACCATGTACTGATTGGTATCATCAGGATTAGTCTCTACTACAATTAGCCCCTGGTCCTTCAGCTCCACTCTCCCCACTTTTACTGTCACATTCTTAACCCCGATTAGGTTAAGGGGGAGTCCATTTGAGGCATAAACAGAAAGATTTGGAGCTGGCGGACTTAGGTCGTCCATGGACCAGAACCTTTTGTAGAGGACCTCAGGCATTATAGTTACCTGAGACCCTGTGTCCAGCAGGGTGTGCGTCAGGATGCCGTCCAGCACAATGGACAGGAAAGGTCTTCCTCCCACGAACCTGTTGCACCAGTCTGATGGGCCTGGGAAATCTACTACTGGGTGTCGGCCCTCGGCCCCAGGGTTTACTCGTTTAAACGACAATTCTGGGTGGTGTGACCTATCTTGCGGCAGCGGTAGCAGGCAGGGTCCCTCTGTGGATGGCGCTCGTCGCTGATCCTCGTAGAGGGTGGTGTTGTTCTCCTCCTCCTTCGCATCCAGGAGACATCCTCAGGGCTATCGGCTAGCAGGATTTTCCCTTCGTCCTCGGGTTCCGTCCGCAGCTGCAGGGCACTCAGCACACTGGTCAGGGTTTTGCTCAACTGACGCACTTCAGACCGCAAGCTGTCCTGCTCTCTAGGGGACGTTGCTGAGACTTTGGCTTCAGCAGCCACCGGGGAAAAGGTGGGTGTTGCAGGCACTGGGATGGCTCCACCCTGATAACATTGGATGGAATTTATTTCCAGAGGCCGCAGTTCTTTTATAGCCATGTCCTTAAGATTGTCAAAGGTGGCATCTGGATGATCCAGGGACCACCAATGCACAGTCCTGCTCTCCTCAGGAGACTTCAGTCCCCGGACAAACTGTTCCTTCAGCATTTTGTTCTCATTTTCGATGCTGGTTGGACTAACCTGTTTCAGAGCTCGCAGGGCCCCCTGTAGACGCCAGGCATAGTCCCGAACATTGTCCTCCGGCTGTTGAGAACAGTTGTAGAACCTCATCCTGCGGTCCACCTCATTATGATCCTCAAAAACAATCTGTAGCTTTTTAAAGATTGCGGACACTTACTCCTGGTCTGCGGCCGACCATGTTTCCACTTCCCGCTCCGCAGCACCAGTCAATTGTCCTAAAACAACAGCGGCCCTCTGCTTGCCTCTCATAGAGTACATCTCCAGGGTACCCCATATCTTCCACTTGAACCCAGACAGGGTATCTGGTTTGCCGCTGTACTGGGGGAGCCACTTTGCTCCAGGAATATACGTTAGAGTTATGGGGATGACTGAAGTGACAGGGCTTGCTGATGGGGCGGCGGCGCCGCTCTGCGCAGCTTCGGGTGCCGGTTCATTGTCAGGGACGTTAACCGGGGCTCCGGCTAGTTGCTGTACCTCAGACATTCTGGCGCCCCCCCTAGCGAACCGTGGCCTACCTTCTTTTTCTTCCGGTAGGCCGCAGCTCCGCAGGTGACGGTCTTCTTCAGGACCTTGCGTCGCTTGCGTCCTACGTCAGACCGCTCACCACAGCTCCTTCCAGGGCCTGGCGCTTCCTGGTTTGAGGTCAAGGCGTAGGGCGAGTCTGGGGCTTCGCGCACTTTTGCAGGTACGCCCCTCGGTTTCCCGCGGTTACGCCCTTCTTCGTCCCGCACTACTGCACGACAATGGCGGCCATCTTCACAGTTTAATACACAGTTTTTATTAAAGGTGCACAGTACCCGGTGGCAACGGGCATAACACTCCGTCATTGCAGCGGGCACGGGATCCTGTTCGTGACTAGAGATGAGCGTTGTTCTACTCGAACTGTTCGCCAATCTCAAATTCGAGCTGTTTTGGGCGGTGTTCGAGCCGTTCAGCGAACACGAACAAATTGAGAAAAATTCGGCTGTTCGAGGTTATGTTCGATAACTGTTCGTGCACCAAAATCATAACTGGATTTTTTCTCAGTAATGATGAAAATTAATGTTAATACGCAGTTTGAGTGTACAGCGGGGTGGGGGGAGGGGCAGGGGATGGATCTCTGCAGGAACAATGAAGATCTCCATTTTTTTTTCTCTTTCCCGCATTTACAGTGGGGGGTGCAATCTGTCAGCCTATCAGCAGTGCACACACGGAGCGAAGTGCTTTTTTTCACACAAGCAAGGGCATGTGTCATTGGCAGTGTATGTCACATGTCCTTGCCCTATAAGACCAAGCCATTTTCCCCGTCGCCACCATTTTCTCACTGCTGCAGCTGCGTGTTAGACGGCAACGCTGTTGCTGTGTGCGCTATACCTTGTTAATTTCAAGCCAATTTTCGCACAAATATACAAATAGCTTGGGAGTAGGGAATAGTTGTGATTGCAGTCCTTTTAAGGACTAGGTTACAGCATTTCCTACGACTTTTATCAGGCAGGTCTGTGCTCTTAAATAGATAGGTTGTGGGAGTAAAGACTAATTGTAATTGGAGTCCTTTTCAGGACTAGGTTACATCAGTTCCTATCAGTTTTTGCCAGGCAGCTCTGTGCCAGTGCTGTGCAAGTTTTTTTCACAGCATTTGGCTGAATCTAGCAAAGCTAATCCTTTTTGGCCTATTGCAGAGTGTGTTAGTCAGTGGAGTAGCCTATCTGTGTTGCAAGATATACCACCTGTGTATAGAATACCAATTTTTTAACTGCACCTAGTGAAGTAAAATCTTTTGGGCATAGCATCATTCTATTAGTCCATCTATACTGACCTCCATCAGGTTGCAAACTGAATATAATTTTTTTCTGCATCTAGCTCTGAAAAAATATTGGGCTTCTAGCTGTGTGTGGGTCTTGTTCTATTAATCCATCTATACTGACCTCCATCAGGTTGCAAACTGAATATAATTTTTTTCTGCATCTAGCTCTGAAAAAATATTTGGCCTTCTAGCAGTGTGTGGGACTTGTTCTATTAGTCCACCTATACTGACCTCCATCAGGTTGCAAACTGAATATATTTTTTTCTGCATCTACCTCTGAAAAAATATTGGGCTTCTAGCTGTGTGTGGGACTTGTTGTATTAGTCCATCTATACTGACCTCCATCAGGTTGCAAACTGAATATAATTTTTTTCTGCATCTAGCTCTGAAAAAATATTGGGCTTCTAGCTGTGTGTGGGTCTTGTTCTACTAATCCATCTATACTGACCTCCATCAGGTTGCAAACTGAATATAATTTTTTTCTGCATCTAGCTCTGAAAAAATATTGGGCTTCTAGCTGTGTGTGGGTCTTGTTCTATTAATCCATCTATACTGACCTCCATCAGGTTGCAAACTGAATATAATTTTTTTCTGCATCTAGCTCTGAAAAAATATTTTGCCTTCTAGCAGTGTGTGGGACTTGTTCTATTAGTCCACCTATACTGACCTCCATCAGGTTGCAAACTGAATATATTTTTTTCTGCATCTACCTCTGAAAAAATATTGGGCTTCTAGCTGTGTGTGGGACTTGTTGTATTAGTCCATCTATACTGACCTCCATCAGGTTGCAAACTGAATATAATTTTTTTCTGCATCTAGCTCTGAAAAAATATTGGGCTTCTAGCTGTGTGTGGGTCTTGTTCTACTAATCCATCTATACTGACCTCCATCAGGTTGCAAACTGAATATAATTTTTTTCTGCATCTAGCTCTGAAAAAATATTGGGCTTCTAGCTGTGTGTGGGTCTTGTTCTATTAATTCATCTATACTGACCTCCATCAGGTTGCAAACAGAATATAATTTTTTTCTGCATCTAGCTCTGAAAAAATATTGGGCTTCTAGCTGTGTGTGGGTCTTGTTCTATTAATCCATCTATACTGACCTCCATCAGGTTGCAAACTGAATATAATTTTTTTCTGCATCTAGCTCTGAAAAAATATTGGGCTTCTAGCTGTGTGTGGGTCTTGTTCTATTAATCCATCTATACTGACCTCCATCAGGTTGCAAACTGAATATAATTTTTTTCTGCATCTAGCTCTGAAAAAATATTTGGCCTTATAGCAGTGTGTGGGACTTGTTCTATTAGTCCACCTATACTGACCTCCATCAGGTTGCAAACTGAATATATTTTTTTCTGCATCTACCTCTGAAAAAATATTGGGCTTCTAGCTGTGTGTGGGACTTGTTGTATTAGTCCATTTATACTGACCTCCATCAGGTTGCAAACTGAATATAATTTTTTTCTGCATCTAGCTCTGAAAAAATATTGGGCTTCTAGCTGTGTGTGGGTCTTGTTCTATTAATCCATCTATACTGACCTCCATCAGGTTGCAAACTGAATATAATTTTTTTCTGCATCTAGCTCTGAAAAAATATTGGGCTTCTAGCTGTGTGTGGGTCTTGTTCTATTAATCCATCTATACTGACCTCCATCAGGTTGCAAACTGAATATAATTTTTTTCTGCATCTAGCTCTGAAAAAATATTTGGCCTTCTAGCAGTGTGTGGGACTTGTTCTATTAGTCCACCTATACTGACCTCCATCAGGTTGCAAACTGAATATATTTTTTTCTGCATCTACCTCTGAAAAAATATTGGGCTTCTAGCTGTGTGTGGGACTTCTTGTATTAGTCCATCTATACAGACCTCCATCAGGTTGCAAACTGAATATAATTTTTTTCTGCATCTAGCTCTGAAAAAATATTGGGCTTCTAGCTGTGTGTGGGTCTTGTTCTATTAATCCATCTATACTGACCTCCAGGTTGCAAACTGAATATAATTTTTTTCTGCATCTAGCTCTGAAAAAATATTGGGCTTCTAGCTGTGTGTGGGTCTTGTTCTATTAATCCATCTATACTGACCTCCATCAGGTTGCAAACTGAATATAATTTTTTTCTGCATCTAGCTCTGAAAAAATATTTGGCCTTCTAGCAGTGTGTGGGACTTGTTCTATTAGTCCACCTATACTGACCTCCATCAGGTTGCAAACTGAATATATTTTTTTCTGCATCTACCTCTGAAAAAATATTGGGCTTCTAGCTGTGTGTGGGACTTGTTGTATTAGTCCATCTATACAGACCTCCATCAGGTTGCAAACTGAATATAATTTTTTTCTGCATCTAGCTCTGAAAAAATATTGGGCTTCTAGCTGTGTGTGGGTCTTGTTCTATTAATCCATCTATACTGACCTCCAGGTTGCAAACTGAATATAATTTTTTTCTGCATCTAGCTCTGAAAAAATATTGGGCTTCTAGCTGTGTGTGGGTCTTGTTCTATTAATCCATCTATACTGACCTCCATCAGGTTGCAAACTGAATATAATTTTTTTCTGCATCTAGCTCTGAAAAAATATTTGGCCTTCTAGCAGTGTGTGGGACTTGTTCTATTAGTCCACCTATACTGACCTCCATCAGGTTGCAAACTGAATATATTTTTTTCTGCATCTACCTCTGAAAAAATATTGGGCTTCTAGCTGTGTGTGGGACTTGTTGTATTAGTCCATCTATACAGACCTCCATCAGGTTGCAAACTGAATATAATTTTTTTCTGCATCTAGCTCTGAAAAAATATTGGGCTTCTAGCTGTGTGTGGGTCTTGTTCTATTAATCCATCTATACTGACCTCCAGGTTGCAAACTGAATATAATTTTTTTCTGCATCTAGCTCTGAAAAAATATTGGGCTTCTAGCTGTGTGTGGGTCTTGTTCTATTAATCCATCTATACTGACCTCCATCAGGTTGCAAACTGAATATAATTTTTTTCTGCATCTAGCTCTGAAAAAATATTTGGCCTTCTAGCAGTGTGTGGGACTTGTTCTATTAGTCCACCTATACTGACCTCCATCAGGTTGCAAACTGAATATATTTTTTTCTGCATCTACCTCTGAAAAAATATTGGGCTTCTAGCTGTGTGTGGGACTTGTTGTATTAGTCCATCTATACTGACCTCCATCAGGTTGCAAACTGAATATAATTTTTTTCTGCATCTAGCTCTGAAAAAATATTGGGCTTCTAGCTGTGTGTGGGTCTTGTTCTACTAATCCATCTATACTGACCTCCATCAGGTTGCAAACTGAATATAATTTTTTTCTGCATCTAGCTCTGAAAAAATATTGGGCTTCTAGCTGTGTGTGGGTCTTGTTCTATTAATCCATCTATACTGACCTCCATCAGGTTGCAAACTGAATATAATTTTTTTCTGCATCTAGCTCTGAAAAAATATTTGGCCTTCTAGCAGTGTGTGGGACTTGTTCTATTAATTCATCTATACTGACCTCCATCAGGTTGCAAACTGAATATAATTTTTTTCTGCATCTAGCTCTGAAAAAATATTGGGCTTCTAGCTGTGTGTGGGTCTTGTTCTATTAATCCATCTATACTGACCTCCATCAGGTTGCAAACTGAATATAATTTTTTTCTGCATCTAGCTCTGAAAAAATATTTGGCCTTATAGCAGTGTGTGGGACTTGTTCTATTAGTCCACCTATACTGACCTCCATCGGGTTGCAAACTGAATATATTTTTTTCTGCATCTACCTCTGAAAAAATATTGGGCTTCTAGCTGTGTGTGGGACTTGTTGTATTAGTCCATTTATACTGACCTCCATCAGGTTGCAAACTGAATATAATTTTTTTCTGCATCTAGCTCTGAAAAAATATTGGGCTTCTAGCTGTGTGTGGGTCTTGTTCTATTAATCCATCTATACTGACCTCCATCAGGTTGCAAACTGAATATAATTTTTTTCTGCATCTAGCTCTGAAAAAATATTGGGCTTCTAGCTGTGTGTGGGTCTTGTTCTATTAATCCATCTATACTGACCTCCATCAGGTTGCAAACTGAATATAATTTTTTTCTGCATCTAGCTCTGAAAAAATATTGGTCTTCTAGCTGTGTGTGGGTCTTGTTCTATTAATCCATCTATACTGACCTCCATCAGGTTGCAAACTGAATATAATTTTTTTCTGCATCTAGCTCTGAAAAAATATTTGGCCTTCTAGCAGTGTGTGGGACTTGTTCTATTAGTCCACCTATACTGACCTCCATCAGGTTGCAAACTGAATATATTTTTTTCTGCATCTACCTCTGAAAAAATATTGGGCTTCTAGCTGTGTGTGGGTCTTGTTCTACTAATCCATCTATACTGACCTCCATCAGGTTGCAAACTGAATATAATTTTTTTCTGCATCTAGCTCTGAAAAAATATTGGGCTTCTAGCTGTGTGTGGGTCTTGTTCTATTAATTCATCTATACTGACCTCCATCAGGTTGCAAACTGAATATAATTTTTTTCTGCATCTAGCTCTGAAAAAATATTGGGCTTCTAGCTGTGTGTGGGTCTTGTTCTATTAATCCATCTATACTGACCTCCATCAGGTTGCAAACTGAATATAATTTTTTTCTGCATCTAGCTCTGAAAAAATATTGGGCTTCTAGCTGTGTGTGGGTCTTGTTCTATTAATCCATCTATACTGACCTCCATCAGGTTGCAAACTGAATATAATTTTTTTCTGCATCTAGCTCTGAAAAAATATTTATCCTTATAGCAGTGTGTGGGACTTGTTCTATTAGTCCACCTATACTGACCTCCATCAGGTTGCAAACTGAATATATTTTTTTCTGCATCTACCTCTGAAAAAATATTGGGCTTCTAGCTGTGTGTGGGACTTGTTGTATTAGTCCATTTATACTGACCTCCATCAGGTTGCAAACTGAATATAATTTTTTTCTGCATCTAGCTCTGAAAAAATATTGGGCTTCTAGCTGTGTGTGGGTCTTGTTCTATTAATCCATCTATACTGACCTCCATCAGGTTGCAAACTGAATATAATTTTTTTCTGCATCTAGCTCTGAAAAAATATTGGGCTTCTAGCTGTGTGTGGGTCTTGTTCTATTAATCCATCTATACTGACCTCCATCAGGTTGCAAACTGAATATAATTTTTTTCTGCATCTAGCTCTGAAAAAATATTTGGCCTTCTAGCAGTGTGTGGGACTTGTTCTATTAGTCCACCTATACTGACCTCCATCAGGTTGCAAACTGAATATATTTTTTTCTGCATCTACCTCTGAAAAAATATTGGGCTTCTAGCTGTGTGTGGGACTTGTTGTATTAGTCCATCTATACAGACCTCCATCAGGTTGCAAACTGAATATAATTTTTTTCTGCATCTAGCTCTGAAAAAATATTGGGCTTCTAGCTGTGTGTGGGTCTTGTTCTATTAATCCATCTATACTGACCTCCAGGTTGCAAACTGAATATAATTTTTTTCTGCATCTAGCTCTGAAAAAATATTTGGCCTTCTAGCAGTGTGTGGGACTTGTTCTATTAGTCCACCTATACTGACCTCCATCAGGTTGCAAACTGAATATATTTTTTTCTGCATCTACCTCTGAAAAAATATTGGGCTTCTAGCTGTGTGTGGGACTTGTTGTATTAGTCCATCTATACTGACCTCCATCAGGTTGCAAACTGAATATAATTTTTTTCTGCATCTAGCTCTGAAAAAATATTGGGCTTCTAGCTGTGTGTGTGTCTTGTTCTATTAATCCATCTATACTGACCTCCATCAGGTTACAAACTGAATATAATTTTTTTCTGCATCTAGCTCTGAAAAAATATTGGCCTTCTAGCTGTGTGTGGGTCTTGTTCTATTAATCCATCTATACTGACCTCCATCAGGTTGCAAACTGAATATTATTTTTTTCTGCATCTAGCTCTGAAAAAATATTTGGCCTTCTAGCAGTGTGTGGGACTTGTTCTATTAGTCCACCTATACTGACCTCCATCAGGTTGCAAACTGAATATATTTTTTTCTGCATCTACCTCTGAAAAAATATTGGGCTTCTAGCTGTGTGTGGGACTTGTTGTATTAGTCCATCTATACTGACCTCCATCAGGTTGCAAACTGAATATAATTTTTTTCTGCATCTAGCTCTGAAAAAATATTGGGCTTCTAGCTGTGTGTGGGTCTTGTTCTATTAATCCATCTATACTGACCTCCATCAGGTTGCAAACTGAATATATTTTTTTCTGCATCTAGCTCTGAAAAAATATTGGGCTTCTAGCTGTGTGTGGGTCTTGTTCTATTAATCCATCTATACTGACCTCCATCAGGTTGCAAACTGAATATAATTTTTTTCTGCATCTAGCTCTGAAAAAATATTGGGCTTCTAGCTGTGTGTGGGTCTTGTTCTACTAATCCATCTATACTGACCTCCATCAGGTTGCAAACTGAATATAATTTTTTTCTGCATCTAGCTCTGAAAAAATATTGGGCTTCTAGCTGTGTGTGGGTCTTGTTCTATTAATCCATCTATACTGACCTCCATCAGGTTGCAAACTGAATATAATTTTTTTCTGCATCTAGCTCTGAAAAAATATTGGGCTTCTAGCTGTGTGTGGGTCTTGTTCTATTAATCCATCTATACTGACCTCCATCAGGTTGCAAACTGAATATAATTTTTTTCTGCATCTAGCTCTGAAAAAATATTGGGCCTTCTAGCAGTGTGTGGGACTTGTTCTATTAGTCCACCTATACTGACCTCCATCAGGTTGCAAACTGAATATATTTTTTTCTGCATCTACCTCTGAAAAAATATTGGGCTTCTAGCTGTGTGTGGGACTTGTTGTATTAGTCCATCTATACTGACCTCCATCAGGTTGCAAACTGAATATAATTTTTTTCTGCATCTAGCTCTGAAAAAATATTGGGCTTCTAGCTGTGTGTGGGTCTTGTTCTATTAATCCATCTATACTGACCTCCATCAGGTTGCAAACTGAATATAATTTTTTTCTGCATCTAGCTCTGAAAAAATATTGGGCCTTCTAGCAGTGTGTGGGACTTGTTCTATTAGTCCACCTATACTGACCTCCATCAGGTTGCAAACTGAATATATTTTTTTCTGCATCTACCTCTGAAAAAATATTGGGCTTCTAGCTGTGTGTGGGACTTGTTGTATTAGTCCATCTATACTGACCTCCATCAGGTTGCAAACTGAATATAATTTTTTTCTGCATCTAGCTCTGAAAAAATATTGGGCTTCTAGCTGTGTGTGGGTCTTGTTCTATTAATCCATCTATACTGACCTCCATCAGGTTCCAAACTGAATATATTTTTTTCTGCATCTACCTCTGAAAAAATATTGGGCTTCTAGCTGTGTGTGGGACTTGTTGTATTAGTCCATCTATACTGACCTCCATCAGGTTGCAAATTGAATATAATTTTTTTCTGCATCTAACCCAGCCAATAGTTTTGGCCTAATACCACAGTTTGGCCACTCAGCTCTGCTCGGTTACCATCCATTGTTTTTTTGTGCAAACAACTCCAGAGTTGTGAATTAGTTAACCACCAAAATGAGTGGAAAAAGGCCTGCTGCTGGTGGAAAGGGGAATAGGCGTGTTGGGAAGGGGAAAAAAGGTTGTGTCCGTGGGGTAGGTGTTAAAGCAACAGTAACATCTGCAGAAGAAAGACCATCTTCCAGCCAAACTAAAATGTCTACTTCTTTTAGCGGAAAATGTGATAAGATCCCTTTCTTACGGCCACGCCAATCGCTACAAATTCCAGATGAGGCACAAAAACAGCAGGTGCTTCAACGGATATCAAGTGCTCCTTTAAGTGGGCTCTCCTCCACATCAACTTCAACATCACAAATACTCCAGTCCTCAAAGGTGTCACCCAAATCGCACTTGCTTCCTCACAGCTCCCAAATCTCCAGCTGCCCGTCTGAGTATGAGGTAGAACAGATGGTTGAGTCTGCAGAGCTGTTTACTCATACTATAGCCTGGGAATCAGAGGTCGACTCCAGCGCTTCTGTGAATCCAGACGAGGAAATGATCTGCACTGATGCCCAGAATCTTTATGAGTCGGATCCAGGACCAGACGCAGAAGGTTCTGACCATAATGTGGACCCTCATTCCCAAACTGTAACTCCTGTTGGTGGAGACAATGAGGAAGACGATGATAAGACTCAAATACCTGATTGGAGCGACAACTTTAGTTTTTTGTCAGGGCAGGAACAGGTTGGCTCTGAGGACGACGGGTGTGATAACACACAGGGTGATGATGATGAGGTTGGAGATCCCACTTACTGTCAACCCACAGTCAGCCAAGAGATGAGGTCAGCAGAGGAGGTGGAGGAAGATGCTAGTGACGACGAGGTCAGGTTGCGCCTTCCTGGACAGAGACGTAGTACTGGAAGCACGTCAACAACTGCATCCTCAAACACAACTCTGCCTCTCACCACAAGTCGTGGTGGCTCTTCAGGTCGCATGGGTGCTAAGCCTTGCATAGCCTGGGCATTTTTTCAGATCGATAAAGATGAACCAACTCGTGTTATCTGTAACATTTGTCAGCAAAAGCTAAGTAGAGGCCAAAAAATACAGAGTTTGAGTACTTCATGCATGAACCGGCACATGGACATGAAGCATAAGTTGCAGTGGGAAGCTCAGTGTGCTACAATGCGGCCTAGCCGGCCGGGCCAACCACCGTCTGCCATATCTTGTGCATCCGCGGCCTCTTCATCCTCTGTGACTGGGGGGACAGCAGTCACACCTGTTTTGGGGCGCAGACCTGCCACCTCTTTACCCGCAACAGCCAGCGTGATTGGCAGGTCATCATTTTCTTTGGAGTTGGGAACACCAGCTGGTGTTGAGCGCTGTCCGACATCGATAGCACCACCTTTGGATCAAGGCAACCTAACATGTCCGCCTGCATCTTCCTCACAGACCGGCAGTTTGCCGGGGACACCCTTATCAACCCCGTCTAAGCACAATAACCAGCCCTCGGTCCCTCAGATGTGGACAAGTAAAAGACCATTTCCTCCTAGCCATGAGAAAGCTAAGAGGTTGAATTTCACCATCTGCAAGCTCTTGGCTACAGAAATGCTGCCTTTCCGCCTGGTGGACACAGAGGATTTTCGAGACCTTATGTCCGTCGCAGTGCCCCAGTACCAGATGCCCAGTCGGCACTACTTCTCAAAGAAAGGTGTGCCTGCGCTCCACCAGCATGTCGCACACAACATCACCGCTTCTTTGAGAAACTCTGTGTGTGACAGGGTGCATTTCACCACAGACACTTGGACGAGTAGGCATGGACAGGGGCGTTACATGTCGCTGACTGGGCACTGGGTAACTATGGTGACAGCAGGACAAGGGGCTGCTGTCCAAGTCTTGCCGTCCCCACGAGTTGTGCGTCAATCCTCTTTATGTCAAAGTTCCTCCACTGCTTCTGCCTCCTCAACCTCCTCTCGGTCTTCCACCTGCACCCAAAGCCTGTCTGGTCATGCCACAAGCTTTCTAACTGCGTAGAAGGGATCCTGCTCACCTCCTTACTATGCTGGCAGTAGGGCTCAACGTCATCAGGCGGTTTTTACATTGAAATGTCTGGGAAATGTGAGTCACACAGCTGAGGAGTTGTGGTCAGCTCTGGAGAACCAATTTCATGAATGGTTGTCTCCACTGGACCTGAAACCAGGGAAGGCCGTGTGCGACAATGCTGCAAACCTGGGTGCGGCCCTTCGCCGGGGCAATGTCACACACGTGCCTTGTATGGCTCACGTGTTGAACCTGGTTGTCCAGCAATTTTTAGCCCACTATCCCAGACTAGATGGCCTTCTGCAGAGGGCACGGTCGCTGTGTGCTCACTTCCGCCGTTCGCATCCCGCAGCTCAGCGACTTACATCTCTACAGAAGTCGTTGGGCCTGCCACTTCACCGGCTAAAATGCGATGTGCCTACCCGGTGGAATTCAACTCTGCACATGTTGCAGCGACTGTGGCAGCACTGACAAGCCCTGGTGCAATACGTTCTGACGTATAGCCTGGGCCAACGAGATACAGAGGTGGGGCAAATCACGCTGGAGGAGTGGTCTCAGATCAGGGACCTATGCACCCTTCTGCACAGTTTTGAAATGGCGACGAAGATGTTTAGTGCTGACGATGCCATTATCAGCATGACTATTCCGGTGATTTACATGCTGGAGCACATGTTAAACAGAATTCGGAGTCAGGTGGTGGCACAAGAGGAGTTGGAGGAAGTAGAGGAGGAGGAGTTGTATGCGGAAGGTCTAACATCTGCAAGGTCCAGACGGTCGGCAGCACCAAGGCGGCAGGCATGTGAGGGTGGGGGAGATGGTTTTACCAGGGCGCATTGTAGCAGCCAAACTAGTGAGGAAGGTGCAGGAGCCCAGGAAGAAGTGGAGGACGAACTGATGGAAGACTCATCAGATGAGGGAGACCTTGATCACATTTCTGTTGTGCGAGGTTGGGGGGAGAGGACAGAGGAAGGAAGCATGATTGTTACCTCGCCACCAACACAACAGGGACTTGGTGCTCCTGGATGCGCAACACACATGAGTGCCTTCTTGCTGCACTACCTGCAACATGACCCTCGAATTGTGAGAATTAGAAATAATCCTGACTACTGGGTTGCCACACTGTTAGATCCCCGGTACAAAAGTAAATTTGCAGAAATTATTCCTGCCATAGAAAGGGATGCACGCATACAGGAGTATCAGCAGAGACTGTTGCAGAATCTTACATGTGCTTTTCCACAAAATACCAGTGGTGCACGTAGTGAATCTCACAGTTCCAACTTGCCAACCGTGGGACCGTCAAGTGTTCAGCACTCAAAACGTAACAGAACCACAGTATCTGCTGGTAACATCAATTTTGCGGAATCATTTCACCACTTTTTTAGCCCATCCTTTGCAAGGCCACAGGAGACAAGAAGTCTGACACATAGTCAACGCCTAGAGACGATGGTACAGGAGTATCTCCAAGTAAACATTGAAGCCACGACTGTGTCACTGGACCCTTGCTGTTTTTGGGCTTCCAATCTGGATAAATGGCCGGAGCTAGCCACTTACGCCTTGGAGATCTTGTCATGCCCCGCAGCCAGCGTTCTGTCTGAACGTGTGTTCAGCGCTGCTGGTGGTGTGCTGACAGATAAGCGCACGCGGCTCTCCACTGATAATGTAGACAGACTCACGTTCATAAAGATGAACAAATCATGGATCCGAAACGACTTTTCTACCCCTGTGTCATCCTGGGGAGAGTAAAAGCTTGATGATTGGTTAAAATCACCCTACCAACCGTTTTAAGCTTTCAAATTACTAATCATGTTTATCTGTATCTTGACTGGAAAATAATTTGGGCTTTGTAGCAGTGTGCAGCACTGATCCTATTAGGCCATCTATACTAAAGCTTCACCAGATTTAAAATTAAAAATAATTTTTAGCTGCATCTAGCCCGGAAAATAATTTTGGGGCTCCGAGATGCGCAAGACACATAAGTGCCTTCTTGCTGCACTACCTGCAGCATGACCCTCATATTGTCAGAATTCGAAGTAATCATGACTACTGGGTTGCCACACTCTTAGATCCCCCAATCTTTTCGATCAACCTTTTCATTTTAATAAAGACCAAAAAAATGGTCATTTTTGAAATTATAAGCATTAGCAGGTTGTTAGAAACTGAAATCAAACAGTTTTCAACTCAAAACTTTATTCTAGGTGATGTTACATTTTCACATAGGACCCCTTGTTCGAAAGGAGCTTCTGAACTCTCTCGTCCATTGAATTTGTCAGGTTTTGGATGGTTTCTGCTTCAATTGTTTTGCATGAGGACAGAATACCCTCCCAGAGCTGTTGCTTAGATGTGAACTGCCTCGCGCCATCATAGACACTCCTTTTAATGATGATCCAAAGGTTCTGAATGGGGTAGAGGTCAGGGGAGCATGGGGGTCACACCATAAGTTTGTCCCCTTTTATGCCCATATCAGCCAGAGATGCAGATGTATTATGTGCAGCATGAGATGGTGCATTATCATGCAGAAAAATGATCTTGCTGTGAAATACACGGTTCTTCTTCTTGAACCATGGCAGGAAGTGCTGTTTGAGAAAATCCACATACATTAAGGAGTTCATCTTTAGCGCCTTCAGGGATCCTAAAGGGGCCGACAATCTCTCTCCCCATGATTCCAGCCCAAAACATTACTCCACCTCCTCCTTGTTGGCGCTGTAGCCGTGTTTGCGTGGGGTGTCCATCAACCAGCCATCCTCCACTCCATCCATCTGGACCATCGAGCGCTGCACGGCACTCATCCGTGAACAAAACTGTTTTGAAATCAGTCTTCATGTAATGTTTGGCCCACTGGAGCCGTTTCTGCTTGTGTGAAGTGGATAGAGGAGGTCGACAGGATGGCGTATGCACAGCTGCAAACCTCTGAAGGACCCTGCATCTTGTTGTTCGGGGGACGTTGGAGGCACAAGCAGCTTCAAAAACTTGTCTGCTGCTATGACAAGGCTTTTTGGCCGCTGCTCTTTCAACCTGATGTAATTGCCTGTTGGAAAGAGTCCTCAATTTGCCCTTATCAGCACGCACACGTGTGTACTGTGAATCAGCTACATACTTCTTGATTGCCAAGACACTTCATCCTGATCATCGCACAATGTTGATTGTAGTCATGCCTTGACCTAAACACTCCACAATTTGTTGCTTCTCAGCAGCCGACACATCCTTTTTCTTTCCCATTTTGGCAGAAAATGTAGGCTGCTTAATAATGTGAGAGAGCCTTCTTAAGTAGTCTTGCCTTTCATTGGACACACCTGCCAAACTAATTAGCACAGGTGTCTGCAATTGCTTACAGTGATATAAAGAGCCCTGACACACATCACCATCAATGAGTTTAACTGACAAACAAACAAATTCTTCCCTTATCACTCCTAAACACTTTTTGCATAATAATTTGGAACGCAGTGTACATGTGCTTTTCCACAAAACACCAGCGGTTCACGTAGTGAATCTTACAGTTCTAACTTGCCAACCGTGGTCTGTATGGAGTTGTTCAATAAAGGGCCCAAAATTAAGATAACATAGATGGGAGAGGTCTCTATGAATAGGAATTCCTAAGTATTTGATACCCTGTGAGGGACAGGCAAAGGGAAAGTTGGACTGGATGGAATCCTATATGGATTTGGGGAGGGAGACATCGAGGGCCACAGACTTCGCTGCATTGATTTTAAAATTTGACCATGTAACAAAGTGATCTATTTCAGCCATAACAGCAGGGATGGATATATGTGATTGAGTGATATATACTAGGACATCATCAGCAAATAGAGAGCACTTGTACTCGGTGCCTCCCACCTCAATCCACCTAATATTGGGGTTATGGCGAATTGATGAGAGCAGGTGCTCCATCACTAGGATGTATAAGAGAGGGGACAGAGGACATCCCTGCCTTGTCCCATTGGTGATTGTGAAAGGTGATGAAAATGTTCTGACGCACCCCCTGGGCCTTGGGACACCCGGAGCCGGACCCTTTTTGGTGGATGCTGGTGGTTGTAGTCTTCGTGGCTGCGACCCGTTTCCGTGGCTCAGGGCGGTCAAACCAGTGGCGGAACTATTTATGTGGTTTTGATGTTTAAATGTCCGACTACGCCACCCGTGGATTGCGGTCAGAGTGAACCGCTGCTACAGGGCAGACCGCTGAGGCTGGTGTTGTGGGTGCAGCAGAGCGTAGCATAACTCCCCACGGGAGGAGTATAGCCTCAGGGCAGTGTATGCGGAGGATGGGGGTGATGGTGCAGGGCAGCAGCAGTAACGACACGGAGTCAGTGATGCAGTCCAGGGCCTTTACTCACAGTTCTTATTATCCAGACCACATCTGCAGGTAACGGCTGCCCACGTCGTACTGTGCTCACCAGGTGAGGTGCTCAGACAACTCCCAGATAACTTTGGAGCACTTCTCAGGACCCCCTTTGTGTGTCCTTTGTCTGGCCTTTCTTACCAACACTTCTGTCCGGCTGCCTCGGGCCTCCTCTTGGTAAACTTGGCGCCAGTTTCCCTGACCCTATGTGGTGCCTTCCTAGCGGGTGTAGCGAGGGGCTGCGCCACATAAAATGTCAGAGCCTCTGGTTTCTAGCTGAGGGTCGTTTCCTGCCTCCACTAGTTCGGGGACCGGTCTCCCCCTTTGGCCTGACCCCTCCACGCAGGTGGATTCGGGCGTGCGGTGGCGACTCGCCCGTCCGCACCCCTGGGATCCCTTCATTCCTCGTTCCTGGAGCCTTCTCCACTCCTCTTCCTTCCTTCTCCCTCTTCCAGGCCTGGGCCTCTGTTACTAGGCCCGCCTCCGGAGCAGAGCTCATGCAGAGCCCCTGCTCCCTGTCACTTCTGCTCAGACTTCTCTGCACTGAACTAAGATGGTGCCCACCTTTTATACTCCCTTCTCAATGCACCCAGGAACTGCTTCCTCCCTGCTCCTGCACTACAGGGTTCCCCTTCCTCAGTGTTCCCTCCCCCCACTCCAGCCAGGGACAGGGACTGTCGTGCCCATCTCAGGGGCATATTGGTCGCCCTGCCCCACGGCAATGTGGTGTAATGCATGCAGGTGTCGGGTCCTGATCCACACTCCATCCTTACCTGAGAGTGAGATATCACACATCTGGGTGAGGTGCAATACGTCTGTAGCAACCGAGCCCTCAGGGTGCTACAGTTCCATTTATCTTCAGCCTAGGTGACGTATTGCGATACAGGGCCGTGATTTTGGCTATAAAAGGGTCCCCTAGACCCCTACCCCAAGCTTTTTAAGAGAATCATATATGGCGTGCCAGGAGACTCTATGGAATGCTTTCTCAGCATCCAACGAGAGTATCTAATTACAAATTTTTAACTGCATCTAGCCCAGGAAATACTTTGTGCCTAGTAGCAGTGTCTGCTAGTCAGCGGATTATCCCGGCTGTTAAGCAAGCTACACCACCTGTAGTTTAGACACTTAATTTTTTCAAAGGAAATGATTCGGGACCATGGGATACTTAGTGAAGAGCATCAGGAGGCACCCCAAGGCATAGGGGCTGGGACTGGCATTAGGATGCCTTGCGGTGGACAGCCGAGCTCGATCCTTATAAAAGCTTTTTAACTGCAGCAGCTTTAGTGGACGCTACTGGAGCTGGAATTACGCGGCTGCTGGCATGAGACTTGCCCTCCAATAGATCCTTGTAAATGGATTTAAAGTGTATTCATTCAAATTAGAGAGACAATTTAAATTAAAAAGCTTAGAGCTGCCTCCACCACAGGGGGCTCGCTCGACCCACCAGCGGACAGGCACCAGTATTGGGAGAGGGGGGCTGGCCGTCAGGGTTCACCGCGGCTCTGGCACAAACCCGGCGACACGGAGGTGGCACGGGCAGGAGCGGACTGGCCGTGTCGGCTTCTCACTTTTTGGATTTTAGAAGGGCATGACATGCCTATATCTGTGTCTCCCCCTCCTTTTACTCCTCCACCTCTTTTCTTTTCGCATGACTATATGTACTTGTCACTTTTCCATGTGTTAGTTATGGCTTCTGAGCAGTTTGTCAGCTTTTGGACACCTTTGAAGGTGTTTTCTATGTGTTTCTATGTGTTTTTGTTTGCCTGCCATTGGTTTTAACGGTGTTCGAAGGTGTTCGACGAACAGTTCGATGAACAGTTGCATTGACAAGGAAGTATAAAAGGTGGGCACCATCTTAGTTCAGTGCAGAGAAGTCTGAGCAGAAGTGACAGGGAGCAGGGGCTCTGCATGAGCTCTGCTCCGGAGGCGGGCCTAGTAACAGAGGCCCAGGCCTGGAAAAGGGAGAAGAAAGGAAGAGGAGCGGAGAAGGCTCCAGGAACGAGGAACGAAGGGATCCCAGGGGTGCGGACGGGCGATTCGCCACCGCACGCCCGAATCCACCTGCGTGGAGGGGTCAGGCCAAAGGGGGAGACCGGTCCCCGAAACTAGTGGAGGCGGGAAATGACCCTCAGCTAGAAACCGGAGGCTGTGACATTTTATGTGGCGCAGCCCCTCGCTACACCCGCTAGGAAGGCACCACATAGGGTCAGGAAAACTGGCGCCAAGTTTACCAAGAGGAGGCCCGAGGCAGCCGGACAGAAGCGTTGGTAAGAAAGGCCAGACAAAGGACACACAAAGGGGGTCCTGTGAAGCACTCCAAAGTTATCTGGGAGTTGTCTGAGCCCTTCACCTGGTAAGCACAGTATGACATGGGCAGCCGTTACCTGCAGAAGTGGTCTGGATAATAAGAACTGTGAGTAAAGGCCCTGGACTGCATCACTGACTCCGTGTCGTTACTGCTGCTGCCCTGCACCATCACCCCCATCCTCCGCATACACTGCCCTGAGGCTATACTCCTCCCGTGGGGAGTTATGCTACGCTCTGCTGCACCCACAACACCAGCCTCAGCGGTCTGCCCTGCAGCGGCGGTTCACTCTGACCGCAATCCACGGGTTGCGTAGTCGGACATTTAAACATCAAAACCACATAAATAGTTCCGCCACTGGTTTGACCGCCCTGAGCCACGGAACCGGGTCACCGCCACCGAGACTACAACCACCAGCATCCACCAAAAAGGGTCCGGCTCCGGGTGTCCCAAGGCCCAGGGGGTGCGTCAGAACATTTTCATCACCTTTCATAATCACCAATGGGACAAGGCAGGGATGTCCTCTGTCCCCTCTCTTATACATCCTAGTGACGGAGCACCTGCTCTCATCAATTCGCTATAACCCCAATATTAGGTGGATTGAGGTGGCAGGCACCGAGTACAAGTGCTCTCTATTTGCTGATGATGTCCTAGTATATATCACTCAATCACATATATCCATCCCTGCTGTTATGGCTGAAATAGATCACTTTGTTACATGGTCAAATTTTAAAATCAATGCAGCGAAGTCTGAGGCCCTCGATGTCTCCCTCCCAAAATCCATACAGGATTCCATCCAGTCCAACTTTCCCTTTGCCTGGCCCTCACAGGATATCAAATACTTAGGAATTCCTATTCATAGAGACCTCTCCCGTCTATGTTATCTTAATTTTGGGCCCTTTATTGAACAACTCCATACAGACCACGGTTGGCAAGTTAGAACTGTAAGATTCACTACGTGAACCACTGGTGTTTTGTGGAAAAGCACATGTACACTGTGTTCCAAATTATTATGCAAAAAGTGTTTAGGAGTGATAAGGGAAGAATTTGTTTGTTTGTCAGTTAAAGTCATTGATGGTGATGTGTGTCAGGGCTCTTTATATCACTGTAAGCAATTGCAGACACCTGTGCTAATTAGTTTGTGTCCAATGAAAGGCAAGACTACTTAAGAAGGCTGTCCCACATTATTAAGCAGCCTACATTTTCTGCCAAACTGGGAAAGAAAAAGGATGTGTCGGCTGCTGAGAAGCAACAAATTGTGGAGTGTTTATGTCAAGGCATGACTACAATCAACATTGTGCGATGATCAGGATGAAGTGTCTTGGCAATCAAGAAGTATGTAGCTGATTCACAGTACACACGTGTGCATGCTGATAAGGGCAAATTGAGGACTCTTTCCTACAGGCAATTAAGTCAGGTTAAAAGAGCAGCGGCAAAAAAGCCTTGTCATAGCAGCAGACAAGTTTTTGAAGCTGCTGGTGCCTCCAACGTCCCCCGAACAACAAGATGCAGGGTCCTTCAGAGGTTTGCAGCTGTGCGTACGCCATCCTGTCGACCTCCTCTATCCACTTCACATAAGCAGAAACGCCTCCAGTGGGCCAAACATTACATGAAGACTGATTTCAAAACTGTTTTGTTCATGGATGAGTGCCATGCAACGCTCGATGGTCCAGATGGATGGAGTGGAGGATGGCTGGTTGATGGACACCCCATGCAAACACGGCTACAGCGCCAACAAGGAGGAGGTGGAGTAATGTTTTGGGCTGGAATCATGGGGAGAGAGATTGTCGGCCCCTTTAGGATCCCTGAAGGGGTAAATATGAACTCCATAATGTATGTGGAGTTCCTCAAACAGCACTTCCTGCCATGGTTCAAGAAGAAGAACCGTGTATTCCACAGCAAGATCATTTTTATGCATGATAATGCACCGTCTCATGCTGCACATAACACATCTGCATCTCTGGCTGATATGGGCATAAAAGGGGACAAACTTATGCTGTGACCCCCATGCTCCCCTGACCTCTACCCCATTCAGAACCGCTGGAGCATCATCAAAAGGAGTGTCAATGATAGCGGGAGGCAGTTCACATCTAAGCAACAGCTCTGGGAGGGTATTCTGTCCTCATGCAAAACAATTGGAAGCAGAAACCATCCAAAACCTGACAAATTCAATGGACGAGAGAGTTCAGAAGCTCCTTTCGAACAAGGGGTCCTATGTGCAAATGTAACATCACCTAGAATAAAGTTTTGAGTTGAAAACTGTTTGATTTCAGTTTCTAATAACCTGCTAATGCTTATAATTTCAAAAATGACCATTTTTTTGGTCTTTATTAAAATGAAAAGGTTGATCGAAGAGTGTGGGGGATCTAAGAGTGTGGCAACCCAGTAGTCAGGAATACTTCGAATTCTGACAATCCAAGGGTCATGTTGCAGGTAGTGCAGCAAGAAGGCACTTATGTGTCTTGCGCATCTCGGAGACCCAAAATTATTTTCCGGGCTAGATGCAGCTAAAAATTATTATTAATTTTAAATCTGGTGGAGCTTAGTATAGATGGCCTAATAGAATCAGTGCTGCACACTGCTACAAAGCCCAAATTATTTTCCAGCCAAGATGCAGATAAACATGATTAGTAATTTGAAAGCTTAAAACGGTTGGTGAGGTGATTTTAACCAATCATTAAGCTTTTACTCTCCCCAGGATGACACAGGGGTAGAAAAGTAATTTCGGATCCATGATTTATTCATCTTTATGAACGTGAGTCTGTCTACATTATCAGTGGAGAGCCGCGTGCGCTTATCTGTCAGCACACCACAGCAGCTCTGAACACACGTTCAGACAGAACGCTGGCTGCGGGGCATGACAAGATCTCCAAGGCGTAAGTGGCTAGCTCCGGCCATTTATCCAGATTGGAAGCCCAAAAAGAGCAAGGGTCCAGTGACACAGTCATGGCTTCAATGTTTACTTGGAGATACTCCTGTACCATCGTCTCTAGGCGTTGACTATGTGTCAGACTTCTTGTCTCCTGTGGCCTTGCAAAGGATGGGCTAAAAAAGTGGTGAAATGATTCCGCAAAATTGATGTTACCAGCAGATACTGTGTTTCTGTTACGATTTGAGTGCTGAACACTCGAAGGTCCCACGGTTGGCAAGTTGGAACTGTGAGATTCACTACGTGCACCACTGGTGTTTTGTGGAAAAGCACATGTAAGATTCTGCAACAGTCTCTGCTGATACTCCTGCATGCATGCATCCCTTTCTATGGCAGGAATAATTTCTGCAAATTTACTTTTGTACCGGGGATCTAACAGTGTGGCAACCCAGTAGTCAGGATTATTTCTAATTCTCACAATTCGAGGGTCATGTTGCAGGTAATGCAGCAAGAAGGCACTCATGTGTCTTGAGCATCCAGGAGCACCAAGTCCCTGTTGTGTTGGTGGCAAGGTAACAATCATGCTTCCTTCCTCTGTCCTCTCCCCCCAACCTCGCACAACAGAAATGTGATCAAGGTCTCCCTCATCTGATGAGTCTTCCATCAGTTCGTCCTCCACTTCTTCCTGGGCTCCTGCACCTTCCTCACTAGTTTGGCTGCTACCATGCGCCCTGGTAAAACCATCTCCCCCACCCTCACATGCCTGCCGCCTTGGTGCTGCCGACCGTCTGGACCTTGCAGATGTTAGCCCTTCTGCATACAACTCCTCCGCCTCTACTTCCTCCACCTCCTCTTGTGCCACCACCTGACTCCGAATTCTGTTTAACATGTGCTCCAGCATGTAAATCACCGGAATAGTCATGCTGATAATGGCATCGTCAGCACTAAACATCTTCGTCGCCATTTCAAAACTGTGCAGAAGGGTGCATAGGTCCCTGATCTGAGACCACTCCTCCAGCGTGATTTGCCCCACCTCTGGATCTCGTTGGCCCAGGCTATACGTCAGAACGTATTGCACCAGGGCTTGTCGGTGCTGCCACAGTTGCTGCAACATGTGCAGAGTTGAATTCCACTGGGTAGGCACATCGCATTTTAGCCGGTGAAGTGGCAGGCCCAACGACTGCTGTAGAGATGTAAGTCGCTGAGCTGCGGGATGCGAACGGCGGAAGTGAGCACACAGCGACCGTGCCCTCTGCAGAAGGCCATCTAGTCCGGGATAGTGGGCTAAAAATTGCTGGACAACCAGGTTCAACACGTGAGCCATACAAGGCACGTGTGTGACATTGCCCCGGCGAAGGGCCGCACCCAGGTTTGCAGCATTGTCGCACACGGCCTTCCCTGGTTTCAGGTCCAGTGGAGACAACCATTCATGAAATTGGTTCTCCAGAGCTGACCACAACTCCTCAGCTGTGTGACTCACATTTCCCAGACATTTCAAAGTAAAAACCGCCTGATGACGTTGAGCCCTACTTCCAGCATAGTAAGGAGGTGTGCAGGATCCCTTCTGCGCAGTTAGAAAGCTTGTGGCATGACCAGACAGGCTTTGGGTGCAGGTGGAGGACCGAGAGGAGGTTGAGGAGGCAGAAGCAGTGGAGGAACTTTGAGATAAAGAGGATTGACGCACAACTCGTGGGGACGGCAAGACTTGGACAGCAGCCCCTTGTCCTGCTGTCACCATAGTTACCCAGTGCCCAGTCAGCGACATGTAACGCCCCTGTCCATGCCTACTCGTCCAAGTGTCTGTTGTGAAATGCACCCTGTCACACACAGAGTTTTTCAAAGAAGCGGTGATGTTGTGTGCGACATGCTGGTGGAGCGCAGGCACACCTTTCTTTGAGAAGTAGTGCCGACTGGGCATCTGGTACTGGGGCACTGCGACGGACATAAGGTCTCGAGAATCCACTGTATCCACCAGGCAGAAAGGCAGCATTTCTGTAGCCAAGAGCTTGCAGATGGTGAAATTCAACCTCTTAGCTTTCTAATGGCTAGGAGGAAATGGTCTTTTACTTGTGCACATCTGAGGGCCCGAGGGCTGGCTATTGTGCTTAGACAGGGTTGATAAGGGTGTCCCCGGCAAACTGCCGGTCTGTGAGGAAGATGCAGGCAGACATGTTAGGTTGCCTTGATCCAAAGGTGGTGCTATCGATGTCGGACAGCGCTCAACACCAGCTGGTGTTACCACCTCCAAAGAAAATGATGACCTGCCAATCACGCTGGTTGTTGCGGGTAAAGAGGTGGCAGGTCTGCGTCCCAAAACCGGTGTGACTGCTGTCCCCCCAGTCACAGAGGATGAAGAGGCCGCGGATGCACAAGATATGGCAGACGGTGGTTGGCCCGGCCGGCTAGGCCGCATTGTAGCACAGTGAGCTTCCCACTGCAACTTATGCTTCATGTCCATGTGCCGGTTCATGCATGAAGTACTCAAACTATGTATTTTTTGGCCTCTACTTAGCTTTTGCTGACAAATGTTACAGATAACACGAGTTGGGTCATCTTTATCGATCTGAAAAAATGCCCAGGCTATGCAAGGCTTAGCACCCATGCGACCTGAAGAGCCACCACGACTTGTGGTGAGAGGCAGAGTTGTGTTTGAGGATGCAGTTGTTGACGTGCTTCCAGTACTACGTCTCTGTCCAAAAAGGCGCAACCTGACCTCGTCGTCACTAGCATTCTCCTCCACCTCCTCTGCTGACCTCATCTCTTGGCTGACTGTGGGTTGACAGTAAGTGGGATCTCCAAACTCATCATCATCACCCTGTGCTTTATCACACCCGTCGTCGTCAGAGCCAACCTGTTCCTGCCCTGACAAAAAACTAAAGTTGTCGCTCCAATCAGGTATTTGAGTCTCATCATCGTCTTCCTCATTGTCTCCACCAACATGAGATACAGTTTGGGAATGAGGGTCTACATTATGGTCAGAACCTTCAGCGTCTGGTCCTGGATCCGACTCATAAAGATTCTGGGCATCAGTGCAGATCATTTCCTCGTCTGGATTCACAGAAGCGCTGGAGCCGACCTCTGATTCCCAGGCTATAGTATGAGTAAACAGCTCTGCAGACTCAACCATCTGTTCTACCTCATACTCAGACGGGCAGCTGGAGATTTGGGAGCTGTGAGGAAGCAAGTGTGATTGGGGTGACACCTTTGAGGACTGGAGTATTTGTTATGTTGAAGTTGATGTGGAGGAGAGCCCACTTAAAGGAACACTTGATATCCGTTGAAGCACCTGCTGTTTTTGTGCCTCATCTGGAATTTGTAGCGATTTTAGTTTGGCTGGAAGATCGTCTTTCTTCTGCAGATGTTACTGTTGCTTTAACACCTACCCCACGGACACAACCTTTTTTCCCCTTCCCAACACGCCTATTCCCCTTTCCACCAGCAGCAGGCCTTTTTCCACTCATTTTGGTGGTTAACTAATTCACAACTCTTGAGTTGTTTGCACAAAAAAACAATGGTTGGGAACCGAGCAGAGCTGAGTGGCCAAACTGTGGTATTAGGCCAAAACTATTGGCTGGGTTAGATGCAGAAAAAAATTATATTCAATTTGCAACCTGATGGAGGTCAGTATAGATGGACTAATAGAATAAGTCCCACACACTGCTAGAAGCCCAAATATTTTTTCAGAGCTAGATGCAGAAAAAAATAATTTTTAATTTGCAATCTGATGGAGGTCAGTATAGATGGACTAATAGACCAAGTCCCACACACTGCTAGAAGCCCAAATATTTTTTTAGAGCTAGATGCAGAAAAAAATTATATTCAATTTGCAACCTGATGGAGGTCAGTATAGATGGACTAATAGACCAAGACCCACACACTGCTAGAAGCCCAAATATTTTTTCAGAGCTAGATGCAGAAAAAAAATATATTGAATTTGCAACCTGATGTAGGTCAGTATAGATGGACTAATAGACCCAGTCCACACACTGCTAGAAGCCCAAATATTTTTTCAGAGCTAGATGCAGAAAAAAATTATTTTTAATTTGCAACCTGATGGAGGTCAGTATAGATGGACTAATAGACCAAGTCCCACACACTGCTAGAAGCCCAAATATTTTTTCAGAGCTAGATGCAGAAAAAAATTATATTCACTTTGCAACCTGATGGAGGTCAGTATAGATGGACTAATAGACCAAGTCCCACACACTGCTAGAAGCCCAAATATTTTTTCAGAGCTAGATGCAGAAAAAAATTATATTGAATTTGCAACCTGATGGAGGTCAGTATAGATGGACTAATAGACCAAGTCCCACACACTGATAGAAGCCCAAATATTTTTTCAGAGCTAGATGCAGAAAAAAATTATATTGAATTTGCAACCTGATGGAGGTCAGTATAGATGGACTAATAGACCAAGTCCCACACACTGCTAGAAGCCCAAATATTTTTTCAGAGCTAGATGCAGAAAAAAAAAAAAAATTAATTTGCAACCTGATGGAGGTCAGTATAGATGGACTAATAGACCAAGTCCCACACACTGCTAGAAGCCCAAATATTTTTTCAGAGCTAGATGCAGAAAAAAAATATTTTTAATTTGCAACCTGATGGAGGTCAGTATAGATGGACTAATAGACCAAGTCCCACACACTGCTAGAAGCCCAAATATTTTTTCAGAGCTAGATGCAGAAAAAAATTATATTCAATTTGCAACCTGATGGAGGTCAGTATAGATGGACTAATAGACCAAGTCCCACACACTGCTAGAAGCCCAAATATTTTTTCAGAGCTAGATGGAGAAAAAAATTATATTCAATTTGCAACCTGATGGAGGTCAGTATAGATGGACGAATAGAACAAGTCCCAGACACTGCTAGAAGCCCAAATATTTTTTCAGAGCTAGATGCAGAAAAAAATTATATTGAATTTGCAACCTGATGGAGGTCAGTATAGATGGACTAATAGAACAAGTCACACACACTGCTAGAAGCCCAAATATTTTTTCAGAGCTAGATGCAGAAAAAAATTATATTCAATTTGCAACCTGATGGAGGTCAGTATAGATGGACTAATAGAACAAGTCCCACACACTGCTAGAAGCCCAAATATTTTTTCAGAGCTAGATGCAGAAAAAAAATATTTTTAATTTGCAACCTGATGGAGGTCAGTATAGATGGACTAATAGACCAAGTCCCACACACTGCTAGAAGCCCAAAAATTTTTTCAGAGCTAGATGCAGAAAAAAATTATATTCAATTTGCAACCTGATGGAGGTCAGTATAGATGGACTAATAGAACAAGTCCCACACACTGCTAGAAGCCCAAATATTTTTTCAGAGCTAGATGCAAAAAAAAATTATATTCAATTTGCAACCTGATGGAGGTCAGTATAGATGGACTAATAGAACAAGTCCCACACACTGCTAGAAGCCCAAATATTTTTTCAGAGCTAGATGCAGAAAAAAATTATATTGAATTTGCAACCTGATGGGGGTCAGTATAGATGGACTAATAGAACAAGTCCCACACACTGCTAGAAGCCCAAATATTTTTTCAGAGCTAGATGCAGAAAAAAATTATATTGAATTTGCAGTCTGATGGAGGTCAGTATAGATGGACTAATAGAACAAGTCCCACACACTGTTAGAAGCCCAAATATTTTTTCAGAGCTAGATGCATAAAAAAATTATATTCAATTTGCAACCTTATGGAGGTCAGTATAGATTGACTAATAGAATGATGCTATGCCCAAAAGGTTTTACTTCACTAGGTGCAGTAAAAAAAATGGTATTCTATGCACAGGTGGTGTAGCTTGCAACACAGATAGGCTACTCCACTGACTAACACACTCTGCAATAGGCCAAAAAGGATTAGCTTTGATAGATTTAGCCAAATGCTGTGAAAAAAACTTGCACAGCACTGGCACAGACCTGCCTGGCAAAAACTGATAGGAACTGATGTAACTTAGTCCTGAAAAGGACTGCAATTACAATTAGTCTTTACTCCCAACCTATCTATTTAATAGCACAGACCTGCCTGATAAAAGTCGTAGGAAATGCTGTAACCTAGTCCATAAAAGAACTGCAATCACAACTGTTCCCTACTCCCAAGCTATCTGTAGATTTGTGCGAAAATTGGCTTTAAATTAACAAGGTATAGCGCACACAGCAACAGCGGTTCCGTCTAACACGCAGCTGCAGCAGTGAGAAAATGGTGGTGACGGGGAAAATGGCTTGGTCTTATAGGGCAAGGACATGTGACATACACTGCCAATGACACATGCCCTTGCTTGTGTGAAAAAAAAGCAGTTCGCTCCGTGTGTGCGCTGCTGATAGGCTGACAGATTGCACCTCCCCACTGTAAATGCGGGAAAGAGAAAAAAAAATGGAGATCTTCATTATTCCTGCAGAGATCCATCCCCTGCCCCTCCCCCCGCCCCGCTGAACACTCAAACTGCGTATTAGCATTAATTTTCATCATTACTGAGTAAAAATCCAGTTATGATTTTGGTGCACGAACAGTTATCGAACATAACCTCGAACAGCCGAATTTTTTTCAAATTGTTCGTGTTCGCCGAACGGCTCGAACACCGCCCAAAACAGCTCGAATTTGAGATTGGCGAACAGTTCGAGGCGAACAACGCTCATCTCTAATGTAGAGTCCATCCATTCACCTTTTTTGCGTCGCAGAAAGACACGGTGGTTGGAACCAAAGATCTCAAATTTGGACTCATCAGACCAAAGCACAGATTTCCACTGGTCTGATGTCCATTCCTTGTGTTCTTTAGCCCAAACAAGTCTCTTCTGCTTGTTGCCTGTCCTTAGCAGTGTTTTCCTAGCAGCTATTTTACCATGAAGGCCTGCTGCACAAAGTCTCCTCTTAACAGTTGTTGAAGAGATGTGTCTGCTGCTAGAACTCTGTGTTGCATTGACCTGGTCTCTAATCTGAGCTGCTGTTAACCTGCGATTTCTGAGGCTGGTGACTCGGATAAACTTATCCTCAGAAGCAGAGGTGACTCTTTGTCTTCCTTTTCTGGGGCGGTCCTCATGTGAGCCAGTTTCTTTGTAGCGCTTGATGGTTTTTGCAACTGCACTTGGGGACACTTTCAAAGTTTTCCCAATTTTTCGGACTGACTGACCTTCATTTCTTAAAGTAATGATGGCCACTCGTTTTTTTTACTTAGCTGCTTTTTTCTTGCCATAATACTAATTCTAACCGTCTATTCAGTAGGACTATCAGCTGTGTATCCACCAGACCTCTGCACAACACAACTGATGGTCCAAACCCAATTTATAAGGCAAGAAATCCCACTTATTAAACCTGACAGGGCACACCTGTGAAGTGAAAACCATTTCTGGTGACTACCTCTTGAAGCTCATCAAGAGAATGCCAAGAGTGTGCAAAGCAGTCATCAAAGCAAAAGGTGGCTACTTTGAAGAACCTAGAATATAAGACATATTTTCAGTTGTTTCACACTTTTTTGTTAAGTATATAATTCCACATGTGTTAATTCATAGTTTTGATGCCTTCAGTGTGAATGTACAATTTTCATAGTCATGAAAATACAGAAAAATCTTTAAATGGGAAGGTGTGTCCAAACTTTTGGTTTGTACTGTATGTCCCCAATCTCCTCTGCAAGGCACAAAATAGGCCTTTTATTACACCCACATACAATGCGGTCCGGTCCTAAGGGCGTCTCTGGTCTTGATCTGGCTCCTCCTCTCTTCCCACAATCACCGTCCTCCTTCCTTTTTTCATGTGGATGATGCATCCTACAGTCATGGCCAAAAGTTTTGAGAATGACACCAAAATTATATTTTCACATGATCTGCTGGCCTGTGATTTTTATTAGTGTTTGTCTGATGTTTATATCACATACAGAAATATAATTGCAATCATATTATGAGTACCAATAGGTTATATTGACAGTTAGAATGAGTTAATGCAGCAAGTCAATATTTGCAGTGTTGCCCCTTCTTCTTCAAGACCTCTGTAATTCTCCCTGGCATGCTCTCAATCAACTTTTGGACCACATCCTGACTGATAGCAGTCCATTCTTGCATAATCAATGCTTGCATTTTGCCAGAATTTGTTGTTTTTTGTTTGTCCACCCGTCTCTTGATGATTGACCACAAGTTCTCAATGGGATTAAGATCTGGGGAGTTTCCAGGCCATGGACCCAAAATCTCTATGTTTTGTTCCATGAGCCATTTAGTTATCACCTTTGCTTTATGGCAAGGTGCTCCATCATGCTGGAAAAGGCATTGTTGGGCGACAAAACTGCTCTTGGATGGTTGGGAGAAGTTGCTCTTGGAGGACATTCTGGTACCATTCATTATTCATGGCTGTGTTTTTAGGCAAGACTGTGAGTGAGCCGAATCCCTTGGCTGAGAAGCAACCCCACACATGAATGGTTTCAGGATGCTTTACAGTTGGCATGAGACAAGACTGGTGGTAGCGCTCACCTCTTCTTCTCCGAATAAGCTGTTTTCCAGATGTCCCAAACAATCGAAAAGGGGATTCATCAGAGAAAATGACTTTGCCCCAGTCCTCAACAGTCCACTCCCTGTACCTTTTGCAGAATATCAGTCGGTCCCTGATGTTTTTTCTGGAGAGAAGTGGCTTCTTTGCTGCCCTCCTTGAAACCAGCCCTTGCTCAAAGAGTCTCCGCCTCACAGTGCGTGCAGAAGCACTCACACCAGCCTGCTGCCATTCCTGAGCAAGCTCGGCACTACTGGTAGTCCGATCCCGCAGCTGAAACAGTTTTAAGATATGGTCCTGGTGCTTGCTGGTCTTTATTGGGCGCCCTGGAGCCTTTTTGACAACAATGGAAGCTCTCTCCTTGAAGTTCTTGATGATGCGATAGATTGTTGACTGAGGTGCAATCTTTGTAGCTGCGTTACTCTTCCCTGTTGGGCCATTTTTGTGCAGTGCAATGATGGCTGCACATGTTTCTTTAGAGATAACCATGGTTAACTGAAGAGAAACAATGATACCAAGAACCTGCCTCCTTTTAAAGTGTCCAGTGATGTCATTCTTACTTAATCATGACTGATTGATCGCCAGCCCTGTCCTCATCAACACCCACACCTGTGTTAATGGATCAATCACTAAAACGACGTTAGCTGCTCCTTTTAAGGCAGGACTGCAATGATGTTGAAATGTGTTTTGGGGGTTAAAGTTCATTTTCTGGGCAAACATTGACTTTGCAAGCACAGTAATTGCTGTTAAGCTGATCACTCTTTGACATTCAGGAGTATATGCAAATTGCCATTACAAAAAATGAAGCAGTAAACTCTGGAAAAATTACTATTTGTCTCATTCTCAATACTTTTGGCCATGACTGTACATCATTCACACAGTATCCTCCACCAGTCTTCTGTGCAGGCGCACTTCTTACTGCCCTGCTGAGGACAGCGCAAAGCACTGTAGTGCGCATGCGCTTAAAAAGGCAAGGCGCACCGATGACTTGGAAGTAAAGCCGACAGAGGCACATTACAGCGCTTTACTCTGCCCTCAGCATGGCAGAGAGAAGTGCGCCTGTGCAGGAGCACAATGGAGGGACACTGTGTGGATGACGTAGGATGCAACATCCACATGAAGCAAGCAGGAGGCAGGTGATTGTACGAGAAGAGGAGCCAGATCAAGTCCAGAGGTGCCCATCGGACTGGACCACACTGTATGTGGGTATAATAAAAGGTCTTCTTTGTGATATGCAGACAGGATTGGGGACTCACATACAGCTTACTAGAATGCAGTGGAAGAGGCATTAAAGGGAATCTGTCACCCCCTGGGACGTAACTAACCTATTAATATGGGCATATAGGTGATAGAAATGTAAATCTATTCAAACCTTTATGTCTCATATTAATAGTTTTGATGTTTTGAAATCTTATATTATGACTTTATGGTAATGATTGCTCCAGGCCCGGGGGCGCATAAGGAATCCCGCTTCCTCTCTTTATTATCATAGTACCCCTCTCACCTGCACGTCACAGTGTCTTGTTGCGGTGCTGTAATCTCGCACCTGTGCTTTGAAATCCCTCCACAATCCTTCCTCCCTCCCACGAGTCTCCGTGACTCACCAGCGCCTGCGCAGGAGATCACAAACTAGTTTATTCCATGATCTTCTGCACAGGCACCGCCAGTGACGCGCTTGCGCAGAAGATCACGCAATACACTAGTCTGTGATCTTCTGCGCAGGCGCCAGTGAGTCACGGAGACTCATGGAAAGGAGAGAGGGAGGGAGGATCGTGGAAGGATTTCAACGCACAGGTGAGAGATTACAGTGCCGCAATAGGACTCTGTGACGTGCAGGGAAGGGTGGTAATATGATAATAAATAGAGGAGGTGGGGATTCCTTACGGGCCCCAGGGCCTGAAGCAATCATTACCATGTAGTCATAATATAAGATTTCAAAACTATTAATATGAGGCATACAGGTATGAATAGATTTACATTTCTAGTACCAGTATGCCCATATTAATAGGTTAGCTACATCCCAGGGGGTGACAGATTCCCTTTAAAGGTGGTGGACATTCTTAATGTTTGAACATTTTAGCATATATTTCTTATTATGGAGTAAACATGAGTGTTAAACACCATGGTATTTTAAAAGTTCTGACTTATACGGATGGGGTTATATCAGATATGTATATTTTATTTTGTGCTTATTTTTATGTAGCAAAACAGGTAATAATGAGGGAAATTTAAAAAAAAAATAAAAATCTATTTTTGCATTTTTTGGGGGATTTTCCATGCATATGCAGTATATGTGTGTATATATATATATTTATATATATTGTAATGCAGCGGCTTGCGGCATTACGGTAATGGTCTAGGATGTGTTTTGGCTGACCATGTACTTCCCCCTCAGGTGACTCGTCACATGACTGTGACATAGCACAGGTCCTGTGCACACACAATGTCTGATCACATGACTGTGACATCAGCACAGGTCCTGTGTGCGTTGGAAGATATATAAACCCTGGTAGTTTTGAGACGGGGTGTGTAAGGCGTGAGGCCTGTTCCCGTGTGGGACACTGCTAGAGTGAGAGGCTTAGTGAGGCCTATTGAAGCCTGGTGAAACCTGAAAGGTGGATGCTGGATCCTTAGGTGTAAGCGATTACAGTAGCCTTGGAGGGCCAGAGGCTTGGAAGCCTGGTGAAGCCTGAAAGGCGGAGGCTGGATCCTTAGGTTTAAAGCGATCCCAGTAGCCTTGGAGGGCCAGAGACTTGGAAGGCAAGAGTCCTGGAAGGCAAAGGCTGGATGTTAGGTGAGAAAGCATACCAGTAGCCTTTGAAGGAACGAGGGCTGGAGACCCCCATCTGGGAAGCCGTAAAGCCACAGTGGTGGCAGAACAAACCTGAAGCAGCTAAAACCCGGCAAAGGTAAAAACACTGATTGATGTGGACATTTATGTTGTTGCCTTGCTGAGGGCTGTATCTGGAGCCAAGTGGGCCTGTCTGCCACTTGAAAGGCTCCTGGACATTACACTGTGTGCCGAATTATTAGGCAAATGAGTAGTTTGATCACATGATACTTTTTATACATGTTGTCCTACTCCAAGCTGCATAGGCTTGAGAGCCAACTACCAATTAAGTAAATCTGGTGATGTGCATCACTGTAATGAGGAGGGGTGTTGACTAATGACATCAACACCCTATATAAGGTGTGCTTAATTATTAAGCAACTTCCTTTCCTTTGGCAAAATGGGTCAGAAGAGAGATTTGATGGGCTCTGAAAAGTCCAAAATTGTGGGATGTCTTGCAGAGGGATGCAGCAGTCTTGAAATTTCCAAACTTTTGAAGCGTGATCACTGAACAATCAAGCGTTTCAAGGCAAATAGCCAACAGGGTCGCAAGAAGAGTGTTGTCCAAAAAAGGCGCAAAATAACTGCCCATGAATTGAGGAAAATCAAGCGTGAAGCTGCCAAGATGCCATTCGCCACCAGTTTTGCCATATTTTAGAGCTGCAACGTTACTGGAGTATCAAAAAGCACAAGGTGTGTGATACTCAGGGACATGGCCAAGGTAAGGAAGGCTGAAAAACGACCACCTTTGAATAAGAAACATAAGATAAAACGTCAAGAATGGGCCAAGAAATATCTTAAGACTGATTTTTCAAAGGTTTTATGGACTGATGAAATGAGAGTGACTCTTGATGGGCCAGATGGATGGGCCAGAGGCTGGATCAGTAAAGGGCAGAGAGCTCCACTCCGACTCAGATGCCAGCAAGGTGGAAGTGGGGTACTGGTATGGGCTGGTATCATCAAAGATGATCTTGTGGGACCTTTTTGGGTTGAGGATGGAGTGAAGCTCAACTCCCAGACCTACTGCCAGTTTCTGGAAGACAACTTCTTCAAGCAGTGGTACAGGAAGAAGTCGGTATCGTTCAAGAAAAACATGATTTTCATGCAGGACAATGCTCCATCACATGCATCCAACTACTCCACAGCGTTGACATTGCCCCCTTGTTCACCTGATCTGAACCCCATAGAGAACCTGTGGTCAGTCATAAAATGTGAGATCTACAGGGAGGGAAAACAGTACACCTCTCGGAACAGTGTCTGGGAGGCTGTGGTGGCTGCTGCACGCAATGTTGATCGAAAACAGATCAAGCAACTGACAGAATCTATGGATGGAAGGCTGTTGAGTGTCATCATAAAGAAAGGTGGCTATATTGATCACTAATTTTTTTAGTTTTTGTTTTTGCATGTCAGAAATGTTTATTTATAAATTTTGTGCATTGATATTGGTTTACCTGGTGAAAATAAACAAGTGAGATGGGATTATATTTGGTTTTTATTAAGTTGCCTAATAATTCGGCACATTAATAGTTACCTGCACAAACAGATATCCTCCTAAGATAGCCAAATCTAAAAAAAAAACACTCCAACTTCCAAAAATATTAAGCTTGGATATTTATGAGTCTTTTGGGTTGATTGAGAACATAGTTGTTGATCAATAATAAAAATAATCCTCTAAAATACAACTTGCCTAATAATTCGGCACACAGTGTATATGTAATATGTCGGCGAGCCACTGAGTTGGACTCGGTTATAGCAGTTATGAAGTAAAATAAACTGCTGGATTGTGAAATAATGGAAAACGTGGCTGGTGTGCTTTAATTGACACTGTGCAGCGAGTGTCCCCCAGTATGATGACTAGCGCTGCCTTACATATATATATATATATATATATATATATATATATATTGTGCTGGGGAGGGGACAGCATCTAAGGGGTTAAACTGCGTGAATCAGAGTTATCTCCAATCTCGGCAGTTGCAGGAAGATATTAGATATATAACACATTGCATATCTTTATGGTACGCCTATGTTATTCGATGAAGAGGACAAGATGGCAAAGAATTTTTAGTGAAGCCACCTGGTACCTTTGGCTTTTATCAGCCATTTATGCAGTGTGTCTGGTATGGCAGCTCGGCTATACTCACGTAAATGGGGCTGAGCTGCAAATCAGATGCACATCTAAAAAGAAATGACCAAGGTGTTGTGCAACTGTGCAACTGCATAAGAAATGTGGCTTCCAAACAGGGGGTGTCATATCCTCATTTATCTGATAGTAGTGGAAACCCCTTTAACTAAGGCCAGTAATTGGCTTCAGTGGTCACATGATTGATGGCTTTGATGACATCACCGCAGGACCAGTAGAGATCACCAGATCGGCAGCACTATACCTGTGGTGGATTGACTAGGTAAGTACGTAGTAGTAGTTTTACTATTTTAATACATTTCTTGGCGGAGTCCCCAGTTTTTGAAAATTTTGGAGAACACCTTTAACGCTGACATATCTGAAATGAATGGTATTTGTGCTGTTATATATAAATACATACAATATAGATGTGATAATCTATATGTAGCAAATATATCACATTTCACAATGGTTTCATATATCAAACACTCAAACGAATATTTATATCACTGTTATTTTTCTATTAGAGGTTGAGCAGAGCTGACTATCCTGGCGCTGCTTTCTTCTTACATGTAAATTGCTTTTATAAGAGGATCTACAGAAAGCCAGAAGGTGAATTCTGAGAGGTGTATTTTTCATGTTTTTCAATTTAACAAGAAAATGGCATTCATGGGAAAACAGTCCTCGTCTTTCCGTCTGCTCAATACAAGACATTTTCTAGCGCTGATAATGCAAGGGATTTTTTTAATGCGTATAATCTGCTTCTAGGCAATGATTCTTCTGAATGACAAAGTGGAGTGTCACATTTATCATTATAATGCACTTGGAACCTAAAGATTGTCATTTGTCAGTAAGATTGAATATGTCTTTAAATGGACTATAGGTTCCCAGGCTTATGCATGCCAGCATACCGATTACTAATAACTTGTGTGTCTGTATACATACAATTGTAACACTAGCCAACATGGTGGGAATGAGAACTGCCACCCTGCACAGATCGGATAGAGCACCATCGTTTACAAAGCTATTATAGGTATTTTTCTGCTTGGGGGACAAACTTTTGGCTAGCCGGGCAGTTTGCTGAATACTAACGGGGTGTAATATACACAATGTTATGATTCAGCTCTGCTACTCATTTCAAGCGATCATCACTTGACCTCAAGTATGCAACTTGCATATTTGCAGTGACGTGATGTGTAGATTCTTATCCACTCCTCTCAATATCCTATTGAGGGAACATGACGTCATGTAATGACTGCTCGAACTGGATAGTACATCTGAATCCTAACCAAGTGTAAATTACACACTCAAAACAAGGTGTATCTCATGCACCACTTCGTATTACACCACTTGGTACCGCCCCTCCACTAGGTTGTAAAAATTTCATGTACTACGAGAATCCAAGGCACCGGGTATCCTCCTTCCACAAAATATTTTTATTGACACCAGTGTACACACTGGAAAGTTACCGGTAGTGCACTGTATTATCTCGGCTTGACAAAGGCCCTGCGTGGCTGAAATGTTGCTAACTTTTCTGTGTGTACACTTGTGCCAATAAAAATATTTTTGTGGAAGAAGGATACTCGGTGTCTAGGATTCTTGGAGTACTTGTAAATTACACACTGTTAGTATTTGGCAAACTGCACTTTTTGCCAAAAGTTGCGTAGGATGGAAAACCTCTTTAAAAGGGAACCTGTTAGCAGGTATTTAGACCCCAAATTAATGTCATCACACTAAAAAGTGCTTGTAATGATTATTACTTCCATACCTTTATATTATACGTTTGTGTCGCTGTTGTCCTGTAATCCATTGGTGAATTTTTGTGCCAATGAGCTTGCAAGGGCAGATGCTTGGGATCTACTTATAGCTCTTCAGTCTTTCTCCCTTTTCTCCTTCCGGCACCAATCTCCTGCCAGTGGTTGACTGATGACTCTTCTCTGTGACCTGCCATCCCAGCTGACATTTCGCATAGGCAGGCACATTCATTCCCAGAGTCAGTGCATGTGCAGTAACTTCCTGACGATGTTGCGAGAGCCAAACCATCCACTTGCGCATGTACCGCTCACAGGAATGACAGTGCCTGCGTGAAATGTCAGCTAAGGTAGCAGGTCACAGAGAAGAGTGACCTGTCAATCACTGGCAGGAGGCCGTCACCAGTAGGTGAATGAGGGAGAGAGGCATGAGTGCAGGCCAGGCCATTGTACTTGTGAGTTCATTTGCATAAGAATTTGAAGATGGATTACGATACACCGGTGATAAAGATTTTTAATATAAAGGTATAGAATTAATCATCATTACAAGTACTGTACTGTGATGACATTACTTTGGAGTCTAAAAACCTGCTGACAGATTCCCTTAAAAGTAGTCATGTTGGTGGCCGCCACATCTATAAGATGTGCAACACCAGAACATGCAGGTTCTATATCTATCAATTTATTATTTTTTCTTAAAAGGAGTTATACAGGATTTTTAATTGATGGACTCCTCTTTATATTACGAGAAACAGCCACACTTGATTGGACATTCCCATTCACAATAAAGATATTGTGGTGCCAAGTGAATGTCATGGCCACTTCATTCCCGACTGTTCTTATTTGCAAACAGGTTCAGTGGGGATCTCAGTTGGCGGACCCCAATGATTATATATTTAAGCCCAGAAAAACATTTGAAATAGATATGGCATTTTCGAGGTGGGACCGACTTACCTTAAAGAGCACCTGTCAGCAAGATCGTGCTCAGTGAACTACATATACTGTCAGGTGGGTTGACGTTACACTTATTAAAATGATACCTTGGTTGATGAAATTCGTCCTATGGTTCTTGTGTAATCTTGACTTTCAGTTTGGAGATAATGATATGCTCGTTCTTCGGGGCGGCCTGTGGGGAGCTCAAAGTGGATTGCAAATGAACCCCTTCACACTCGAGAGATTTTTTGTTTTTTCCTCCACTTCTTCCAAGAGCCATAACTTTGTTATATATCTTTCCAAATAGGTGCTTGATTTTTGCGAGATGAGTTGTACTTTTGAATGACATCATTTATTTTATCATGTGATGCACTGATAAGCGGGGAAAAAAATCCTAGTACTTTGAAATTGCAAAAAAGTGCAATTTCATAATTGTTTTTTTTTTTTCCACTGTATGGTAAAATTGCCTTGGCTATATGATTTTCAAGGTCAGTATGAGTACGCAGATACCAAATATGTATATATTTTTTTATTTAATTGGCAAAAAAATGTGGACATTTGTAAGGAAATATTCTTTTGCTTTTATTGCCATTTTCCAAAACCGGTAATGTTTTCATTTTTCAGGATATGGGGCTGTGTGACAGCTTACTTTTTTGCATCCTGAGCTGACATTTACATTTACATTTACTGATATTGGTTTGGGGTTGATAGAATGTTTTGATCATCTCTTATTGCATTTTATTGCAATGTTGCAGTAGCCAAAAAACTGTAATTCTTGCATTCTTATTTTTTTTTCGATACGTTTACTGATCGGATTAATTTATTTTAGATTTTGATAAATAGGACTTTTATTATGCAGCAATACCAAATATGTGCATTTTTTTTGTTTTTTTATTGTTAATGCAGTAAAGGAGGGGTGATTTGAGCTTTTGTATTTTTTTATTTTTTAAAACTTTTTTTTCTCTCTTTACTGTTTTTAAGAGTCCTCTTAGGGGACTTGAAACTGCATATGTCTAATTGTTTGTGCTATACATAGCAGTGCATCACCATTGCTGTGTATAGCTAAACTCACAATCTCCTATGAACGCCAGCCTGGCTTTCACAGGAGGATCGTAATGACAGGCATGGGGGCATCAGAAGACCGCCAGCCATCATGACAACCCATCTGTGCCCCACGATCATGTCACAGGTGTCCCGATAGAGCATGGAACGACGCTCTCCCTGCCGGCACGTGGTAAATGCCTCTGTTAGAGATTGACATCGACATTTAAGAGGTTAACAGCCATGGGCGGAGAACCGCTCCACCCCCAGCTGTTAAACGCACATGATGGCTGATTAAATCAGGCGTCATGTGCGGGGGGGGGGGGGGAGGTGTCGGCTTGGTGTGCAAGCCCGCATCAAAGTCATGGACATGATTTTTGACCTAAATGTATGTCAATAGCCTTGAAGAAGTTAAGAGATAGATCATGCAGAGGAGTAACCGTGTGAATATGCAAAATACAAGCAATATAATGGCCATATATAGTGTTATTCTTCATGTACACACCCAGTAAAAATTATTGTGAAAAGTTAGTTGAAATTACAGTTACCTTTTAAGCGTTAACTATAGAATTTTTACAATAGAAGTGTAAGCAAGGTTGCGGCTTGAAAACAATATTAGGTCACCCTCGAGCTGTGATCACAGGTACAAGATCATCTGCTTTAAGGGTTTCCATTGAATGACTGCAAGAAGAGTTCTTAAAAATAGTGATAATTTGTAATATCCTTTATTGAAAAATTCTATACCTTTTTATTATATAACATAGTGTGGAGGCTATATCTTGATTGATGTTGAACTGTAGAAATGGCATTTTCTTCTTTTGTACCCTCAGAGAATACTTTTCAATAGCTGTTACCTTGCTCGCAACTTTTGTAGCATGAGGTTATACAATAAAACCTATGGTATAGTGATGGTCTTCAAAGAGTAATGCAATAACACTACATAACTTGTCTGTGTCTGGATGATTCATGCTTTTGTTCATACTAGAAGATTACATAACGAATAATACAATCTTTTAGGTTTTTGAAATTCCAACATAGTTTACCCACTTACAGTATTTACTGTAATATGTGGTTGTTTAATTTTATAGAAAACCATGTCCCTGATTCATCAAGACAGGTGATTCTTACACCAATCTTAATGATGGGCATGCAAGAATTAGATGAATGCAATTCATTAAGAGGTGCACAGCTTAATGCATCTTATCACTGGGGACTGGGGTAACATTTCTGGCGTAAGTGAAGTCACAACTTTTTATGAATTTCTTGGGTGGGTTTCATCAAATGACAACATTTTTATCAATATTTACAGGTGTATTATGGCAGTATTCTGGTGAGATAGTGCATATTCACCAAATTCACAATCTGTCTCATGAGCGTTTTCTTTTTTTATCAACATTTTTAGTTTGCCTGTCCAGCATATGGATCCATAAAGAAGAGTCCCTGATATACCAGAATATGATTTATTCTTCATGCTGAGATTTGTAGTCCAGGAGTCATGAACGCAGTGTTCCTCTCCTGTAAACTAAAGATTCCACCCACTGAAGATCCCTGTGAGAGATTAAAAAGCACATGAAATACTGGAAACGTATGATTTAAACCTGCGCTATGAGAAGCAGACCATATAATTTAATGGCAGAGATGAGTGAATAAACATCCTGTTTAAAAACATCATTTTAAAATTGCGACCTGTTTGCCAATAACTTAATCAACTGATCACCTCGGGTACTGCTGTTGTTGGAGATTTCTCTGTAGATAGATATATTTTCCCCAAATCAATAGAAGAAATATAATACTACATGCTGTCCATTCTAATGAATGACCAACCATGTAACACAGGGATAAGCTTGGCAGACCAGAGCATGTTTTCTGTTCATGAAAAATAAAATATAAAAATTGTTATAACTACCTGGAAATGTAAAATATTTCTTCAAGAAAAGCCTTGTTTTGCAGGTATTGATGTAGCACAATGGCAATAACTAAATAATAAATGAAGTATATTTTCATATATCCTGTATTGATAAAGTAAAATAATTAAAAATAAATAAGGAAAATTATCAAAATATACATAAATATAAATATACATATATGTATATATACTCTCACATCTGTAAAGGGGCTCACTGGGGGATTCTCCTGTTCCCCTATAGGCCAGTCGGAGCCTGTTACTAAATACTACAAACACAGGCCATCAGTAAGAGTGGCATAGTTTGTTGAATTTAGAGAAACCACTTGTTATATTAGATGTTTTGAGCTATTTAAATTGTTCTTATTTGATTAATATTTTTTTGCACTATATATATGTATATATATATATATATATATATATATATATGTATATATATGTTGTAGGTATTCACACTCAGCAGTGGTAACGTTCACACTGGCAATGCGGGTTTGGTCCAAACATGTGCAGATTTATTGCTTTAATCACCAAATCAGCCTCTTCTGGGCATAAAAGTATTACATCAAAAAAACAGTTCATTCAGCAAGCACATATATGTCAGTGTGGGCTCACCTGAACAGATTACTGTCCTTTCTCCCAAAACAAACTTTACACACAGACGAGGGATGGTCATATCAGTATCGGTATCTTATTCAGCCAGAGCTCCTTCAGCTTCCAGTGCCACATAAAAGTGTTCAACTGCAGGCACACTTGACACTGAACAGGCTGCAGCTTCCACATGTTACTCTGCAGCTCCAACACACAGACTGCTCAGCTTTCCTAGCTGACCCATGCAGTCTCCACTCAGAGAGAGACTCTGACTTGTCTATCTCCCAGCTCAGCTCACATTTTGGCTATTCACTCACCACCAGCTTCAACACACTCTGCTCAACATCCCCAGCAGACTGAGAGCTTCTAAGTGAACACATGCCCTGGTTCTTTGTCACAGCTATTCAGGTGCATATAATCAAGACCTGCAGTGTTAGGATTTAACTCAGTCCTACCTTGGATTGCTACATACATCCCCTCTGCCCAAAGCTGAGGGCTGGGCACCATCTGCCAACCCACAATGCCCACAGGGCTCTAAATTGAACCAAGTGGGAGGCTCATGCTTGACTAATTGCAGAAAATGATTATTGGCTCCTGACACCTGGGGAACACCAGTTAACACATTTACATTTTCCTGGCAGCATACCGGACTACTTCGTGCTAGAGCTTTAGCCCATAAGTAGAGATGAGCGGTGTTCGACTCGAACAGTTCGCCAATCTCAAATTCGAGCTGTTTTGGGCAGTGTTCGAGTCTTTCAACGAACGCGAACGATTTGCAAAAAATTCGGCTGTTCGAGGTTATGTTCGATAACTGTTCGTGCACCAAAAGCGTGTCCTGCATGTCTGGCATTTAGAGCACCAATCATGCAGGGATTGTCTGCCACTCACTGTAATGCCACAGCCATGGTGGTTGTGGCATTACAGTGGTTGCCCAAATCGATGGGAACAGTGCTCACAGTGAAACATGAAAAGCCGGCAATTCAGCAGCGGCATACACCGGTACCCGACAATTTAGAACCGATAGAATAGAGCATCACACATAGATTAGATAGATAGAAACATGTCAGTCACATATATATGAAGTACAGTGACAGAGTTGCTCACTGTACTTGTCATTTAGTGTAAAGGATTTATTTAAAAAACTATTAGTGCTTTCATGCACCGTCTCTTTAAAAAAGCCGGCCGGCAATTCAGCATCGGTACCCGACAATTTATAACAGAAAGAATAGAGCATCACACATAGATTAGATAGATAGAAACATGTCAGTCACATATATAAGAAGTACAGTGATAGTGTTGATTACTGTACTTGTCATTTAGTGCTAAAATAAAGGATTTATTTAAAAAAAAATTGGCGTGGGGTTCCCCGTAATTTTAGTCTCTAGCGGAGGTTAAGCAGACGGCTGGGGCAGATGTTTGAAGCCTGGGAAGGGGGTAATACCCACGGAGCTTCCCAGGCTACTAATATCAGCCCCCAGCTGAATACCTAGCCTTTACTAGCTATTAAAATGGGGGACCCCAAAAAAGATGACGTGGGGTCCCCCCTATTTTAATAGCTTGCAAAGGCTAGGCAGACAGCTGGGGGCTGATATTAATAGCCCAGGAAGGGTGCCATGAATATTGACCCCCTCCCAGGCTAAAAACACCAGCCGTCAGCCACCCCAGAAATGGCGCATCCATAGGATGCGCCAATTCTGGCACTTAGCCTCGCTCTTCCCACTGCCCTGTAGCGGTGGCAGTGGTGTAATAGGGTTGGGGTTGATGTCAGCTTATAATGCCAGCTGACATCAAGCCCAGGTTAGTAATGGAGAGGCGTCTATAAGACACCCCCATTACTAACCCCATAGTCAAAGTTACAAAAAAACACAAACACCCAGAATAAAGTCCTGTAATTGAAGGATGACAAGCTGGATGGCAGCGCTCAGCTGTGATCCAGCCTGTCATCTCAATGCCATCCCAGCGTGGGAGAATTCTCCTGCTCAAGCGCTGAGCGCTGAGAATTTTCCCACGCTGTCAGTGACGTGCATGAGGTGAACCGAGTTCATTGGACATGAGCTCACCTCATGCATGTCACTGACAGCGTGGAAAATTCTCCTGCACTCACCGCATGCACAGGAGAATTTTCCCACGCTGTCAGTGACGTGCATGAGGTGAGCTGAGTTCATTGGACATGAACTCGGCTCATCTGGATGCCGTCACAGCCAGACACTGAGGAGCGCAAGCATGCCTTCTCTTCTCAGTGTCTGCCGCATGGCAAGCTGGATGGCAGCATTCTGCTGCGATCCAGCCTGTCATGTGAATGTAGCAGAGCTGAAGCTGTCGTGGGAACCATGGAAAGGTAAGGATGATGTTGCTTTATTATTTTACTTTTATTGCAGGAGATCGTTGGCTTCAGCTGGAATGGGCGTGATGGTAAGTATGGTTTAATTTAGAACAATAAAGAATTGTGTCTTTATTTCAATTAAAGGACTTTAATCTGGGTGTTTGTGTTTTTTTGTAACTTTGACTATGGGGTTAGTAATGGGGGTGTCTCATAGACGCCTCTCCATTACTAACCTGGGCTTGATGTCAGCTGGCATTATAAGCTGACATCAACCCCAACCCTATTACCCCACTGCCACCGCTACAGGGCAGTGGGAAGAGCGAGGCTAAGTGCCTGAATTGGTGCATCCTATGGATGCGTCATTTCTGGGGCGGCTGACGGCTGGTGTTTCTAGCCTGGGAGGGGGCCAATATTCATGGCACCCTTCCTGGGCTATTAATATCAGCCCCCAGCTGTCTGCCTAGCCTTTGCTAGCTATTAAAATAGGGGGGACTCCACGTCATTTTTTTTTGGGTCCCCCACTTTAATAGCTAGTAAAGGCTAGGTATTCAGCTGGGGGCTGATATTAGTAGCCTGGGAAGCTCCGTGGGTATTACCCCCTTCCCAGGCTTCAAACATCTGCCCCAGCCGTCTGCTTAACCTCCGCTAGAGACTAAAATTACGGGGAACCCCACGCCAATTTTTTTTTAATAAATCCTTTATTTTAACACTAAATGACAAGTACAGTAATCAACACTATCACTGTACTTCTTATAAATGTGACTGACATGTTTCTATCTATCTAATCTATGTGTGATGCTCTATTCTTTCTGTTATAAATCGTTGGGTACCGATGCTGAATTCCCGGCCGGCTTTTTTAAAGAGGCGGTGCATGAAAACACTAATATTTTTTTTAATAAATCCTTTAACACTAAATGACAAGTTCAGTAACCAACACTGTCACTGTACTTCTTATATATGTGACTGACATGTTTCTATCTATCTAATCTATGTGTGATGCTCTATTCCTTCTTGTCTAAATTGTCGGGTACCGGTGTATGCCGCTGCTGAATTGCCGGCCGGCTTTTTTAAAGAGAGTGTCTTCTGAGCAGTTTGTCAGCTTTTGCACACCTTTGAAGGTGTTTTCTATGTGTTTCTATGTGTTTTTGTTTGCCTGCCATTGGTTTTAACAGTGTTCGACGGTGTTCGACGGTGTTTTAAGGTGTTCGATGAACAGTTCCTCGAACATCCCCGTGTTCGACGTACCAAACCCAAACACTACGGGGGTGGCTTAACACTACCCATAAGTCCAAAGACATACTGATAGGGAATTTAGATTGTGAGCCCCAATGGGGACAGTGCCGATAATGTGTCTGAATTGTAAAGTGCAGCGGAATATGTTGGTGCTATATAAATAAAAAGATTTTTATTTTTATTATAAGTCCCAGAATAACAAAAATCTCGACCAATAACCTTAGCAAGCAACACGTCCTTGCCCACCCCCACTTGGTGGAACATGGAACCACAGTCTGTGCATTTGTCGACCAGGGCCAATGTATTGTTCTTGGCATCTCCGCGGATACACCTTACCCCCACCCTTCCCAGGGAATGGAACATGCGGAAGTGTAACCCTTACCAAGGTCACCAAATTCCCTGAGTCCCAAAGCACTTAGGATTATGGGTAAGACTGCTGTATATTTGCAATAATTCTCATACTTTAACAATGAATGTGAAAACATTTTGTATTAGAACTGTAGCAATCTTTCTATTAAAATATATGGTGAATATGTCAGTAGAAAATGTTCGAATGAAAGTCAGGTATGACTTGCATGTATCAGAATCAATATCTCTGGTGGGCTACTATCACCCCAGCACAACAATGTTTAGTAGAGCACTCTTTGACTTTTATGACCTGCTGCTAACATACTGCATAGCCAGTCAACAACTTTTGCCAACGTTCTTGAGAAATCTTAGCCCATTTATCATGGGTAATTGCCTCCAACTCACTAAATTTCTTGGGTTTGTGTACTGCAACTGCCTACTTCCCATTCGAAGAATGATTTTCTATAGGGTTAGGTCAGGCCACTGTGATGGCCACTCCAGAAACTTTCAGGACTCCTTCTGGAATCAATCCTTGGTGGACTATAAGGAATGCCAATGATGTCCGAGCCTCAACTTCCTCACAGGAGACATGTTTTCTACTAAGTTTTCCTGATACTTAACTTACTCCATATTACCCTCCACATGCTGCAGATTTCTTTCCAGTGGAAAAGAAAGCAAAACAGACTGACAGCATCACCAAGCCACCACCATGTTTCACTGTGGGCATCACTGAGCCACCATCATGCTTCACTGTAGGTAGTGTGCTCCTTGCTTCCTTTTCTCCTACAGACATATCGTTGATCTATAGGCCTGAAAAGTTACATATTTTTTTCATCACTTCACAGAATAGAATTCCAAAACATGTGTGCCTTATTTATATTGTTTTGAGCATATTGAAGCCAACTTTCCTTACATGCTTCGAGTTCAAGCATGGAGACCTTCAAGCTTTATTATGCGCTTTACAGTGCAAACCTAAACCTCAGAGACCACCGCCACCAAATCTTGCTGCAGGTCTTTTGAAATCACTTGAGGGTGATTGACCTTCATGCATCTGGTGGTAGCCGGAGACAGCTTCCTCTTTCTGCCATGTTCACATTGTGTAGCCAGTTTTCCTTTAACTTTAAACTTAGAAACTATTCTACCAATTTTTTCTCTAGGAACATTCATTGCCTATCCTATCTTTTTCTATACTTTTCCTTGTTTGCACAAGGCAATGATCTCTTCTCTTAACATTTGGGACCACTTTCTTGACAACACAAGAATTCTAGTAAACTTTAGGCCATTGTCCATCAGAAATGGGCCAATATTCCTCAGAACTCTAACAGAAGCTGGTGTTTCACCAAACATCACATTTGCAGCAGGTTATAACAGCCAAATATGCCCTACTAAGAACTAAAATATATTTTTCCTCAATGGTTTGAATATTTCAAAGACAGCAGTGAAGTGGTCATTAAAAGTGGCATTTCATGTTGAATTTTGGAGAAACCACATTTTATATTAGTAGTGTTGAGCTATTTAAATTGTTCTTGCTTGTTTGGTTTACTGCAAACATCAGAAAGTTAGTAAATGTTTCTAATAAACCTAATTTGCAACGGGGGTCGAATAATTTTGATTTCTGTTGTATATGTCATATAATAAATTCAGTGTGCTGTGAAACGTTCAGTTTTCTTTCAAGTAACAGGGTTAATAGGGTTGATTTAATGCAAGCATGTAGAAAAAAATGAGATCTTAATCTACAATCTAATGGCCTAGTGGATTTATCCTCTCAAGTGTAATGGAGCATAAAGCACAAACCTTACATGATAACCTATACTTTACCTACGATCAAATATTTATTGTGAAGGTGAAAAAAGAACCATAATGATCCCTTTACTAAGCATTTATAGGTTCATAGACAGATAAGACTTGTGTATAGCTACAGGGTGATAAAGAAATGGAGCTATCATGTTCTCAGTAATGGAATTTTGCAGTAGATAGACTATCATGGGTATCCATCTCATTGCTGTATTAACTCCCAGCTGTTGTAGCTCCTGTGTACAGGCCACATCTACAATGCAGCCTGGTTACAAGAAAATTATTTAAAACAAAAAACATTTTTTTTCCTGTGAATGGAGAGTTTATTATCAAGAGTCTATTCTCAGTTAAGTTACTCTGTTTCTTTTGTTTATACTATTTAACCCCTTTCTGACATTTGAGGTAATAGTACGTCCTTGTGCCCTGGGCCTATTGGGCCAGGGAAGTACTATTATGCAGAATATGATCGCACCCGCACACAAGCGGTGCTGGGTGATCTCTGCCGGATGTCAGCTGATTGTCACAGCTGATACTCGGTACTATGTGCCAGGAGTAGTCCCGCACTGCTCCTGGCACATTAACCCCGGAAATGCTGTGATCGAAGTTGATCGCAGCATTCCACTGCCAAGGGGAGGTAAGCACTGCTTACTTACCTCTTCTCCGGCGTCCCGCGCTGTCTGTGCCGGGTCCTGGATGTTGTCATAGTGACCTGATGTAGTCATGATGACATCCGGGTCACCAGACAGCAGGAAGTTAGATAGACCATGCTCAGTGCACTGTCTAGCTAACTTGTGTGCGCAGGGCTGCAGCCTGCATAGCATAGAGATGCTGCTGCAGCTTTCTATGCTATGCAAGCGATCTGGGTGAAAAAAATTAAAGTCCCATAGTGGGACAAAGTGTAAAAGTTAAAAAAGTGCAAGAAAGTGGAAAAAAAAATTGCAAAAATATTTTAAAAAAATGAAAAAATTAATCCCGAAAAAATAAAAATATATTGCACACAAAAAAGAATCCCCCAATAATAAAAATATATTGAACCCATGAATAAATATTATTCTGGAAAAAAAAAAACTATTAAAGTACACATATTTGGTATCGCCGCGTCCGGATGACGCAAAAAAACGATGCTTTATCATCATACCGCCAAACAAAAAATGGAATAAAACATGATAAAATAAAAAAATTGTAAATAAAAATGGTATCGCTGAAAACGTCATCTTGTCCCGCAAAAAACAAGCTGCCATACAGCTCCATCAGCCGAAAAATAAAAAAGTTATAGGTGACTCAAAGAATAAAGCTGTTTTATCAATCTTAACACACGCAGAACGGCATAAAAAAGAAAAAAACAATTCCTGAATTGTTGGTTTTTGCTTATTCTGCCTCCCAAAAATCAGAATAGAAAGCAATCAAAAAATGTCACGTGCCTGAAAATAGTACCAATAAAAGCGTCAACTCGTCCCGCAAAAGGCAAGCCATCACATGACTCTGTTGGACAAAATTTGGAAAAATTATAGCTCTCAAAATATGGCGAAAAAAAATAGTCTTTGCAAAAAAAAGCGTCTTTTACTGTGTGACAGCTGTCAATCATAAAAACCCGATATGAATCTGGCATCGCTGTAATCACACCGACCCGAAGAATAAAGTCGTCTAATCACTTATACTGCATGAGTAAAGGCGTGAAAAATAAGCTCTAGGGTTAGGGTGGTGCTAGGTTAGATTTAGGGTTAGGGTTGTGCTAGGGTTAGGGTTAGGGTTGTGCTAGGGTTAGGGCTGGAATTTTTTCAAAAGTAAAGAAAAAAAATGATGATGATATGGTGACTAGTGTTGAGCACAAGTGCTCGCTACTTGAGTTTGCATTGGGTGCTCGAGTGACATGCTTGAGTCTCCGCCCTATATGCTTTGCGGGCAAAAAAAACTTGCGAGGATTGCCTGCCATGCACGAGCGATCCTCGCATGTTTTTTTTGGGTGTTTAACAACCGTGAAACATGCGGGGCGGGGACTTGAGCATGTCACTCGAGCGCCCACGATACTTGGTGCATACCTGAGTACCCAATGCAAACTCAAGTAGCGAGCACTTGTGCTCAAGACTAATGACAACTTATTCAATATGATGACCTAATGTTATCAATTTCTGTTTTGTACCTCTGGGTTCAAAATGTTCACTATACCCCTTGATAAAATCTTTGAGGGGTCTAGTTTCCAAAATACGGTTACTTGTGGGGGGTTTCCACTATTTAGGCACATCAGGGGCTCTCCAAACGTGACATGGCGTCCGCTCTCAATTCCAGCAAATTTTGCGTTCAAAATGTCACACAGTGCTCCTTCCCTTCTGAACTCTGCCGTGCACCCAAACAGTGTATCTTCCCCACATATGGGGTATCTGTGTACTCAGGAGAAATTGCACAAAAGTTTTTGGGGTCCATTTTCTCCTCTTACTGTTTTTGAATACAAACAATTTGAGGCTAAAACATCATTTTTGTGGAAAAAGTTTGATTTTTTTATTTTAACGGCTCCATGTTATAAACTTCTGTGAAGCACCAGGGGGTAAAAGAGGGAAGAGGGGGTTGGAAGCAATCTAACCTATTACTCAACCCATCACACACCAAAGCACAATTAGTAGCACAACAAGAAAAAAAACGGAATGTGTATAGACTGGGTGCATCAAATATATATCAACATGATTTTATTAAAGTAGACTAAACCAACATACAGGGTTTAAAAACAGTTAGAAAAAGCACACCGCTTATATATAGCAACAAACTACAATATAATATTGTTATGGTCAAACCTCCGCAAATATGTCACCAATAAATGCAATTTATAAGATGCCAATTCCATCCATGTTTTTCATCAATAATCAAAAATACATAATACTCACAGAAGCATAGAAGATATGCTGTAGGCACAATTAGCAAGAGAGTATAAAAGGAATAAAGGATTAGAAAGAGGCTATCATAGTAATAAAATCCAAGAGGTCACAAAACAGATTTAGTGACCATAGGTGCCACTGTACCAATGTACACAGGGAGGTAGGGAAAACCACAGCCCCACACGTATCGCCACTACCCAGTTGGCTTCATCAGGGAAGAGAGTAGTGGTTAGAAGGTCCATCCAGGCACATATTTATAGGTCAGAAATAATTATCATAACTCACCGTGGCTGTGGAAGACTGTCATCGGTGCGGCTGCCACACATGCGCGCAGGAGATAAGGTCAGGGATTCCCAACCGGGAAGAAGACATGAATGGATCCGGATCAATCCAGAAACCGTGCATTCATGAGCATGCATACAGTGTCCCAGTATGCGCATGTGCAGAGGGCACAGCTGCTTTCAGGGTGCTCACCATACACCTAGATAAGTTCCCTCAGGGGTCTAGTTTCCAAATTGGTGTCACTTGTGGGGGGTTTCCACTGTTTAGGCACATCAGGGGATCTTCAAACACAACATGCCGTCCGCTAATTATTCAAACAAATTTTGCATTCAAAAAGTCAAATAGCGCTCCTTCCCTTCCGAACCCTGCCGTGCGCCCAAATAGTAGTTTTCCCCCATATATGGGGTATTGGCATGCTCAGGAGAAATTGCACAACAAATTTCGGGGTCCATTTTTTCCTGTTACTCGTGCAAAAATAAAAAAATTGGGGTCTAAAGTAAAATTTTTGTGAAAAAAAAATGTTCATTTTTTTCTTCCACATTCCAAAAATTCCTGTGAAGCACCTGAAGGGTTATTAAACTTCTTGAATGTGGTTTTTAGCACCTTGAGGGGTGTAGTTTTTAGAATGTTGTCACTTTTGGGTATTTTCTGTCATAAAGGACCCTTAAAATCAAATGTGATGTGGTCCCTAAAAAAATGGTTTTGTAAATTTTATTGGAAAAATGAGAAATCGCTGGTCAACTTTTAACCCTTATAACTTCCTAACAAAAAAAAATTCTTGTTCCAAAATTGTGCTAATGTAAAGTAGACATGTGGGAAATTTTATTTATTAACTATTTTGTGTGACATATCTCTCTGATTTAAAGGCATGAAAATTCAAAGTTTGAAAATTGTGAAATTTTCACCAAATTTCCGATTTTTTCACAAATAAACGCAAGTCATATCGAAGAAATTTTACCACTATCATGAAGTACAATATGTCACAAAAAAAAAATCTCAGAATCAGGGGATCCATTGAAGCTTTTCAGAGTTATTACCACATAAAGTGACAGTGGTCAGAATTGTAAAAATTGGCCTGGTCATTAACATGCAAACCACCCTTGGGGGTAAAGGGATTAAGGATTATTATTATTATTTCTAAAAAAAATTGTGGTGCTGTTACTATTACTTTAGAATGGAGTAAAACAATACCATTTATTTTTATATAAATTTATATCTGAATAGTCTATACAATTCTAAAATGTATTTATTTTTAATCAGAGTTTATTGTTAGCTTTAAACATTCATATCAATTTTTAGCACAAGAAGTTACCAGAGCCTAAATATAACCATGCATTTTAGTCATCCAGAACAATTCCTTTATGTACAGTTATATGAAAAAGTTTGGGCACCCCTATTAATCTTAAACTTAATGTTTTATAAAAATTGGTGTTTTTTCAACAGCTATTTCAGTTTGATATATGTAATATCTGTTGGACACAGTAATGTTTTTGCCTTGAAATGAGGTTTATTGTACTAACATAAAAAGGGGCAATCTGCATTCAAACAAAATTTTACAGGTGCATAAGTATGGGCACCCTTATCATTTTCTTGTTTTAAATACTCCTACCTACTTTTTACTGACTTACTAAAGCACTTTTTTTGGTTTTGTAACCTCATTGAGCTTTTAAATTCAAAGCCAGGTGTATGCAATCATGAGGAAAGCTACTTAAAGTGGCCACTTGCAAGTTGTTCTCCTGTTTGAATCTCCTCTGAAGAGTGGCATCATGGGCTCCTCAAAACAACTGTCAAATGATCTGAAAACAAAGATTATTCAACATAGTTGTTCAGGGGAAGGATACAAAAAGCTGTCTCAGCGATTTAACCTGTCAGTTTCCACTGTGAGGAACATAGTAAGGAAATGGAAGAACACAGGGACAGTTCTTGTTAAGGCCAGAAGTGGCAGGCCAAGAAAAACATCAGAAAGGCAGAGAATAATGGTGAGATCAGTCAAGGACAATCCTCAGACCACCTCCAGAGAGCTGCAGCATCAACTTGCTGCAGATGGTGTCACTGTGCATCGGTCAACTATACAATGCACTTTGCACAAGGAGAAGCTGTATGGGAGAGTGATGCGAAAGAAGACGTTTCTGCAAGTACGCCACAAACAGAGTCGGCTGAGGTATGCAAAAGCACATTTGGAGAAGCCAATTTCTTTTTGGAAGAAAGTCCTGTGGACTGATGAAACCAAGATTGAGTTGTTTGGTCATACAAAAAGGCGTTATAAGAAAAACACTTGCTACCCACAGTAAAATTTGGTGGAGGTTCCATCATGCTTTAGGGCTGAGTGGCCAATGCCGACACCGGGAATCTTGTTAAAGTTGAGGGACGCATGGATTCCACTCAGTATCAGCAGATTCTTGACAATAATGTTCAAGAATCAGTGACAAAGTTGAAGTTACGCAGGGGATGGATCTTTCGGCAAGACAATGATCCAAAACACCGCTCCAAATCTACTCAGGCATTCATGCAGAGGAACAATTACAATGTTCTGGAATGGCCATCCCAGTCCCCAGACCTGAATATCATTGAACAGCTGTGGGATCATCAAACTTAACTGAACTGGAATTGTTTTGTAAAGAGGAATGGTCAAAAATACCTTCATCCAGGATCCAGGAAATCATTAAAAGCTACAGGAAGCGACTAGAGGCTGTTATTTTTGCAAAAAAGGAGGATCTACTAAATATTAATGTCACTTTTCTGGTGAGGTGCCCATACTTACACACCTGTCAAATTTTGTTTGAATGCAGATTGCACATTTTCTGTTAGTACAATAAACCTCATTTCAAGGCAGAAACATTACTGTGTCCAACAGCTATTACATATATCAAACTGAAATAGCTGTTGCAAAAACACCAATTTTTATAAAACAATAAGCTTAAGATTAATAGGGGTGCCCAAACTTTTTCATATAACTGTATAGATAAGTGCACTCTTAAACTTTCCTCAAACTTCCTCAATTTCTCGCAGTGCAAAATTCAGTCCATTATTTCAACATGTTTGAAAAATAGTTGACAAGCTGCAAATCACATCACAACCACTAAAGGGGGGTCACACAAAAACACGTTAGGCATAGACATCTCCCAGCGGAATATCATAAAATTATTTTTTCCAAAGCTGGTCAACTCATTCCACCTCATCTCAAGAAATATGGAGTAAATAATAAAAGCAAGGAATAAGATGTTTCCTGACCCCTCTGGTAGTAGACTATCTTCTGCAAGTACAAAAAAATCAGGTATACCAATACTAATTCAGCAAATTGAATCTTTGCAACAGGTAGAGTATATCATAGCATTGACTCTCTTAATTGGGAGATAGAGAAACCTACTTTGCTGAATTGAATTTATAAGACTTTTCTTACATGTTTGCCTAAAGTAGTTGTACATGATTACAGAAATATGACTGCCTTTAACATTTGGCTGATTTTACATGGAGGCTGATTGTGGTATTTTTCTTTAAAAATCTGAATTAAAATAGTGGTATGCTCCATCTCTTATGATACTATGGAGGCATTTACTACTAGAAACATGGAAAAATATGGTGTTTCATGGCAGCGCCATAAAGTGGTCATCTGACCACTCTAATTAGGACTTCCACTGACAGGCTTTGATAGCTATTCGACTATGAAGTCCCAGAGGAGCCCTAGCCTTCATCCTTTACAGGAATGTAGACTTATACAGGGGCCCTGGTTTGTGTCATTGGAGTAGCCACTGGCAGATAGCTCAGGCTGACAGGCTTGGTCAGAACCAGGAAGGTAGACTAGGGGTAAAATTGTGAATCAGAAGAATAATCAGCAAATGATCCAAGGTCAGAAAGAGAATCAAACAGAGAAAGCAGGAGCAGAACAGCAGGAGAAGACCTGAACTAGAATCTATAATATAATTGTCCAAGCGTCCCTCTGTCTGAAGCCTCTTTAGACTGCGCATGTGCGACGCGCAGTCTGGCTCCAGACAGAAAAATGCTTGGAGCCGTTACAGGTAAGAGGAGTGCATGGCGCCGGAGATCGCGGTATGCGTAGACATTGAATGCATACCGCGATCTCCAGCACCATACTTACCTGACCGGGAGGAGCGTTGCCGCGACGCCTCTCTTCTGGCCGGAGACCGGGGGCGGAGTGAAGGCATCGGAATCGGCGCATGCGCATAGCGCTATCCGGCGCCATTTTAGTGAAGTCACATTTACAGTGTGTCTTCAGCAAAATGGCGCCGGACAGCGCGGTGCTCTGGCGCAGCTCCTTCCCGGCCTCCGTCAGAACAGAACATAGCAGCGCTGGAGCACAGGGAAGAAAGATGAGAATAAGTGTTTATTTTTTTTGCTTATGTGCAGCGTGAAAGGGATGAGGGGTGCCACATATACCAGGATTGGTGGATGAGGGGGCCACACCAGGATTGAGGGATGAGGGGGCCACACATACCAGGATTGGAGGATGAGGGGGCCACACATACCAGGATTGGGGAATGAGGGGTACCATACATACCAGGATTGAGGGATGAGGGGTACCATACATACCAGGATAGGGGGGTGAGGGGACCATGCATACCAAGATTGGGGGTGAGGGGACCATGCATACCAGGATTGAGGGATGAGGGGTACCATACATACCAGGAGGGGGATGAGGGAGGCCATGCATACCAGGATTGGGGGATGAGGGGTGCTATGCATACCAGAATTGGGGATGAGGGGACCATGCATACCAGGATTGGGGGTGAGGGGACCATGCATACCAGGATTGGGGGTGAGTGTACCACGCATACCAGGATTGAGGGATGAGGGGTACCACACATACCAGGATTGGGGGATGAGGGGACCATCCATACCAGGATTGGGGGTGAGGGGACCATGCATACCAGTATTGGGGGTGAGTGTACCATGCATACCAGGATTGAGGGATGAGGGGTACCACAAATACCAGGATTGGGGGATGAGGGGTAATATGCATACCAGGATTGGGGGATGAGGGGTACCATGTATACCAGGATTGGGGAATGAGGAGTGCCATGCATACCTGGATAGGGATGAGGGGTGCCATACCTACCAGGATTGGGATGAGGGGTGCCATGTATATCAAATTTGGGATGAGGGGTGCCATGCATACCAGGATGAGAGATGGAGTGCCATGCATACCAGGATTGGGATGAGGGGTGCCATGTATGCCAGATTTGAAGTGAGGGGTGCCATGCATACCAGGATTGGGGATGGGGGGTGCCATGCATACCAGGATTGGGGGAAGAGAGGTGCCATGCATACCAGGATTGAGGGGTGTGGGGTACCATGCATACCAGGGGTGATGGGTACCATGCATACCAGGATTGGGGGATGAGGGGTACCATGCATACCAGGATAGGGATCTGGTGGGGCCATGCATACCAGGATTCAAATGAGGGGCCATGCATACCAGGATAAGGATGAGGGGTACCATATATACCAGGATATGAATGAGGGGTGCCATGCATACCAGGATTGAAGGTGAGGGGTGCCATGCATACCAGGATTGAGGGTGTGGGGTGCCATGCGTACCAGGATTGAGGGTGAGGGGTGCCATGCATATCAGGATTGGGGGTGAGGGGACCACATATACCAGGATTGGGGGATGAGGGGTGCTATGCATACCAGAATTGGGGATGAGGGGACCATGCATACCAGGATTGGGGGTGAGGGTACCATGCATATCAGGATTGGGGGATGAGGGGGCCACACATACCAGGATTGAGGGATGAGGGGTGCCACACATACCAGGATTGGGGGAAGGAGGGGACCATGCTTACCAGGATTGGGGATGAGGGGACCATGCATACCAGGATTGGGGGATGAAGGGACCATGCATACCAGGATTGGGGGATGAGGGGTACCATACATACCAGGATTGAGGGATGAGGGGTACCATACATACCAGGATTGGGGCGTGAGGGGACCATGCATACCAAGATTGGGGGTGAGGGGACCATGCATACCAGGATTGAGGGATGAGGGGTACCATACATGCCAGGATGGGGATGAGGGGGGCCATGCATACCAGGACTGGGGGTGAGGGCACCACACATACCAGGATTGGGGGATGAGGGGTGCTATGCATACCAGAATTGGGGATGAGGGGACCATGCATACCAGGATTGGGGGTGAGGGGACCATGCATACCAGGATTGGGGGTGAGTGTACCACGCATACAAGGATTGAGGGATGAGGGGTACCACACATACCAGGATTTGGGGATGAGGGGACCATGCATACCAGGATTGGGGGTGAGGGGACCATGCTTACCAGTATTGGGGTGAGTGTACCACGCATACCAGGATTGAGGGATGAGGAGTAGCACACATACCAGGATTGGGGGATGAGAGGTAATACGCCTACCTGGATTGGTGGATGAGGAGTGCCATGCATACCAGGATAGGGATGAGGGGGCCATACATACCAGGTTGGGGATGAGAAAGCCATGCATACCAGGATGAGAGATTGGGTACTATACATACCAGGATTCGGGGATGGGGGGTGCCATGCATACCAGGATTGGGGGATGAGGGGTGCCATACATACCAGGATTGGGATGAGGTGTGCCATGTATATCAAATTTGGGATGAGGGGTGCCATGCATATCAAGATGAGGGATGGGGTGCCATGCATACCAGGATTGGGATGAGGGGTGCCGTGTATATCAAATTTGGGATGAGGGGTGCCATGCATACCAGGATGAGGGATGGGGTGCCATGAATACCAGGATTGGGATGAGGGGTGCCATGTATACCAGATTTGAAATGAGGGGTGCCATGCATACCTGGATTGGGGATGGGGGGTGCCATGCATGCCAGGATGGGGGAAGAGGGGTGCCATACATACCAGGATTGATGGGTGTGGGGTACCATGCATACCAGGGGTGAGGGATACCATGCATACCAGGAGTAGGGGATGAGTGGTACCATGCATACCAGGATACGGATCTGCGGGGGCCATGCATACCAGGATTCGAATGAGGGGCCATGCATACCAGGATAAGGATGAGGGGTACCATATATACCAGGATATGAATGAGGCGTACCATGCATACCAGGATTGAAGGTGAGGGTGCCATGCGTACCAGGATTGAGGGTGTGGGGTGCCGTGCATAACAGGATTGAGGTTGAGGGGTGCCAAGCGTACCAGGATTGAGGGTGAGGGGTGCCATGTGTACCAGGATTGAGGGTGAGGAGTGCCATGCATAACAGGATTGAGGGTGAGCGGTGCCATGCATACCAGGATAGGGGGATGAGGAGTGCCATGCATACTAGGAATGGGATGAGGGGGCCATACATACCAGGATTGGGGATGAGAAAGCAATGCATACCAGGATGAGGGATTGTGTACCATACACACCAGGATTGGGGGATGGAGGGTGCCATGCATACCAGGATTGGGGTATGAGGGGTGCAATACATACCAGTATTGGGATTAGAGGTGCTATGTATATCAAATTTAGGATGAGGGCTGCCATGCATACCAGGATTGGGAAGATGGAAACCATGCATACCAGGGTTGGGGGATGAGGGGTACCATTCATACCAGGATTGGGGGATGAGGAGTGCCATGCATACCAGGATAGGGATGAGGGGGTCATACATACCAGGATTGGGGATGAGAAAGCCATGCATACCAGGATGAGGGATTGGGTACTATACATTCCAGGATTCGGGGATGGGGGGTGCCATGCATACCAGGATTGGGGGATGAGGGGTGCCATACATACCAGGATTGGGATGAGGGGTGCCATGTATATCAAATTTGGGATCAGGGGTGCCATGCATACCAGGATTGGGGGATGAGGAGTGCCATGCATACCAGGATAGGGATGAGGGTGCCATACATACCAGTATTGGGGATGAGAAAGCCATGCATACCAGGATGAGGGATTGGGTACCATACATCCCAGGATTGGGGGATGGGGGTGCCATGCATACCAGGATTGGGGGATGAGGGGTGCCATACATACCAGGATTGGGATGAGGGGTGCCATGTATATCAAATTTGGGATGAGGGTGCCATGCATACCAGGATGAGAGATGAGGTGCCATGCATACCAGGATTGGGAAGAGGGGTGCCATGTATACCAGGATTGGGGGATGAGGGGTGCCATAAATACCAGGATTGGGATGAGGGGTGCCATGTATATCAAATTTGGGATGAGGGGTGCCATGCATACCGGGATGAGAGATGGGGTGCCATCAATACCAGGATTGGGATGAGGGGTGCCATGTATACCAGATTTGAAATGAGGGGTGCCATGCATACCAGGATTGGGGATTGGGTGCCATGCATACCAGGATAGGGGATGAGGGGTGCCATGCATACCAGGATTTGGGGAAGAGGGGTGCCATGCATACCAGGATTGAGGGTGAGGGGTACCATGCATACCAGGATTGGGGGAAGAGGGGTGCCATGCATACCAGAATTGAGGGTGAGAGGTGCCATGCGCACCAGGATTGAGGGTGAGGTGTGCTATGTGTACCAGGATTGAGGGTGAGGGGTGCTATGCATACCAGGATAGGGATGAGGTGTGCCATTCATACCAGGATAGGGATGAGGGCAGCACAAAGCAGGATGGGGGAACAGGATTGGGGAGCACAAATACCAGGATGGGGGCAGCACATACCAGCATGGGAGACCATATACCAGTAAAAATGCTCGCCACCCGGGCGTAGAACGGGCTCAATAGCTAGTGAACTATAAGTGGCAACTGCCATCAGTAAACTGAGAGTTTAAGTCAGGTGTGGTCCTGTCCCATTGGCCAGTGCAGGGAGCTGATTACTCGAGCTGGCAGCACACGCACCCATACTGTCAGACTGGATGACCCACAGGTTTCAACCCCCCTAGTCTCTGTGGCTGGAGAGAGCCTGAGCCATCCAGAACTTCTTGTCCCAATGTGTCCTCCATCACCAATGCCACATACAAAAATAATACAGTGGTGCCTGGTGACAGAAGCAGGCATCACAGAAGTTGGTCCAGGAGATGTGACAGAGCAGGTCTTTGCCATAAAGTCCTAGAGATCCAGTATATGATTTTATTTCGAATGGCTTCCATAAAAAATCAATATGTACTAGCAATAATTATAGAAATCTTACGGTAAATGTAAGTGCATGCTGTAATTCCTTGTGTGAGAAAAAGCCTTATGTAAGTTTCCATTTGTATTTAGCCACAGCAATGCGGATGCTTCTGCTTTCCCTGAATTAATGCTTGCCTCAAACTAATATCCACTCATGATATTTAAAATCTGGGTCACATAGTTGTAGAGAGATACCATGAATTATTTATGTCTGATATTACTTTATCTATAGAGATTCATATCCAGGCAGGGTAACCATGGATACATCACTGAGATCCTTGGGGATGCATTCATTTACAGCGATTGTAACTCATAAGACGATCATGAATCAAATACAAACTGTCTTTCATTTTTTTAGAACGAGGGCTGTTAAATCTGAATAATCCATAGTCTAAATGACAATGCACAATACAATAAAGCCTTTGGAAAGTTTTTGACAAAAACCCTGGCAATGGCAGTTTTATCTAAAGAACCTAAGCTATTTTACTGGCACGTTCTACGCAACCTGGGTAGTAATTTATCACTGCATGCAAATGACTGACACAAATAAGCATAAAATTAATTATGACATATTGTAATTTCACTCCAGCATTTACAGAGATTTAAATGTAATATTCACTATCACTTCTCCATTTCTTTATCAAGAAGTATTGAATTTTTTTTCCCTTTTTGCTGACTTTACATACACACTCAGATTCATATATTTAGGGTTAGACATAACATATTGCGAGTTAAGTCGAATTCACCCATTGGTGAAAAATGGACCACACTTGGTCATTGACCAGAGATTTCTGCTCCATAGGCATAGCTCAGGTCAGGAGACCTGTCCATAGGGGTCAGGTATTGTGATCAGAGCGCAGGGCAAATTTCATGGCCGTGTGAATTTGACTTTAAAGAGAATCTGTTAGAAGGATATCACCCCCTCAAATCATTTAAATGTGTATCTAGTTCTTTCAAAACCAAGTCCAGCAACACCTTTACATGGCCAGTCCATTCCTTCGTTACTGAGAAATCAGAGTTTGAATTGTTATGCAAATAAGACTGAAGAGCTTTGGTAGATTTGAAGCCTCTGTCACTCCAGCTCAGTCAAGCAGGAGGAGGCAGTGCTGGGCAGGGAATAGAGCTGGAGTGACAGAGGCTTCAGATCTACAAAATAGTTTTTCATCCTTATTTGCATATCAATTCAAATGTGGATTACTTGGTAACAGAGAAACTGACTGGCCATAAAAGGTATTGCTAAAAGAGCTATATGCATATATAAATTGTTTAGGAGGTAAAATTCTACTGACAGATTCCCTTTTTTCCATCTCAAACATCTATGGAATATTGACTCCATGAATGCCTGATAGATGCAGGTACCACCTCTCAGACTCATGTCTACAATATCTCAAGAACAGGCTCATCTTGTGCCACCGGGACTGGGAGGTGAACGCACATGTTGGGCTTTCTGCATTCAGTCCCACACGAGTATCGAAAATAACAGAGCAAATAAGATCGGCTTTTTTCATATGTCAATCTTGAAATGTTTAATATACTTGCAGACTAGGGCTCCATAGGGTTTATTTACTTTATTTGTTTCCATGTATTCTTTGCATTTTGTATTCTCTAGATCAAAAAGAAATAGCACATGGCTTATAGATATCTAACTTGTCAATTTTCCTTAGACAACCATGAGCACAATAGCACCTAGGCTCTTATGCACATGTCAAGGCTTTGTGCTGGCATTCTGTAGAGTCCAGGGGAAACCAGGGGAGGAGTCCTGAGGAGATAATTTGCATATTCCCACTGCATTTTGGGATAAGTGAAGAGTCTCCGTGAGCTCAAAGAACACTGGATTTTGGCCGTTGGAGCTGAAAAGAGGACATTGGTAAACCAGGGGAGGAGTCCTGAGGAGATAATTTGCATGTTCCCACTGCATTTTGGGATAAGTGAAGCTTCTCCGCGAGCTCAAACAACACTGGATTTTGGCCTTTGGAGCTGAAAGGAGGACATCGGTAAACCAGGGGAGGAGTCCTGAGGAGATAATGTGCATATTCCCACTGCATTTTGGGATAAGTGAAGAGTCTCCGAGAGCTCAAAAAACACTGGATTTTGGCCGTTGGAGCTGAAAGGAGGACATCGGTAAACCAGGGGAGGAGTCCTGAGGAGACAATTTGCATATTCCCACTGCATTTTGGGATAAGTGAAGAGTCTCCACGAGCTCAAAGAACACTGGATTTTGGCCGTTGGAGCTGAAAGGAGGACATCGGTAAACCAGTTTGAGCACTGTCTGAATGCTTCGGACATGGATGCGGCGGCGCGCACATCATAGCCACTCACGTTCTCCTCCCTGTCTCCTTTCTTCTGATGCCGCTTGCTACACTGATACACCTGGAAGTGCAGTGGGTGGCGTCAGAAGAAAGGAGACAGAGAGGAGAACGTGTGCGGCAGCATTCAGACAGTGCTCGCTCAGGGAAATTACACCAACTTTCTGTACATCTTGAAGAATAATTTGGGATATTTACCCTCATTATAAGCAGTCCTGGAAGTTATAATGTCATTGTTAACCTTTTCTTAACTTTGAGCAAGATCATGAATAATGTGTGCACATAATAACTCTCAGCCATTTTTCTTTCAGAATGCAGAGGCGAGCTACGACTTCAGCAGCAATGATCCTTATCCCTATCCTCGATATACTGATGACTGGTTTAACAGGTAAAGGGACAGGGTTTTCCTACAAGAATGGCTATAAATGTAATTTCCAAGAACAGTACTTATGAAAATATTATTTAAATGGTCGTCCAACCTTAAATTATTTATTCAAAACTCACCTTACCGCAGCCTGCTGCTCCTCTTCTAATGTTGGTCCAGTCTCTGTACATCCTATTCTGCCTTATAAGCAATAATTGTCTGAAGTGGTCCTCTGCAGAAAGAGAAAACACAGAGACCACTGGAGTGTAGCAATCAGAGGAAAAGTATAATTGAAACAAAGTTTTGGCATACAAATACTGATGTAAAATACTGACCAAATACTCAGCTTGTGAATATGGCCTGAACCTATGAAACTGTATTTGATTATGTACATGCTTTATTGTATCTCCTAAATAAGCAAAACTGGTAACTTCGTAAAACATAAGGCTTTATTGTAAATTCGTTAAAAAAATCATCAATACAGAGGAAAATGGACGTTTATTGTCCTCTGTAATGATGTTTTTTTTTAATGGATTTACAATAAAGCCTTATGCTTTAAGTCACCAGTTTTGCTAATTTTGGAGATACTTACCTGCCTTAACCGACAAGTTTACTGGATTTCGGAACTTTTATAACTGCGGTAGTAGAAATATTGTTAAGGTGAGTGGAGAAAAAACTTTCCTTTTGATGTTTTATCGTAGTGGTATGAAAACAGATGTCACACTGATAGCACACGCATGTCACACAGAAGTAAAATATGGACACATGGATGGATCATGGATGAAAATTATAAAAAAAAATCGTCTTAGTTTTCTGTTTGAAACTCGGATCATTTTTCGTACGCTCATGTGTATGAACCCTAAAAGACATCCTAAAGGCCCCGTCACACTTAGCGACGCTGCAGCGATCCCGACAACGATACGACCTGTCAGGGATCGTTGCTGCGTCGCTATGTGGTCAAACAGGCAGGCTCACCAACAATCAGGGGAGCAGCGACATCGTGGAAAGAATCTTTCCACGATGTCCTGCTCCTGGTTACCAGCCTGCTGAAGTAGGAGCAGGCTGGTAACCATGATGAACAGCAGGTTACTAGGGGCACACGCGCACCTAGTAACCCGCTTAGTAACCCGCTGTTTATCATGGTTACCACTCTGCTATGGTGAACGGGAGGTTACCGCTCACCGTAGCAGAGTGGTAACCATGATAAACAGCGGGTTACTAAGTGCGCGTGCGCCCCTAGTAACCCGCTGTTTATCATGGTTACCTGCCTGATCGCTGGTCCCGCTGGTCACACACAGCGATGTGTGCTGACCAGCGGGAGGGCAACGACCAAAAAAAGGTCCAGGACATTCTGCAGCGATCAGCGACCTCACAGCTGGGGCCTGATCGCTGCAAAGTGTCACACATAGCGACATCGCTGGTGAGGTCGCTGTTGCATCACCAAAACCTTGACTCTGCAGCGATCTCGCTATGTGAGACGGGGGCTTTAGTTGCCCACCAAAGTAAATAATGGCTTACCAGTTGGAGCATGGTAGATATGGACCTAGATAACTCAAACAGCAGCTTTAGTAAGGTGTAGGTTCCATGTAGAGTTCATAAAAAAATCTGAAATTCACTCTTGCAAAATGCAGCTTTCCATTAAATCATGAACTTGGAAAACAACACAGAGCTTTGTACCATTAATGTCTGCTTGTTTTGGGTCCCCTTTGTTTTAATGCAGTATCTTGAAAACCAGTTCTGTTCTTTATTACAGCGGAATATCTACCTTACAACTTTAGAGCATGATCTTTTGTTCTAGTATTGCTGTTTCCATAGCAAAATAATTAACAGAATTTGTCTTATCAACCATGTATTCAGTTGAACTAGCAAAGCACAAAGGCAGAGGCGAGCCAAAAAGATATTTTCTGAAAAAGAATTGCCGAAAAGGTGTCCATATCACGGTGAAGTTATACATAGTTACAAAGTAGTTACATAAGATGAATAAAGACCTAGGTCCATCAAGTTCAAAATTCCTCCATCAATTGTACATTTTTTCACTAATTTAACTGTAATCCATAATGCTATGTGCATCGAGGAAATCATCCAGCCCTTTTTTGAACGCTATTATAGTGTCTGCCATTACTACCTCTTGTGGTCGGCATTCCACAGTGTGACTGCTCTAACTGGGAAGAACCCTTTCCTATTTAATCTCCTTTCTTCCACCCGTAATGAGTGCCCCCTCGTCCTTAGTACGATCTTTGGAAGTCATGTGCTAGGCCTTTGTACTGACCACACATATACTTATACATATAAATGAGATCTCCTCTGAGACGTCTTTTTTCTAAGCTAAACAAACCCAACTTTTCCAATCTCTCATCATATGAGAGGCCTTCCATCCCTTCTAATAATCTAGTTGCCGCCTTGGAACTGACTCTAACTTCTGAATACCCTTTTTAAAATGTGCAGCCCAATACTGGATCCCATATTCCAGATGTGGCCTCACCAGTGATTTATAATGGGGCAACAATTGGGATCACAGGATTTTATTTCCCTTTTTATACATTCCAGAATCTTGTTTGCTTTTGAGGCTGCTGCTTGACATTGAGTACTACTGCTCAGCTTACTTGTAACCAGAATACCCAAGTCCTTCTCCTGTTCTGTTGTCCCGAGTATACTCCCATTTAATGTATATTCAGCAATAAGATTACTCTGTCCTAGGTGCATTACTCTACATTTATCTACACTAAACCTTATCTGTTAAGTGTTTGCCCATTCAGACCTCGTATCCAGATCGTTTTGCAATATTGTAATGTCAAGGTCAGATTTTAATATCCTACATAGTTTGATGTCGTTAGCAACTTTGTATTTATTCTCCAAATTGAATTAATTCATAAATTCGCTGACACGTTTGATGCTATAATTTAAGACTTTGCGAGCTTTTGTCAATTTTTTGGTAAACGTTCAAGGGGTTATTTGGTTTGAAAACCACATTTTAAATATAATATTCAAGTTAATAGAGAGAAGAGTTTTGCATGATCATTTGTTAAGAGAGCAGCTACATGGAACATCTCCATCTCTGGAGGACAGGGGGCCATGGCACCAACCTGGGTGCAGAGCAGAATTTACTCAGCAAGTGGATAACAGCTATTTTACTAGTTCTGAGCATGTTACGGATTATTATTAGAGATTGTAAAACTTTATTAAGTGACTAATAACCTCAAAATATGGCAAGCCTGTTTTTTTATGTCCTTCAAAACTTGAGATATCCTAAAAGGCACAAAAGTGCTGCAAGGCTAGTCATCCTATCTTCTAGCCTGACAGATCTTCAGTGTGTAAATAATGGATCTGAACTTTTCAAGCCCAGTGAATCGATGGTATTGAGATTTAGGATGTTAAATTGTGTGTAAAATGTCCTGTTTACAAGGCCTGTTTATTGCAGGGTATGTAAAGGATTATTCTCATTATCATAATTTTCCAAAATCAATGAGGCGTCTCATATCACAGTTTCTATGTAAAAGTGGCTTATTTATTAGTTAATTACTTCACTTGCATGGACATATAGGTAATAAAATAAAGGTTAATATTTTCTGAAATTCTCAGCCTCCACTGCAGCTCATAAATTATCCTGGTTAGTGTAGTAATTGTTACACTAAGCAATTAGGCAAAACTAAGAAATATTAATTAATACCTTGCAGTATTTTAAATGAAATATTTTAGTTATTATCATTAGTAACAATATTTTCAACTTATAATTAATTCAAAATAAACACTTTAAAGCATTTTTCACTTTGTGCTGGGAGTCTTAGTGATTAAAGGGGTTTTCCACTTTTGGAAAATACCTGTCTCAGCTGCATTTTTAAAAAAAAAAAAAAATAAACTCTATTTTACTCACCCTCCCCAGGTCAAGTGCTGAGTTTCCGCGCTGCTTTGTCACATCGTCTGCATTGCAGTCAATAACTAAGCTCAGTGACTCTACCCAAGTTGATGGCACAAGTCGCTCAAAGCCGCTGAGCTCACTGATTGGCTGCAGCGCTGTCAATGTGATGTCAGCACTGCAGACAATAACAGATACCAGGAGTAGCGTTTAAGACTCATTGCTGGATCTGGGGATAGTGAATATAGAACAGTTTTTTTTTAAAAACAAGCTGCAGCCAAGGGACAGACATTTTCCAATATCAAGTATTCAGTGCCGCTATAGTGCCATCATAGGGGAAATCAAGCATTACACTGTTCTTCTAAAAAAAATAAAAGACTGGCCATTTAGTATACAGACTGGGAAGGTCCTCCACACCAAGAGATGATCTTAGTTTTCTTAACCCTGATAAGCCCTTTAAATAAATGTGTAAAGCTGTGTTTCCTGCCTGCAATTGTCATTACCACACTTTTGCTTGCATTGCATATTTTACACAGCTTGTATAACTTTTGCTTATGATTTCAAAACTTGCACTGTAAGGCAGTCTGTATAGCAGATCTACCCATGGATAATTGCTTATTGCTTAATCATTAGTTTGCCACAATTAGCTTGATGGGAAAAAAGGATGTAATATTGTAGCAGTCAAGCCATAATAAAAGTGTAAAAAAGTGAAATAATTTTTTTTTTGTTAGGAATTTATAAGGGTTAAAGGTTGACCAGCGATTTCTCATTTTTCTAACAAAATTTACAAAATCATTTTTATGACAGAAAATACCCAAAAGTGACACGTTTCTAAAATCTGCACCACATTCAAGAAGATTATTAACCCTTCAGGTGCTTCACAGGAATTTTTTGAATGTGGAAGAAAAAATAAACATTTTTCACAAAAATTTTACTTTAGACCCAATTTGTTTTATTTTTGCAAGGGTCCCAGGAAAAAAAGGACCCCAGAATTTCTTGTGCAATTTCTCCTGAACATGCCAATACCTCATATGTGGGGGAAAACCACTGTTTGGGTTACACAGCAGGACTCGGAAGGGATTGAGCATCGTTTGACTTTTTGAATGTAAAATTTGCTGGAATAATTAGCAAACACAATGTTGCATTTGGAGAGTCCCTGAAGTGCCTAAACAGTTGAAACCCCCCACAAGTGACACCATTTTGGAAACTAGATCACTTGGGGAACTTTTCTAGATGTGTGGTGAGCACCTTGAACCAACAGGTGCTTCACAGAAGTTTATAACATTGAGCCGTGAAACTAAAAATTTGACATATTTCCCACAAAAATTATTTTTAGCCCCTAATTTTGCATTTTCATAAGGGTATCAGGAGAAATTGCACTGTATAATTTGTTGTGAAATTTCTCAGGAGTATGAAGATACCCAATATGTTGAGGAAAATTACTGTTTGGGGGCACAGCAGGGCTTGGAAGGGATGAAGAGCCATTTAACTTTTTGAACGCAAATTTTGCTGAAATAATTAGCGGACGCCATGTTGCGTTTGGAGAGCCCCTGATGTGCCTAAACAGTAGAAACCCACCACAAGTGACACCATTTTGGAAACTAGATCACTTGGGGAACTTATCTAGATGTATGGTGAGCACTTTGAACCCTCAGGTGCTTCACAGAAGTTTATAACATTGAGCCGTGAAAATAAAAGTTTCACATTTTTCCCACAAAAATGCTCTTTTAGCACCATTTTTTTATTTTTACAAGAGTAACAGGAGAAAATAGAACCCAAAATTTGTTGTGCAGTTTCTCCGGAGTGTGCAGATATCCCATATATGGGGGAAAACCACTATTTGAGTGCACGGCAGAGCTCAGAAAAGCAGTGGTGGTTTGGAACGCAGACTTTGATGGAATGGTCTGCGGGTGTCATGTCGCGTTTGGAGAGCTCCTAATCTGCCTAAACAGTGGAAAATCCCCATAAGTGACCCGATTTTGAAAACTAGACCCCTCAAGGATTTTATCTAGATGTGTGGTGAGCACCTTGAACCCACAGGTGCTTCACAGAATTTCACAACGTTGATCTGTGAAAATGAAAAAAATATATTATTACAGAAAAATGTTGTTTCAGCCCCCAATTTTTTATTTTCATAAGGATAGCAATAGAAAATGGACATCAAAATTTGTTGGGCAATTTCTCCTGTGTACGTTGATGCCCCATATGTGGTCAAAAACTACTTTTGAGGCACAGTGCAAAGCTCAGAAGGGAACAAGTGCCCCTAAAGTGCCAGAACAGCAGAACTCCCCATAAGTGATCCCATTTTACAAACAACACCTCTCATTGAATTCATATAGGGGTGCAGTGAGCATGTTAACACCACATGTGCCTCACAGAATTTTACATCATTGGGTGGTGAAACAAGAATAATTAAATTTTTTCCACCAAAGTTCTGTTTTAGCCCCAGATTTTACATTTTCACACTGGGAAATGGGTAAAAATGGCACCAAAATGTGTCACACAAATAAATGCTGCTGAATGTAGAAATACACCATATGTGGCTGTGCAGTACTGCTTTGCCACACGGCGAGACTTGGGAGGGACGGAGCGCTATTTGCCTCCTGAAGCGCAAATTTTCCTAGAATAGTATAGTAGACTCCATATACAGAGACCCTAAGTGCTATAAAAGCAGAATCCCGCCTCAAGTGACCCCATTTTGGAAATTATACCCTTTGGAATTTATCTTCAGGTGTGGTGAGGATTTTAACTACATGGGTGTTTTCCAAAAATAACCAGCAGTGGATATTGCTGAGTGAAAGTTACAAACTGCTGTTGTAGTGACCAGTACGTTGTAGTTACCAGTACGTTGTGCGCAGCTTGTGCTTCTGGAGACATGCACCCGTAAATTAGGCGGGTTCTCATCGCTACAGAAATGCCAAACATGTAGACGCTAACTGTGTTTTAGGCACACTGTGGGGCTCAGAAGGGAGGGGGACTTTTTGATTTGGGAGCATGGAAATTGCTGAATTTCTTTTCGGGAGCAAAGGCCATTTTACTTTTCCAGAGCCTTTGTGCTACTAGTAACGTGGAAGCCCCTATATTTCCATTAACAGATGACAGACCTGAGTGGGGACTTGCTTTTTTTGTGGATTGAGTAGAAGCTTTTATTGTGATCCAAAATTATGTAAAATGTTCCCATTTAATCGGCGCTCTACGCTGAGCATTGATATCGGGGTTTCCATTTAAGTCTCCAAGTAACGTAATTCAGATGAAACCCCAAGGGATCCATTCACTATAATGAGGCAGCAAAGTTACTATGGACTCCGTCTGGCCACTGTTCAGATGTGTAGTTTTTTTCAGAGGTTCACAAAACTGTGGCCGACAGCAGTTTTATGCACGCCTAATAAAAAGACAGACATAGGCCAAACGGCATCCACAGTGCCTCCATCTGCCTCATTATAAGGAATCTTCTGCTGGGGGTTCTGTACCTGAATCACGTATTTGAGAGATTTACATGGAAACCCCAGTGTAAGCGCTCAGCGCAGAGCGCAGGATAAATATTGACCAAACCTCACTGCGATCTTTGGGAGGCAGAATGAACAAATCAGTAGCAGGTGAAGAATTGTTTTTGTTTATTTCTTACGCCTTTCCTCGTGCGGTATAAGTGATTAGACGACTTTATTCTTCGGGTCGGTGCGATTACAGCGATACCAGATTTATATCGGGCTTGTATGTTTGGCAGCTGTCACACACTTAAAATAGTTTTTTTTTATTAAAACTAGTTTTTGCAAAGCCATATTTTGAGAGATATAATTTTTCCATATTTCAGCCAATGTGTCATGTGGGGTCTTATTTTTTGCTGGACGGGTTGACATTTTTATTGGTACCATTTTTGAGCACATGACATTTTTTTGATCGCTTTCTATTCTGTTTTTTGGGAGGCAGAATTAACAAAAAACCAACAATGCAGGAATTGTTTTTTGGGGTTTATTTTTATGCCGTTCTGCATGTGGTAAAAGGCTGCTTTATTCTCCGGGTGAGTACGATTACAGCGGTACCACATTTATATTTTTTTTATGTTTTGGCGCTTCTACGCAATAAAAACTATTTTATAGAAAAAATAATTATTTTTGCATAGCTTTATTCTGCGACTATAACTTTTTATTTTTTGGCCGATGGAACTGTATGGCAGCTTGTTTTTTACGGAACAAGATGACATTTTCTGCGGTACCAGTTTTATTTGTTTTTTTTATTGCATTTTATTCCACTTTTTGCTAGGTGGTATGATGATAAAGCATTGTTTTTTGCCTCGTTTTTTATTTTTTATTTTAACCCTGTTCACTAAAGGGGTTAACTAGTGGGACAGTTTTATGGGTTGGGTCGTTCTGGACGTGTCGATACCAAATATGTGTACTTTTATTGTTTATTTTTTTTACAATAATATTTCTTTATGGGTACAATATATATATATATATATATATATATATTTTTTTTTTTTTTATTATTTTGTGATTTTTAAAAAAATATTTTTGCAACTATTTTTTAACGTTATTTTAACTTTTTTACTTAGTCCCACTATGGGACTTTCACTTTCTGCAGTCTGATAGCTGTTATAAGGCATAGCAGTGCAGGATCATGGCTCTGCTTTAGGGCTCTTTCACATGTCAGTGTCTCTGGTACGAGTGGTGACAGTTTCCACACGTACTGGAGATACTGACACACAATTAAAATCAATGGGTCTGTGCACATCTCAGTGTGTTTTCACTGACTGTGTGTCCGTGTGCTCCACACTGAGACAAGTCAGTTTTTTGCTATGACATCCGTGTGACACGTACCGGCGCCTGGAAATAAGCGCTACAGTTAGCGCTGTTCCCAAGCGCCGGGTGCTGAACACTGCCCTCATCATGACTCCCTGCCAACGCTGTGATCAGCACCACCAGGGACCATGATGAGGGTAGTGGTAGTCTGCTCCCAGTGTCCCCATCTGTAAAAATAAGAATAAAATAATAAAATCCATGTACTCACCTCTCCTAGGTGTCCCCCACTGTAACCAATGCGACGGATGCTGCCGAGGAGCCGGGGAGAATTTAACATGTTAACAGCCGCAGGTTGATCGCGATAGGGGCGCACGACAGCCGATCACATCAGCTGTCATGTCCCCGGAAAAGGTGCGGGCTCGTTGCCGGAGCCCTCACCAAAGGGAGAGACCTGTCATGTGCCGTACATGTATGGCACATTTCGGAAAGGGGTTAAATATTTTACCTCAAAGAAAGAATCAGCTATGATTCTGTGCTGTAATGTTTGTATACTTTTTTGCTTTGCATCCAATTGTGGAGCTTATTACTATTCAAAGATCTATTTATTAAAATGTTGGTTAAAATGAACTTTGTTCGTGGGAAAACTCCTTTACAGCCTGTGCCGTATTTGTACGCAACAGGCTGTAATCCCTCGGTTCAAAGAGGGCTCCGGCCCTGAGCCCGCACTGAACCGGGCACGTCAGCTGATTCTTACAGCTGACATGTGCCCGCAACAGCCGCGGGTGGAATCGCGATCCACCCCCGTCTGTTAACATGTTAAATGCCGCTGTCAATCTCTGACAGCGGCATTTAACAGCACCGCGCCGGAAGCTCGTCACTTACCCCGTCCATCGGTGACCCCGTCACGTGATCGCGGGTCACCGATGCATGGGCATCACAACCCTGGGTCTGCAGCAGACTCCAGTGGTTGTCATGAGCTGATCGCTATGAGCTCCACCTAGTGGTCGGCGCTCATAGCACAGGACCATTTCTGCTGCATAGAGGTGATCAGACAAGTGCTGCTTCTAGTCTCCTATGGAGACTAAAGAAGCAAGCAAAAAGTGAAAAAAAAAATGTTTTTAAAAATATTTAAAAAATTTTAAAAATATAAAAGTTTAAATCACCCCCCTTTCGCCCCATTCAAAATAAAATAATAATAAAAAAAAAAAACACGTACACATATTTGGCTTCGCCGCATTCAGAATCGACCGATTTATCAATATAAAAAAAGAATTAATTTGATCGGTAAACGGCATAACGAGAAAAAAATTCTAAACGCCAGAATTACGTTCTTTGGTCGCCGCAACATTAAAATAAAATGCAATAACGGGCGATCAAAACATCAGATCTACCCCAAAATGCTATCAACAAAAACTTCAGCTCGGCGCGCAAAAAATAAGCCCTCACCCAGCCCCAGATCCTGAAAAATGGAGACGCTACGGGTCTTGGAAAATGGCGCCATTTTTTTTTTTTTTTAGCAAACTTTGGAATTTTTTTTCACCACTTAAATAAAAAAGAACCTATACATGTTTGGTGTCTGCAAACTCATAATGACCTGGAGAATAATAATGGCAGGTCGGTTTTAGCATTCAGTGAACGTGGTAAAAAAATTTTAAACAAACATCTCTGGTATTGCACTTTTTTTGCAATTTCACCGCACTTGGAATTTTTTTCCTGTTTTCCCGTACACAATATGGTAAAACTAGTAATGGCGTTGAAAAGTACAACTGGTCCCGCAAAAAATAAGCCCTCACACGGCCATATTGACCAAACAATAAAAGCGCTATGGCTCTGGGAACAAGGGGAGCAAAAAACGAAAATGCAAAAAAGGAAAATCCCAGGCTTGCGAAGGGGTTAAACAAAGAAAAATAAAACGTCTTTTGCTGATATTTTAGATATTACCATGTTGATGCATCACAGCCCATATGATGATGTTGTATTCCATATGATTATTTTGGAATTATTTTAACTTAAAGGGAACCTGACAGCTGATACATGCTGCCCAATCCACAGACCGCATGTATCATATGGTGACTGTATGACTTTAGCCATGTATGTTTGACTCTGAAATGCTGCGGCGTTTCAGAGAAGAACATAGTTTAAAAGCCACTGGGGAGTGAGCCGCATGGGAGACTAGTTGGACAAGTGTGTTTCAGGCGGCTTCTTGCCTGCTTGTAAAGACAGAGACCAGTTACTGCAGGACAACGGGAAGGGAGAAGCAGCTGGAGACCCTCCTGTCCGATTAGTCTCCCATGCGGCTAGGTCCCTGGTTTCTATTAAATTATATTTTTCATTGAAACGTATCTGCTGTCTAGTTACCATTTAACATTTTTATTTTTTTAATTCTGAACTAGTGGATTTGGCTGCAAGTCTGGAAGTAATCAGTAAAATAAAATAAAAAAGTCTTTATTGCTGATTTTGACTTCCCCATCAAATTCCATAGGGAAGTTCTGCCATAAACCTACAATTTACGTACAACAGAAATTCTGCATGGAAAATACCTGCAATGTGGGAATGAGAATTTTATAAGATTCTGCTGATTTTCTACTCAAAAATCCAAATAGAAGATCTGCAATAATTTTAATATGTGTGGACACACCCTAAGGCTAAATTCTGATGTCCACTTATCAGGTACCAAGTATGGATGCGATTTCCAGAAAATGACCAGCACATTGTTGCAACTAGGATGCCAATAATGTCTACATTTTTCAGAGACCCATTCACTTGTATTTCCAAGTTTGATCTATGACTTGGATAAAAATCGGACATGTCTCTATATTTTTTTTAATCCTCAGTTTGCAAAAAAGATAGACCTGTGAACAGCCCCATAGAGTATAATGGAATGTGAAAAACGGTCATCTGACTGAGGTCTACGTATAATTAATAGAATAAATAATAATAATGAAAAAATAGTTTATTCATTTTCATCCTCTATGTCATCTTTATTTATGCAGTTGTGCTAAGAGTCCAATTTAGTAGTTCAGCAAATAACTCTTCAGTCATCTAGGATGTAACTATATTTCTTATGTTTTTGTCTCATTTATCACAGCCATGGGACTCGATGTGCGGGAGAAGTATCTGCTGCTGCAAACAACAACATTTGTGGGGTGGGAGTTGCATATAGTTCAAAAGTTGCCGGTATAGTATAATATACTTATATTTTTTATGTCAATTATTATTATTTTTTACTTTTAAAAAGATGCATTGAAAAAACACAATAATGGTATACAGATACGATTGTACTTGATTGATTTGCTCTAGTTTATATTGCCACCTACTGTACATAGAAGGAATATATAAAGAATTAAGTGCATCATTGGTATTGGTTTCATATACTGTGCAGTGGGGAAAAAAAGTATTTAGTCAGCCACCAATTGTACAAGTTCTCCCACTTAAAAAGATGAGAGAGGTCTGTAATCATAGGTAGACCTCAACTATGAGAGACAAAATAAGAAAACAAATCCTGAAAATCACATTCTCTGATTTGGAAAGAATTTTTTTTTAAATTTTGGTTGGTGGAAAATAAGTATTTGGTCAATTACAAACAAGCAAGATTTCTGGCTCTCACAGAAATGTAACTTCTTCTTTAAGAGCCTCCTCTGTCCTCCACTCATTACCTGTAGTACTGGCACCTGTTTGAACTTGTTATCAGTATAAAAAAGACACCTGTCCGCAACCTCTGTCACACTCCAAACTCCACTATGGTGAAGACAAAAGAGCTGTCGAAGGACACCAGAAACAAAATTTTAGCCCTGCACCAGGCTGGGAAGACTGAATCTGCAATAGGCAAGCAGCTTGGTGTGAAGAAATCATCTGTGGGAGCAATAATTAGAAAATGGAAGACATACAAGACCACTGATAATCTCCCTTGATCTGGGGATCCACACAAGATCTCAAACCGTGGGGTCAAAATGATCTCAAGAACCATGAGTAAAAATCCCAGAACCACACGGGGGGAGCTAGTGAATGACCTGCAGAGAGCTGGGACCAACGTTACCCAGGCTACCATCAGTAACACACTACGCCGCCAGGGACTCAGATCTTGCAGTGCCAGACGTGCTTAAGTCATTACATGTCCGGGCCCGTCTGTAGTTTGCTAGAGAGCATTTAGATGATCCAGAAGAGTATTGGGAGAATGTCATATGGTCAGATGAAACCAAAGTAGAACTCTTTGGTAGACACACAACTCATCATGTTTGGAGGAGAAAGAATGCTGAGTTGCATCCAAAGAACACCATACCTACTGTGAAGCATGGGGGTGGCAACATCATTCTTTGGGGCTGTTTCTCTGCCAAGGGACCAGGACAACTGATCTGTGTACATGAAAGAATGAATGGGGCCATGTATCGTGAGATTTTGAGTGCATACCTCCTTCCATCAGCAAGGGCATTGAAGATGAAACGTGGCTGGGTCTTTCAGCATGACAATGATCCCAAGCACACCGCCAGAGCAACGAAGGAATGGCTTCGTAAGAAGCATTTCAAGGTCCTGGAGTGGCCTAGCCAGTCTCCAGATCTAAACCCTATAGAAAACGTTTGGAGGGAGGTGAAAGTCCGTGTTGCCCAGCGACAGCCCCAAAACATCACTGCTCTAGAGGAGATCTGCATGGAGGAATGGGCCAACATTCCAGCAACAGTGTGTGCCAACCTTGTGAAGACTTACAGAAAACGTTTAATCTTTGTCATTGCCAACAAAGGATATGTAACAAAGTATTGAGATGAACTTTTGTAACTGACCAAATACTTTTTTTCCACCAAAATTTGAAAAAAAATTCTTTCCAAATCAGACAATGTGATTTTTAGGATTTGTTTTCTCATTTTGTCTCTCATAGTTGAGGTCTACCTATGATGTCAATTACAGGCCTCACTCATCTTTTTAAGTGGGAGAACTTGCACAATTGGTGGCTGACTAAATACTTTTTTCCTCACTGTATATGTATATATATATATATATATATATATATATATATATATATATATAGGGTCGTCCAAAAATAGGTGGCCAGAAAATAATAACATTTATTTTGATTTATATATAAAATTATATTTACTAACACAAGCATAACATTGACAATTAAATTTTATTCTGAACAATAATACAAAAGCCCTTAAATTTTATCAACGCAGGTGCTCAAACTGTTTTCCATTACAATTTGCACAGCTTTGAAGTCTGCCTCTTACGCTTCGACAAACTTTTTTGCACAAGTCTCTTTGGGTATTAATTTCTTGAAATGCATCTCTTATGTCATTTTTCAAATCACTGACACTTTTTGGCTTTCGACTATAAACTTTGTCCTTGAGTACTCCCCTAAAGAAAAAAAACACTGGGGTCAAGTCTGGTGAACGTGCCGGCCAATCAAGTGGGCCTCTTCGGCCAATCCATTTATTAGGAAATGTTTCATCAAGATACTCGCGGACTACTCTTGAATAATGTGGAGGGGCCCCATCTTGATGGAAATAAAGGTCATTTGAATTAGGCTGTTGCTGTAACTGGGGAACAACTTGATTCATTAGAATTTTGAGATACTTATCTCCTGTGACTGTTCCATCAAAAAATATTGCTCCTAAAACACCAAAACTTGAAATACCACCCCAAACATTGACACCAGGCTCATTTAGTTGTTGCTCTAATGTTAAATGCATGTTCTCATTATACCAGTAAATACAATTATGTCTGTTAATATGGCCGGACAATTTGAAAGAAGCTTCATCACTAGGGTTGAGCGAGTATGTTCTGTTCCGAGTATGCTCGGGCCGAGCTCCAAGTATTTACAGCTGCTCTGTGATATGGTTGAATCGCTCCCGTGTGCATGATTTGCAACTGTTTGACAGCTTTATTACATGTGAGGAATGTGTAAGAAATAGACATTCCTCACATGTAATAAAGCTGTAAAACAGTCGCAAATCATGCACACGAGAGCGATTCAACCATATCACCAAGCAGCTATAAATACTCGGAGCTCGGCCCGAGCATACTCGTCGAAAGGGTTAACAGAACATACTCGCTCAACACTATTCATCACTCCACATAATGTTATCTAAAATTACTGGATTTTGTTGATAAATCTCCTCCTTCATAACCTTATTACACTTTCTGTCCACCTACTTTTGGACCACCCTGTATATTCAGTACAGACCAAAAGTTTGGACACACCTTCTCATTTAAAGATTTTTCTGTATTTTCATGACTATGAAAATTGTACATTCACACTGAAGGCATCAAAACTATGAATTAACACATGTGGAATGCCTCATAGGCTAATAATACAATTTGGTCACACTTGAGAATTTTTTCAGAAATTCCAGGAGTTTCCCTGATAAGGCCACGTTCACACGTTCAGTATTTGGTCAGTATTTTACATTAGTATTTGTATTTGTAAGCCAAAATCAGGAGTGTAACAATCAGAGGAAAAGTATAATAGAAACACGTCACTACTTCTACATTTTTCACCCACTCCTGGTTTTGGCTTACGTATGTGAAATACTGACCAAATACTGAACGTGAGAATGTGGACTAAATGGAAGTGTCCCAGAAGAGCTGGCAGATCTCTTGAGCTTTGCCAAAAGCTTCTGGAAGGGTTTTTTTGCTTAATGCTGGGATTCTCTATCATTAGTTGGAGCCCTGACTTCAAAATGCACATTTAAAGGGTGCAGATTGAGTTGGGCATAATCTGATTAGGCATAAAAATAATTTCCCGCAAAAGTTGGTCACCATGAATTTGGTTCAGTTCTTCATTTCTCCTATTCTTGTTTATGTGACTTGATCATTGTTGACTATTATTTCCCTTCCAAATCTCCTGAAGGGGACCATGTACATGTTCCCTAGGAAAAAGTGGTGCATGCCAAGCAGGGAGCCATCCATTCTTTGAGAGATGCAGCAATTATTGGAGCATTGTTTATGATGGGGATGAAGTCTCTCTCATGAAATGCTAGATATGGAAGAATAGAGCAATTGGGCTCTTATATGTGACAGAGATGAGTAGACAGAAATAGTCCACTATAAAGGATAATGTAAGGTTCGCCTACAATTTTACAATATGGTGAAGTATGATAAGGAAACTTGACAAGCTGTAGCTATTTACACAATGGCTGTAAATCATTTACCATATATTCATATAATAAAACTACTATCTTTTCTAATAACAGGAATCCGTATGTTGGATCAACCCTTTATGACTGATATTATTGAAGCTTCGTCTATCAGTCACATGCCGCAGGTAATAGACATTTACAGTGCCAGCTGGGGGCCCACCGATGATGGCAAGACGGTGGATGGACCAAGAGAGCTAACTTTACAGGCTATGGCAGATGGGGTGAACAAGGTAAATGCAACTGTTTGTCAGCCAATTCCACAAATATCAAAATATATCGTTAATCTTTTAGTTTTTGAGTCACTTCCGAAGATTATTTCCATTCTTGACATAGACACTCGACAGATAAGTAAACCGATCAGTCTGAGGCCCAAGTCATGGTAACTCTATGTCCAGTATGTGCATCATGTTGTGTTACAGGCAATGTATACACAGAGAACAGGATTGACTTAGGTATCGAAATGAGCAGTCAGCCAGCCCCCTTCACACACAGCACTTTTAACATGTCAACACAGCAGGCTTTGACCTGCGTCAAGCAAGAACTGGTCCCCGGACCAAGGCTGAAAGTTGGAGCTTGGGGCACTTTTGGCAAAAGGTTCTATATATTTAAATTAGGAACATATCATTAGATTTTTTTTTCAACTGGACAATCCGTTTACATGCAACCGTTCGGAAGACTCCAACCTCTTTCTCAGATCTCATTCATAAGATTTAGAGTCCCCCAAAATGTTGCATTTGTGTCTTTGTTTCCATGCTGATATGGGCTCCCAGCAGCATGTCTGGAGAGTTGTTAACTATTTTTCCTCAACACTTTAAATCGACTTTTGACTTATTCATATTATCTTGAAAAAGAGTCCCTATTACCTTTGTGTGACGAATGTGAATAGGAGCACAAAGGCTGTGAATTTTTACAAATTTAGGACAAATTTTGCATCAAATATGCCACATTACGTGTTTGAGAGCCTCAATCACACTGATGTAGTACGTGATACAACTGAGTTTGGACTGCTACTATTTTTGAGGTCTGTTTTTTTAATGGATCCCTAGTGATATGATCTGCAAAAAAGAATGAGAATAGGGCATGTACTGAGTTTAAATGGAATGGACACAATACACATGCATTTGTTTTAAAAACTAATGTGTGAATGTGTGCTAAATTGTAGTTTGGACCGGCCGTGTTCTGTTCTGCAGACTGCTCATACAGTGTTTATGCACAAAGAGGTGGAGTATCCTACTAGGTCTCCTAGGCTGATGTGACCTGATTCTACACCACTGGTTCTCCTACAGGATATATGAGCCTAGGAGACTACAGGACAGACAGATATAAGCATCCTGTGGATCAGTTGCTACTATTCAGAATCTACAGTGAAAGTCATTTAGAAAAACAATTATTGTGTACTCTCCAGTACTTTAATTAGACATTTCGCTATAACTCTATGTACTCATTAATATCTATCAGCATCATGACATTTAGATTGAGAGGCACCCAGGGTCGAACACAACATTGGTGCAACATGTGCAGTCGCACAGGGGTTCAAGAGGTAAGGGGGCCCACTTTCACCTCCAAAGCAGACGGAAAAGTGCAATATCATGAGCTATTGGACTGCAAAGGGCCCATATATTGTTCTTTCACAGGGGCTATACCTGTCAAACTCTGGCCCTTGGATCAAATCTGGCGCGCATGGTGATTTTATTTTGCCCGAGACACCAGAACTCAACCACCACCCCTATATGGGCCCATTATTTTGTATTGAGGACTTTGTGGGGCCCATTATACTGTGTACTGGTTGGTCCATTACTTTGTCCAAGTTTTTCATTTTGGCCCTCTGTGTGTTTGAGTTTGACATCCCTGACAGGGTCCCTCTTCTTTCTGTGTCCACACCTGAAGGCGCCATATACTTTTGAAAATCCCAAGCACAATTGGGAAAAATGAAGCTGTTCCAAACTTCTCTTTCGAGATCAGAGCTGGGTAGAATTGCTATACCCAATGCAGAACTGCCCCAATACAACAAACTTCGGGGTACATGTTGCTGAACCACATTCTGAGGCTACATAAGATCTGTCAATAAATTGACTCTTTTACCATACAGTATGTCCAGGGTTTTGGTTCTGATATAATTTGACCACAATAACAATTTGATCAGCTGTCTTAATATTTTATTAAAAATTGATGTTTTGCCAGGGTCGAGGAGCGAAGGGCAGCATTTACGTGTGGGCATCTGGGGATGGTGGAAGTTACGATGACTGTAACTGTGATGGTTACGCATCAAGCATGTGGACCATCTCTATCAACTCTGCTATAAATGACGGTCGGACGGCGCTGTATGATGAAAGCTGCTCTTCAACATTAGCCTCTACATTCAGCAATGGAAGGAAAAGGAATCCTGAAGCTGGAGTGGTAAGTACAAATACTGTAATGCTCGAGTGTGCCCAGAGGCGTCATCCAGTGCCAGGCTCACAATAGAAACAGCAGATGTTCTTTTGTTAGGACTCATTAGAAATGATAGAAAGCCCAATGATGCTTCCCCTGCCGGCTGATGAGAAAAATATTAATATTTAAATGCTCCAAACATCATTTGCTTTACATTGGAGCTGTTACTTAGCTTGAAAACACAGAATCTAACATTGAAACTCAACATTCTGCTCATTGTGTGGCCTTTATTCATCATTTTAGCATTCTATTGACAGCTGTAATATGGGCGATTCCTCAATAATTACGACTATATTACCCAGTATTTTATATATTTATTTTATTATGTAGCAAATCAGTTGGGAAGAGATGTAGCATAAGTGAGTTATATTTATAGCCCATGTAGAAATTTTCATAGGTATTAATATACATTATTACAGGAACGTACATGTAGAAATTTCGTATAGTGTTACTTCTATGTTATACCTAGCGCTATAAGTATTTACAGTGTGTGCATATGTATTTTTGCATGGTAGGACTGGCCTACCGGAGTACCACGGGATCCTCTGGTGGTGCCATACGTAGCTGTAGACATAATAATGGCCCCCGATATAACTGGAGAAGATACAGACTAGATATTAGAAAAAAACGTTTTGACAGTGAGGGTGATCAAAGAGTGCAACAGACTGCCACAAGAGGTGGTGAGTTCTCCTTCAATGGAAATCTTCAAACCGAGACTGGACAGACATCTGTCTGAGATGGTTTAGTGAATCCTCCATTGAGCAGGAGGTTGGACACGAGGACCCTGGAGGTCCCTTCCAACTCTGACATTCTATGAGTCTACGATTCTATGGAAATCAAGGTTACAGCAGAGAGTCCCTGTGCAGGAACAATATGGACCCTTTAGTCTTTAAAGGATCATCATAGAACCCTGTCTTATGTCAATCCACTAGTAATTATCAGCTATTAAATTCATCAGTTTAGCACCTTACAAGCAAGAGAAACCCGTTTGAAGGTGGCAGTCCCTACCACTTTACTTGCTATGCCTTTATGCAGTTGCATATATATCAAAGGCCCTGTATAAGACAGCCCTATAGGTAGCTGACATTAGAATCTATGGTCCTTCACATGTAACCTATTAGACCTTACATATGACGCGTTGTGTGTGTGATCGCAGCAAAGATTACTATGAAATTAAAAAAGTACACACCTTCAGAGGTTGGAAAATTCTGTCTGATGCTTTGTGCATTTGCATATTTATATGTATGGGAGTTGTACGGCAGCACAGCCTTATAGATGGTTCTATTGGTTATGAGAAAAGCATAAAAAATGACATGATGAAATTCTAAGGTTTTTATCAACTACATATTATTAGCAAATTAAATGAAGGAGTGAGAACATGAAGGGATGGATACAACCTTCCAGGTTTCTGCTTATAATATTGTGGAAACACCATTATTACATTACTATTATTCTGTAAGTTGGGATCAAAAGGAAACTCCAGTGAATACGTTGCCATTTTAATTGGTTATGCTTCAAACTGTAATTAATAGAAAACCCATATGATAATCAGACTCTGCATAAACCTCATAATTGTCTTTATTCGTGAACATCATTAAAGATCAATAGTCAATAACCAATAAAAACATACCTTAAAAATCATACTGGATTTAAGACATATTAAAGGGGTTGTCCGGTCCAAATCGATAAGTCTACAGTCACTCTGCGTTATATGTACTCCCAGCCAGAGTCCGTCTAGTGGGCGTGGCCTCGCTCCATACACGTGCATGGAGCGAGGCCTGCCCCGCCTAATGAAACGGCCGGACAGTTTGTGTGGCCATCTAGAAGGAGCGGCCTCTCTCCATACAAGTGTATGGAAGCGAGGCCGCTCCCACTGACTAGGAGTATGTATACCGCATATGTACCCTCCAATTCCGGGTCAGAAACAGGCGAATCCCTGCAGCGCACAGTGCATGCGCTGGGGAGATTCACATGTCTGCAGTCACACAGAGTGACTGCAGACTTATCGATTTGGACTGGACAGCCCCTTTAAATAAATGTAAAAAGTATATAGTTTATAGCTGTTACAATAAATACTGAAGGCTGGCATATAATTATTGCTACAGCATAAAACACCTACAACTGGTTGCCATAAGTAATAGACAAAATACCAACTTCTCCAGATATGATATATACGATGCAGCATTGTAGAAGGCACTGAGATGTGACGACTCTTCTAATAAATGCTAGCGTCCCCTGTAAATATATGTTAAACCTTGCGGCCGCAGGGGATGGGGGACTCAGACTCAAAGCTGACTGGAAAACCTCATCATCACAAAGGTTAAGGAGCTATCAGATACAGGGACCATGCAATGACAAAGAGGGGAATGCATTTATACATGTGAAAAACAATGATCAATTGTTAAATAGTGATGAGCGAGCACTAAAATGCTCGGGTACTCGTTGCTCGGGTCGAGCAAATTGGAATACTCGGGTGCTCGACCCGAGCAACGAACCCAATGTAAGTCTATGGGAAACTCGAGCATTTTTCAGGCGGCTCCCCCCGGCGGTCTGCAGAGGACCTAAAAATTACCCAAATCGATGGGAACAGTGCTCAAATGACATGGGAACAGCATGGGGAAGACCCCTGGAAGCATTTCTGACTCCCAGGTCACTGCTGTCAACAACGTTGTCAGAGTATTACACCACTTTTAGGACTCACAATAAAACATACCAAAACGAAACCAAAATGGATTTTCCTGGGAAATATGTTAAGGAACATCCTTTCCATGACATGTACAATGTATATAAAGCAAAATAAATAACCAAAAACAAAATTACTCCTCCACACCTTGGGCTATGCTCACACGTAGCGTTTTTGATGTGTTTTTGCACTTTTGCATTGCTTTCAACTAAGACAAAAGTATTCACTGGGAAATGTCATTATAACATTTTACAACCTTATCTGGTCACGTGGTGTGTGACACATCATTAGACACTTGCATACAGTGCAGAAAAGACATGGGAACAGCATGGGGAAGACCTCTGGAAGCATTTCTGACTCCCAGGTCACTGCCTAAAAGTGTGCCCATCATAAGTGATCCTTTGCGCATGCGAAGATGCCTCCCGCCATGCACCTGACGTTTGCGACTTGCAACAATCACCGTCCACGTCCTTGTCCCAGTGCAGCGTTCAGTTGTCCCTACCCCATTCCTTGGAATTGAAGCACAAGTATGCAGCCAGCCACCCACCCACCCACAGGCTGCAATACTATACTGTCAAATTTTTGACAGCTGCTTGCACTTGAAATGTGGCCTTTTAGGCTCGTGGAGGCGGAAACTTTTCATAACATCATGCCGGCGGCGGCCGGGTGCCCATACTCGGTCCCCAGCCGCTACTGTTTCTCCCGGTGTTGCCTCCGCCTTCCACAAGCATGGGTCCCACAACATTACCCGTTCCCTCCCCAGTGCACTTACTGGGAAGGACCGCCTAACAACAAACACATGGACAGGTGAATGTGGCCAGGGACGGTACGGAGCCAGTCCACAACTTTTTTTGCTGAGAGTTGTATTTAGCTCGGTGAAAGGACTGGCATAGAAGGAAACCGTATTTACCCTGTGTGTCAATTCTCCCAGGAAGTCCTCTAATGCGGCTTGTTGCAGAAGCAATGGCAGCCCGTCCAACATCAATTCGCACTTGTCGGTGGTGCTTTGACACACACACATCTTTCTTTGCGCATTTAATTTCTTGAATACAGAGTTGGACAATGGCCTGATCTGTAATGCGGTTTAAGAAATAACATGCATAGGCATGGCCGATCCATATTAAAAAAGAAGCCATAGAATGTCCGGGAACCTTCCGCCACACTTTTTTCAGCCAGGGCTGCTTCTCGGCAGGGTTGGACGGGCCACCAGAGAACTGGAGACTCCTCCGGCGAGCCCTGGCTTCTCCTTCAGGAGAGTTCATAGTGCCGAGGTGAGGCCATGATGATGATAGAGGCCACCATCTGCTTAGTTTTCTGTTACTTGGAATGCAAATGCAAGTATGCAGCCAGCCACCCACCCACCCAGAGGCCGCAACACTAAACTGCCAGTTTTCAGGGTGCTGCTTGCACTTGAAATATGGCCTTTTAAGCTCGTGGAGGCAGAAGCTTTTCACAACCTCATGCCGACGGTGGCCGGGTGTCCATACTTGGTCCCCAGGCGCCAATGTTTCTCCTGGTATCGTCTCCGCCTTCTACAGCTACGGGTCCCACAACATTACCTGTGCCCTCCCCAGTGCACTTACTGGGAAGGACCGCCTAACCACAAACACATGGACGGGTGAATGTGGTCAGGGACCGTATGGAGCCAGTCCACACCTTTTTTGCTGAGAGTTGTATTTAGCTCGGTGAAAGTACTGGAATAGAGGGAAACCATATCTACTCCGGCTGTCATTTCTCCGTCACCAGGTTCCACCCATTGTCACACACGATCATGCTTTTTATAGGGACATCAGACGGCCCTTACTATTCTTAAATGGCCAGCAGTCGGCCCTCGCTATTGTTAGAGAGCAATCAGCCGGCTATGCTTTGCTGCTCCCATTATTAACAAGTGGGTCTCCTATACTATTATTGCATATCCAGCGACTGCAAGGGCTGCCAAAAATTTGGACGCAACCCAATACCCCTTTGAAGAGACATAGAGGAGGGTCTCAGAAAACATTGTTCCCATTATAAAGGAGCGGGTCTCCTATAGTGGCAATGCCCATGCTGTGACTGCAAGGGCTGCCAAAATTTTGGAAAAACCCCACTAGGAATTTAAAGACACATAGAGCAGGGCCACAGTAATGTAAGAGAGGAGAGAGTCTGCTATACAGTTATAGGGTATGCAGTGAGTCCAACGGCTGACCAATTTTAGGAAAAACCCCACTAAGAATTTAAAGACACACAGAGCAGGGCCACAGTGACGAGTACGACATGTTCCCATTAGAAAGGAGAGAGTTTGCTATACAGTTATAGGGTATGCAGTGAGTCCAACGGCTGACCTATTTTAGGAAAAACCCCACTAAGAATTTAAAGAAACATAGAGCAGGGCCACTGTAACGACAAATTCCCATAAGAAAGGAGAGAGTCTGCTATACAGTTAAAGGGTATGCAGTGAGTCCAAAGGCTGACCAATTTTAGGAAAAACCCCACTTAGAATTCAAAGACACATAGAGCAGGGCCACAGTAACAAGGTACGACATGTTCCCATTAGAAAGTTACGACAAATTCCCATAAGAAAGGAGAGAGTCTGCTATACAGTTATAGGGTATGCAGTGAGTCCAACAGCTGACCAATTTTAGGAAAAACGCCACTAAGAATTTAAAGACACATAGAGCAGGGCCACAGTAATGACAAATTCCCATAATAAAGGACAGAGTTTGCTATACAGTTATAGGGTATGCAGCGAGTCCAACAGCTGACCAATTTTAGGAAAAACGCCACTAAGAATTTAAAGACACATAGAGCAGGGCCACAGTAATGACAAATTCCCATAATAAAGGACAGAGTTTGCTATACAGTTATAGTGTATGCAGCGAGTCCAACAGCTGACCAATTTTAGGAAAAACGCCACTAAGAATTTAAAGACACATAGAGCAGGGCCACAGTAATGACAAATTCCCATAATAAAGGACAGAGTTTGCTATACAGTTATAGGGTATGCAGCGAGTCCAACAGCTGACCAATTTTAGGAAAAACGCCACTAAGAATTTAAAGACACATAGAGCAGGGCCACAGTAATGACAAATTCCCATAATAAAGAACAGAGTTTGCTATACAGTTATAGTGTATGCAGTGAGTCCAAAGGCTGACCAATTTTAGGAAAAACCCACTAAGAATTTAAAGACACACAGAGCAGGGCCACAGTAATGACAATTCCCATAATAAAGGACAGAGTTTGCTATACAGTTATAGGGTGTGCAGTGAGTCCAAAGGCTCATCAATTTTAGTAAAAACCCCACTAAGAATTTAAAGACACATAGAGCAGGGCCACAGTAATGACAAATTCTCATAAGAAAGGAGAGAGTCTGCTATACAGTTAAAGGGTATGCAGTGAGTCTAACTGTTAAGGGGACGGTTGCAAACACTTTATTAAATAGGAATGCAACTGACCCCGGGGTCCACGATGCTGCCAGGAGGACTGCTACCGAACTCTTCCCCGGTGAACCAACTAAAAGATAACCATTTCGTGTTAACTTCACACCGGACAGGGTATAGCGGTACACTCTATCTCCGAAGAGCGTCCGCCGATGCACCTAAAACCTGCCTAACCTCTCCGTGTTACAGCAGACGGGAGGAGACTAACGGTTCACACAATCTCCAAGAACCGCAGGGAGACATGTGACCGGACTAGGAGCAGTAGCCCTGTCTTCGTTACAGGCGCTACGCTAAGGAGAAGGCGCTAGTGTGCGGGAGTGATTTCCGCCAGGTACTCGTGCACTCAGCCGGCATGCTACCGGACTGAGCCGACCCGCTCAATATGGCTCTTAGAGGAGCTCTGGAGATATGCGTGCACAACCAAACAACTAGCTCAAATGATCTGAGCGCGCCACCATGTTTGTGGGCGGGCCTTTTAAAAACTAAGCCCTGCCCCACTGTCGCACCATTGGTGACGTCGCCTGTGACCAATCAGGCGGTGCCAGGTCACCGGGTCAGCTGGTTCCTGAACCACCAATCACGGTGCGCCATGTCACGGGCATGCTCAGTGCGATGCATTTTAGACTTCGGCTGCAGTGGCCTAGTCTCTCTCGGCAACCTGTGCTTCATGTTGCTAGGCACAAACACACGAGATACCACTTGTACCTCTTGTGCATTGGCTAGGTGTTGGGACTGACAGCGATGTTGTGCAGCATCAGCCCTGGCTGAACCAGAGTGGGAGACCACAGAATCCACTGAAGATTCAGAACCCATATCTGATCCAACAAGTGCCTGGTGCCTAACACTAACTGCAGACCAAATTTAGGAAAAACCCCACTAAGAATTTAAAGACTCTTAGAGCAGGGCCACAGTAACGACAAATTCCTATTAGAAAGGAGAAAGTCTTCTATACAGTTAGAGAGTATGCAGCGAGTCCAACGGCTGACCAATTTTAGGAAAAACGCCAATAAGAATTTAAAGATACATAGAGCAGGGCAACAGTAATTACAAATTCCCATAATAAAGGACAGAGTTTGCTATACAGTTATAGGGTATGCAGTGAGTCCAACGGCTGACCAATTTTAGGAAAAACCCACTAAGAATTTAAAGACACATAGAGCAGGGCCAAAGTAACTACAAATTTTCATTAGAAAGGAGAGTCTCCCATAGTGTTGGCCTATGCAGTGAATGCAAGGGCTGCCAAAAATTTGGAGGCACTCCAATGCCCCTCGGAAGAGACGTGAAGGAGGCCCTCATAAAAAAATGTTCCCATTAGAAAGGAGCTGGCCTCCTATACTTGTAATGCCATGCACTAAGTGTATGGGCTGACAAACATTTACCCCTGGGGGGTATACATGAACATACTGTGTAAAAAAAATTTTTTACGTGCATCATAAACACCCTTTAAAAAAAATATGTGGGTGTTGCATCACGGACCATGGTCACCCTGAAGATATGGTGGTGGAGGATGAGGTGATGGAGGAGGACAAGAGCAAATAGCCAAAATCAGGAAGCGTATACCCATGTGTGGGTGTGAAAAGGTGCATGGGAATACACCTCCCAAGAAAAGACACTGGATTGGAGTTTATGTTACGCTGGTATCATTCGGTGGTGTTGAGAAGTCTGGCCCAATCCAGCCCTTGTTCATTTTTATTAGATTCAGTCTGTCAGCATTTTCAGTTGACAGGCGGATGCGCTTATCAGTAATAATTTCACCAGCGGCAATAAAACCCGCTCTGATAAAAAGCTGGCGGCAGGGCAGGCCAGGACCTCCAAGGCATAGAGAGCCAGTTCATTCCACGTATCTAGCTTGGATACCCAATAATTATAAGGCACAGAGGAATCACGGAGGACGTTGGTACGGTCGGCAAGGTACTCCCTCAGCATATTCCAAAACTTTGCACTCCTTGTGAGAGCACCCCGCACCTCAGGACCAGTGCGATGGGAGGGTCTGAGAAAACTCTCCCAGAACTTTGACAGTGTTCCCCTGCCTCTGCTGGATTGAAGTTGTGTCTCTCTCTCGCCTGTACTCCTTGGTTGTCCAACGAAGTGTGCCCTCTGCCGCCAGAGTTTTCAGATGGGAATTTTTTTAATAGTTCCGCAACAAGGGCCTTCTGGTACAGCCCCATTTTTGTAGACCTGTCCACCTCAGGAATAAGAGATATAAAGTTCTCCTTGTAGCGTGGTCTAGAAGTGTCACCAACCAGTAATGACTGTCACCCAAAATTTTGAAAACGCGAGGGTCATGGGAAAGGCAGCGTAACATAAACTCAGCCATGCGTGCCAGACTACTAAGAGTCAAGACTTCGTGTCCTCACCAAGAGGATGACTGACCATGCTCTCCTCCTCCTCCTCTTTGTCCTCTGGCCATCCACGCTGAACAGACGGTATGACAGCTGTGCAGGTAGTACTGTCTATAGTGCATGAAACTAGCTCCTGTCCTTCCTCCTCCTCCTCCTCTTCCTTATTGTCTCCCAATCCACGTTGGGATGAGATGAGGCTTGGCTGTGTGTAATCACCCTTTATGGTTCCTTGCTCCATCTTATCGTGCTCCGCCTGCAATGCATCCTCTTTGATTGTGAGCAGAGAGCGTTTCAGAAGACAGAGAAGCGGGATGGTGATGCTAATTATAGCGTCATCGCCGCTCACCATCTTGGTGGAGTCCTCAAAGTTTTGGAGGATGGTACATATGTCTGACATCCATGTCCACTCCTGAGGTCTTATGTGTGGAGTCTGAACTGAATACTGATGGCCTTGTTGATGCTGGTACTCAACAACTTCCCTCTTCTGCTCACAAATCCTTCCCAACATCTGCAGTGTCGACTTCTAATGAGTGGGGACATCACACACCAGTCTGTGAGCCGGAAGCTGCAAACGCTGCTGAAACACTGCAAGAGCGACGGAAGCTGTAGCTGACTTTCTAAAATGGGCACACAGGCGGCGTACTTTAACAAGCAGATCCGGCAGCTCCGGGTAGGATTTGAGAAACTGCTGTACCACGAGGTTAAGCACATGGGCCAGGCATGGTACGTGTGTGAGCTCGCCTCGCCTCAAAGCCGCCACCAGGTTACGACCATTGTCACACACGATTATGCCTGCCTGTAGGTTCAGCAGTGTGAGCCACAGATCTGCCTGCTCTTTTAGAGCTGTCCACAACTCTTCAGCATTATGTGGTTTTTCACCTAAGCATATTAGCTTCAGCACAGCCTGTTGCCGCTTGGCCGAGTCAGTGCTGCAGTGCTTCCAGCTTGTGACTGATGTGGTCATTTCGGAGATGGAGGCTGAAGAGGAGGAGGAGGCTGAGGAGGAGGAGGTGCAGGAACTGTAGACCATGGGGGCAACCCTGAATGACCAAGGGCCCACAATCCTTGGCGTCGGGAGGACGTTTTCCGTCCCAAGGTCCAACTGGGTCCCGGCTTCCACTATGATAACCCAGTGTGCCGTCAGTGAGATGTACCGTCCCTGCCCACAAGCACTTGTCCACGTGTCCGTGGTTAATTGAACTTTACTGGTAACTGTGTTGTTGAGGGCACGGCTAATGTTTTGGGACACGTGCTTGTGTAATGCAGGGATGGCACACCGGGAGAAATAATGGCGACTGGGGACCGAGTACTGAGGGACGGCCGCCGCCATCAGGTTGCGGAATGCTTCCGTCTCCACGAGCCTAAAAGGCAACATTTCGAGCGCAAACAGTCGTGAATTGTGAGAATTTAGTAGTGTGGCCTATTGGGCGTTGGCTGCATATTTGCGCTTGCGTTCTAAGGACTGGGGTATGGACAACTGAATGCTGCGCTGGGACAAGGACATGGACATGCTTCCTGATGCTGCTACTTGAGAGTATGGAATGACAGGAGCAGGGCAGGAGGCATATTCGCATGCACAATGGACAAGGGATTGGCTTGCATGCACAACAACGGAAGAAGCAATGGTGCCACCCACAGACACTGTTCCTGGACCCTGGGGTTCGGCCCACAAAGTCAGGTGCTTTGCTGCCATGTGCCTGATCATGCTGGTGGTGATCAGGCTGGTTGATTTTCCACCCCTGTTGATGCTGGCCTGGCAGGTGTTGCAAATGGCCTTTTTGGGGTTATCGGCAGAGTCTTTAAAAAACAACCAGACTTGGGAAGACCTAACAATTGCACTGGCAACTTCCTTTGTGTTGGTGTTACGGGGAGCGGTTGCCTGCCTTCTATCTGCGGCCACCACACTGCTTCTTCCTGCCTGTTGGGGTGCTCTGCTTCCCTCCCCCTGTGTGCTGCTGTCCTCGCTCTGCATGTCCTCTTGCCAGGTTGGGTCAGTTACTATATCATCCATCTCCTCGTTTTCAACTTCCGCACCCTGGTCCTCCTCCTGACTTTCTGGCAATTGTGTCTCATCATCGTCCACCTCTTGTGACACTTTCCCACCGTCGCCTTCATGTGACCGTGGCTGCTCAAATATTTGGGCATCGCTACACGCAATCTCCTCTTGCCCCGCTTCAAGTGGACCGGGCAAGAGGCCCGAATCTATAAATGGAAAAGTGAACAGCTCTTCAGAATGTCAAAGTGTGGGATCAGTTGTCTCTGGCTACTGAGACTTGACCATGTGGAAGACAGAGTGGTGGTGGCTAAGTGACTGGAAGCATTATCCGCTATCCAACCAACAACCTTTTGACACTGCTCTGGATTCAATAGTGGTGTGCTGCGGTCCCCTAGAAATTGGGACAGGAAGGTCAGGAGAGAAGATGTGGGTGTTTATTGTGGCACAATTTCGGCTTGCCCACGGCCTTGTCCTCGGCCTCTGCATGCACCATTACCATCACGTCCAGTTCCCCGTCCCTTGCCACGTGCCTTGCCCATTTTAAATGGAGCACAGTATCTTCCATGCTCACTACAAATGACTGAGTTTGGAGCGAATTTACATGTGATCCGTGTGACGGAGAAAACAAAATTTTAAATACCTGGCCTGTAGGTAAGTAGTTTGACCAGCAAACTGTTGTGAATTGCTTCACTGACACACAGAAAGAAATTTTTAATGGAGGCCAGAAATAGCAGTATTTTCTGACAATGTATATGTGAGCCGTGTGACGGAGAAAACACAGTTTTAAATACCTGGCAAAGGACAAAGAGGAGGAGGAGGAGAGCATGGTCAGTCATCCTCTTGGTGAGGACACGGAAGTCTTGCCTGTTTGTAGTCTGGCACGCATGGCCGAGTTTATGTTACGCTGCCTTTCCCATGACCCTCGCGTTCTTAAAATTTTGGCTGAGAGTCATTACTGGTTGGTGACACCTCTAGACCCACGCTACAAGGAGAACTTTATATCTCTTATTTCTGAGGTGGACAGGTCTACAAAAATGGGGCTGTACCAGAAGGCCCTTGTTGCGGAACTATTAAAAAAATTCCCAAGTGAAAACGCTGGCGGCAGAGGGCACACTTCGTTGGACAACCAAGGAGTACAGGCGAGAGAGACACAACTTCAATCCAGCAGAGGGAGGGGAACACTGTCAAAGTTCTCGGAGAGTTTTCTCAGACCCTCCCATCAGACAGGCCCTGAGGCGCGGGGTACTCTTACAAGGAGTGCAAAGTTTTGGAAGATGCTGAGGGAGTACCTTGCCGACCGTATCAACGTCCTCTGTGATTCCGCTGTGCCTTATAATTATTGGGTATCCAAGCTAGACACGTGGAATGAACTGGCTGTCTATGCCTTGGAGGTCCTGGCCTGCCCTGCCGCCAGCGTTTTATCAGAGCGGGTTTTTAATGCCACTGGTGGAATTATAACTGATAAGCGCATCCGCCTGTCAACTGAAAATGCTGACAGGCTGACTCTTATAAAAATGAACAAGGGCTGGATTGGCCAGACTTCTCAACACCACCGAATGATAGCAGCGTAACATAAACTCCAATCCAGTGTCTTTTCTTGGGAGGTGTATTCCATTGCACCTTTTCACACCCACACATGGGTATATGCTTCCTGATTTTGGCTATTTGCTCTTGTCCTCCTCCTTTTCCTCATCCTCCACCACCATATCACCAGGGTGACCGTGGTCCGTGATGCAACACCCACCTAATTTTTGTAAAGGGTGTTTATGATGCCTGTAAAAACAAATTTTTATACAGTATGTTCATGTATACCCCCCAGGGGTAAATGTTTGTCAGCCCATACACTTAGTGCATGGACATTCCAAGTTTAGGAGGCCCACTCCTTTCTAATGGGAACATTTTTTTATGAGGCCCTCCTCCACGTCTCTTCCAAGGGGCATTGAAGTGCCTCCACATTTTTGGCAGCCCTTGCATTCACTGCATAGGCCAACACAATGGGAGACTCTCTCCTTTCTAATGGGAATTTGTCGTTACTGTGGTCCTGCTCTGTGTGTCTTTAAATTCTTAGTGGGGTTTTTCCTAAAATTGTCAGCCGTTGGACTCCGTGCATACCCTATAAATGTATAGCAGATCCTCTCCTTTCTAATGTAAACATGTCGTACTTGTTACTGTGGCCATGCTCTGTGTGTCTTTAAATTCTTAGTGGGGTTTTTTCCTAAAATTGGTCAGCCGTTGGACTCACTGCATACCGTATAACTGTATAGCAGACTCTCTCCTTTCTAATGGGAACATGTCGTACTTGTTACTGTGGCCCTGCTCCATGTGTCTTTAAATTCTTAGTGGTGTTTTTACTAAAATTGGTCAGCAGTTGGACTCACTGCATACCCTATAACTGTATAGCAGACCCTCTCCTTTCTAATGGGAACATGTCGTACTTTGTTAGTGTGGCCCTGCTCCATGTGTCTTTAAGTTCTTCGTGGTGTTTTTACTAAAATTTGTCAGCCGTTGGACTCACTGCATAACCTATAACTGTATAGCTGACCATCTCCTTTCTAATGTGAACATGTCGTGCCTGGTAACTGTGGCCCTGCTCTGTGTGTCCTAAAATTCTTAGTGGGGTTTTTCCTAAAATTTTCAGCAGTTGGACTCACTGCATACCCTATAACTGTATAGCAGCCTCTCTCTTTTCTAATGGGAGCAGGTCATACTTGTTACTGTGGCCCTGTTCCATGTGTCTTTAAATTCTTACAGGGGTTTTTCCTAAAATTGTTAGCCGTTGGACTCACTGCATACCCTATAACTGTATAGCAGACCCTCTCCTTTCTAATGGGAACATGTCGTACCTTGTTACTGTGGCCCTGATCTGTGTATCTTTAAATTCTTAGTGGGGTTTTTCCTAAAATTGATCAGCCTTTGGACTCACTGCATACCCTATAACTGTATAGCAGACTCTCTCCTTTCTAATGGGAACATGTCGTACCTTGTTACCGTGGCCCTGCTCCATGTGTCTTTAAATTCTTAGTGGGGTTTTTCCCAAATTTTGGTAGCCCTTGTAGTCACAGCATGGGCATTACCACTATAGGAGACCCGCTCCTTTATAATGGGAACATTTTTTTTACTGAGACCCTCCTCTATATCTCTTCAAAGGGATATTGGGTTGCGTCCAAATTTTTGGCAGCCCTTGCAGTCACTGGATATGCAATAACAGTATAGGAGACCCACTTGTTAATAATGGTAACAACAAAGCATAGCCAGCTGATGGCTCTCTAACAATAGCGAAGGCCGACTGCTTGTCTTTTAAGAATAGTAAGGGCCATCTGATGTCCCTATAAAAATAGGCTTTATGACTTTCAGAGTCCCTCCATCATAAATAAAACAAAATGTGTCTGATGATGTGTCACACACCACATTGCCAGACAAGGTTGTAAAATGTTAAAATGACATTTCCCGGTGAATGCATTTGTATTAAAAAAAACGTAAAAAAAAACAAAGCAATAGGATCTTTCTTTAGTATAAAAAACAGCATCACCAATTTAACAACAATGTAATCACATTGTTCAGCTCATGCACCTCCTCCTCCATCTCATGACCACATCAGTCAGAAGCTGACAGCACTGCAGCACTGCCTTGGCCAAGCGGCAACAGGCTGTGCTGAAGATTAGAGATGAGCGTTGTTCTACTCGAACTGTTCGCCAATCTCAAATTCGAGCTGTTTTGGGCGGTGTTCGAGCCGTTCGGCGAACACGAACAATTTGAGAAAAATTCGGCTGTTCGAGGTTATGTTCGATAACTGTTCGTGCACCAAAATCATAACTGGATTTTTTCTCAGTAATGATGAAAATTAATGTTAATACGCAGTTTGAGTGTACAGCGGGGTGGGGGGAGGGGCAGGGGATGGATCTCTGCAGGAACAATGAAGATCTCCATTTTTTTTCTCTTTCCCGCATTTACAGTGGGGAGGTGCAATCTGTCAGCCTATCAGCAGCGCACACACGGAGCGAAGTGCTTTTTTTCACACAAGCAAGGGCATGTGTCATTGGCAGTGTATGTCACATGTCCTTGCCCTATAAGACCAAGCCATTTTCCCCGTCGCCACCATTTTCTCACTGCTGCAGCTGCGTGTTAGACGGCACCGCTGTTGCTGTGTGCGCTATACCTTGTTAATTTCAAGCCAATTTTCGCACAAATATACAGATAGCTTGGGAGTAGGGAATAGTTGTGATTGCAGTCCTTTTAAGGACTAGGTTACAGCATTTCCTACGACTTTTATCAGGCAGGTCTGTGCTCTTAAATAGATAGGTTGTGGGAGTAAAGACTAATTGTAATTGGAGTCCTTTTCAGGACTAGGTTACATCAGTTCCTATCAGTTTTTGCCAGGCAGGTCTGTGCCAGTGCTGTGCAAGTTTTTTTCACAGCATTTGGCTGAATCTAGCAAAGCTAATCCTTTTTGGCCTATTGCAGAGTGTGTTAGTCAGTGGAGTAGCCTATCTGTGTTGCAAGATATACCACCTGTGTATAGAATACCAATTTTTTTACTGCACCTAGTGAAGTAAAATCTTTTGGGCATAGCATCATTCTATTAGTCCATCTATACTGACCTCCATCAGGTTGCAAACTGAATCTAATTTTTTTCTGCATCTAGCTCTGAAAAAATATTTGGCCTTCTAGTAGTGTGTCGGACTTTCTCTATTAGTCCATCTATACTGACCTCCATCAGGTTGCAAATTCAAAATATTTTTTATCTGCATCTACAGTACCTCTGAAAAAATATTTGGGCTTCTAGCTGTGTGTGGGACTTGTTGTATTAGTCCATCTATACTGACCTCCATCAGGTTGCAAACTGAATATATTTTTTTCTGCATCTACCTCTGAAAAAATATTGGGCTTCTAGCTGTGTGTGGGACTTGTTGTATTAGTCCATCTATACTGACCTCCATCAGGTTGCAAACTGAATATAATTTTTTTCTGCATCTAGCTCTGAAAAAATATTTGGCCTTCTAGTAGTGTGTCGGACTTTCTCTATTAGTCCATCTATACTGACCTCCATCAGGTTGCAAATTAAAAATAATTTTTATCTGCATCTACAGTACCTCTGAAAAAATATTTGGCCTTCTAGCAGTGAGTCGGACTTTCTCTATTAGTCCATCTATACTGACCTCCATCAGGTTGCAAATTCAAAATAATTTTTATCTGCATCTACAGTACCTCTGAAAAAATATTTGGGCTTCTAGCTGTGTGTGGGACTTGTTGTATTAGTCCATCTATACTGACCTCCATCAGGTTGCAAACTGAATATATTTTTTTCTGCATCAACCTCTGAAAAAATATTGGGCTTCTAGCTGTGTGTGGGTCTTGTTCTATTAATCCATCTATACAGACCTCCATCAGGTTCCAAACTGAATATAATTTTTTTCTGTATCTAGCTCTGAAAAAATATTTGGCCTTCTAGTAGTGTGTGGGACTTTCTCTGTTAGTCCATCTATACTGACCTCCATCAGGTTGCAAACTGAATATATTTTTTTCTGCATCTACCTCTGAAAAAATATTGGGCTTCTAGCTGTGTGTGGGTCTTGTTCTATTAATCCATCTATACAGACCTCCATCAGGTTGCAAACTGAATATAATTTTTTTCTGCATCTAGCTCTGAAAAAATATTTGGCCTTCTAGTAGTGTGTGGGACTTTCTCTGTTAGTCCATCTATACTGACCTCCATCAGGTTGCAAACTGAATATATTTTTTTCTGCATCTACCTCTGAAAAAATATTGGGCTTCTAGCTGTGTGTGGGTCTTGTTCTATTAATCCATCTATACTAACCTCCATCAGGTTGCAAACTGAATATAATTTTTTTCTGCATCTAGCTCTGAAAAAATATTTGGCCTTCTAGTAGTGTGTCGGACTTTCTCTATTAGTCCATCTATACTGACCTCCATCAGGTTGCAAATTAAAAATAATTTTTATCTGCATCTACAGTACCTCTGAAAAAATATTTGGGCTTCTAGCTGTGTGTGGGACTTGTTGTATTAGTCCATCTATACTGACCTCCATCAGGTTGCAAACTGAATATATTTTTTTCTGCATCTACCTCTGAAAAAATATTGGGCTTCTAGCTGTGTGTGGGACTTGTTGTATTAGTCCATCTATACTGACCTCCATCAGGTTGCAAACTGAATATATTTTTTTCTGCATCTACCTCTGAAAAAATATTGGGCTTCTAGCTGTGTGTGGGACTTGTTGTATTAGTCCATCTATACTGACCTCCATCAGGTTGCAAACTGAATATATTTTTTTCTGCATCTACCTCTGAAAAAATATTGGGCTTCTAGCTGTGTGTGGGTCTTGTTCTATTAATCCATCTATACAGACCTCCATCAGGTTGCAAACTGAATCTAATTTTTTTCTGCATCTAGCTCTGAAAAAATATTTGGCCTTCTAGCAGTGTGTGGGACTTTCTCTGTTAGTCCATCTATACTGACCTCCATCAGGTTGCAAACTGAATATATTTTTTTCTGCATCTACCTCTGAAAAAATATTGGGCTTCTAGCTGTGTGTGGGTCTTGTTCTATTAATCCATCTATACTAACCTCCATCAGGTTGCAAACTGAATATAATTTTTTTCTGCATCTAGCTCTGAAAAAATATTTGGCCTTCTAGTAGTGTGTCGGACTTTCTCTATTAGTCCATCTATACTGACCTCCATCAGGTTGCAAATTAAAAATAATTTTTATCTGCATCTACAGTACCTCTGAAAAAATATTTGGGCTTCTAGCTGTGTGTGGGACTTGTTGTATTAGTCCATCTATACTGACCTCCATCAGGTTGCAAACTGAATATATTTTTTTCTGCATCTACCTCTGAAAAAATATTGGGCTTCTAGCTGTGTGTGGGACTTGTTGTATTAGTCCATCTATACTGACCTCCATCAGGTTGCAAACTGAATATATTTTTTTCTGCATCTACCTCTGAAAAAATATTGGGCTTCTAGCTGTGTGTGGGACTTGTTGTATTAGTCCATCTATACTGACCTCCATCAGGTTGCAAACTGAATATATTTTTTTCTGCATCTACCTCTGAAAAAATATTGGGCTTCTAGCTGTGTGTGGGTCTTGTTCTATTAATCCATCTATACAAACCTCCATCAGGTTGCAAACTGAATCTAATTTTTTTCTGCATCTAGCTCTGAAAAAATATTTGGCCTTCTAGCAGTGTGTCGGACTTTCTCTATTAGTCCATCTATACTGACCTCCATCAGGTTGCAAATTAAAAATAATTTTTATCTGCATCTACAGTACCTCTGAAAAAATATTTGGGCTTCTAGCTGTGTGTGGGACTTGTTGTATTAGTCCATCTATACTGACCTCCATCAGGTTGCAAATTGAATATATTTTTTTTCTGCATCTAACCCAGCCAATAGTTTTGGCCTAATACCACAGTTTGGCCACTCAGCTCTGCTCGGTTACCTCCATTGTTTTTTTGTGCAAACAACTCCAGAGTTGTGAATTAGTTAACCACCAAAATGAGTGGAAAAAGGCCTGCTGCTGGTGGAAAGGGGAATAGGCGTGTTGGGAAGGGGAAAAAAGGTTGTGTCCGTGGGGTAGGTGTTAAAGCAACAGTAACATCTGCAGAAGAAAGACCATCTTCCAGCCAAACTAAAATGTCTACTTCTTTTAGCGGACAATGTGATAAGATCCCTTTCTTACGGCCACGCCAATCGCTACAAATTCCAGATGAGGCACAAAAACAGCAGGTGCTTCAACGGATATCAAGTGCTCCTTTAAGTGGGCTCTCCTCCACATCAACTTCAACATCACAAATACTCCAGTCCTCAAAGGTGTCACCCAAATCGCACTTGCTTCCTCACAGCTCCCAAATCTCCAGCTGCCCGTCTGAGTATGAGGTAGAACAGATGGTTGAGTCTGCAGAGCTGTTTACTCATACTATAGCCTGGGAATCAGAGGTCGACTCCAGCGCTTCTGTGAATCCAGACGAGGAAATGATCTGCACTGATGCCCAGAATCTTTATGAGTCGGATCCAGGACCAGACGCAGAAGGTTCTGACCATAATGTAGACCCTCATTCCCAAACTGTAACTCCTGTTGGTGGAGACAATGAGGAAGACGATGATAAGACTCAAATACCTGATTGGAGTGACAACTTTAGTTTTTTGTCAGGGCAGGAACAAGTTGGCTCTGAGGACGACGGGTGTGATAACACACAGGGTGATGATGATGAGATTGGAGATCCCACTTACTGTCAACCCACAGTCAGCCAAGAGATGAGGTCAGCAGAGGAGGTGGAGGAAGATGCTAGTGACGACGAGGTCAGGTTGCGCCTTCCTGGACAGAGACGTAGTACTGGAAGCACGTCAACAACTGCATCCTCAAACACAACTCTGCCTCTCACCACAAGTCGTGGTGGCTCTTCAGGTCGCATGGGTGCTAAGCCTTGCATAGCCTGGGCATTTTTTCAGATCGATAAAGATGACCCAACTCGTGTTATCTGTAACATTTGTCAGCAAAAGCTAAGTAGAGGCCAAAAAATACATAGTTTGAGTACTTCATGCATGAACCGGCACATGGACATGAAGCATAAGTTGCAGTGGGAAGCTCAGTGTGCTACAATGCGGCCTAGCCGGCCGGGCCAACCACCGTCTGCCATATCTTGTGCATCCGCGGCCTCTTCATCCTCTGTGACTGGGGGGACAGCAGTCACACGTGTTTTGGGGCACAGACCTGCCACCTCTTTACCCGCAACAGCCAGCGTGATTGGCAGGTCATCATTTTCTTTGGAGGTGGTAACACCAGCTGGTGTTGAGCGCTGTCCGACATCGATAGCACCACCTTTGGATCAAGGCAACCTAACATGTCCGCCTGCATCTTCCTCACAGACCGGCAGTTTGCCGGGGACACCCTTATCAACCCCGTCTAAGCACAATAGCCAGCCCTCGGTCCCTCAGATGTGGACAAGTAAAAGACCATTTCCTCCTAGCCATGAGAAAGCTAAGAGGTTGAATTTCACCATCTGCAAGCTCTTGGCTACAGAAATGCTGCCTTTCCGCCTGGTGGACACAGAGGATTTTCGAGACCTTATGTCCGTCGCAGTGCCCCAGTACCAGATGCCCAGTCGGCACTACTTCTCAAAGAAAGGTGTGCCTGCGCTCCACCAGCATGTCGCACACAACATCACCGCTTCTTTGAGAAACTCTGTGTGTGACAGGGTGCATTTCACCACAGACACTTGGACGAGTAGGCATGGACAGGGGCGTTACATGTCGCTGACTGGGCACTGGGTAACTATGGTGACAGCAGGACAAGGGGCTGCTGTCCAAGTCTTGCCGTCCGCACGAGTTGTGCGTCAATCCTCTTTATGTCAAAGTTCCTCCACTGCTTCTGCCTCCTCAACCTCCTCTCGGTCTTCCACCTGCACCCAAAGCCTGTCTGGTCATGCCACAAGCTTTCTAACTGCGCAGAAGGGATCCTGCACACCTCCTTACTATGCTGGCAGTAGGGCTCAATGTCATCAGGCGGTTTTTACTTTGAAATGTCTGGGAAATGTGAGTCACACAGCTGAGGAGTTGTGGTCAGCTCTGGAGAACCAATTTCATGAATGGTTGTCTCCACTGGACCTGAAACCAGGGAAGGCCGTGTGCGACAATGCTGCAAACCTGGGTGCGGCCCTTCGCCGGGGCAATGTCACACACGTGCCTTGTATGGCTCACGTGTTGAACCTGGTTGTCCAGCAATTTTTAGCCCACTATCCCAGACTAGATGGCCTTCTGCAGAGGGCACGGTCGCTGTGTGCTCACTTCCGCCGTTCGCATCCCGCAGCTCAGCGACTTACATCTCTACAGAAGTCGTTGGGCCTGCCACTTCACCGGCTAAAATGCGATGTGCCTACCCGGTGGAATTCAACTCTGCACATGTTGCAGCGACTGTGGCAGCACCGACAAGCCCTGGTGCAATACGTTCTGACGTATAGCCTGGGCCAACGAGATTCAGAGGTGGGGCAAATCACGCTGGAGGAGTGGTCTCAGATCAGGGACCTATGCACCCTTCTGCACAGTTTTGAAATGGCGACGAAGATGTTTAGTGCTGACGATGCCATTATCAGCATGACTATTCCGGTGATTTACATGCTGGAGCACATGTTAAACAGAATTCGGAGTCAGGTGGTGGCACAAGAGGAGGTGGAGGAAGTAGAGGAGGAGGAGTTGTATGCGGAAGGGCTAACATCTGCAAGGTCCAGACGGTCGGCAGCACCAAGTCGGCAGGCATGTGAGGGTGGGGGAGATGGTTTTACCAGGGCGCATGGTAGCAGCCAGACTAGTGAGGAAGGTGCAGGAGCCCAGGAAGAAGTGGAGGACGAACTGATGGAAGACTCATCAGATGAGGGAGACCTTGATCACATTTCTGTTGTGCGAGGTTGGGGGGAGAGGACAGAGGAAGGAAGCATGATTGTTACCTCGCCACCAACACAACAGGGACTTGGTGCTCCTGGATGCGCAACACACATGAGTGCCTTCTTGCTGCACTACCTGCAACATGACCCTCGAATTGTGAGAATTAGAAATAATCCTGACTACTGGGTTGCCACACTGTTAGATCCCCGGTACAAAAGTAAATTTGCAGAAATTATTCCTGCCATAGAAAGGGATGCACGCATGCAGGAGTATCAGCAGAGACTGTTGCAGAATCTTACATGTGCTTTTCCACAAAATACCAGTGGTGCACGTAGTGAATCTCACAGTTCCAACTTGCCAACCGTGGGACCGTCAAGTGTTCAGCACTCAAACCGTAACAGAACCACAGTATCTGCTGGTAACATCAATTTTGCGGAATCATTTCACCACTTTTTTAGCCCATCCTTTGCAAGGCCACAGGAGACAAGAAGTCTGACACATAGTCAACGCCTAGAGACGATGGTACAGGAGTATCTCCAAGTAAACATTGAAGCCACGACTGTGTCACTGGACCCTTGCTCTTTTTGGGCTTCCAATCTGGATAAATGGCCGGAGCTAGCCACTTACGCCTTGGAGATCTTGTCATGCCCCGCAGCCAGCGTTCTGTCTGAACGTGTGTTCAGCGCTGCTGGTGGTGTGCTGACAGATAAGCGCACGTGGCTCTCCACTGATAATGTAGACAGACTCACGTTCATAAAGATGAACAAATCATGGATCCGAAATGACTTTTCTACCCCTGTGTCATCCTGGGGAGAGTAAAAGCTTGATGATTGGTTAAAATCACCCTACAAACCGTTTTAAGCTTTCAAATTACTAATCATGTTTATCTGTATCTTGACTGGAAAATAATTTGGGCTTTGTAGCAGTGTGCAGCACTGATCCTATTAGGCCATCTATAATAAGCTCCACCAGATTTAAAATTAAAAATAATTTTTAGCTGCATCTAGCCCGGAAAATAATTTTGGGGCTCCGAGATGCGCAAGACACATAAGTGCTTTCTTGCTGCACTACCTGCAGCATGACCCTCATATTGTCAGAATTCGAAGTAATCATGACTACTGGGTTGCCACACTCTTAGATCCCCCAAACTTTTCGATCAACCTTTTCATTTTAATAAAGACCAAAAAAATGGTCATTTTTGAAATTATAAGCATTAGCAGGTTGTTAGAAACTGAAATCAAACAGTTTTCAACTCAAAACTTTATTGTAGGTGATGTTACATTTTCACATAGGACCCCTTGTTCGAAAGGAGCTTCTGAACTCTCTCGTCCATTGAATTTGTCAGGTTTTGGATGGTTTCTGCTTCAATTGTTTTGCATGAGGACAGAATACCCTCCCAGAGCTGTTGCTTAGATGTGAACTGCCTCCCGCCATCATAGACACTCCTTTTAATGATGCTCCAAAGGTTCTGAATGGGGTAGAGGTCAGGGGAGCATGGGGGTCACACCATAAGTTTGTCCCCTTTTATGCCCATATCAGCCAGAGATGCAGATGTTTTAAGTGCAGCATGAGATGGTGCATTATCATGCAGAAAAATGATCTTGCTGTGAAATACACGGTTCTTCTTCTTGAACCATGGCAGGAAGTGCTGTTTGAGAAAATCCACATACATTATGGAGTTCATCTTTAGCGCCTTTAGAGATCCTAAAGGGGCCGACAATCTCTCTCCCCATGATTCCAGCCCAAAACATTAATCCACCTCCTCCTTGTTGGCGCTGTAGCCGTGTTTGCGTGGGGTGTCCATCAACCAGCCATCCTCCACTCCATCCATCTGGACCATCGAGCGCTGCACGGCACTCATCCGTGAACAAAACAGTTTTGAAATCAGTCTTCATGTAATGTTTGGCCCACTGGAGCCGTTTCTGCTTGTGTGAAGTGGATAGAGGAGGTCGACAGGATGGCGTATGCACAGCTGCAAACCTCTGAAGGACCCTGCATCTTGTTGTTCGGGGGACGTTGGAGGCACCAGCAGCTTCAAAACTTGTCTGCTGCTATGACAAGGCTTTTTTGCCGCTGCTCTTTTAACCTGACGTAATTGCCTGTAGGAAAGAGTCCTCAATTTGCCCTTATCAGCACGCACACGTGTGTACTGTTAATCAGCTACATACTTCTTGATTGCCAAGACACTTCATCCTGATCATCGCACAATGTTGATTGTAGTCATGCCTTGACCTAAACACTCCACAATTTGTTGCTTCTCAGCAGCCGACACATCCTTTTTCTTTCCCATTTTGGCAGAAAATGTAGGCTGCTTAATAATGTGAGAGAGCCTTCTTAAGTAGTCTTGCCTTTCATTGGACACACCTGCCAAACTAATTAGCACAGGTGTCTGCAATTGCTTACAGTGATATAAAGAGCCCTGACACACATCACCATCAATGAGTTTAACTGACAAACAAACAAATTCTTCCCTTATCACTCCTAAACACTTTTTGCATAATAATTTGGAACGCAGTGTACATGTGCTTTTCCACAAAACACCAGTGGTTCACGTAGTGAATCTTACAGTTCTAACTTGCCAACCGTGGTCTGTATGGAATTGTTCAATAAAGGGCCCAAAATTAAGATAACATAGATGGGAGAGGTCTCTATGAATAGGAATTCCTAAGTATTTGATACCCTGTGAGGGCCAGGCAAAGGGAAAGTTGGACTGGATGGAATCCTATATGGATTTGGGGAGGGAGTAGTGTTGAGCGATACCTTCCGATATCGGGAAATATCGGATCGGATTGGATCGGACCGATACCGAAAAAGTATCGGATATCGCCGATTCCGATACCGGAAACCAATGCAAGTCAATGGGACATAAATATCGGAATTAAAATAAACCCTTTCTTTCCTTGTAGGTTATTTCTACATGAAGGAAAACAACTAAGAATAATGTAGAATGTATTGGGGGAGGTGGGGGAGACAATAAAGGCATAGAGGTTTAGCCCAGTCAAATGGAATAGCAGGAATTAATATTTTTTTATTATGTTCTGAGTTACGGAAATATTAACTATGTTAAGTATTTTTATATTTTGTCAGATATTTATGTTTCACTACTTCCATGCTCTTCACCTTCTTTTTTACTTCTCCCACACTTTCTCCTTCATCATCCTCAGCATCTTTTTCATCCACTTCTTCTTCACCTTCTTCTTCTTCACCTTCTTCGTATTATTCTTTTTTTTACATTCTTCATATTCTACTTCTTCATCTTCTTCATATTCTTCTTCTTCATCATATTCTTATTTGTGACAGGCATTCCTGTAGTTGTTATCTATAAAAGGTTGGACATTACACCTTTCGTTCTGCCCGTCACAAAAGATTTACAACAGGATTTGTCCGCGTTCAGTTTGGCCTGCAGCAGCAGGTCTTTTCCAGGGGCACCACGAGGAGGAACGGACTCACCCCCATACACTGCTTAGTCATCTTCTGCTTATAATTTAGATATTATCTTTTGCTCTGATTTTTAGTCTTATGCTTAATGTTCTTCCGCTTTTTGTTCTGCAGCTTCTTGTATTTCTGCTTCTTGGTTTTCTGTCTCTTGTTTTTCTGTATCTTGGTGCTTGTCTTCTCTTCTTTGTCTTCTTGGTCAACTTCTTCAGGGTCATCTTCTTGGTCTTCTTCGGGGTGGTCTTCAGGGTCGTCGTCTTCGGGGGTCCTCGTCTTCGGGGTCCTCGTCTTCTTCGGGTTGGTCTTCTGGGTCCTCGTCTTCGGGGTCCTCGTCTTCTTCGGGGTGGTCTTCAGGGTCCTCATCTTCTTCGGGGTGGTCTTCAGGGTCCTCGTCTTCTTCGGGGTGGTCTTCAGGGTCCTCGTCTTCAGGGTCATTGTCTTCGGGGTCCTCGTCTTCTTAGGGTTGGTCTTCAGGGTCCTCGTCTTCAGGGTCCTCGTCAGGGAGATCCAGAGTGATTACCAAGAACCATTTCAAAAAGCTTGAACTTGGAAATGTAGCAGAAGGTACAAGAAAGCTGAGGAACTACCGAGGACCAGCTGACGGTACTGGAACCCGGATGGATAGCAGAAGGTACAAGAGCCAATGGAACTACCGAGGACCAGCTGATGTTACTGGAACTCGGTTACTAAGCAGGAGGTACCTGTGCCAGAAAGCACTACCAAGGACCAGCAGACGTTGGTGGAACTTGGATACCGAGAAGGAGGCACCTAATCCAAAGGCACTGCCGAGAACCAGCTGACGGTACTGGAACCCGGATGGGTAGCAGAAGGTACAAGAGCCAATGGAACTACCGAGGACCAGCTGATGTTACTGGAACCCGGATGGGTAGCAGAAGGTACAAGAGCCAATGGAACTACCGAGGACCAGCTGATGTTACTGGAACTCGGTTACTAAGCAGGAGGTACCTGTGCCAGAAAGCACTACGAAGGACCAGCAGACGTTGGTGGAACTTGGATACCGAGAAGGAGGCACCTAATCCAAAGGCACTGCCGAGAACCAGCTGACGGTACTGGAACCCGGATGGGTAGCAGAAGGTACCCATGTAAAAAAAAAGTTCAAGGCCGCGAGCCGGCCGCAGTTACCAAAACCCACAGTCCTACAGAGGGTGCTTGTCCTATTGGCACTATGGAACCAGCCTTCATTGCCAGATCCCGCAGCCCACATAGGAGTCACCTAAACTGCAGGCACCATAGAGTCGGCTAACCCGACCGCAACACGACAGGACAACGCATTGGAGGCAAAGTGACGTTGACACTACCCGGAAACAGCTGGCGTGCTGGAACCAGGCTGGGCAGGAGGGAGTACCCGTGCCAAAGACACTGCCGAGAACCAGCTGACGGTACTGGAACCCGGATGGGTAGCAGAAGATACAAGAGCAAATGGAACTACCGAGGACCAGCTGATGTTACTGGAACCCGGATGGGTAGCAGAAGGTACAAGAGCCAATGGAACTACCGAGGACCAGCTGATGTTACTGGAACTCGGTTACTAAGCAGGAGGTACCTGTGCCAGAAAGCACTACCAAGGACCAGCAGACGTTGGTGGAACTTGGATACCGAGAAGGAGGCACCTAATCCAAAGGCACTGCCGAGAACCAGCTGACGGTACTGGAACCCGGATGGGTAGCAGAAGGTACCCATGTAAAAAAAAAGTTCAAGGCCGCGAGCCGGCCGCAGTTACCAAAACCCACAGTCCTACAGAGGGTGCTTGTCCTATTGGCACTATGGAACCAGCCTTCATTGCCAGATCCCGCAGCCCACATAGGAGTCACCTAAACTGCAGGCACCATAGAGTCGGCTAACCCGACCGCAACACGACAGGACAACGCATTGGAGGCAAAGTGACGTTGACACTACCCGGAAACAGCTGGCGTGCTGGAACCAGGCTGGGCAGGAGGGAGTACCCGTGCCAAAGACACTGCCGAGAACCAGCTGACGGTACTGGAACCCGGATGGGTAGCAGAAGATACAAGAGCAAATGGAACTACCGAGGACCAGCTGATGTTACTGGAACCCGGATGGGTAGCAGAAGGTACAAGAGCCAATGGAACTACCGAGGACCAGCTGATGTTACTGGAACTCGGTTACTAAGCAGGAGGTACCTGTGCCAGAAAGCACTACCAAGGACCAGCAGACGTTGGTGGAACTTGGATACCGAGAAGGAGGCACCTAATCCAAAGGCACTGCCGAGAACCAGCTGACGGTACTGGAACCCGGATGGGTAGCAGAAGGTACCCATGTAAAAAAAAAGTTCAAGGCCGCGAGCCGGCCGCAGTTACCAAAACCCACAGTCCTACAGAGGGTGCTTGTCCTATTGGCACTATGGAACCAGCCTTCATTGCCAGATCCCGCAGCCCACATAGGAGTCACCTAAACTGCAGGCACCATAGAGTCGGCTAACCCGACCGCAACACGACAGGACAACGCATTGGAGGCAAAGTGACGTTGACACTACCCGGAAACAGCTGGCGTGCTGGAACCAGGCTGGGCAGGAGGGAGTACCCGTGCCAAAGACACTGCCGAGAACCAGCTGACGGTACTGGAACCCGGATGGGTAGCAGAAGATACAAGAGCAAATGGAACTACCGAGGACCAGCTGACGGTACTGGAACCCGGATGGGTAGCAGAAGGTACAAGAGCCAATGGAACTACCGAGGACCAGCTGATGTTACTGGAACTCGGTTACTAAGCAGGAGGTACCTGTGCCAGAAAGCACTACCAAGGACCAGCAGACGTTGGTGGAACTTGGATACCGAGAAGGAGGCACCTAATCCAAAGGCACTGCCGAGAACCAGCTGACGGTACTGGAACCCGGATGGGTAGCAGAAGGTACCCATGTAAAAAAAAAGTTCAAGGCCGCGAGCCGGCCGCAGTTACCAAAACCCACAGTCCTACAGAGGGTGCTTGTCCTATTGGCACTATGGAACCAGCCTTCATTGCCAGATCCCGCAGCCCACATAGGAGTCACCTAAACTGCAGGCACCATAGAGTCGGCTAACCCGACCGCAACACGACAGGACAACGCATTGGAGGCAAAGTGACGTTGACACTACCCGGAAACAGCTGGCGTGCTGGAACCAGGCTGGGCAGGAGGGAGTACCCGTGCCAAAGACACTGCCGAGAACCAGCTGACGGTACTGGAACCCGGATGGGTAGCAGAAGGTACCCATGTAAAAAAAAAGTTCAAGGCCGCGAGCCGGCCGCAGTTACCAAAACCCACAGTCCTACAGAGGGTGTTTGTCCTATTGGCACTATGGAACCAGCCTTCATTGCCAGATCCCGCAGCCCACATAGGAGTCACCTAAACTGCAGGCACCATAGAGTCGGCTAACCCGACCGCAACACGACAGGACAACGCATTGGAGGCAAAGTGACGTTGACACTACCCGGAAACAGCTGGCGTGCTGGAACCAGGCTGGGCAGGAGGGAGTACCCGTGCCAAAGACACTGCCGAGAACCAGCTGACGGTACTGGAACCCGGATGGGTAGCAGAAGGTACAAGAGCCAATGGAACTGCCGAGAACCAGCTGGCGGTGCTGGAGCCCAGGGTAAATACTAAAAACAGAAGAGCCAGAGGTGTATTTGGAGGAGGTTTTAAATCCGTACTACAGTGGATGTGGACAAAGCAGGAGAATTTGCCGGACACACAGCTGGGGATCAGCTGACGTTACTGAATCCCAATAACACTGGAGCAAGCGTTGACTGTGCAGACGGCACTTCTGAGCAGCAACTAGCGGTATTGGAGCCCAGGGTAAATACTAAAAACGGAGGAGCCAGAGGTGTAATTGGAGCAAGTTTTAAATAAGTAGCACAGTGAATATGGACAGAGCAGGAGAAATTGCCGTGAACACAGCAGGGGAACAGCTGACGTTACCGAACCCCAATAACACCGCAGCAAGTGTTGACTGTGCAGACGGCACTTCCGAGCGCCAACTGGCGGTGCTGGAGCCCAGGGATAAGAATGAAAACAGAGGAGCCAGAGGTGTAATTCGAGCAACTTTAAAATGTGTAGTACAGTGGATGTGGACAAAGCAGGAGAAATTGCCGTCCGCACAGCAGGAGAACAGCTGACGTTACTGAACCCCAATAACACGGCAGCAAGTGTTGACTGTGCAGACAGCACTTCCGAGCGCCAACTGGCGGTGTTGGAGCCCAGGGTAAATACTAAAAACGGAGGAGCCAGAGGTGTAATTGGAGCAAGTTTTAAATAAGTAGCACAGTGAATATGGACAGAGCAGGAGAAATTGCCGTGAACACAGCAGGGGAACAGCTGACGTTACCGAACCCCAATAACACCGCAGCAAGTGTTGACTGTGCAGACGGCACTTCCGAGCGCCAACTGGCGGTGCTGGAGCCCAGGGATAAGAATGAAAACAGAGGAGCCAGAGGTGTAATTGGAGCAACTTTAAAATCTGTAGTAGTGAGAATGTGGACAGAGCAGGAGAAATTGCCGTCCGCACAGCAGGGGAACAGCTGACGTTACTGAACCCCAATAACATGGTAGCAAGTGTTGACTGTGCAGACAGCACTTCCGAGCGCCAACTGGCGGTGCTGGAGCCCAGGGATAAGAATGAAAACAGAGGAGCCAGAGGTGTAATTGGAGCAACTTTAAAATCTGTAGTAGTGAGAATGTGGACAGAGCAGGAGAAATTGCCGTCCGCACAGCAGGGGAACAGCTGACGTTACTGAACCCCAATAACACGGCAGCAAGTGTTGACTGTGCAGACAGCACTTCCGAGCGCCAACTGGCGGTGTTGGAGCCCAGGGTAAATACTAAAAACGGAGGAGCCAGAGGTGTAATTGGAGCAAGTTTTAAATAAGTAGCACAGTGAATATGGACAGAGCAGGAGAAATTGCCGTGAACACAGCAGGGGAACAGCTGACGTTACTGAACCCCAATAACATGGTAGCAAGTGTTGACTGTGCAGACGGCACTTCCGAGCGCCAACTGGCGGTGCTGGAGCCCAGGGATAAGAATGAATACAGAGGAGCCAGAGGTGTAATTCGAGCAACTTTAAAATGTGTAGTACAGTGGATGTGGACAAAGCAGGAGAAATTGCCGTCCGCACAGCAGGAGAACAGCTGACGTTACTGAACCCCAATAACACGGCAGCAAGTGTTGACTGTGCAGACGGCACTTCCGAGCGCCAACTGGCGGTGCTGGAGCCCAGGGTAAATACTAAAAACGGAGGAGCCAGAGGTGTAATTGGAGCAAGTTTTAAATAAGTAGCACAGTGAATATGGACAGAGCAGGAGAAATTGCCGTGAACACAGCAGGGGAACAGCTGACGTTACCGAACCCCAATAACACCGCAGCAAGTGTTGACTGTGCAGACGGCACTTCCGAGCGCCAACTGGCGGTGCTGGAGCCCAGGGATAAGAATGAAAACAGAGGAGCCAGAGGTGTAATTGGAGCAACTTTAAAATCTGTAGTAGTGAGAATGTGGACAGAGCAGGAGAAATTGCCGTCCGCACAGCAGGGGAACAGCTGACGTTACTGAACCCCAATAACATGGTAGCAAGTGTTGACTGTGCAGACAGCACTTCCGAGCGCCAACTGGCGGTGCTGGAGCCCAGGGATAAGAATGAAAACAGAGGAGCCAGAGGAGTAATTGGAGCAACTTTAAAATGTGTAGTACAGTGGATGTGGACAAATCAGGAGAAATTGCCGTCCGCACAGCAGGAGAACAGCTGACGTTACTGAACCCCAATAACACGGCAGCAAGTGTTGACTGTGCAGACGGCACTTCCGAGCGCCAACTGGCGGTGTTGGAGCTCAGGGATTACAGTTCAGGTGGTAGAAACATGAACAGAACAGGAGACCTGGATACTGTTGCCAACCAATTATTTATTCTGGAAGAGGACTGGCAAATTCATGAGAGATCCAGGCCTTGTTCATTTTGAGAAAAGTAAGCCGGTCAACGTTATCGGAGGATAGTCGCATGCGACGGTCTGTTAGTACACCACCTGCGGCACTAAAGACGCGTTCCGATAATACACTAGCAGCAGGGCAAGCTAGCACCTCCAGTGCATACTGACTAAGCTCTGGCCATGTATCCAGCTTACAGACCCAAAACTTGAAGGGAGAAGAGCCGTCTGGGAGTACACTAAGAGGGCAAGACATGTAGTCTGTCACCATCTGACGGAAACGTTGCCTCCTGCTGACTGGAGCTGTCTGTGATGGTGTAGACATTTGTGGCGGCGGGGACACAAAACTTTGCCACATTTCGGCCATACTGGTCTTGCCTTGTGCTGAGGCGCTGCTTCTGCTCCCTCTTTGTGCAGAGCTTCCTCCACTGCCTCGACGCACTGAGCTGCTTTGTAAAGCACTAGCAGCACTGCTCTCGGTTGGAATGGAGAACATGATGGAATGCACCAGTGCGTCTTGGTACTCCCGCATTTTACGCTCCCGGTTCAATGGTGTTATGAGGCTTTGTAAGTTGTCCCGGTAGCGAGGATCTAGGAGGGTGGACACCCAATAATCAGCCGTGTTGAGAATGTGGGCGATGCGGCGGTCGTTTCTGAGGCACTGCAGCATGAAATCAACCATGTGCTGCAGACTGCCAACTGGCCAAGAAACGCTGTCCCCTGCTTGAGGCGTGATCTCTGCCTGCTCTGCATCACCCCACCCTCGCTCTAGATACTGACTACTAGAGCATTGTGTACCTCCCTCCTCTGGACAGATGTCTTCCTCATCCATTGACTCCTCCTCATCCTCCTCACAAAGTGTCCCCTGCCTAGGCCTTTGTGAGGAACCACGTTGCGCAGACTGTAGAGAAGCAGATGGCATTTGTGACTCCTCATCCTCCACCTCTTCCAAAACCTCGTCCCTTAGTGCTTGCAGTGTTTTTTCAAGCAGGCAGATAAGGGGGATAGTCATGCTGACTAGTGCATCATCTGCACTCGCCATCCGCGTGGAATAATCGAAGGCACGCAAAACGTGGCAAATGTCCTTCATAGAGGCCCACTCAGTGGTGGTGAAGTGTGAACGGCGCGCACTGCGACTTGTTTGCGCCTGCTGCAGCTGGTACTCCATTACTGCTGCCTGCTGCTCACACAACCTCTCCAACATATGTAACGTTGAATTCCACCTGGTGGGTAGGTCACATATGATGCGATGTTCCGGAAGACATAATCGGCGCTGCAGAGCTGCAATGCGTGATCTTGCATTGCTGGAACGCCGCAAGTGAGCGCACTCTATGCGGACCTTGTGAAGCAGTGCATCAAGATCCGGATAGTCCCTCAAAAAACTCTGCACGACCAAGTTGAGCACATGTGCCAGACATGGGATGTGAGTGAGGTTGCCTAGGCCCAGAGCTGCCACCAGATTTCGGCCATTGTCACACACTACCATGCCTGGCTGGAGATTCGCTGGCACAAACCACACGTCACTCTGCTGCTTGATGGCATTCCAGAGCTCCTGCGCTGTGTGGCTTCGATTCCCCAAAGAAATTAATTTTAATACGGCCTGTTGACGTTTGGCCACGGCTGTGCTCATATCGGTCATCATAACAGGTAACCGTTCACGGGTCGATGTGGAGGTAGACCGTGACGGCTCCTGCAGCGCTGATTCAGAGGAACTGGAGTATGAGGAGGAGTCAATGTGTACAGACTGGATTCCTGCAATCCTTGGAGTTGGCAGAACACGTACAGCGCCACTCTCAAGATCTGTACCCGGCTCCACAACATTTACCCAATGGGCAGTGAGGGAAAGGTATCGTCCCTGTCCATGCTTACTGGTCCACGCATCAGTGGTCAGGTGGACCTTGCTACTGACGGCGTTTTGTAGCGCATGTTTAATTTTTCCCTCCACATGATGTTGCAGGGCAGGGACGGCTTGCCTGCTGAAATAAAAGTGGCTGGGCACGTTGTATTGTGGGACTGCCAATGCCATAAAGTTACGGAATGTGTCAGTCTCCACCAGCCTGAATGATAGCATTTCAAGGGCCAGTAGTTTAGCAATGCCAGCATTCAGAGCCTGTGCTCGGGGGTGGTTTGCCGAGTATGGGCGCCTTTTCTCCCATGCCTGTGCTAACGATGGCTGTAGACTGGCCTGGGAGTGTGAGGATGACTGGGAAAGTGGTGCTGTGGGTGGAATTACACTGTGTCTCTGTACAACAGTGCCAGAGATTCTTCCATGGCGATCCTGTGAGGAAGCCGAACCAGCTGTGTGTGAGCTGGAGGAAGAGGCTACAACACGAGCTGAAGAGGTGGTAGGTGGCGCTGTAGGTTGGCCTAGGTCTTCAGTGTGTTTGTGTAACTCCACCACGTGCTTGGTCCGCACATGTTTCCACATATTTGTGGTATTGAGGTTGCTGACACTTTTCCCTCTTTTCACCTTCTGATTACACAGCTTGCATTTGACAAAGCAAATGTCATCTGCAACTGTGTCAAAAAAGGACCAGGCACTGCAAGTCTTGGGAGCGCCCGCTTTGGATTTTGGAAGAGCCATGCTCCTAATGGGTGCCGAAGTGGAGGCTACAGGCAACCAAGTCTGCCCCCTCCCTCTCCCTCCTTTTTGGGCCGTTCGGGGAATCTCTTCCTCAGAGCTGCTCCCACCACCTTCCTGTCCCTCACGCCATGATGGGTCAAGGACCTCATCATCTACACCACCCTCTTCAAACAACTGCTTCTCCTGGGTAGTCTCGACAGCACAGTACGCACCAGAAAGTGGCACCTGAGTCTCATCATCAGATGCGTACTGAGGTGTGCTGCTGACCATAGGCACTGGCCCACCCGCCTCTTCAGATTCAGAGAGACAAAACGGTTGCGCATCACTGCATACTACCTCTTCTTCAAATTCTCGAATTCTGCTTGGCTGGCCCCCTCTTTCCAAGCCAAGAGATTCAGAGAACAGAAGTAGAGATGGCTCCTGTCCAGGGCTCTCTGACTGCCTGGGCAATTTGGCAGGTGGTGAAGAGACAGATGGGTGCTCTTCAGTGCTCAGGACCTGAGAGGATCTGGAACTAATTGAAGTCGATGCGTTAGCTGCCATCCATCCGACAACGGCTTCAATTTGGTCCTCGCGCAGCAGTGGGGTACGGCTAGCTCCTACAAAGCTGCGCATAAAGGACTGTTCCCTGGTAAAACTGGGGGATGCTGAGTCACTGGTGCCCGCAGCAGGCACAGAATCCCCACGTCCTCTCCCTGCAGGCACAGAATCCTCACGTCCTCTCCCTGCAGAAACTCCACGCCCACGCCCACGACCACGACCACATGCCTTACTCCCTGCCTTCTTCATCTTGGTAGACTGATAAAGATAGGCAGAAAAGTACTAAGGGCTTAGTGTGCTTATTCCTGAACAGCTGCTAACAGGTATAAGAAACACTAATTTTATAAAGTGGGGACTAGACTTTAATATGAGCTAATGTGGCCTACACAACTGTAAAGTGGAGTGTTTGGTGAACTTTATTTAGGTTTTTTTTGTCACAAAAAGACACTGGATGTGCCTAAAGATGTAATAACGATAGTATCACAAACTTTTTGTAGCTATTACAATGTAGGAAGGTAACCTACAATGCAATAGATGAGGCTGCAAAAAATAGGCTAATACTAATCTGGCTGGGGCTGCAGGGCCCAATGCTGCAGAAAGGCTCCTCTATCTACTCCTATATAGTGTGTTTGGAATCAATTTAGCTGAATATGGATGGAACCACCACACTAATAGGAGATATCAGGAAAAATTATGAATTGGCAATAAAGGACAATGTATGAGGCAGTGACACACACTGAGTGCACTACAACCAGACGGGGTTGAAGCACACACTACAGGGTGAGCTGCACTCACACACCAGACCTTGCAGACAGCGGTGAACAGTACAGATGCAGAGCACTGTGCACTAGTGCTGCAAGACGGAAAAAAATTCTCTATCTACTCCTATATAGTGTGTTTGGAACCAATTTAGCTGAATACAGATGGAACCACCACACTAATAGGAGATATCAGGAAAAATTATGAATTGGCAATAAAGGACAATGTATGAGGCAGTGACACACACTGAGTGCACTACAACCAGACGGGGTTGAAGCACACACTACAGGGTGAGCTGCACTCACACACCAGACCTTGCAGACAGCGGTGAACAGTACAGATGCAGAGCACTGTGCACTAGTGCTGCAAGACGGAAAAAAATTTCTCTATCTACTCCTATATAGTGTGTTTGGAACCAATTTAGCTGAATACAGATGGAACCACCACACTAATAGGAGATATCAGGAAAAATTATGAATTGGCAAAAAAGGACAATGTATGAGGCAGTGACACACACTGAGTGCACTACAACCAGACTTGGCTGAAGCACACACTACAGGGTGAGCTGCACTCACACACACAGACCTTGCAGATAGCGGTGAACAGCACAGGGAACTGTGCACTAGCACTGCAAGGCACAGTGATTTAGAAAGTAGCTTGGGTAAAGCAGTATAGAGCAAATAGGTAGCTAAAACTGTCCCTCAGAACAACAGCGTCCTATCCCTAACTGAATTCACAGCAGAGTGAGCTCAAAATGGCGGCGGTGGCTTTTATAGTGCATCATGACATCATTTCAGCAGCCAATCACAGCCATGCCATTAGTTAAGATGCCTACATGCCTAACAGGATGTGCCCACACTTCTTAGGATCCTCATTGGCTGAATAAAATGAAAATGTCTCATTGCATTATGGGAACTTCCGATTCCGGTATACGATATTGCAATAGTATCGGAATTAAGTATCGGAATTCCGATACCGCGAATATCGGCCGATACCCGATATTTCAGTATCGGAATGCTCAACACTAGGAGGGAGACATCGAGGGCCTCAGACTTCGCTGCATTGATTTTAAAATTTTACCATGTAACAAAGTGATCTATTTCAGCCATAACAGCAGGGATGGATATATGTGATTGAGTGATATATACTAGGACATCATCAGCAAATAGAGAGCACTTGTACTCGGTGCCTCCCACCTCAATCCACCTAATATTGGGGTTATGGCGAATTGATGAGAGCAGGTGCTCCGTCAATAGGATGTATAAGAGAGGGGACAGAGGACATCCCTGCCTTGTCCCATTGGTGATTGTGAAAGGTGATGAAAATGTTCTGACGCACCCCCTGGGCCTTGGGACACCCGGAGCCGGACCCTTTTTGGTGGATGCTGGTGGTTGTAGTCTTCGTGGCGGCGACCCGGTTCCGTGGCTCAGGGCGGTCAAACCAGTGGCGGAACTATTTATGTGGTTTTGATGTTTAAATGTCCGACTACGCCACCCGTGGATTGCGGTCAGAGTGAACCGCCGCTACAGGGCAGACCGCTGAGGCTGGTGTTGTGGGTGCAGCAGAGCGTAGCATAACTCCCCACGGGAGGAGTATAGCCTCAGGGCAGTGTATGCGGAGGATGGGGGTGATGGTGCAGGGCAGCAGCAGTAACGACACGGAGTCAGTGATGCAGTCCAGGGCCTTTACTCACAGTTCTTATTATCCAGACCACGTCTGCAGGTAACGGCTGCCCACGTCGTACTGTGCTCACCAGGTGAGGGGCTCAGACAACTCCCAGATAACTTTGGAGCACTTCACAGGACCCCCTTTGTGTGTTCTTTGTCTGGCCTTTCTTACCAACACTTCTGTCCGGCTGCCTCGGGCCTCCTCTTGGTAAACTTGGCGCCAGTTTCCCTGACCCTATGTGGTGCCTTCCTAGCGGGTGTAGCAAGGGGCTGCGCCACATAAAATGTCACAGCCTCCGGTTTCTAGCTGAGGGTCGTTTCCTGCCTCCACTAGTTCGGGGACCGGTCTCCCCCTTTGGCCTGACCCCTCCACGCAGGTGGATTCGGGCGTGCGGTGGCGACTCGCCCGTCCGCACCCCTGGGATCCCTTCATTCCTTGTTCCTGGAGCCTTCTCCGCTCCTCTTCCTTCCTTCTCCCTCTTCCAGGCCTGGGCCTCTGTTACTAGGCCCGCCTCCGGAGCAGAGCTCATGCAGAGCCCCTGCTCCCTGCCACTTCTGCTCAGACTTCTCTGCACTGAACTAAGATGGTGCCCACCTTTTATACTCCCTTCTCAATGCACCCAGGAACTGCTTCCTCCCTGCTCCTGCACTACAGGGTTCCCCTTCCTCAGTGTTCCCTCCCCCCACTCCAGCCAGGGACAGGGACTGTCGTGCCCATCTCAGGGGCATATTGGTCGCCCTGCCCCACGGCAATGTGGTGTAATGCATGCAGGTGTCGGGTCCTGATCCACACTCCATCCTTACCTGAGAGTGAGATATCACACCTCTGGGTGAGGTGCAATACGTCTGTAGCAACCGAGCCCTCAGGGTGCTACAGTTCCATTTATCTTCAGCCTAGGTGACGTATTGCGATACAGGGCCGTGATTTTGGCTATAAAAGGGTCCCCTAGACCCCTACCCCAAGCTTTTTAAGAGAATCATATATGGCGTGCCAGGAGACTCTATGGAATGCTTTCTCAGCATCCAACGAGAGTATCTAATTACAAATTTTTAACTGCATCTAGCCCAGGAAATACTTTGTGCCTAGTAGCAGTGTCTGCTAGTCAGCGGATTATCCCGGCTGTTAAGCAAGCTACACCACCTGTAGTTTAGACACTTAATTTTTTCAAAGGAAATGCTTCGGGACCATGGGATACTTAGTGAAGAGCATCAGGAGGCACCCCAAGGCATAGGGGCTGGGACTGGCAGTAGGATGCCTTGCGGTGGACAGCCGAGCTCGATCCTTATAAAAGCTTTTTAACTGCAGCAGCTTTAGTGGACGCTACTGTAGCTGGAATTACCGCGGCTGCTGGCATGAGACTTGCCCTCCAATAGATCCTTGTAAATGGATTTAAAGTGTATTCATTCAAATTAGAGAGACAATTTAAATTAAAAAGCTTAGAGCTGCCTCCACCACAGGGGGGCTCGCTCGACCCACCAGCGGACAGGCACCAGTATTGGGAGAGGGGGGCTGGCCGTCAGGGTTCACCGCGGCTCTGGCACAAACCCGGCGACACGGAGGTGGCACGGGCAGGAGCGGACTGGCCGTGTCGGCTTCTCACTTTTTGGATTTTAGAAGGGCATGACATGCCTATATCTGTGTCTCCCCCTCCTTTTACTCCTCCACCTCTTTTATTTTCGCATGACTATATGTACTTGTCACTTTTCCATTTGTTAGTTATGTCTTCTGAGCAGTTTGTCAGCTTTTGGACACCTTTGAAGGTGTTTTCTATGTGTTTCTATGTGTTTTTGTTTGCCTGCCATTGGTTTTAACGGTGTTCGAAGGTGTTCGACGAACAGTTCGACGAACAGTTCGGCGAACACACGGGTGTTCGACGAACCGAACCGAACTCGAACACTACGGGGGTGGCTCAACACTACTGAAGATAACATGCTTAATACTTAATTGACAAACCGCCCAGCGCTGCAGAGTTGTTGAAAGCTGTAACACAGCAGCCTGATCTGTGGCTCTCACGGCTCAACATACAGCCAGGCATGGTCGTGTGTGACAATGGGCGGAACCTGGTGACGGAGAAATGACAGCCGGGGTAGATACGGTTTCCCTCTATCCCAGTTCTTTCACCGAGCTAAAGAATATGGCTGTGGTGAAATACAACTCCTACTGAGAAGTTGTTTCAGATTGAAAAACATTGTGCCCACCAGAGGATTTGATTCTGAGGGCTAACCTTTCTCCCTAGCTCAAGAGCCCCATAGCAGCTGCAAAGTTAGCACTATCATGAACTCTCCTGAGGTAAAAGCCAAGGCACACCAGAGGATTCTCTGATGGGACTGTCCAACCCTGCCAAGAAGCAGTCCTGGCTGAGAAAAGTGTGTGGAAAGGGTCCCGGACACTCTATGGCTGCTTTTTTACTGAGGAGGAAACACACGCAAACACGGGGAAAACATACAAAGTCCTTGCAGATGTTGTCCTTGCTGGGATTTGAACCCAGGATCCCTTGCTGCAAGTCTTGAGTGTTAACCACTGATCCAATGTGCTGCCGTTCACCCCCTAATATCTAATAGGCTGGAGAAACTTGCACCTACTGCCACTCTATCTTCAGCTCCTTTGTGAGAAAATGTATTTGGGCTGCCACTCAGTCTACCAAATAAAATTCCTGAGAAGGAAATTGGGGATGGCTTCGCTACTGGTTCTGGGGGCAGTGCTAATACCCTGGCGTCGTACCATAGTTTGCTGGAAATATTCCAGGCTGGTAGGAGGCAAGCAAATTCCCACAGAAAAGTACCAGCAGTAATGTTCAGGGACCCCCGCTTGTAGAAGACAGGGACAACACTGGGAGAAATAGTGAAGGCTGGGGACCGAGTATGGACACGAGGCATGAGGCATGTGGTTCTGAAAAGCTTCCACCTCCACGAGCCTAAAAGGCCACATTTCAAGTGCAAGCAGCTTTACAGGACTTACTGTGAGAAATGACATGCAGGGTAGATAGGGATTCCCTCTATGCCAGTCCTTTCACCGAGCTAAATACAACTGTCAGCAAAAAAAGTTGTGGACTGGGGGGGAAGGTTCCCGGACACTCGATGGCTGCTTTTTTAATATGGATCGGCCATGCTTATGCATGTTATTTCTCAAACGGCATTACAGATCAGGCCATTGTCCAACTCTGTATTCAAGAAATTAAATGCGCAAAGAAAGATGTGTGTGTGTCAAAGCACCACCGACAAGGGCGAGTTGATGTTGGACAGGCTGCCATTGCTTCTGCAACAAGCTGCATTACAGGACTTCCTGTGAGAAATGACATGCAGGCTAGATAGGGTTTTCCTCTATGCCAGTCCTTTCACCGAGCTAAATACAACTGTCAGCAAAAAAAGTTGTGGACTGGCTCTGTACCGTCCCTGGCCACATTCACCTGTCCACGTGTTTGTGGTTAGTCGGTCCTTCCCAGAAAGTGCACTGGGGAGGGCACGGGTAATGTTGTGGTACCTGTTCTTGTGAAAGGCGGAGGCAATACCGGGAATATAGTGGCGGCTGGGGACCGAGTATGGACACCCGGCTGCCGCTGGCATGAGCTTCCGCCTCCACGAGCCAAAAAGGCTACATTTCAAGTGCAAGCAGCTGTCAAAAATTTGGCAGTATAGTATTGCAGCCTGTGGGTGGGTGGGTGGCTGGCTGCTTGCATACTTGCGCTTGCATTCCAAGGAATGGGGTAGGGACAGCTGAATGCTGCAGTGAGACAAGGACGTGAACGGTGATTGTTGCAAGTCTGCAACGACAGGTTCATGGTGGGAGGCATCTTCGAATGCGCCAAGGATCACTTATGATGGGCACACTTTTAGGCAGTGACTTGGGAGGCAGAGATGCTTCCAGAGGTCTTCCCCATGCTGTTCCCATGACTTTTCAGCACTGTATGCATGTGTCTGATGATGTGTCACACACCACATGGCCAGATAAGGTTGTAAAATGTTAAAATGAAGTTTCCTGGTGAATGCATTTGTCTTGATTGAGAGCAATGCAAAAGTGCAAAAAGGCATCAAAAACGCTACATGTGGTTATTTATTTTGCTTTATATACATTGTACATGTCATGGAAAGGATGTTCCTTAACATATTTCCCAGGAAAATCCATTTTGGTTTCGTTTTGGTATGTTTTATTGTGAGTCCGTAAAAGTGGCGTAATACCTTTGACAACGTTGTTGACATAAGTGACCTGGGAGTCAGAAATGCTTCCAGGGGTCTTCCCCTTGCTGTCCCCATGTCATTTGAGCACTGTTCCCATCGATTTGGGCAATTTTTAGGCCCTCTGCAGACCGCCGGGGGGGAGCTGCCTGAAAAATGCTCGAGTTTCCCATAGATCTACATTGGGCTCGTTGCTCGGGTCGAGCACCCGACTATTCCAATTTGCTCGACCCGAGCAACGAGCACCTGAGCATTTTACTGCTTACCCATCACTAGAGGCCAGAAATGGCAGTATTTTCTGACAACGTATATGTTATCCGTATGGTGGAGAAAACACAGTTTTAAATACCTGGCCTGTAGGTAAGTAGTTTGAACAGCAAACTGCTGTGAATTGCTTCACTGACACACTAAAGGAAATTTTTAATGGAGGCCAGAAATGGCAGTATTTCTGACAACGTATATGTGATCCATTTGACGAAGAAAACACAGTTTTAAATAGCTGGATTTCTAGTGTTGTAATATGGAAAAGACCTGGCTGTATTCTGCAGTGCCAGCAAGCAAATGGCGCAGAAAAACAGTGTTCTCTGGATTGCTTTTTAAGCAAATAATATGGATTAAGATCCAAAGAAAAGTATTCCTGGCCTCTGAGACCTGGGCCTTTGTATAGAAATATCTAACAGCAGCAGAAGGCAGAATTGGAATGGAGCCTCTTGTGCTATATGCACTGCAGTCTGCTATATACACCGCCTGCCTATATACCCCGCCTGCCTGATATCTCTGCAGATGGATTAGTCCTCAGAAGGACTGTTTGTTAAGATGGATATGTGTATTGTACGTTTTTTCTCCCTACACTACCTAATACACAGGCAAATCTCTCCCTGACACAGCAGCAGCTCTCCCTACCCTGTCTGATCCAGAGTGACTGTGACGAGTATCTCGGTGCCAGGTCTGATATAGACCTGATGACGCTGTGCGGCCAGCCAATCACTGTAATGCCCACAACCAACATGGCTACGGCATTACAGTGCATGACAGGCAATCCCTGCTTGTTCATTGGCTCTCTAAAGAGCGCCAAACATGCAGGGAGGGGATCCGAGTTCCCGCCCGTGTAACCCGGAAATACTCGGCGAGCGCCGAGCATCTCGAGTAGTGAGATGCTCGGGCGAGCACCGAGCAGTAGCGAGCAGGCTCGCTCGTCACTATTGTTAACCTTTCCTGGTATGGGTCGTCTAAATTAATTAAGGGATGTGATGTAGGGGGTCTGAATAATGTAGCAATCTGGTCTAGGGTCTCAATTATTTTAGGGGTCTAATCTGAATCTTAAAGTCTGGAATTTGAATTTATTGTAGGGTCTGAATTAATTTTGCTGTATGCAGTCAAAAGTGAAGATCTAAATTTATTTTACTGTTTGTGTTCGGAATTAATTTTGTTGTCTAGAGTCTGAAGCAATTGTGAGGTTTGATATCTAATGTCTGAATTAACTTTGCAATCAAAGAGAATCTATCAGTAGGATCAAATCTCTTAAGTTGTCTACATGGGAATGCTGGTCATAGAAAGCTGAATAAAAATATACCTTGATATCTGCGATCTGATGTCTTATTCCAGAGAAATCCACGTTTTTCTTAATATGTAAACGAGCTGTTAAGATCTATGGGGGGAACAGAGATCTCCCTAAGAATCTGCCTCCAGAGCTTTTGTTAAATGAAAGGAGGAGTTACCAATGTGAGACACACAATGACTGGCAGTCTGCTCTCCTGATCCACATGTCTCACACTGGTACCTCCCCCTTTCATTTAAAATGTCTTATAAAAATGGCTTGAGCCCCTACAACTTCCTTAGACCTCCACAGAAGACTGATTAATATTAAAAATTTTTCCCTTATTTTCTACTGTCTATTTTCAACTATGTCCTATAGTTAGATGTATTTCTAAGGCTGCACCCACACATCCGTGTCAATTTTTACATCTTTGGGAAACGGACGGTTTAACCTCCATATTTCATGTGTGTTGCGTCTATTTTTTCACATCTGTTTTCAAAAACTGAAGGAGGTAAATTGCCTGAACTTTTAAATATCCATTGACTCTTCACAATGGATCAGTGAAAAACTGATGAAATATGGATGGAACATTGCAGTACAGAGAATGTTTTCGTTTTCAATGGATCCTCATAGACCTTAACGGCCCAGTCTGATCCAGAAAACGGATGAAAATAGGTCATGCTCTAAGAATGTGGGACTCACGGATCCATTTTTAAAACTGATGTATGGATCAATGAAACTCTATTGGTCTGTGTGTTGTCTGTAAAAAAATGGACAGCACTAGGAGGTGTCACACTAACATGTGAATGCAGCGTTATAGTCAGAAAAATATGGTTTATATAGTTTCAAGCCTGTGGCAGGAGTCACTTTCCTAATCTGATACTTAGAATGATGATCAATATGAAGCAAGACTCTTCGGAAATCAATCTACTATTATTTCTTACCGGTAAAGATCATTTCTTTTTTGCATGATGGAGTTTATTATGAATGCTCTTATAGTCAGCATTACATATGTATGATAACTTTGCCTTGGAGATTTTTTGATAATTAGATTCTATAAATAAAAATGATGATAAATCTTGCTCGGTGACACAGGTCTTTGGGCAGATTAAATTCAGACCATTCTTTGGGATAAGAAAAGATTTTGATTAAATCAATCTTACAAAGGGCTTTGCTTGATAAATATTTCATTGCATCCCAATGAGCTATGCGTCATATGACTTTCATTATATTTTGTGACCTATAAATTTTTAATTTGTGTTTTCAGGCGACAACGGATTTATATGGCAACTGCACACTACGTCATTCGGGAACATCTGCAGCAGCACCAGAAGCAGCTGGGGTGTTTGCCTTAGCCCTAGAGGCAAAGTATGTTATTCTGACTTATGGAAATATGACAGTAAATATGCTGAAACGCAGGCAAGCGCTACAGACAAACCTTAAAGAGGATCTGTCACTTCTAAAGTACAGTGGTGCTTTAAAGTTTGTGAACCCTTTAGAATTTTTCCTATTTCTGCATAAATTTGACATAAAATGACTTGAGATTTTCACACAAGTTGTAAAAGTAGATAAAGAGAACAAAAATCAAGCAAACAAATAAAATATATTAGACTTATCTCAAGTTGGTGAATGGCAACAGCATGTGAACCTTTGCTTTCAGTATCTGGTGTGACCTCCTTATGCAGCAAAATTGCATCTAAATATATCTGCAACATTTTGATTAGTGATTAGACCTGCACATTGGCTTGGAGGAATTTCAGTCCATTCCTCCCTAGAAAACAACTTGAACAGTTATGTTCGTGGATTTTCTATCATGAACTGTTCACTTCCGGCACTTCCACAGCATTTTTATAGGATTAAGGTCAGGATTTTGACTTAACCATTCCAAAACCTTAACTTTATTCTTCTTTAGCCATTCTTTTGTAGAACAACCTGTGTACTTTTGGTCGTTGTCTTACTTCATGAACCACGTGCTCTTGAGATTTAGCACAAGGACAGATGTCACAACATTTTCGGTTAAAATTTGCTGGTATAATTCATAAATCATTGTTTCATCAATGAGGCAAACCATCTTGGCCCAGAAGCTGCAAAACAGTCCCAAATTACGATTTTGCCACCACCATGTTTCACAGGTGGTATAAGGATTTTATTCTGCAATGTTGTGCTTTTCTCTTTCCAAACATAATGGATCTCGCTCAAACCAAAAAGCTCTGATTTGGTCTCATTTATTAATAAAACATTGTTACAATAGCCTTCTGTCTTGTCCAGTTGATCTTTAGTAGACTGTAGACAGATAGCAATGTTATTTCTGGAGAGCAGTGCCTTCCTTCTTGCAATTCTGCTATGCACACCATTGTTGCTCTGTGTCCTGATGGTGAACTCTTGAAGATTAACACTAGCTAATTTAAGAGAGGCCTTTAGTTACTTAGAGGTTACCTTGGATTCCTTTGTACCCTCGCAGACAATTATATGTCTTGCTCTTGTAGTGATTTTTGTTGGTTGACCACTTATTCGAAAGGTAATAATTGCCTTAAATTTCTTCCATTTGATCAAAATATGTCTGACTGTGGAATAATGGAGTCTAAACCCTTTAGGGATGGTTTTGTAACTTTTTCAGCCTCATGAGCTTTAACATCTCCTTTATTCGTGTCATGATACACTTCCACAAACACGTGTTGTGAAGATCAGACTTAGATAAATCCCTTTACTTTAAATAAAAACACTTGATTGTCATCCTATTGATTGAAAACACCAAACTCTACTTTCAACTTAAAATTATTTGCTGCTTAGTGCCCACGATGCAGAAATGATGCATATTTTTTACGCTTCTCCCTGGCAGGAAAAACGCATGCGGATTTTGCATGTGTTTGTCCTGCCAGGTAGAAGCGTTTATCAAGCGTTTTTGCATGCATTTCTGCATGCGGGTTATCAAGCGCTTTTCCAAACGATTTTGGCAACACTTGGAAAAGTGCTTGACAACTTGGTCACACTATATAAATCCATGCAACCGGCATGGATTTTATATAATGTGACCAAGTAATAGTTTAAAAAAAAGAATAAGAATGGTAAAAAATAAAAAAATAAAGATTATACTTACCTTCCGATGGCCCCCGGTCTCCTTCTCCGCTCTGTCCGGTCTCCCCAGTGTCTCACGGTGGTGTGAAGGACCTGCGATGACATCATTGAGTCATGTGACTGGTCACGCGACCGCTGGCGTCGGCGGTCGCGTGACCAGTCACATGACTCAATGACGTCATCGCAGGTCCTCACACCACCGCGAGCCGCCCAACACACCACATGCATCGCTATGGAGACCAGGGGACATCGGAAAGTAAGTATAATCTTTATTTTTTATTTTAAATTCTTTTTTTTACAGTTTCTATGGTACCCGGGTCTGTATGAGAGTGTCTTCTTCTCCAGACCTGGGTACCATCCGCACATTGAATCGCTTCATATCCGTGTGTTCAAATGTGCTGACACGAATATTGAGCATTTCAATGCAAGTCAATGGCGGCAATTACGCTGCGTGTCCGCAAAATTAATGGACATGCTGCGTATTTTTCCGCAATGATAATCCGCAGCGGAAATTTCCGCAGCATGTGCACAGCACATGCGGATTATCATTGGGGACCATGGGGCACGTATTACCAAGCTTTTTTTAAGCATTTTCGCTGCGGAAATTCCGAGGCAAAAACGCTTGAAAAACGCATAATGGGCACATAGCCTAAAGGTTCACATATTTTTGCCACTCACAGACATGTGATATTGAATCATTTACCTCATTCGTATAAAATTACAAAGTTTGATATTTTTACTTGTTTGTTTGATTTGTTTTTCTTTATCTACTTTTAGGACTGTGTGAATATCTGATGTAGTTTTTACTTCAAATTTATGCAGAAGTATGAAAAATTCTGAAGGGTTCGCAAAACTTTCAAGCATCACTGTATCTGTTTTGATACTATGTGCACTCATTGTAAAAATAACAATTATCTAGCATGTTTTCTTATATCTTTACAGTTGGTTGTGTCAATCCTCTGTCATTCCTTCTGGAAATGTATGAACAAATTCACAAATGGGCATTACCATATTTCTTGTCAAATGGTTGTGTCCCTGTACGGCCTCATAGTGTACAGTGAGTAGTAATAGTGTCAGACTAAAAAAAATGGCATATCAGGCCCTATTATTTTGACATTAGTATCCCCTCAGGATATAATGTTGCACTCAACAATACTTGTAAATTATCTATGCACAGATCATATCTATATCACCCAATTGGATTGCACCTGTCATTTTTCTAAAGATGTCTGGTAAATGAAAGCTGTGTTTTTTTATTGCTAAATACAGTACAGACCAAAAGTTTGGACACACCTTCTCATTTAAAGATTTTTCTGTATTTTCATGACTATGAAAATTGTACATTCACACTGAAGGCATCAAAACTATGAATTAACACGTGGAATTATATACTTAACAAAAATGTGTGAAAACAACTGAAAATATGTCTTATATTCTAGGTTCTTCAAAGTAGCCACCTTTTGCTTTGATGACTGCTTTGCACACTCTTGGCATTCTCTTGATGAGCTTCAAGAGGTAGTCACCGGAAATGGTTTTCACTTCACAGGTGTGCCCTGTCAGGTTCAATAAGTGGGATTTCTTGCCTTACAAATAGGGTTGGGACCATCACTTGTGTTGTGCAGTAGTCAGGTGGATACACAGCTAATAGTCCTACTGAATAGACTGTTAGAATTTGTATTATGGCAAGAAAAAAGAAGCTAAGTAAAGAAAAACGAGCGGCCATCATTACTTTAAGAAATGAAGGTCAGTCAGTCCGAAAAATTGGGAAACTTTGAAAGTGTCCCCAAGTGCAGTTGCAAAAACCATCAAGCGCTACAAAGAAACTGGCTCACATGAGGACCGCCCTAGGAAAGGAAGACCAAGAGTCACCTCTGCTTCTGATGATAAGTTTATCTGAGTCACCAGCCTCCGAAATCGCAGGTTAACAGCAGCTCAGATTAGAGACCAGGTCAATGCCACACAGAGTTCAAGCAGCAGACACATCTCTTCAACAACTGTTAAGAAGAGACTTTGTGCAGCAGGCCTTCATGGTAAAATAGCTGCTAGGAAACCATTGCTAAGGACAGGCAACAGGCAGAAGAGACTTGTTTGGGCAAAAGAACGCAAGGAATAGACATTAGACCAGTGGAAATCTGTGCTTTGGTCTGATGATTCCAAATTTGAGATCTTTGGTTCCAACCACTGTGTCTTTGTGCGACGCAGAAAAGGTGAACGGATGGACTCTACATGCCTGGTTCCCACCGTGAAGCATGGAGGAGGAGGTGTGATGGTGTGGGGGTGCTTTGCTGGTGACACTGTTGGGGATTTATTCAAAATTGAAGACATACTGAACCAGCATGGCTACCACAGCATCTTGCAGTGGCAAGCTATTCCATCCGGTTTGCGTTTAGTTGGACCATCATTTATTTTTCAACAGGACAATGACTCAAACACACCTCCAGGCTGTGTAAGGGCTATTTGACCAAGAAGGAGAGTGATGGGGTGCTACTTCAGATGACCTGGCCTCCACAGTCACCAGACCTGAATCCAATCGAGATGGTTTGGGGTGAACTGGACCGCAGAGTGAAGGCAAAAGGGCCAACAAATGCTAAGCATCTCTGGGAACTCCTTCCAGATTGTTGGAAGACCATTTCCAGTGCCTACCTCTTGAAGCTCATCAAGAGAATGCCAAGAGTGTGCAAAGCAGTCATCAAAGCAAAAGGTGGCAACTTTGAAGAACCTAGAATATAAGACATATTTTCAGTTGTTTCACACTTTTTTGTTAACTATATAATTCCACATGTGTTAATTCATAGTTTTGATGCCTTCAGTGTGAATGTACAATTTTCATAGTCATGAAAATACAGAAAAATCTTTAAATGAGAAGGTGTGTCCAAACTTTTGGTCTGTACTGTATTTACTTAATTATTTTTATTACTATATATTTATTACTATTGCAGTTAAACAATATTAGTTTATGAACAACCTATGCATGCAAATTTTTCTTGCTAGCATCCAAATGATTTTGCTGTTAAGGCACAATTCAATAAAAAATGGAGTTTCCTATTCTAAATGCCGATTAGGCAAAGCTAGGCATACTTTGAGATAAAATAGCATAGTAATCAACTCTTACTAACTGACCTCCACCCTCCTTTAATGTCACATATCAAATAATGGTGCAATAAGACAAAGCAACTAATACCACTTGAAGTGCAACAGATTAATTCAGCATTCTTCACCACTTTTCATTCTAGAAAATGGACTATGAACAATTTGTCAGGCATCACTTTATTTTATAAGTGGGGTAAACCTGGCATTCTTTAGTAGCTACTCTATACAACAGGCATTCATAATGTTGGTGTTATGAATGTAACATGCACTCACTCCTGGGTAATGGAAAAAGGGAAGACCTTCAACAGGGAGACACCATAACCATACCCAACTGGTCCTTCTACAGACCTGAAAGACCCTAGCCGCACAACTCAAAAACACCATCTCAGACCTGGCTCTCTAAAAGACCATTGAGGGGTTTATCGTACCTCCTGAGGAGCCAGAGGGGAGGCCGCAACACACTGTCAACAAGAGGAGAGAAAAATGTGCAGGAAGATGCGAAAACCCAGGGTGAGATAATTAAAACATGTTCCTATAGGGTAGATGAAGAGAGCTAAGGAGAGCCAAAAGTAAAAGGAACAAGTATAACCTCCCAGAAACCTAAAGAGATAAAAGGAAGAGGAACTGGGAAAAAAAACAAACAGACTCACTGGAATTCAGCTGGTGTTTACCATACAATGTAAACACCTAAGCTGAAGGACTGAAACATCTAAACCCAAGTCCACCTAAAGGTATAGCTAGCAAGGAAGTGCAGTGAAGGGTGAACATATAAAACCCAACCCAGAAAGGGCAGACCAAAACAGGAATATGGAAGACATCTGGAGAGGAGCAAACCAAGAAGGGAGAATAAAGACAAGTGAAACAATCAGCAATTGAACAGGAAAAAAAAGACAATAGCACAGATGGACTAAACTGTCTGTGGCTATGGTCTACCAATAGTCCTAAATCTGTGATTTTAGTACATGGTGATTAATGGGTTAAAGAAATAGATATTTAAGAACTTTTCAGATAGAGTATCTAAACTTCCTCCACCTCCATGAACAAGACCTTAGAGAAATAGAGGTTGACACCTGAGTTCTTTGCTTTCTGTAAGTTAAAGTCTATTCAAACCTAATATGTCATGCACAGATAATTCCAGATATTCCGATCATTTTATTTCTATATTGTAATGCACTTTGTATTATTATAGCCCAGGTCTCACCTGGAGAGATTTACAACACCTAACAGTACTGACATCCAAGAGAAATCAGCTTCATGATGAGGTTCATAAGTGGAGAAGGAATGGAGTTGGATTGGAGTTTAACCACTTATTCGGCTATGGCGTCCTTGATGCTGGTTCTATGGTTAAAATGGCACGAGAATGGAAAACCGTGCCTGAGAGATTTCACTGTATTGGAGGATCAGTACAAGAGCCAAGGTATGTTACTTAACCACTTTTACATGTTATTGATAAACCCACTTCTTCAACTATCTGCTGTGCATACGCCATCCTGTCGACCTCCTCTATCCACTTCACACAAGCAGAAACGGCTCCAGTGGGCTAAACATTACATGAAGACTGATTTCAAAACTGTTTTGTTCACGGATGAGTGCCGTGCAGCGCTTGATGGTCCAGATGGATGGAGTGGAGGATGGCTGGTTGATGGACACCCCACGCAAACACGGCTACAGCGCCAACAAGGAGGAGGTGGAGTAATGTTTTGGGCTGGAATCATGGGGAGAGAGATTGTTGGCCCCTTTAGGATCCCTGAAGGCGCTAAAGATGAACTCCATAATGTATGTGGATTTTCTCAAACAGCACTTCCTGCCATGGTTCAAGAAGAAGAACCGTGTATTTCACAGCAAGATCATTTTTTTGCATGATAATGCACCATCTCATGCTGCACATAAAACATCTGCACCTCTGGCTGATATGGGCATAAAAGGGGACAAACTTATGGTGTGACCCCCATGCTCCCCTGACCTCTACCCCATTCAGAACCTCTGGAGCATCATCAAAAGGAGTGTCTATGATGGCGAGAGAGTTCAGAAGCTCCTTTCGAACAAGGGGTCCTATGTGAAAATGTAACATCACCTAGAATAAAGTTTTGAGTTGAAAACTGTTTGATTTCAGTTTCTAATAACCTGCTAATGCTTATAATTTCAAAAATGACCATTTTTTTGGTCTTTATTAAAATGAAAAGGTTGATCGAAAAGTTTGGGGGATCTAAGAGTGTGGCAACCCAGTAGTCATGATTACTTCGAATTCTGACAATATGAGGGTCATGTTGCAGGTAGTGCAGCAAGAAGGCACTTATGTGTCTTGCGCATCTCGGAGCCCCAAAATTATTTTCTGGGCTAGATGCAGCTAAAAATTATTATTAATTTTAAATCTGGTGGAGCTTAGTATAGATGGCCTAATAGGATCAGTGCTGCACACTGCTACAAAGCCCAAATTATTTTCCAGCCAAGATACAGATAAACATGATTAGTAATTTTAAATCTGGTGGAGCTTATTATAGATGGCCTAATAGAATCAGTGCTGCACACTGCTACAAAGCCCAAATTATTTTCCAGCCAAGATACAGATAAACATGATTAGTAATTTGAAAGCTTAAAACGGTTGGTAGGGTGATTTTAACCAATCATCAAGCTTTTACTCTCCCCAGGATGACACAGGGGTAGAAAAGTCGTTTCGGATCCATGATTTGTTCATCTTTATGAACGTGAGTCTGTCTACATTATCAGTGGAGAGCCGCGTGCGCTTATCTGTCAGCACACCACCAGCAGCGCTGAACACACGTTCAGACAGAACGCTGGCTGCGGGGCATGACAAGATCTCCAAGGCGTAAGTGGCTAGCTCCGGCCATTTATCCAGATTGGAAGCCCAAAAAGAGCAAGGGTCCAGTGACACAGTCATGGCTTCAATGTTTACTTGGAGATACTCCTGTACCATCGTCTCTAGGCGTTGACTATGTGTCAGACTTCTTGTCTCCTGTGGCCTTGCAAAGGATGGGCTAAAAAAGTGGTGAAATGATTCCGCAAAATTGATGTTACCAGCAGATACTGTGGTTCTGTTACGGTTTGAGTGCTGAACACTTGACGGTCCCACGGTTGGCAAGTTGGAACTGTGAGATTCACTACGTGCACCACTGGTGTTTTGTGGAAAAGCACATGTAAGATTCTGCAACAGTCTCTGCTGATACTCCTGCATGCGTGCATCCCTTTCTATGGCAGGAATAATTTCGGCAAATTTACTTTTGTACCGGGGATCTAACAGTGTGGCAACCCAGTAGTCAGGATTATTTCTAATTCTCACAATTCGAGGGTCATGTTGCAGGTAGTGCAGCAAGAAGGCACTCATGTGTGTTGCGCATCCAGGAGCACCAAGTCCCTGTTGTGTTGGTGGCGAGGTAACAATCATGCTTCCTTCCTCTGTCCTCTCCCCCCAACCTCGCACAACAGAAATGTGATCAAGGTCTCCCTCATCTGATGAGTCTTCCATCAGTTCGTCCTCCACTTCTTCCTGGGCTCCTGCACCTTCCTCACTAGTTTGGCTGCTACCATGCGCCCTGGTAAAACCATCTCCCCCACCCTCACATGCCTGCCGCCTTGGTGCTGCCGACCGTCTGGACCTTGCAGATGTTAGCCCTTCCGCATACAACTCCTCCTCCTCTACTTCCTCCACCTCCTCTTGTGCCACCACCTGACTCCGAATTCTGTTTAACATGTGCTCCAGCATGTAAATCACCGGAATAGTCATGCTGATAATGGCATCGTCAGCACTAAACATCTTCGTCGCCATTTCAAAACTGTGCAGAAGGGTGCATAGGTCCCTGATCTGAGACCACTCCTCCAGCGTGATTTGCCCCACCTCTGGATCTCGTTGGCCCAGGCTATACGTCAGAACGTATTGCACCAGGGCTTGTCGGTGCTGCCACAGTCGCTGCAACATGTGCAGAGTTGAATTCCACCGGGTAGGCACATCGCATTTTAGCCGGTGAAGTGGCAGGCCCAACGACTTCTGTAGAGATGTAAGTCGCTGAGCTGCGGGATGCGAACGGCGGAAGTGAGCACACAGCGACCGTGCCCTCTGCAGAAGGCCATCTAGTCTGGGATAGTGGGCTAAAAATTGCTGGACAACCAGGTTCAACACGTGAGCCATACAAGGCACGTGTGTGACATTGCCCCGGCGAAGGGCCGCACCCAGGTTTGCAGCATTGTCGCACACGGCCTTCCCTGGTTTCAGGTCCAGTGGAGGCAACCATTCATGAAATTGGTTCTCCAGAGCTGACCACAACTCCTCAGCTGTGTGACTCACATTTCCCAGACATTTCAAAGTAAAAACCGCCTGATGACGTTGAGCCCTACTGCCAGCATAGTAAGGAGGTGTGCAGGATCCCTTCTGCGCAGTTAGAAAGCTTGTGGCATGACCAGACAGGCTTTGGGTGCAGGTGGAAGACCGAGAGGAGGTTGAGGAGGCAGAAGCAGTGGAGGAACTTTGACATAAAGAGGATTGATGCACAACTCGTGGGGACGGCAAGACTTGGACAGCAGCCCCTTGTCCTTCTGTCACCATAGTTACCCAGTGCCCAGTCAGCGACATGTAACGCCCCTGTCCATGCCTACTCGTCCAAGTGTCTGTGGTGAAATGCACCCTGTCACACACAGAGTTTCTCAAAGAAGCGGTGATGTTGTGTGCGACATGCTGGTGGAGCGCAGGCACACCTTTCTTTGAGAAGTAGTGCCGACTGGGCATCTGGTATTGGGGCACTGCGACGGACATAAGGTCTCGAAAATCCTCTGTATCCACCAGGCGGAAAGGCAGCATTTCTGTAGCCAAGAGCTTGCAGATGGTGAAATTCAACCTCTTAGCTTTCTCATGGCTAGGAGGAAATGGTCTTTTACTTGTCCACATCTGAGGGACCGAGGGCTGGCTATTGTGCTTAGACGGGGTTGATAAGGGTGTCCCTGGCAAACTGCCGGTCTGTGAGGAAGATGCAGGTGGACATGTTAGGTTGCCTTGATCCAAAGGTGGTGCTATCGATGTCGGACAGCGCTCAACACCAGCTGATGTTACCACCTCCAAAGAAAATGATGACCTGCCAATCACGCTGGCTGTTGCGGGTAAAGAGGTGGCAGGTCTGCGCCCCAAAACAGGTGTGACTGCTGTCCCCCCAGTCACAGAGGATGAAGAGGCCGCGGATGCACAAGATATGGCAGACGGTGGTTGGCCCGGCCGGCTAGGCCGCATTGTAGCACACTGAGCTTCCCACTGCAACTTATGCTTCATGTCCATGTGCCGGTTCATGCATGAAGTACTCAAACTATGTATTTTTTGGCCTCTACTTAGCTTTTGCTGACAAATGTTACAGATAACACGAGTTGGGTCATCTTTATCGATCTGAAAAAATGCCCAGGCTATGCAAGGCTTAGCACCCATGCGACCTGAAGAGCCACCACGACTTGTGGTGAGAGGCAGAGTTGTGTTTGAGGATGCAGTTGTTGACGTGCTTCCAGTACTACGTCTCTGTCCAGGAAGGCGCAACCTGACCTCGTCGTCACTAGCATCTTCCTCCACCTCCTCTGCTGACCTCATCTCTTGGCTGACTGTGGGTTGACAGTAAGTGGGATCTCCAACCTCATCATCATCACCCTGTGCGTTATCACACCCGTCGTCCTCAGAGCCAACCTGTTCCTGCCCTGACAAAAAACTAAAGTTGTCGCTCCAATCAGGTATTTGAGTCTCATCATCGTCTTCCTCATTGTCTCCACCAACAGGAGTTACAGTTTGGGAATGAGGGTCTACATTATGGTCAGAACCTTCTGCGTCTGGTCCTGGTTCCGACTCATAAAGATTCTGGGCATCAGTGCAGATCATTTCCTCGTCTGGATTCACAGAAGCGCTGGAGTCGACCTCTGATTCCCAGGCTATAGTATGAGTAAACAGCTCTGCAGACTCAACCATCTGTTCTACCTCATACTCAGACGGGCAGCTGGAGATTTGGGAGCTGTGAGGAAGCAAGTGCGATTGGGGTGACACCTTTGAGGACTGGAGTATTTGTGATGTTGAAGTTGATGTGGAGGAGAGCCCACTTAAAGGAGCACTTGATATCCGTTGAAGCACCTGCTGTTTTTGTGCCTCATCTGGAATTTGTAGCGATTGGCGTGGCCGTAAGAAAGGGATCTTATCACATTGTCCGCTAAAAGAAGTAGACATTTTAGTTTGGCTGGAAGATGGTCTTTCTTCTGCAGATGTTACTGTTGCTTTAACACCTACCCCACGGACACAACCTTTTTTCCCCTTCCCAACACGCCTATTCCCCTTTCCACCAGCAGCAGGCCTTTTTCCACTCATTTTGGTGGTTAACTAATTCACAACTCTGGAGTTGTTTGCACAAAAAAAACAATGGATGGGAACCGAGCAGAGCTGAGTGGCCAAACTGTGGTATTAGGCCAAAACTATTGGCTGGGTTAGATGGAGAAAAAAATTATATTCGATTTGCAACCTGATGGAGGTCAGTATAGATGGACTAATAGAACAAGTCCCACACACTGCTAGAAGGCCAAAAAATTTTTCAGAGCTAGATGCAGACAAAAAATTATTTTGAATTTGCAACCTGATGGAGGTCAGTATAGGTGGACTAATAGAACAAGTCCCACACACTGCTAGAAGGCCAAATATTTTTTCAGAGCTAGATGCAGAAAAAAATTATATTCAGTTTGCAACCTGATTGAGGTCAGTATAGATGGACTAATAGAACAAGTCCCACACACAGCTAGAAGACCAAATATTTTTTCAGAGGTAGATGCAGAAAAAAATTATATTCAGTTTGCAACCTGATGGAGGTCTGTATAGATGGATTAATAGAACAAGTCCCACACACAGCTAGAAGCCCAATATTTTTTCAGAGGTAGATGCAGAAAAAAAAATATTTTTAATTTGCAACCTGATGGAGGTCAGTATAGATGGACTAATAGAGAAAGTCCCACACACTGCTAGAAGGCCAAATATTTTTTCAGAGCTAGATGCAGAAAAAAATTATATTCTGTTTGCAACCTGATGGAGGTCAGTATAGATGGACTAATAGAACAAGTCCCACACACAGCTAGAAGCCCAAATATTTTTTCAGAGGTAGATGCAGATAAAAATTATTTTTAATTTGCAACCTGATGGAGGTCAGTATAGATGGACTAATAGAGAAAGTCCCACACACTGCTAGAAGGCCAAATATTTTTTCAGAGCTAGATGCAGATAAAAATTATTTTTAATTTGCAACCTGATGGAGGTCAGTATAGATGGACTAATAGAGAAAGTCCCACACACTGCTAGAAGGCCAAATATTTTTTCAGAGCTAGATGCAGATAAAAATTATTTTTAATTTGCAACCTGATGGAGGTCAGTATAGATGGACTAATAGAGAAAGTCCCACACACTGCTAGAAGGCCAAATATTTTTTCAGAGCTAGATGCAGATAAAAATTATTTTTAATTTGCAACCTGATGGAGGTCAGTATAGATGGACTAATAGAGAAAGTCCCACACACTGCTAGAAGGCCAACTATTTTTTCAGAGCTAGATGCAGAAAAAAATTATATTCAGTTTGCAACCTGATGGAGGTCTGTATAGATGGATTAATAGAACAAGTCCCACACACAGCTAGAAGCCCAATATTTTTTCAGAGGTAGATGCAGAAAAAAAATATATTCAGTTTGCAACCTGATGGAGGTCTGTATAGATGGATTAATAGAACAAGTCCCAAACACAGCTAGAAGCCCAATATTTTTTCAGAGGTAGATGCAGAAAAAAAATATATTCAGTTTGGAACCTGATGGAGGTCAGTATAGATGGACTAATAGAGAAAGTCCCACACACTGCTAGAAGGCCAAATATTTTTTCAGAGCTAGATGCAGAAAAAAATTATATTCAGTTTGCAACCTGATGGAGGTCAGTATAGATGGACTAATAGAACAAGTCCCACACACTGCTAGAAGCCCAAATATTTTTTCAGAGCTAGATGCAGAAAAAAATTATATTCAATTTGCAACCTGATGGAGGTCAGTATAGATGGACTAATAGAATGATGCTATGCCCAAAAGATTTTACTTCACTAGGGGCAGTAAAAAAATTGGTATTCTATACACAGGTGGTATATCTTGCAACACAGATAGGCTACTCCACTGACTAACACACTCTGCAATAGGCCAAAAAGGATTAGCTTTGCTAGATTCAGCCAAATGCTGTGAAAAAAACTTGCACAGCACTGGCACAGACCTGCCTGGCAAAAACTGATAGGAACTGATGTAACCTAGTCCTGAAAAGGACTGCAATTACAATTAGTCTTTGCTCCCACAATCTATCTATTTAAGAGCACAGACCTGCCTGATAAAAGTCGTAGGAAATGCTGTAACCTAGTCCTTAAAAGGACTGCAATCACAACTATTCCCTACTCCCAAGCTATCTGTAGATTTGTGCGAAAATTGGCTTGAAATTAACAAGGTATAGCGCACACAGCAACAGCGGTGCCGTCTAACACGCAGCTGCTGCAGTGAGAAAATGGTGGCGACGGGGAAAATGGCTTGGTCTTATAGGGCAAGGACATGTGACATACACTGCCAATGACACATGCCCTTGCTTGTGTGAAAAACAGCAGTTCGCTCCGTGTGTGCGCTGCTGATAGGCTGACAGACTGCACCTCCCCACTGCAAATGCGGGAAAGAGAAAAAAAAATGGAGATCTTCATTATTCCTGCAGAGATCCATCCCCTGCCCCTCCCCCCACCCCGCTGTACACTCAAACTGCGTATTAACATTAATTTTCATCATTACTGAGAAAAAATCCAGTTATGATTTTGGTGCACGAACAGTTATCGAACATAACCTCGAACAGCCAAATTTTTCTCAAATCGTTCGTGTTCGCCGAACGGCTCGAACACCGCCCAGATGTTCGATCAGATGAGGGAGACCTTGATCACATTTCTGTTGTGCGAGGTTGGGGGGAGAGGACAGAGGAAGGAAGCATGATTGTTACCTCGCCACCAACACAACAGGGACTTGGTGCTCCTGGATGCGCAACACACATGAGTGCCTTCCTGCTGCACTACCTGCAACATGACCCTCGAATTGTGAGAATTAGAAATAATCCTGACTACTGGGTTGCCACACTGTTAGATCCCCGGTACAAAAGTAAATTTGCAGAAATTATTCCTGCCATAGAAAGGGATGCACGCATGCAGGAGTATCAGCAGAGACTGTTGCAGAATCTTACATGTGCTTTTCCACAAAATACCAGTGGTGCACGTAGTGAATCTCACAGTTCCAACTTGCCAACCATGGGACCGTCAAGTGTTCAGCACTCAAACCGTAACAGAACCACAGTATCTGCTGGTAACATCAATTTTGCGGAATCATTTCACCACTTTTTTAGCCCATCCTTTGCAAGGCCACAGGAGACAAGAAGTCTGACACATAGTCAACGCCTAGAGACGATGGTACAGGAGTATCTCCAAGTAAACATTGAAGCCATGACTGTGTCACTGGACCCTTGCTCTTTTTGGGCTTCCAATATGGATAAATGGCCGGAGCTAGCCACTTACGCCTTGGAGATCTTGTCATGCCCCGCAGCCAGCGTTCTGTCTGAACGTGTGTTCAGCGCTGCTGGTGGTGTGCTGACAGATAAGCGCACGCGGCTCTCCACTGATAATGTAGACAGACTCACGTTCATAAAGATGAACAAATCATGGATCCGAAATGACTTTTCTACCCCTGTGTCATCCTGGGGAGAGTAAAAGCTTGATGATTGGTTAAAATCACCCTACCAACCGTTTTAAGCTTTCAAATTACTAATCATGTTTATCTGTATCTTGGCTGGAAAATAATTTGGGCTTTGTAGCAGTGTGCAGCACTGATTCTATTAAGCCATCTATAATAAGCTCCACCAGATTTAAAATTACTAATCATGTTTATCTGTATCTTGACTGGAAAATAATTTGGGCTTTGTAGCAGTGTGCAGCACTGATCCTATTAGGCCATCTATACTAAAGCTTCACCAGATTTAAAATTAATAATAATTTTTAGCTGCATCTAGCCCGGAAAATAATTTTGGGGCTCCGAGATGCGCAAGACACATAAGTGCCTTCTTGCTGCACTACCTGCAGTATGACCCTCATATTGTCAGAATTCGAAGTAATCATGACTACTGGGTTGCCACACTCTTAGGTCCCCCAAACTTTTCGATCAACCTTTTCATATTAATAAAGACCAAAAAAATGGTCATTTTTGAAATTATAAGCATTAGCAGGTTGTTAGAAACTGAAATCAAACAGTTTTCAACTCAAAACTTTATTCTAGGTGATGTTACATTTTCACATAGGACCCCTTGTTCGAAAGGAGCTTCTGAACTCTCTCGTCCATTGAATTTGTCAGGTTTTGGATGGTTTCTGCTTCAATTGTTTTGCATGAGGACAGAATACCCTCCCAGAGCTGTTGCTTAGATGTGAACTGCCTCCCGCCATCATAGACACTCCTTTTAATGATGCTCCAAAGGTTCTGAATGGGGTAGAGGTCAGGGGAGCATGGGGGTCACACCATAAGTTTGTCCCCTTTTATGCCCATATCAGCCAGAGATGCAGATGTTTTATGTGCAGCATGAGATGGTGCATTATCATGCAAAAAAATGATCTTGCTGTGAAATACACGGTTCTTCTTCTTGAACCATGGCAGGAAGTGCTGTTTGAGAAAATCCACATACATTATGGAGTTCATCTTTAGCGCCTTCAGGGATCCTAAAGGGGCCGACAATCTCTTTCCCCATGATTCCAGCCCAAAACATTACTCCACCTCCTCCTTGTTGGCGCTGTAGCCGTGTTTGCGTGGGGTGTCCATCAACCAGCCATCCTCCACTCCATCCATCTGGACCATCGAGCGCTGCACGGCACTCATCCGTGAACAAAACAGTTTTGAAATCAGTCTTCATGTAATGTTTGGCCCACTGGAGCCGTTTCTGCTTGTGTGAAGTGGATAGAGGAGGTCGACAGGATGGCGTATGCACAGCTGCAAACCTCTGAAGGACCCTGCATCTTGTTGTTCGGGGGACGTTGGAGGCACCAGCAGCTTCAAAAACTTGTCTGCTGCTATGACAAGGCTCTTTTGCCGCTGCTCTTTCAACCTGACGTAGTTGCCTGTAGGAAAGAGTCCTCAATTTGCCCTTATCAGCACGCACACGTGTGTACTGTGAATCAGCTACATACTTCTTGATTGCCAAGACACTTCATCCTGATCATCGCACAATGTTGATTGTAGTCATGCCTTGACCTAAACACTCCACAATTTGTTGCTTCTCAGCAGCCGACACATCCTTTTTCTTTCCCATTTTGGCAGAAAATGTAGGCTGCTTAATAATGTGAGACAGCCTTCTTAAGTAGTCTTGCCTTTCATTGGACACACCTGCCAAACTAATTAGCACAGGTGTCTGCAATTGCTTACAGTGATAAAAAGAGCCCTGACACACATCACCATCAATGAGTTTAACTGACAAACAAACAAATTCTTCCCTTATCACTCCTAAACACTTTTTGCATAATAATTTGGAACACAGTGTACATGTGCTTTTCCACAAAACACCAGTGGTTCACGTAGTGAATCTTACAGTTCTAACTTGCCAACCGTGGTCTGTATGGAGTTGTTCAATAAAGGGCCCAATATTAAGATAACATAGATGGGAGAGGTCTCTATGAATAGGAATTCCTAAGTATTTGATACCCTGTGAGGGCCAGGCAAAGGGAAAGTTGGACTGGATGGAATCCTATATAGATTTGGGGAGGGAGACGTCGAGGGCCTCAGACTTCGCTGCATTGATTTTAAGAACTACTGATGGAGTCATTTTGACTCCTTTCGTTTTTTATTTCTCTTCTGTGACTACATTTTTCAGAATTCTGGCTTGAAACTCGGTGATTTTTCCTCAAATATGATGTGAAAAAAGATTTTGTGAGAATAAATAATTTTGGTGAAAAATTTGCGCGTTTTTTTCAAAATTTACCAAGAACTACTGAAGGGAGTCATTTTGACTCCCTACTATATTTTGAGGTCCTTTTGTCACTAAATGTTGCTATAAAGTTTTGTGCATAATTTTTTCACTCTGTCTTATTTACCCTGATGTTCATATAGATGTAGTTCAATTTGCATGTCAACTTTTCACATTTTCCTTGTGTTTTACCTGCTTGTATTACTGTGTAATGCTGAACAAACTCTATCTGATGAGGAGCTAGATGCATTCATTGCGATATTCTATGCTCGTGGAATATCTGGCACGAACCGTCACTCGATTAGCAGTATTTGGTGTAATGACTGGGGAATACCGTTTTGCAAAGCGACAATGTCTAGGGACCGCTTTGTTGAAATTATGAGGTTTCTCAGATTTGATGAGAAATCTACTCGATCGGAGAGACTGCAAACGGACAAGTTTGCTCTATTTTCTACTGTGTGGGACAGGTTTATTGAAAATTGTATTGCGTGTTACAAACCTGGCCCATACATAATGGTGGATGAGCAACTTTTCCCAAGCAAAACTAGGTGTCCATTCACGCAGTACATGCCTTCCAAACCAGATAAATATGGCCACAAATATTGGCTAGCTGTTGATAAGAGGAGCAAATATCTGGCAAATGGCTTCCCTTATCTAGGCAAAGATGACACACGCCGTGCTGAGGACCGTTTAGCTGACCATGTGGTAATGAAGTTATTGGACCCGTTTTTGAAAAAAGGTCGCAATGTTACAACCGATAATTATTTTACTTCAGTAAAATTAGCTAAACAGCTAAAAAGCAAAGGAACAACCATCGTGGGAACACTGAACAAGATAAGGCGAGAAGTGCCTAAAGAAATAAAATCCATGAAAGAGGAATTGTACAACACTAAAGTGTTTAGAAATGAAGACAATTTTACACTTACAGTATATCAAGGAAAGCCCAACAAAAATGTTGTCATTTTGAGTTCCGTCCATCCAGATGTTGTTGTTGCGTCTGATTCCGCTAAAAAAACTCCAGAAACGGTAAAGTTTTACAATGAAACAAAATATGGAGTAGATGTAGTGGATCAGATGGCACGAAAATATACCACACGAACATGCACAAGGAGATGGCCTGTTCATGCATTTGAAAATGCCTTAGACTTTGCGGGTATAAATGCATGGATAATATTCAAGGAGATTACCCACCAAAAAATGTCACGCAAGGCATTTTTGCAAACGCTTGTAAGAGAGTTGAGTGGTCCTTATGTCACAGATAGGGAAAAGGGTTCCACGTCCCAAGTTTCTACATGCTCAGAAGTGATGGTTCAAACAAAATTTTGCCAGATCAAAGAAAAGTGTAAGAAAAATAGATCTGTCGGAAATTGTAAGACTTGTGGTAAGTCTTTGTGTGGGCAATGTACTGCCATAAATCAAAGGCAATGCCTAAAATGCGAAACACCAAATGTTTAGAAGGTGAATTCTGCGCCATATTTTCATTTTTATGCTCCTCCACCTACATTTTCTCTGCTTTTTGTTCTTCAGTTGTTGTTTATATGTGTGCACTTGAATAAAAAAAAATGTTTGAAAAACGTCTATTATAATTATTGTTATTTTCTGTAGAAAAATAAGAAAAGCAGAAAAAAAACAATCAAAAGCATTACTGTTGGATCTCACAATAATAATACATTACAAAAAATATAATTATTAATAAATAACCACAAATGAAACTCTAAAAATAAACGAAAACAAGCAAGGAGTCAAAATGACTCCTTTCAGTAGTTCTAGGCGGGGTCACGAGTCCAGTAGTCTTAGTGTTAAAATTTGACCATGTAACAAAGTGATCTATTTCAGCCATAACAGTATGGATGGATATATGTGATTGAGTGATATCTACTAGGACATCATCAGCAAATAGAGAGCACTTGTACTCGGTGCCTCCCACCTCAATCCACCTAATATTGGGGTTATGGCGAATTGATGAGAGCAGGTGCTCCGTCACTAGGATGTATAAGAGAGGGGACAGAGAACATCCCTGCCTTGTCCCATTGGTGATTGTGAAAGGTGATGAAAATGTTCTGACGCGCCCCCTGGGCCTTGGGACACCCGGAGCCGGACCCTTTTTGGTGGATGCTGGTGGTTGTAGTCTCCGTGGCGGCGACCCGGTTCCGTGGCTCAGGGCGGTCAAACCAGTGGCGGAACTATTTATGTGGTTTTGATGTTTAAATGTCCGACTACGCCACCCGTGGATTGCGGTCAGAGTGAACCGCCGCTCCAGGGCAGACCGCTGAGGCTGGTGTTGTGGGTGCAGCAGAGCGTAGCATAACTCCCCACGGGAGGAGTATAGCCTCAGGGCAGTGTATGCGGAGGATGGGGGTGATGGTGCAGGGCAGCAGCAGTAACGACACGGAGTCAGTGATGCAGTCCAGGGCCTTTACTCACAGTTCTTATTATCCAGACCACGTCTGCAGGTAACGGCTGCCAACGTCATACTGTGCTCACCAGGTGAGGGGCTCAGACAACTCCCAGATAACTTTGGAGCGCTTCACAGGACCCCCTTTGTGTGTCCTTTGTCTGGCCTTTCTTACCAACCCTTCTGTCCGGCTGCCTCGGGCCTCATCTTGGTAAACTTGGCGCCAGTTTCCCTGACCCTATGTGGTGCCTTCCTAGCGGGTGTAGCGAGGGGCTGCGCCACATAAAATGTCACAGCCTCCTGTTTCTAGCTGAGGGTCGTTTCCTGCCTCCACTAGTTTCGGGGACCGGTCTCCCCCTTTGGCCTGACCCCTCCACGCAGGTGGATTCGGGCGTGCGGTGGCGACTCGCCCGTCCGCACCCCTGGGATCCCTTCGTTCCTTGTTCCTGGAGCCTTCTCCGCTCCTCTTCCTTCCTTCTCCCTCTTCCAGGCCTGGGCCTCTGTTACTAGGCCCGCCTCCGGAGCAGAGCTCATGCAGAGCCCCTGCTCCCTGCCACTTCTGCTCAGACTTCTCTGCACTGAACTAAGATGGTGCCCACCTTTTATACTCCCTTCTCAATGCACCCAGGAACTGCTTCCTCCCTGCTCCTGCACTACAGGGTTCCCCTTCCTCAGTGTTCCCTCCCCCCACTCCAGCCAGGGACAGGGACTGTCGTGCCCATCTCAGGGGCATATTGGTCGCCCTGCCCCACGGCAATGTGGTGTAATGCATGCAGGTGTCGGGTCCTGATCCACACTACATCCTTACCTGAGAGTGAGATATCACACCTCTGGGTGAGGTGCAATACCTCTGTAGCAACCGAGCCCTCAGGGTGCTACAGTTCCATTTATCTTCAGCCTAGGTGACGTATTGCGATACAGGGCCGTGATTTTGGCTATAAAAGGGTCCCCTAGACCCCTACCCCAAGCTTTTTAAGAGAATCATATATGGCGTGCCAGGAGACTCTATGGAATGCTTTCTCAGCATCCAACGAGAGTATCTAATTACAAATTTTTAACTGCATCTAGCCCAGGAAATACTTTGTGCCTAGTAGCAGTGTCTGCTAGTCAGCGGATTATCCCGGCTGTTAAGCAAGCTACACCACCTGTAGTTTGGACGCTTAATTTTTTCAAAGGAAATGCTTCGGGACCACGGGATACTCAGTGAAGAGCATCAGGAGGCACCCCAAGGCATAGGGGCTGGGACTGGCAGTAGGATGCCTTGCGGTGGACAGCCGAGCTCGATCCTTATAAAAGCTTTTTAACTGCAGCAGCTTTAGTGGACGCTACTGGAGCTGGAATTACGCGGCTGCTGGCATGAGACTTGCCCTCCAATAGATCCTTGTAAATGGATTTAAAGTGTATTCATTCAAATTAGAGAGACAATTTAAATTGAAAAGCTTAGAGCTGCCTCCACCACAGGGGGGCTCGCTCGACCCACCAGCGGACAGGCACCAGTATTGGGAGAGGGGGGCTGGCCATCAGGGTTCACCGCGGCTCTGGCACAAACCCGGCGACGCGGAGGTGGCACGGGCAGGAGCGGACTGAACGTGTCGGCTTCTCACTTTTTGGATTTTAGAAGGGCATGACATGCCTATATCTGTGTCTCCCCCTCCTTTTACTCCTCCACCTCTTTTCTTTTCGCATGACTATATGTACTTGTCACTTTTCCATGTGTTAGTTGTGTCTTCTGAGCAGTTTGTCAGCTTTTGGACACCTTTGAAGGTGTTTTCTATGTGTTTCTATGTGTTTTTGTTTGCCTGCCATTGGTTTTAACGGTGTTCGAAGGTGTTCGACGAACAGTTCGACGAACAGTTCGGCGAACACACGGGTGTTCGACGAACTGAACCGAACTCGAACACTACGGGGGTGGCTCAACACTAGTCATGATGTAAAAACTTATTGCTAGTTGTAGGTTTTCTATAAACACTCATTACCAATTTGGCCCACCCACGTGGCAGTAAATGTAATTTCATATTTTAGGTGTTCCTATTAATATATGTTACAAACTTGTTAAATTCTGCCATATTGTTTTCCTACACTGTTATCAGATCTTTGATGTATGTATAATATCATTTTAAGTGTGATAGGGTTTTTTAATCTACAGTACAGACCAAAAGTTTGGACACACCTTCTCATTTAAAGATTTTTCTGTATTTTCATGACTTTCAAAATTGTACATTAACACTGAAGGCATCAAAACTATGAATTAACACATGTGGAATCATATACTTAACAAAAAAAGTGTGAAACAACTGAAAATATGTCTTACATTCTAAGTTCTTCAAAGTAGCCACCTTTTGCTTTGATGACTGCTTTGCACACTCTTGGCATTCTCTTGATGAGCTTCAAGAGGTAGTCACCGGAAATGGTCTTCCAACAATCTTGAAGGAGTTCCCAGAGATGCTTAGCACTTGTTGGCCCTTTTGTCTTCACTCTGCGGTCCAGCTCACCCCAAACCATCTCGATTGGGTTCAGGTCTGGTGACTGTGGAGGCCAGGTCATCTGGCGTAGCAACCCATCACTCTACCTCTTGGTCAAATAGCCCTTACACAGCCTAGAGGTGTGTTTGTGGTCATTGTCCTGTTGAAAAATAAATGATGGTCCAACTAAACGCAAACCGGATGCAATAGCATGCTGCTGCAAGATGCTGTGGTAGCCATGCTGGTTCAGTATGCCTTCAATTTTGAATAAATCCCCAACAGTGTCACCAGCAAAGCACCCCCACACCATCACACCTCCTTCTTCATGCTTCACGGTGGGAACCAGGCATGTAGAGTCCATCCGTTCACCTTTTCTGCGTCGCACAAAGACATGGTGGTTGGAACCAAAGATCTCAAATTTGGACTCATCAGACCAAAGCACAGATTTCCACTGGTCTAATGTCCATTCCTTGTGTTCTTTAGCCCAAACAAGTCTCTTCTGCTTGTTGCCTGTCCTTAGCAGTGGTTTCCTAGCAGCTATTTTACCATGAAGGCCTGCTGCACAAAGTCTCCTCTTAACAGTTGTTGAAGAGATGTGTCTGCTGCTAGAACTCTGTGTAGCATTGACCTGGTCTCTAATCTGAGCTGCTGTTAACCTGCAATTTCTGAGGCTGGTGACTTGGATAAACTTATCCTCAGAAGCATAGGTGACTCTTGGTCTTCCTTTCCTGGGGCGGTCCTCATGTGAGACAGTTTCTTTGTAGCACTTGATGGTTTTTGCAACTGCACTTGGGGACACTTTCAAAATTTGCCCAATTTTTCGGACTGACTGACCTTCATTTCTTAAAGTAATGATGGCCACTCGTTTTTCTTTACTTAGCTGCTTTTTTCTTGCCATAGTACAAATTCTAACAGTCTATTGAGTAGAACTATCAGCTGTGTATCCACCAGACTTCTGCACAACACAACTGATGGTCCCAACCCCATTTATAAGGCAAGAAATCCCACTTATTAAACCTGACAGGGCACACCTGTGAAGTGAAAACCATTTCCGGTGACTACCTCTTGAAGCTCATCAAGAGAATGCCAAGAGTGTGCAAAGCAGTCATCAAAGCAAAAGGTGGCTACTTTGAAGAACCTAGAATATAAGATATATTTTCAGTTGTTTCACACTTTTTTGTTAAGTATATAATTCCACATGTGTTAATTCATAGTTTTGATTCCTTCAGTGTGAATGTACAATTTTCATAGTCATGAAAATACAGAAAAATCTTTAAATGAGAAGGTGTGTCCAAAATTTTGGTCTGTACTGTATGTTTATATAACCCTCTTCAAAAGTTGCGAGGAATAGGACGGGGAATGTCAATGCGACCAACGGCCCATTGCTGTCCCTGGCAGCGACAAAACTATTGATGGCCAAACTGAAACATATTGTGGGAGCAGATAAATTTAAGGGATTCACATGTAAAATTTTTACATTGCTCATTCTTTGGTAGCCTATCCAAAAAACTCCTGATCATGTGTATGTGTGATTTCTGCAGTATTTGCCTATATAGGCTTACTACGTCTGTACTAGCCAAGCTATGAACTTCTCTTTATTCAAAAGTATTAATAACCTCATTAATAGCTTATAGTTCTCAGGGTATACTTTCCAGCATTGGTCCCAAGAATCAATCCAGGTACCGATTCAAAGGCCCGGCCATTGAATTTATTAAGTTCAATAGACCAAATTCCTACTTTCTTTTTGATCCTACCTTGTCACTAGAATCGACCTACAGTGGGTACGGAAAGAATTCAGACCCCTTTAAATTTTTCACTCTTTTTTTCATTGCAGCCATTTGGTAAATTCTAAAAAGTTCATTTTTTTTCATTAATGTACACTCTGCACCCCATCTTGACTGAAAAAAAAAACAGAAATGTAGACATTTTTGCAAATTTATTAAAAAAAAAAAAACTGAAATATCACATGGTTATAAGTATTCAGACCCTTTGCTCACTCATATTTAAGTCGCATGCTGTCCATTTCCTTGTAACATAGTAACATAGTTTTTAAGGTTGAAGGAAGACTAAGTCCATCTAGTTCAACCCATAGCCTAACATGTTGATCCAGAGGAAGGCAAAAAACCCCATGTGGCAAACACTAAGCTCCACATTGGGGAAAAAAATTCCTTCCCGACTCCATACGATAATCAGACTAGTTCCCTGGATCAACGCCCTATCAAGGAATCTAGTATATATAACCTGTAATATTATACTTTTCAAGAAAGGCATCCATGCCCTTCTTAAATTTTAATAGTGAATCACTCATTACAACATCATGCGGCAGAGAGTTCCATAGTTTCACTGCTCTTACAGTAAAGAATCCCCGTCTGTGATTATGATTAAACCTTCTTTCCTCCAGATGTAGAAGATGCCCCCTTGTCCCCGTCTCTGACCTCAGAGTAAAAAGATCAGTAGAAAGGTCTTTGTACTGTCCCCTCATATACTTGTACATAGTAATAAGATCACCCTTAAGCCTTCTTTTTTCCACAGTAAATAACCCCAAGTGTAATAACCTGTCTTGGTATTGCAGACCCCCCAGTCCTCTAATAACCTTGGTCGCTCTTCTCTGCACCCTCTCTAGTTCAGCTATGTCTTTCTTATACACCGGAGACCAAAACTGTACACAGTATTCTAAGTGTGGTCGCACTAATGACTTGTATAGAGGTAAAATTATGTTCTCCTTATGAGCATCTATGCCTCTTTTAATGCATCCCATTATTTTATTTGCATTTGCAGCAGCTGCCTGACACTGGCCACTAAATGTGAGCTTGTCGTCCACCAATACACCCAGGTCTTTTTCAGTTACAGTTTTGCCCAGTGTTTTACAATTAAGCATATAATTATACATTTTATTTCCTCTGCCCAAGTGCATTACCTTACATTTATCCCCATTAAAGCTCATTTGCCATTTATCAGCCCAAGCTTCTAGTTTACATAGATCCTCCTGTAATATAAAATTGTCCTCCTCTGTATTGATTACCCTGCAGAGTTTAGTGTCATCTGCAAATATTGAAATATTACTCTGTATGCCCCCTACAAGGTCATTAATAAATATGTTAAAACGAAGGGGGCCCAATACTGACCCCTGTGGTACCCCACTGTTAACTGAGACCCAGTCTGAGTGTTTTCCATTAATAACCACCCTTTGTTTCCTATCACTGAGCCAATTCTTAACCCACATACATATATTTTCCCCTATCTCCATTGTTCTCATTTTATGTATCAACCTTTGTGTGGAACCGTATCAAAAGCTTTTGAAAAGTCCATATACACGACATCCACTGCATTTCCTTGGTCCAGTCCAGAACTTGCCTCCTCATAAAAACTGATCAGATTAGTTTGACAGGAACGGTCCCTCGTAAACCCATGTTGATATTGGGTCATGAGGTTATTCTTCTTCAGATACTCTATTATAGCATCTCTTAGGAAACCCTCCAGGATTTTACCCACAGTAGAGGTTAAGCTTACTGGCCTATAATTTCCAAGTTCAGTTTTTGTCCCCTTTTTGAATATTGGCACCACATTTGCTATACGCCAGTCGTGTGGTACAGACCCTGTTATTATGGAATCTTTAAAGATTAAAAATAATGGTCTATCTATGACGTTACTTAATTCCTGCAGTACTCGTGGGTGTATCCCATCTGGGCCCGGGGATTTGTCAACTTTAGTGATTTTTAGACGCCGCCATACTTCCTGCTGGGTTAAGCAAGTGACATTTAATGGAGAATTTTTGTTATCACTAATCATGTTTTCTGTCATGCGATTTTCTTGTGTAAATACGGTTGAAAAAAAATCATTTAGCATATTGTCTGTTTCCTCATCCTCATCCACCATTTAACCCAGACTATTTTTAAGGGGGCCAACACTATCATTTTTTAGTTTTTTACTATTTATGTAGTTAAAGAATATTTTATGATCCTCCTTGAGATGGTTCTACTCCTTCATTAGAGTCCAGCTGTGTTTAATTAAACTGATAGGACTTGATTTGGAAAGGCACACACCTGTCTATATAAGACCTCACAGCTCACAGTGCATGTCAGACCAAATGAGAATCATGAGCTCAAAGGATCTGCCCACAGAATTGTGTCAAGGCACAGATCTGGCCAAGGTTATAAAAGAATTTCTGCATTACTCAAGGTTCCTAAGAGCACATTGGCCTCCATAATCCTTAAATGGAAGAAGTTTGGGACCACCAGAAGTCTTCCAATGCCTGGTCGTCCAGCCAAACTGAGCAATCATGGGTGAAAAGCCTTGTTGAGAGAGGTAAAGAAGAGCCCCAAGATCACTGTGGCTGAGCTCCAGAGATGCAGTAGGGAGATGGGAGAAAGTTCCACAAAGTCAACTATCACTGCAGCCCTCCACCAGTTGGGCCTTTAAAGCAGAGTGGCCGGAAGCCTCTCCTCATGAAAGACATATGAAAGCCCGCATAGAGTTTGCTCTAAAACACATGAAGAACTCCCAGACTATGAGAAATAAGATTCTCTGGTCTGATAAGACAAAGATAGAACTTTTTGTTGATAATTCTAAGCGGTATGTGTGGAGAAAACCAGGCACTGCTCATCACCTGCCCAATACAATCCCAACAGTGAAACATGGTGGTGGCAGCATCATGTTATGGGGGTGTTTTTCAGCTTCAGGGACAGAACGACTGGTTGCAATTGAAGGAAACATGAATGCGGCCAAGTACAGAGATATCCGAGATATGCTGGATGAAAACCTCTTCCAGAGTGCTCTGGACCTCAGACTTTGCCGAAGGTTCACCTTCCAACAAGACAATGACCCTAAGCACACAGCTAAAATAACAAAGGAGTGGCTTCAGAACAACTCTGACCATTCTTGACTGGCGCAGCCAGAGCCCTGACCTAAACCCAATTGAGCAGGAGAGACCTGAAAATGGCTGTACACCAACGTTCACCATCCAACCTGATGGAACTGGAGAGGATCTGCAAGGAGGAATGGCAGAGGATCCCCAAATCCAGGTGGGAAAAACTTGTTGCATCATTCCCAAGAAGACTCATTGCTGTACTAGCTCCAAAGGGTGCTTCTACTCAATACTGAGCAAAGGGTCTGAATACTTATGACTATTAGTGATGAGAGAACATGCTCGCTACTGCTCGGTGCTCGCCCGAGCATCTCACTGCTCGAGATGCTCGGCGCTCGCCGAGTATTTCTGGGTTGCTCGGGCGGGAACTCAGGTCCCCTCCCTGCATGTTTGGCGCTCTTTAGAGAGCCAATGAACATGCAGGGATTGCCTGCCATGCACTGTAATGCCGTAGCCATGTTGGTTGTGGGCATTATAGTGATTGGCTGGCCGCACAGCGTCATCAGGTCTATATCAGACCTAGCGCCGTCATGCTCTTCACAGTCACTCTGGATCAGACAGTGTAGGGAGAGCTGCTGCTGCATCAGGGAGAGATTTGCTTGTGTATTAGATAGTGTAGGGAAAAAAAACGTACATTACACATATCCATCTTAACAAACAGTCCTTTTGAGGACTAATCCATCTGCAGCGATATGAGGCAGGCAGGGTGTATAGGCAGGCAGTGTATATAGCAGACTGCAGCTCATATAGCACAAGAGGCTCCATTCCAATTCTGCCTTCTGCTGCTGTTAGATATTTCTATACAAAGGCCCAGGTCTCAGGAGCCAGGAATACTTTTCTTTGGATATTAATCCTCATTATTTGCTTAAAAAGCAATCCAGAAAACACCGTTTTTCTGCACCATTTGCTTGTTGGAACTGCAGAATACAGCCAGGTCCTTTCCATATTAGAATGCTAGAAATCCAGCTATTTAAAACGGTGTTTTCTCCGTCAAACGGATCACATATACGTTGTCAGAAAATACTGCCATTTCTGGCCTCCATTAAAAATTTCCTTTAGTGTGTCAGTGAAACAATTCACAGCAGTTTGCTGTTCAAACTACTTACCTACAGGCCAGGTATTTAAAACTCTGTTTTCTCCGTCAAACGGATCACATGTACATTGTCAGAAAATACTGCCATTTCTGGCCTCCATTAAAAATTTCCTTTAGTGTGTCAGTGAAACAATTCACAGCAGTTTGCTGTTCAAACTACTTACCTACAGGCCAGGTATTTAAAACTCTGTTTTCTCCATCACACGGATCACATATACATTGTTAGAAAATACTGCCATTTCTGGCCTCCATTAAAAATTTCTTTCAGTGTGTCAGTGAAGCAATTCACAGCAGTTTGCTGGTCAAACTACTTACCTACAGGCCAGGTATTTAAAACTTTGTTTTCTCCATCACACGGATCACATATAATTTCGCTCCAAACTCAGTCATTTGTAGTGAGCGTGGATGATACTGTCCTCCATTTAAAATGGGCAAGGCACATGGCAAAGGACGGGGAACTGGACGTGATGGTAATGGTGCATGCAGAGGCCGAGGACAAGGCCGTGGGCAAGCCGAAATTGTGCCACAACAAACACCCACATCTTCTCGCCTGACCTTCCTGTCCCAATTTCTAGGGGACCGCAGCACACCACTATTGAACCCAGAGCAGTGTTAAAAGGTTGTTGGTTGGATAGCGGATAATGCTTCCAGTCACTTAGCCACCACCACCACCACCCTGTCTTCCACACGGTCAAGTCTCAGTAGCCGTGAGTCTGGACCGCATATTCCTCACCCTGATCATCCTTCCTCCCACCATGCCGAGTACCCAGAGACAACTGATCCCACACTTGGACACTCTGAAGAGCTGTTCACTTTTCCATTTATAGATTTGGGCCTCTCGCCCGGTCCACTTGAAACGGGGCAAGAGGAGATCGCATGTAGCGATGACCAAATATTTGAGCAGCCACGGTCACATGAAGGCGACGGTGGGAAAGTGTCACAAGAGGTGGACGATGATGAGACACAATTGCCAGAAAGTCAGGAGGAGGACCAAGGTGCGGAAGTGGAAGACGAGGTAGTGGATGATATAGTAACTGACCCAACCGGGAAAGAAGGACATGCAGAGCGAGGACAGCAGCACACAGGGGGAGGGAGGCAGATCACCCCAACAGGCAGGAAGAAGCAGTGTGGTGGCTGCAGACAGAAGGCAGGCAACCGTTCCCCATAAAACCAACACGAAGGAAGTTGCCAGTACAACTGTTAGGCCTTCCCAAGTCTGGTTGTTTTTTAAAGACTCTGCCGATAACCCCAAAAAGGCCATTTGCACCACCTGTCAGGCCAGCATCGGCAGGGGTGGAAAACGACCAGCCTGACCACCACCAGCATGATCAGGCACATGGCAGCAAACCACCCGACTTTGTGGGCTGAACCCCAGGGTCCAGGAACAGTGTCTGCGGGTGGCACCATTGCTTCTTCCGCTGTTGTGCATGCAATCCCCTGTCCATGGTGCATGCGAAGATGCCTCCTGCCCTGCACCTGTCGTTGCACACTCTCAAGTAGCAGCATCAGGAAGCACGTCCATGTCCGTGTCCCAGCGCAGCGTTCAGTTGTCCATACCCCAGTCCTTGGAACGCAAGCGCAAATATGCAGCCAACGCCCCACAGGCCACACTACTGTGTTACCTTTTAGGCTCATGGAAACGGCAGCATTCCGCAACCTGATGGCGGCGGCCGTCCCTCGGTACTCGGTCCCCAGCCGCCACTATTTCTCCCGGTGTGCCATCCCGCATTACACAAGCACGGTCTACAGCTCCTGCACCTCATCCTCCTCAGCCTCCTCCTCTTCAGCCTCCATCTCTGAAATGAGCACATCAGTCACAAGCTGGAAGCACTGCAGCACTGCCTCGGCCAAGCGGCAACAAGCTGTGCTGAAGCTAATATGCTGAGGTGAAAAACCACACAATGCTGAAGAGTTGTGGACAGCTCTGAAAGTGCAGGCCGATCTGTGGCTCACACCGCTGAACCTACAGCCAAGCATGGTCGTGTGTGACAATGGCCGGATTCTGGTGGCATCTCTGAGGCGAGGCGAGCTCACACACGTACATGCCTGGCCCATGTGCTTAACCTCGTGGTTCAGCGGTTTCTAAAATCCTACCCGGAGCTGCCGGATCTGCTTGTTAAAGTACGCTGCCTGTGTGCCCATTTTAGAAAGTCAGCTACAGCTTCCGCAGCCCTTGCAGTGTTTCAGCAGCGTTTGCAGTTTTTGGCTCACAGACTAGTGTGTGATGTCCCCACGCGTTGGAACTCTACACTGCAGATGTTGGGAAGGATTTGTGTGCAGAAGAGGGCAGTTGTTGAGTACCAGCATCAACATGTCCATCGGTATTCAGTTCAGACTCCACCTGTAAGACCTCAGGAGTGGACATGAATGTCAGACATATGTACCATGCTCCAAAACTTTGAGGACTCCATCAAGATGGTGAGCGGCGATGACGCCATAATTAGTGTCACCATCCCGCTTTTCTGTCTTCTGAAACGCTGTCTGCTCACAATCATGGATGCATTGCAAGCGGGGCACGATGAGATGGAGCAAGGAACCATACAGGGTGATTACACACAGCCAAGCCTCATCTCATCCCAACGTGGATTGAGTGACAATGAGGAAGAAGAGGAGGAGGAGGAAGGACAGGAGCTAGTTTCATGCACTATAGATGGTACTACCTGCACAGCTGTCATACTGTCTGTTCAGCGTGGATGGCCAGAGGACAGAGAGGAGGAGGAGGAGAGCATGGTCAGTCATCCTCTTGGTGAGGACACGGAAGTCTTGCCTTTTAGTAGTCTGGCACACATGGCTGAGTTTATGTTACGCTGCCTTTCCCATGACCCTCGCATTCTCAAAATTTTGGGTGACAGTCATTACTGGTTGGTGACACTTCTAGACCCACGCTACAAGGAGAACTTTATATCTCTTATTCCTGAGGCGGACAGGTCTACAAAAATGGGGCAGTAACAGAAGGCCATTGTTGCAGAGCTATTAAAAAAATTCTCATCTGAAAACACTGGCGGAAGAGGGCACACTTCGTTGGACAACCAAGGAGTACAGGCGAGAGAGACACAACTTCAATCCAGCAGAGGCAGGGCAACACTGTCAAAGTTATGGGAGAGTTTTCTCAGACCCGCCCATCGCACAGGCCCTGAGGCGCGGGGTACTCTCACAAGGAGTGCAAAGTTTGGGAAGATGCTGAGGGAGTACCTTGCCGACCGTACCAACGTCCTCTGTGATTCCGCTGTGCCTTATAATTATTGGGCATCCAAGCTGGATACGTGGAATGAACTGTCTCTCTATGCCTTGGAGGTCCTGGCCTGCCCTGCCGCCAGTGTTTTATCAGAGCTGGTATTTAGTGCCGCTGGTGGAATTATAACTGATAAGCGCCTATCAACTGAAAATGCTGACAGGATGACTCTTATAAAAATGAACAAGGGCTGGATTGGGCCAGGCTTCTCAACACCACCGAATGATAGTAGGGTAACATAAACTCAAATCCAGTGTCTTTTCTTGGGAGGTGTATTCCCATGCACCTTTTCACACCCACACATGGGTATACGCTTCCTGATTTTGATTATTTGCTCTTCTCCTCCTCCTTCTCCTCATCCTCCACCACCATATCACCAGGGTGACCGTGGTCCGTGATACAACACCCACATAATTTTTTTAAAGGGTGTTTGTGATACCTGTAAAACAAATTTTTTATACAGTATGTTCATGTATACCCCCCAGGGGTAAATGTTTGTCAGCCCATACTCTTAGTGCATGGGCATTACAAGTATAGGAGGCCCGCTCCTTTCTAATGGGAACATTTTTTTATGAGGCCCTCCTCCACGTCTCTTCCAAGGGGCATTGAAGTGCCTCCAAATTTTTGGCAGCCCTTGCATTCACTGCATAGGCCAACACTATGGGAGACTCTCTCCCTTCTAATGGGAATTTGTCGTTACTGTGGCCCTGCTCTATGTGTCTTTAAATTCTTAGTGGGGTTTTTCCTAAAATTGGTCAGCCGTTGGATTCACTGCATACCCTATAACTGTATAGCAGACCCTCTCCTTTCTAATAGGAACATGTCGTACCTTGTTACTGTGACCCTGCTCTGTGTGTCTTTAAATTCTTATTGGTGTTTTCACTAAAATTGGTCAGCCGTTGGACTCACTGCATACCCTATAACTGTATAGCAGACCCTCTCCTTTCTAATGGGAACATGTCGTACCTTGTTACTGTAGCCCTGCTCTATTGTCTTTAAATTCTTAGTGGTGTTTTTACTAAAATTGGTCAGCCGTTGGACTCACTGCATACACTATAACTGTATAGCAGACTCTCTCCTCTCTAATGGGAACATGTCGTACTTGTTACTGTGGCCCTGCTCTTTGTGTCTTTAAATTCTTAGTGGGGTTTTTCCTAAAATTGGTCAGGCGTTGGACTCACTGCATACCCTACAACCGTACAGCAGACCCTCTCCTTTCTAATGGGAACATGTCGTACCTTGTTACTGAAGCCCTGCTCTATTGTCTTTAAATTCTTAGTGGTGTTTTTACTAAAATTGGTCAGCCGTTGGACTCACTGCATACCCTATAACTGTATAGCTGACCCTCTCCTTTCTAATGGAAACATGTCGTACCTTGTTACTGTGGCCCTGCTCTATGTGTCTTTAAATTCTTAGTGATGTTTTTCCTAAAATTGTTCAGCCGTTGGACTCACTGCATACCCTATAACTGTATAGCAGACCCTCTCCTTTCTAATGGGAACATGTCGTACCTTGTTACTGGGGCCCTGCTCTATGTGTCTTTAAATTCTTAGTGGAGTTTTTCCTAAAATTGGTCAGCCATTGGAGTCACTGCATACCCTATAATTGTATAGCAGACTCTTCCTTTTTAATGGGAACATGTCACACTTGTTACTGTGGCCCTGCCCTGTGTGTCTTTAAATTCTTAGTTGGGTTTTTCCTAAAATTGGTCAGCCGTTGGACTCACTGCATACCCTATAACTGTATAGCAGACCCTCTCCTTTCTAATGGGAACATGTCATACTTTGTTACTGTGGCCCTGCTCTATGTGTCTTTAAATTATTAGTGGGGTTTTTCCCAAATTTTGGCAGTCCTTGCAGTCACAGCATGGGCATTACCACTATAGGAGACCCACTCCTTTATAATGGGAACATTTTTTTTACTGAGACCCTCCTCTATGTCTCTTCAAAGGGGTATTGGGTTGCGTCCAAATTTTTGGCAGCCCTTGCAGTCACTGGATACGCAATAACAGATTAGGAGACCCACTTGTTAATAATGGGAACAACAAAGCATAGCCAGCTGATGGCTCTCTAACAATAGCGAGAGCCGACTGCTGGCCTTTTAAGAATAGTAAGGGCCGTCTGATGTCCCTTTAAAAATAGGCTTTATGACTTTCAGAGTCCCTCCATCATAAATAAAACAGGATGTGTCTGATGATGTGTCACATACCACATTGCCAGATAAGGTTGTAAAATGTTAAAATGACATTTCCCGGTGAATGCATTTGTCTTAAAAAATGCCTTGGCCAAGCGGCAACAGGCTGTGCTAAAGATAGCATGCTTAATGCTTAATTGACAAACCACCCAGCGCTGCAGAGTTGTTGAAAGCTGTAACACAGCAGCCTGATCTGTGGCTCTCACCGCTGAACATACAGCCAGGCATGGTCGTGTGTGACAATGGGCGGAACCTGGTGACGGAGAAATGACAGCCGGGGTAGATACGGTTTCCTTCTTTGCCAGTCCTTTCACCGAGCTAAAGAATATGGCTGTGGTGAAATGCAACTCCCACTGAGAAGCTGTTTCAGATTGAAAAACATTGTGCCAACCAGAGGATTTGATTCTGAGGGCTAACCTTTCTCCCTAGCTCAAGAGCCCCATAGCAGCTGCAAAGTTAGCGCTATCAGGATCTCTCCTGAGGTAGAAGCCAAGGCTGCCGAGAAGCAGTCCTGGCTAAGAAAAGTGTGTGGAAAGGTTCCCAGACACTCTATGGCTGCTTTTTTACTGAGGAGGAAACACACGCAAACACGGGCGAAGTCCTTGCAGATGTTGTCCTTGCTGGGATTTGAACCCAGGATCCCAGCGCTGCAAATCTTCAGTGCTAACCACTGATCCAATGTGCTGCCGTTCACCCTCTAATATCTAACAGGCTGGAGAAACTTGCACCTACTGCCACTCTATCTTCAGCTCCTTTGTGAGAAACTAATGTATTTGGGCAGCCACTCAGTCTACCAAATAAAATTCCTGAGATGGAAATTGAGGATGGCTTCGCTATTGGTACTGGGGGCAGTGCTAATACCATGGCATTGTACCATAGTTTGCTGGGAATATTCCAGGCTTGTAGGAGGCAAGCAAATTCCCACAGAAAAGTACCAGCAGTAATGTTCAGGGACCCGTGCTTGTGGAAGGTGGAGACGATACCGGGAAATATTCTGGCGGCTAGGGACCGAGTATGGACACCCGGCCGCCCCCGGCATGAGGTTGTGAAAAGCTTCCACCTCCATGAGCTTAAAATGCCACATTTCAAGTGCAAGCAGCTGACAAAAATTTGGCAGCATAGTATTGCAGCCTGTGGGTGGGTGGCTGCCTGCATACTTGCGCTTGCATTCCAAGGAATGGGGTAGGGACAACAGAATGCTGCAGTGGGGCAAGGACATGGACGGTGATTGTTGCAAGTCTGCAATGACAGGTGCATGGCGGGAGGCATCTTCGAATGCGCCAAGGATCACTTATGATGAGCACACTTTTAGGCAGTGACCTGGGAGTCAGAGATGCTTCCAGAGGTCTTCCTCATGCTGTTCCCATGTCTTTTCAGCACTGTATGCATGTGTCTGATGATGTGTCACACACCACATGGCCAGATAAGGTTGTAAAATGTTAAAATGACATTTTCTGGTGAATGCATTTGACTTGGTTGAAAGCAATGCAAAAGTGCAAAAATGCATCAAAAACGCTATGTGTGAACAGAGCCCAAGGTGTGGCGGAGTATTTTTGGTTTTGGTTATTTATTTTGCTTTATATACATTGTACATGTCATGGAAAGGATGTTCCTTAAATATTTCCCAGGAAAATCCATTTTGGTTTCGTTTTGGTATGTTTTATTGTGAGTCCGTAAAAGTGGTGTAATACCTCTGACAACGTTGTTAACAGCAGTGACCTGGGAGTCAGAAATGCTTCCAGGGGTCTTCTCCATGCTGTTCCCATGTCATTTGAGCACTGTTCCCATTGATTTGGGCAATTTTTAGGCCCTCTGCAGACCGCCGGGGGGAGCCGCCTGAAAAATGCTCGAGTTTCCCATAGACTTACATTGGGCTCGTTGCTCGGGTCGAGCGCCTGAGTATTCCAATTTGCTCGACCCGAGCAACAAGTACCCGAGTATTTTAGTGCTCGCTCATCACTAATGACCATGTGATATTTCAGTTTTTCTTTTTTAATAAATTTGCAAAAATTTCTACATTTCTGTGTTTTTTCAGTCAAGATGGGGTGCAGAGTGTACATTAATGAGAAAAAAAATGAACTTTTTAGAATTTACCAAATGGCTGCAATGAAACAAAGAGTGGAAAATTTAAAGGGGTTTGAATACTTTCCGTACCCACTGTATTATAGCCTATTTTTTGCTTTTTCGGTTTTTATACTGCCTCAATCGTGTACAGTGCAATTTACATAGCTATGGTCCCCAAGGGACTCTCAGACGCTCTCATAATGATGTTGATTGGCTAAGATTCCCTTACAGACAAGGCTTTCACTACTCAGCATCTTCTGTTTTCCATTTCATCAGGTCAGCAGATACATGGATCTTAGCACCTGCTACAATAACCCTTTATGAGTTGTTATAGCTGCAGACCCCACAAACCAAATTATTTGATATTGTTATGTATTATATTGTTACAGTTTATATCCATACACAGTAATACCAAATAATTTACTTAAATTGTTTAAGTCAAATTATATCTTATAAACCTGTATTATTTACTCCGAGGAAGTAAAATCCTGCCTCCAGGGAATCGCAGTGCAGCTTCCATTAACATTTGATTCAGTCATACTTTGGATAATTGTTTTCTCCTCCTCATAGACTTGGAGAACAGATTCTATATATAGTCTCCTCAACATCCTCTATCGTGCACCTTGGCAACCCCGTCAATTAGTGCAAAGAAGCTGGGTAGCCTTCATCGTCTGCAGCCAACGTTGTCAGCTGTTCCATTAATATTTCAGATGCTTTATTTCATCATGTCATTGTCAGGCTTATGAACAGGAAAATGTATCGTGGAGCCGAAGATTATACTCAGACTCATACAATATGTAACATGTAATTATGTGTCAAATGCCTAGTCTTCTGTAATAACCTCTCAGGAAAATAACATAAAGAAGAGGGCGAAATGTATTAATGCAACATGGGAGCTGCCATTATAAAGTGCTGTATGGTGTAAAAGAGAGAATAAGCGGAAGATGAAGATTAGAACTGAACAATTTAAAAAAATAAATAGAGAAAAGTAACTAATTGTCTAAAGTGTTTATAGGGGTATCGCAAGTCAATTTGTTATATGCCATGCTACCTACCATCCCTAAAATAACAAATCTGTAATGTACTCACATTCTAAAAAATCCTCAATTGCAGTTGTGGTCATGTGACAACAATCGCAATATTGTGATTTTGCTCAACTGACGTCACATTGATATCTCACATGTTCCAGATCCCCTCCTAAGCATGACCTTGTTGATGAGACAAAAGCAATAACATGTTAAAGGGGTTGTCCACTACTCAGATGACGACTTCTCAACTACTATATTTTCCCACGTAGAATAAAGACACCTTATACTCATCTCCTCATCTCTGGTGCCGTGCCATTTCAGCCACCTCAGTGCCAGGTATCCTGGGGCTTGTGTGACGCTGTTATGTTCCATAAGCCCTGCAGCCAATAGGCGGCCACTAATGGGTCGCTTCACCTTCATTTTCTTTGGATGAAACTGAAACCTGGAAGAAGTGAGAGCTGAGGCTGCTCTCTAACCTCCTCCGATTGTCAGTTATGTCTGAAGGAAGTGAGAGTGAAGCGGACCATTAGCTGGCCACTGATTGGCTGCTGGGCTCACATGACATAACAACGTCATGCAAGCCCCAAGAGATCTGATGCTGACATTTCTGAAATGAAGCTGAACCGGAGTTGAGTATAAGGTGTTTTTATTTTACATTGGGGAATATTGTAATTGAAAAGGGGTTGTCCAAGAAGAAGACAACCCCTTTCAATGCATAATTTGTACTATGTAAGATGAAAGAGTAAAAAATTGGACAAGAGAAAGGAGGGTGGGGCAAAATATCATATAAACTAATCTGCATCCAATTTTCCCAGGGAGAATTGCCTGACCTGTAAGTCTCTCTTAGCTAGTTAAACATTATCTACAAGCAGAAATTATGCTCTATAGATCACATGGTCTAGTGACATCACATAGAGCAGTTACACCACAGAAAGCAGAGTCATCTTAGGAAATATAATTTCAGCATGATGTAAACATGCAGTCATAGTAGGGAAATTGGGTAGAGTGGGGTGACAATATCCCAGACAAGGCAAGTATTTTGTGCTCCCTAACCCATGAAGCGCTAGCACTGCCTGAGTCTCTTCCATTAATCCAACATATTCCCCAAGCAGGTATATTGTATTTTGAGGAAAATACTGATATACCTTTGAGCTTTGAGCAGGGGGTTGGACCAGATGACCCAGGAGGTCCCTTCCAACTCTACCATTCTATGATTCTATGATTCTATGACCTCTTGTTTTTCCTTTGATTATGTAGTTTTTTCTCTGCTTTTTGCAGTTATCCATTTTTGTGTTTTTTTTTGTTTAATTTGTAAAGTTTCTCCTTTTGAAGGGCATCATAAAGAGACTTTTAGGCAGTGCTCTCCTGGAAATTTAAATATGCAAATCGCCTTTTCAGAGAGAAAGAGGACAGGAACTGTAGTGCCACTAATTGGAGTTAGCAATCATAAAAGCGAATATTGTCCTTTAAAGGGCTTTTTCACATGTCCTATTAAACACTATTTGCAGACATGTATTTTGGGGTGTTTGCCCCTCTACTGTCTTTATCCTAGGTGATATGGGAACACTGTGTTTAATGGGCGTCTGAATTTGGCCAAACCCTGGAGTTAGGAAAAAGTGCAAAAATGTATTAACTGTTCTTGCTAATGAATTAAGAAAGTCTTGAATCGTGTGCAGCGTTTATCATCTCGGTTGCTGCTTAGGCTCAGTGGTCAAGAGGAGTTTGTCATCGGCTGTGGAGCTCTGCATAGGCAGAGACTGAGATAACAAAGCTCACTTCATTATACGGAGCTTTCTCATTTTGGTCACAACTTATATAGTGTACAGCAATCAATGGCAAACTCATCTTGACTGCTGCACTCTGCATAGGCAGCACCAAATAGGCACTCTCTTTGCTCCAAGAAGAAGCATTACTTGCTGGCACTGAGAGTGTGAGCAAAATTTGTATGGCTAGATACCTTTATACCTCAGGTTCTCAACTCAGTAGGAACATTAAAAGGAACCTGTCATGTCTGATAAATCTGTTAATCTGCAGATACAGGGTTAATCTGCAGGTTAATAGCATTATGAAGATGTGCAGCCACAGTACTGAAAGTTCGGCACCCAGGAGAAAGTTAACTTTTTTTCTCCCAGGAGCCTCCAGCTTTCAGTCATGTAGGCATGCCAGCAGCAATGATAGTTAGCGCTCATAGCAATGAGAGCGACAGATGTAAGCACACCCCCAGCACTGACTGACAGTGACTGACATCTGTGCCGAGTTAACTGTCAGTCAAAGTATCATGAAGTTGGAAGACAAAAAGCGCAAATAGGGTCTTATCGGGTAAAATAATATTGTAGTATATCAGAGAGCTGCTCACCTTCTGGGGTTGTGAAACCCACAAGTGAACTATCAACGCAAATTCAACTGCTCCAGCACCTTCAGGACAGAGGAACATTGTCCTAGAGATAGAGGTTGGGAGGATGCAACAGACGTGAAGCCAGATGAATTTTAAAAATGATTTCAAAGCATTTCGAAGTTGGACTAACTTCTTCATCAGGAGAACAACAATGACAGTACAGAATAAAACAAAGAGGCTTAAATAGTTAAAAAAAAATGTAAAAAAGGCGCCAATAAAAAAAAATTTGTGCAATAATGCGAGTGCATTGTGTGGAAAAAATTCTAAAAAAGTTCTAAAAACTATTTTATAAATACTCAGACATCATAATCACATTATTGCACACAATTTTTTTTATAACTTTATTTATAAAAAAAACAAGTTTGTAGTCACATGGACCACATAAGGGCGTTCCTAAATTCACCTCAAATTGCTGCCTCTTTTTGAAAATTTATAACCATTTAGGTCTCTGTTTTATTCTGTACTGTCATTGTGGTTCTTCTGATGTAGTAGTTAGTCCAACTTTGAGAATAAACCACTTTTATAATTCATCTGTCTTCATGTCTGTTGGATCCTATTGGAAATCTCGCAGCAAGCGCAGATCACCACTCCTATACTCCCAACCTCAGTCAGAGTGTCAGGGCATGCTTACAGTCACTCTCAGTGCTGTGAGCAGTGACTGTAATTGCTCTGGCCATGTCTGTATGACTGAAAGCCGCCGGCTTTTTTCTCCCAGGTGCTGCACTTTCAGTAAAGTGGCCAGTGGCCGCACACCTTCATAAAGCTATTAACCTTCAGATTAACCCCACTTGTGCAAGTTAACAGCGTTATTAGACATGACAGGTTCCCTTTAAGTAGCAATCACAATACCCTGATGGACTAGAAGGTATATCTTCTGATGATTAATTTCCTGTTTCTTCTTCCATATCTTTTTATATTTTCAGTCTTGGAAACTGTGCAAGTGCACTTTTCTTTGTGGATAGTAATCTCAGCATGCAACTGATAACCTTACCTCAAAGTGTATGATCACTTAGCTAATAGATAGGAATTTACTTTTCTTGTTGTTACTTTGAAAATCTGACAGTGAACTGGTATAAATAGCTGCTTGTATCCTTTTGACAGATATACACACTCAAAATACCTAGCAGCCATGGATCAGGATGATGTGAATTCTTCAGTGACCTACATGAACAGTTTCAAGAATAATGTTGTCAGTGGCTGACAATGATGTCCCTCTATTTTTTGCCTGATACAGTATAATATGAAAAAAGTGATATGAAAACCACCACTAACTAGTTACTATGACGGTAACAGGTCGACACTGATGTCTTTCTATATTCTGATCTATTCTACATAACAAAGAAAATGGACTTTGAAAACAACGCACGCTATATTCTAATGAAGAGTCACACTGGCTGGTCCTTCTTGTGCCTTAATCAAAACCCACGTGGCGGCATATGTAGCTGCAAGTCACCTCCAGTGGCATCTTCCACATGAGCACGGAAGTGGGGTGCACAGACCCCAACTTCATCTACATGTTATGTATGCACCAGATGCTACTATAAGCAGCTTGTAATGATATATATGGCTTGTGCAATGTCAAGTCAAGAGGAGGATGAGCCAACTTGACTCTTCTGAAGAGCAGTTCCACCCTATGAATGCTTTACGGGTCATTAGAATATAGGAAGCACTGTTTTCAAAATAATTTTTCTGCATTATGCTATATCAGCCAGAATAAACTTTAGAAAAAAAATCATTAACCTCTTACTTTCCCAGGTAACAGGTTGGGGGACTAAATCCTTGTGACAGCTTCCCTTTAAATGATACAATTTTGGTTGTATCTAAGCTATTTGTATTGACGGCTGTAGACAGCTATGTCATAGTAACATAGTAACGTAGGTTGAATAAAGACCTAAGTCCATCCAGTTCAACCTTTCTCCCCCAATTGTACTCCCTACACTAACTTACTAACTTACTGGGACTTGGCCTCACAAATGTATCATTATTACCATTTTTATTATTTCTGCACTATTATAATTAAAAATGTACCCGTTTATAATTTTTTAAATTAATTGTATCTTTTGTATTACTCTTTTGATTCTAATAATGGTATTACTGAAATCCCTATGCCTAAATCTGTTGATCCAGAAGAAGGCAAAAACCCAGGACACCTTCAGTCAATTACATCTCGTGTCTATGCTAAATATTTGAAGCTCTGTATCAGCTATAGCGATAATGAAAAATTACATATAGTGATAATGAAAAATTGCATACATAGTTTGTATGCAAATATTGGGTGTATCCAGCATCACGTCAACAGGTGATGATTAAAATAAAAGTCCTTTATTATTTCATGTGAAAATTAGCCATTAAAAACATTCCTGAAAAAAATTTGGGATGAATTTCGAACAATTTGAATGTATGTATGTACATTATATCTCAAGATTGGTTTCCAGTTATTCTATTTAAAAATGTATTCAGATGATGTATACAGTAATAATGTGTTTTTTTCTGTTTTGTGAACAGAAAAATACCTCCAGAAGGAAAATTGGTTCTCACTCTCACAACCGATGCATGTGAAGGGAAGGAAAACTTTGTACGATACCTCGAACACGTCCAAGCTGTAATAACTGTGAATTCTACAAGACGTGGTGACCTAAACATCAATATGACATCTCCAATGGGAACCAAGTCCATCTTGCTGAGTCGTCGTCCTCGGGATGACGATTCTAAAGTAGGATTTGATAAATGGCCCTTCATGACCACCCACACGTGGGGAGAGGACCCAAGAGGTACTTGGGTTCTCGAGATTGGGTTTGTTGGGAGCATGCCACAGAAAGGTGTGCTAAAAGAATGGACCCTGATGCTGCATGGGACTCAAAGTGCCCCCTACATAGACCAAATAGTTAGAGATTATCAGTCAAAATTAGCTATGTCAAAGAAGGAAGAGCTGGAAGAGGAACTGGATGAGGCCGTAGAGAGAAGCCTGAAAAGTCTATTAAACAAAAGCAAAAACTAAGGCTGTCCTGCATGTCTGTGTGATATTTTCCTTTCCTGATTTTTCTCTTACTGACACTTAAATCTCTGTATAGGATACACTGGCTTCTAAGTATCATATGTTTTAAATATTTATAGCCATCTATTTCTTTATTTGGAATCAAATAAATATATAAATATATATTTTTACAGTGTTACCCCTAAATATTGTAAGGTAAAAAGAACACGCACAATCTGAATACGTTTTGTGTATCATTGTTTGTTGAACAAAAGCAAAATTAAAATTTGAATTAAAAAATATACGGAAAATAAAATTGACCCCTGCTATAAGAGAATCATGCATCCTAAGTGTTATAAATGTTCCTTAGCGGAAATCTGTCTCTAGGTTTATGCTTCCCAGCCTGATGACTGCATAAAGTTAGGGGCAAAGACCCCAATTCCAGTGCTGTGTCAGTTATTGGAGTCTTTGCTGTAGTTTGGATAGATCACTAATTTATCTGCTGGAGCTCTGCTAGTCATTTCAATGATGAACTCTTCCTAACCCTCTGTCATAACTTATTCACAGATTTTTTTTTCTACACTGTGCATAGGCAGAAAGCTGCTAATCAATAATGGTAATTCGGATAGATGGAGCTCATGAATATTGAGGACTACATATAGTGGCAGCTCATCATTGAGAAGACTAGCAGAGCTGCAGCAGATAATACATAATTTTATCAAAACTACAGCAAGAAGCTCAGTAAGTGGCTCAGCAGTAAAATTAGAGTTTCAGCCTCTAGCTTACCAGCAAATCAAATGAGGCAGCAAAAACCTGGTGCTACATTCTCTTTATATAATCAAAGCAATCCAAAATATTTAGTAGTTTAAAGTGGTTCTCCAGTTCTATTTTCGTCTGATATGCTGTTAAGAAATCATCCTAAAATTATATTGGTGGGGCTTGGGAGGTGTAGAGTTATTTATTAAAGGGGCTTATAGATTCATTATATTATCCAGATGCCGTTTTCATATTAATTTCTTTATCCGGGCACCACTGCTACTGCAGCACCACTACCAATCTGAGGCCTGGATGGGTATAACTGCCATTCCAGCGCTTTCCCAGGCACCCCATAAGGCTTTTGGTTCGGTGACCAATCTTTGCCCCATATGAGACCCGAAGCTATGGGACCAGTAGGGAAACCAACCACTATGGGACCACTAGGGAAACCTGCTCCTATTCGGGAGCATTCAGAGAAGCAACCTTGCAGCAACCATGACCGCGACTTATCTGGGGGGTGTACCTGCCATCTAGAAGTCAGGTTCTCAACCAGAGAATGGATAAAACTCTTAGTACGACCCCCCTGTCTGGTTTTCCAAACAGGGAAGTTTACCAATGCCTTGTCAGATTGATAACCCATCCTCAGAGGGTCAGACATCCCTGTTTGCCAACTGCTCCAGGGAAACTCTTGTAATCGACTCCTGGGCTTCTGGTGATGAACTTGGATAATAAAAAGGTAATAATCCTCTAATGGATGCCAATATGGGTCTTGATAACCCAAACAATCAGTTATATCAGTTATATGACTGGCCAGTGGCCATATATTTTTTTTGTAGGGACCTTTACAGTTGAATTGTAGTATTACATGTAGTCAAATAAAAGGATCCCCCTCTACAACATCCAGCGTCTTTGTAAGGTAACCCCAATAAAATTAGCAATCAAATTGAAACATTTTTTATACATTAACCCCAATTAACAGTCAGTCTGAAAAAAAAGTAATAAAATATAAAAAGCTAAAAAAAATTCAATAACTAAGGACTGTTTGTAAAAAATGTATTGATAAGTGAACATATGTATGCATCAAATATACAGTAGGTACAATAGTTGACCAAGACCAGATTTTGGGGTCGGTACCAAACCCCTAAGAATTAGTTGCACACAAGACTGTCCTTTTTATCTGTTTCTCTATGTCACTCTCAGTGTATAAATATGGCCATTATAGCAGTTTGTACAATATGTCCACTATACATTTCAGAGCAACTTAAAGAAGCACTCCCATCAAAATTGTTATCGTCTTAATAAATTGCAGTCATGGTATTATATAGCACTGTGTACTTACAATTGCTCATTTTGCCTTTCTACTCAGCTAATCTTTTCCATTAGGTCTATGACATCACGTGATTAAAAACTGACTAGCATAATCCTTCCAAGCTCTATGTAGAAACAGGAGGTCAATTTTCCCTGAATGAGTCATCACTGCAAAAGTCCTAGGCAGGGGGAGGAGGGAGCAGCTGGGTCAGGAATTGAATAGGGGGATGACTCATGCAGGGAAAAGAGACTTCCTGTTTGTTTTTAATCACGTGATGTCATAGACCTAATGGAAGAGAAGAATCAATTGGGTAGAAAGGCAAAATGAGCAATTGTAAATACGCAGTGCTACATAATATGATGATTGTAATATATGGGGATGGAGTGGAGGAGGGAGGAGGAGTGCTTCTTTAACACATGGTCTTTTCGAAATGTTTAGTCATTTAAATTAATTCTTTAATATATTAAGAGTCTTAAAGGGGATTTCATTTCACTTTATTGTCCACAACAAATGCCAACTGTGCAATAAACTATTGGATAATGTAAGTGACATTGGTTTTATAAGAGTGCGGCAAAACAAAATTGAGATATTAAATTATTAAAGCACAATATATTTTTTTTTTCCATTTTTGTATTGAATTATTATTAAGTAATTGTAAGCATTATCCGTTTTCATAAAATTAACACAAAATCGATTACTATCTGAGCATATTAAATGAATACTCTGGATTAAATAGATGCTTTGTGCTTAACCTAAAGGGAAATTTCAAATTTGTATTCTTTGTGTCATGCTCCTCCCCCTTCAGGCCCTGCACTAGGCAGAACACAATGGATCAGTTTTTCCTGGAGTGCTCCTTTAAATGCAGGGTATTGTACTATTTTCTACAGGAAATTCTTTCATATATATTATATATTTAATGTAAAACACTATATATTATTGCCATATTCAGGGTCCAGTTTTTAAAAGAAATAATAATGTATTAAAACTCGAAGAGATAATAAACCAAAGTAAAATATGTATATGAGTGTTTGTATATGAAGGTGACACACAGAAACTCACATAATCTGTTCAGCGTGCAATACATGTGTGCATGTATATGTACTAATTATAAAATGATTAGTCGTTACTCTCTGTATAAAAAAAATATTTGGCCTTCATTCCACCTTTGTGAAAAATTTTAATTATCATGTACATTAATTTGCATTCTTGTAATCATGCAGTTCTATGTTGGAAAAAAAAACACATTAAATGATATATAGCAGCAATTTTTAAATATGTTTGTTTATATTTTTTAGTTAAAACTTTTTTAAAAAAAAAAAATGTCCATTCGAATCACAAAATAATGAATTTGTGATGCACCATATTTATTGAAAAAAGATACAATTAAAAGAAAATATTTTAAGATAATATTCTTAACATTTTTTTTTCTAAAGCCGCAATTATATTAAAATTTAGTGCTTTTATTTATTTGTATTGCACTTTAGGGATGGTTTACTTCATTGTATTCGAGACCTCTGCGTGTTTCTGGAATTTTTTTCTCTCCCAAAAGTAGGATAGGACAGGTAGAGACTAGAGACGAGACAATCTGCTCTAAGAAAAAAAAGTATTTTTTTTGTTTATCATAGGATAAACAAGACCTTGTAGAGGACCTTACATCACCACATAAACTTATAAGATATGGACACCTACAGGAGCATTTTCTACTTTTCTTTCCCTTTATATTGTTGGATACTGAATGAGTTAACTGAGAATTCATCAGTGAGCTCATTCCAAAGGGGAATTAGTAACTTTATTTTTATCTGTTTCTGAATTCCTATGTGCTAATTTATGACCAGAAGTAGAGGTGAATGTGATATTGTCATACACCAGTACAGATAAAAATAAAAATAAAAAGAGTTACAAATTCTCTGTCAAAAATGATTTCATTAACCAATTCTTAGTTAAAGAAGAACTCTTATCAAAATGTTTATCTTCTTAATATATTGCACTCGTCATATTATATAGCACTATGTGCAGGGTGGGCCATTTATATGGATACAACTAAATTAAATGGGAATGGTTGGTGATATCAACTTCCTGTTTGTGGCACATTAGTATATGGGAGGGGGAAAGCTTTTCCAGATGGATGGTGACCATGGCGGCCATTTTGAAGTCGGCCATTTTGGATCCAACTTTATTTTTTTCAATGGGAAGAGGGTTATGTGACACATTTGCTCATTTATCCTTTCTACCCAGTTAATTCTTCTCTTTTCCATTAAATCTATAACATTACGTGATGAAAAATAGACTAGCTGAATCCTTCTATGCTCTATGTAGAAACAGGAAGTCTGTTTTCCCTGCATGAGTCATCATTAGAACTACTATATTACATCACTGACAAAAGGAAACAAGAAAGAAAGATAAAAGCAAGGGAGCAGGACTAGCTGAGTCAAGAGCTGAAGAGGAGGTGGAGGTCGGATGGCCAGGAACTTTTCCGTATTGTAGGATTGTAGTTCAAATGAGGAAAAGAAAACTTCCTGTTTCTACATAGAGTTTAGAAGGATGCAGCTAGTCTGTTTTTAAACACGTGATGTCATAGCCCTAATAGAAAAGAGAAGAATTAACTGGGTAGAAAGGCAAAATGAGCAATTGTAAGTACACAGTGCTATATAATATGATGACTGTAATATATTAAGAGGATAAAAACTTTGATGGGAGTCTTTTTTAACTCATTCTGCAGCCATCAATATGCAGGGAAACAAAGAGTCTTTAAAAGGCAAACTGTGCAAAATGTTTAATAAAACCCAATTGCAAAAATTATTTTTGGCCCAAAATACATGCATTTAGGTAAAAAAGAAAAAGAAACCCCTTAAGTTGTCTATATCCTTTAAGATCAATGTTTTATCTTAAACTCACATTGTCTTTTGTTTCTGTAATATTTCTTTTTCCTCTAAAGGTCTCTTATTTCCAGTGTGGCCCTCTTAATTTTAACACCCTATATGCTAATAAGCAGTGCAGTAAGTTAATTGTTCATTTATCCATCAACCACTTTCTATCTCGTGCTATTAGGGCTCGCGCAGATGACTGTAGTTTTGGTCCAAGTGCGATCCGTCAGAACATCGAATCACACTCAGACAAATATAATTCAATGAGGTCGTGAGCATGTCTAATTTTTTCCCCTGATTGAGTGGTCCGAGGAAAAAAACACAGCATGCACGATTTGCCTCCGATAATCTGATCGCACTCGGCCATTCAACTCTATGGCCTTGTGAAAAGGATCAGACCGCACTTGGGTGACATCGGAATGTGATCCAATATCACGGACTAACAGAATGGAGAAGATGGAGAGACTTATTTTCTTTATTCTCTACATCCGACAAAAATGGATCCCACTCTGATCACGGTTCTCAGATATTAGGAGATCCCTCAACACGAGAAGCTCGGTCACTGTTCTCTTATTACACAGTGCCAGAATATTTCTTGCACAGTTGACACTAGGTGACTAGGATCGCCCAGGTGTCCATTTATTAATTAGAACACAGCACTGCCTATTAGCATATACAGAACTGAAGTAACTGGGCCATAGCCAGGGAATGAAATCACTTAAGGGATAAAAATAAATCCAGTGGAAACAGAAGACCCATGAGTATTTAAGGTTAGTCTTAAGGTTATAGGGTGGTAGTAAGTATAGTTTAAAGGGGAGATTTTAGTGCTGAAACTAGTGATATGACTGCATAAAGCCTGATAAAGCAATATTAAAATATACCTGTTTTACAGTAATCTGATATGTCAGAGCTGAAAAATCAAGCTTTCATGCTATAGTACATGCAATATACAACTGAACCTGAAAGTGCATTTGGGTTTATTAAGTGCATCGAAAATCCCCAAGTGCACTTCTAGGATTTATTTACCTGTGGCTTTGAAGCTTGATTATTCCGCCCTGATTAGTATAAAACAGGAATTATTTTTTATGTTGTACTAGGACCTATATAGCCATATTACTAGGTCCAGTGGTAAAATTGTCTTGACAAGTTCCCTTTAAGTGACAAGTCTTTGCAATAAGTGTCATAAAGATTGTTATTGTATTGCAGTGTATGTTTATAAATGTACAATCATTATAGAGATACAGTATAAGATTTTTTATTACTTTTTTGTATGATTAATGGTAGGATAATCACAACAAATCACATTGCATTCCGGCTCATGGACTTGTCATATAGTCACTTAAAATACCAAATAACAAACAAACATTTTGATGAATAAATTTCAAATTAATTAACAGGCATATTTTTTTGTGGGAAGAGATCACCTACGATTGCAACATCTGTAATGAATTTAAATCTAAGTGAATTTAGAGAAGAAAGAATTCTGTTTTCCATATACTGTATGATGTTATTTGTGAATTGAAAACTTCTGTATTCTTCTTTTTCATGTTTTACTCTACTACCCAAAATTACATTTTGATTGAATTGATACTTGTCTGTGTTTATTCCATGTCACCTTATAAAGGTTTCAATTTATATACAGATACAAACAGATCATTTTTTAAGAAATAAAAATAACCACACACTATGAAGAGAGGAGACAACGGAAAAATCTTCTGAATAGAGTATTGAAATAGGCTGCTTGAACCTTCCTCAGATAAAGGAGTTTTCCCATGAACAAAGTACATTTTAATCAATAGATCTTTGAATAATAATAATTTCCACAATTGGATGTGTTTAAATAAAATGTTCCTGTGCTGAGATAATCTTATAAATGTGCCCCTGCTGTGTACTGTGTAATGGCTGTGTCTGACCGTACTGTGATCCCATGCTGTGCTAACTATATACTCTCTTTTGTGTCCTCCCCTGCCCAGGAGATGTGGTATGATCAGACCATGTTCCTGCACAGTCAGACACAGCCGTTACCTAGCACACAGGAGGGGCACATTAATAAAATTATCTCAGCACAGGAACATTTTTTTTTAAACACATCCAATTGTGGAAGATCTATTGATTAAAATTAACTTTGTTCGCAGGAAAACAAATTTAAGGCCTACTAGTCCCATTGTTTTGCATGTTATTGCAAATGACCCCCTATAGAGTGCCAGAATCTCAAATGTCCTCATACAGTGAATTATAATAAATAAACCTCATTAAATCATAGTTACATAGTTACATACTTTATATGTAACATAAAGAGGTTCTCCACTACTTTAACATTTATGACCGATCCGTATGATAGCTCATCAATGTCTGATTGGTGGGGGTGTGACACTCGGCACCCCCACCAATGACAGCTCCCCCACAATGACACATCATCTCTGGGAATGGGAATCTATGCAAGTCTATATGTAAGTACCTAGACTTTTACTTGAAACCACTTGTTCAGAATTTACCTTCACATCTCAAAGACACAGTGGATGTGTTAAAAAAGGTTGACAGTATAACAATGGATGATGACATGTGGCCTGTAACATTTGATGTAGAGGCACTATATGCATCTATTCAACATCATGATGGGATGATTGCTGCTAGGATCTTTTTATCAATGAATGACTTGGACTCTGACCTAGTGGGGTTTTTCTTGTCCTTTTGGATTTTGCTTTACAGCATAACGTTTTCCTTTTCAAGGAAACTATTTACTTGCAAACTCAAGGGACTGCCATGGGGTTGGTTTTCGCGCCCACCTATGCAAATTAGTTTTTAGGTCTCCGGGAAAGGCTGATCTTCACTAATCCTATAGCATCTGTTGAGAAAGTTCTGTTTTGGGTCCAGTATATCTATAATATACTGATGATTTGGCAAGGGACTGAGCATGAGCTGTCAACACCATTGACAGGAAGTCTAATAAACCCGAACTTTGGATTTGGATCTGGATCTTTTGTCTCTCTCTCTTTCTCTAAAATTTTGGATTTTGCTTTACAGCATAACTTTTTCCTTTTCAAGGAAACTATTTACTTGCAAACTCAAGGGACTGCCATGGGGTTGGTTTTCACGCCTACCTATGCAAATTACTTTTTAGGTCTCCAGGAAAGGCTGATCTTCACTAATCCTATAGCATCTGTTGAGAAAGTTCTGTTTTGGGCCCAGTATATCTATAATATACTGATGATTTGGCAAGGGACTGAGCATGAGTTGTCAACACCATTGACAGAAAGTCTAATAACCCCGAACTTTGGATTTGGATCTGGATCTTTTGTCTCTCTTTCTCTAAAATAAATAAAAATAGTTTTTTTTTAAGGTTTTGCAGCTGTTTTCCGTACATGTACCTACCAAGTCGTTTAGGGTTAAGTAATTCTTGTTAAGAGTCAGAGAATTTAAAACAAAAATGTTTTAAGCATAACTGTTTTACAAGCTTATGCACCACAAAAATACGTCAGTCATTGCCACAAGTTTCTTCTCATGCACCAACCAGCAAAGCATTCTGGGTTGTGTTTTTTTGTCGAGAGGTATAATAATGTTTTTTGCTTTTTTAAAAAATGCAAACATTTGTTGGAGCTGTTCTGATTCAAAGTCCGATTATGGGATCACCAGTTAGGCCGAATTGTGGGACAGCCACGAGCGCTCGTAGCAAAGAAATGCACACCAGTTGTGAGCAAAACAATTCTGTTTATTATCCTGTGAGCAGGTTTCTTATACTATTTCTAGACAAATGTAGTTTCATTGGAAATTCCCATCAGCTGTCCTTCTCACAAACATGTTGTGAGATTTTTTAGCTATTATGCCTTTCCAAGAGTACAACCAATAACAAACAGTTTCTCAGAGCATTGTATATGAGAAAGCAAAATATTAGACCAAATATGGAACCTCAAGAAAAAATATGAAACAAAATATGAGACTAGTTAATACTAAAAGACTATGACACTATTTAATACAAAAAAATATAGAATATAGAAAAATATTAACCCTTCTATATCATATTGTATATGTTTAAATTTTTGCATACATATTTTCAGAGGTGAACACAGACAGAAAATGGTCCCTGTGCAAGAACAATATATGGGCCCTTTGCAGTCCAATAGCTCATGATAATGCACAATTCCAACTGCTTTGGAGATGGAAATGGGCCCCCTTATCTCTTGGGCCCCTGTGCGGCTGCACCAATGATGTGTCCACCTCTGCATATTTTAGTATATCAGTTTGGCAACCGTAAACCCCTCAACAATACTATGAGCTGTTGTTGCATTTTTTGGTGGTTACCACTCCCTCACATTTGTTGTTAAGTGATCATTTTTAGGTAGGAGGTAATTAATCTTCTTAATCCCAAAATTTGAAAGCACTTTATTACATTAATCCGAGATATTTAATTGTGCATGTCTATTTTTCCACACCTTTTTAAATTGTCAAATTGGAAACAAATACACACCACACTCATAATAAAGGCAGCCTGATGTTGAGTTAGCCTTTTTCGTGGTCACTTGAACCCTGACTAGCATTTCTGGCTTATTAAAGGGGTTTTCCCGCGAACAATGTACATTTTAATTAATAGATCTTGAAATAAAAATAAAGTGTAAGTTCCACAAAAAAAAATATGTTCCTGTGCTGAGATAATCTTATAAATGTGCCCCTTCTGTGTACTGTGTAATGGCTGTGTCTGACCGTACAGGAACATGGTCTGATCATACCACAGCTCCTGGGGAGGGGAGGACGAAAGAGTATACAGACATTACAGCATGGGATGCTGACTGCATATCTGACCTGAAGAACGTTTTCCCTGCAAAGATAACGTGTGCGGCCCCTGCACAGAGAAGGCAAAAGAGACAAAATTGTCGCAGAATATCAAACAAAAATTCTTGGAGTTCTGTAAATGCAATTTCTTTAACAAAATTCACAATTTTGCAAAATTGTGAATGATTTTTTTGGCGGCCTCTCCCGCGTGTGCAAACACTAGTGCTACAGCAAATAGCTAAGGCAGCAGCAACGATTACAGTACATGTGACATGATGGCCCAGATGTTTTATCTGCTGCTGCACCAACCTTCTGGCAGGCATTAACTACTAACATGGCCACTGGATCAGGGTCTGACAAATCTTTTTGCTCACCTCTACTTATTAGCAACAAATTATATGTATATATATACTGATTTAGAAAGTGTGTCTCCTTTAAATAAACCTCAGCCAAAATATAGTTAGATGGTAGAGTATTTATTGATATTCTTTGGTTGGGTCAGCTCAATCTGAAGAAGCAACCAGATGATCATCAGATGGTAAGCCTACCCGACATCTCTCATCGGTGGTGTATCATATCTTCAATCTTCACACATTATACGAGTACTTTGATAAACCTCTGAAAGTAAGTTCAAGGCCTTTTTATGTATAAGGGAAAAATCCAGGGGCACCACCGCTCATCATCTGCTCACCCTCCTGACTTACCATTCACCAAACAATTAAAGGGAACTTGTCAGGTCCCGAAGCCTCAGAGACTGCCGCTAGTATAATTTAGAATGTGAATACAAGGTCTAATCAGGGGTGGACATATCATTGGTGCAACATGTGCAGTCGCACAGGGGCCCCAAAGGTTACGGTGGTCACTCCCGCCTCCAAAGGCGGAAGAGTGCATTATGATGAGCTATTGGACTGCAAAGGGCCCATACAGAGGTGTATCTAGGATTTCTGGCACCCGGGGCAAAAATTCAGTTTGGCGCCCCCCATCCCCAAGCACATATGCGATTTGCACACTTAGTCACGTGCTGACGAGCTGCTCTGCCTAATTCTCTCTATGTTCAGTGAAAAACTGAGAGAAGCAGGAAGAGAAGCTCATTGTCAGATGACCATAGGTATGAAAATCGCATATGAGTGAATTGGCCATGTGATGACTTATGGAACTAGCAAGCAGAGCTGAATCCTGACAGTGAGGATATTACACGCTGTTACGATTGGCTACAGGGCTTCATTTTATAATTAAAGTGCTTGTCCAGGTTTGAGAATAAAGTCTGCAGTCACTCTGCGTCTTCAGGCTTCTGAATTCTCACAGCGCATGCACTGCACACTTTTAGGATTGTGAGCACTAGTATGCAATTTGTGAACTTCTTGCCACATTCCGACTAGACATATCCGATCTCGTTCAATTCATTGTCATTGAGTGAGGCCACACATGTCTAGTCATCATGTGACTGCATGTATGCAAATCACCAGCACGAGAGAATCCTGACAGTGTGCAGTGCGCACTGTGAGAATTCAGAAGTCTGCAGTCACATAGAATGACTGCAGACTCATCACAAACTTGGACAACCCCTTTAATACTCCTAACATAAATAAAAATATGAGAATTAGTATTACAAAACATTTACATCCAGGTACCTGATAGATGACGTTGTCTCTGGAGTCGTTCTCTTTCTTTTCTTCTTCATCTTGTCGAGGCGCCATGATGACTTTTCTTATCCACACCTGCAGACTTCCACCTTCTCCAGTCTTCTGCAGCACATCCCCACACGGTACCCTTAAAGATAGCAGTGTCATTATATTGCTCCCGAATAAAAATATCTGCCCTACGCTGAGCCCATGAATACATAATTGCTCCTCACTATATTCCTTACACAAAATATGACCCCCACACTGTCCCTCTTATGGTAAATGCACTCCACACTGTCCTCTCCTTACCATACTGGGCTCCCTCTTCACACTGTACTCTCACTCTGTGTCCCCTCCTGGCTGTGACCTTACACTGTCCCCTCCATTCTACACCCCCACACTACTCAGTCTCTATTCTGTGCCCACTCACACTTTTATCCCCCCCATGTCTCCTCACACGTTTCCCCCTCCCCTCCTCATACTGTCTTCTCTCACATCCCTCTGCTAACCATACTGTCTCCTCATATATTTACCCCCTCACACATCCCCCCAATTCCCCATACTGTGTCTCACACATCACATCACCCTCGCTCCCCATACTGTGTCGTCATACATTCCCCCTCCATCGCTCCCCATATTGCGTACGTACCCCTCCTCCCCATTCTGTGTTTGCACCAATCACTCACACAAAATTTCCCCCACCACTCTCTCCACACTAAATCTCCCCCCAACCATACAATAAATCACCTCTCCACTAAATCTTTCACAGCCATACAATAAATCTCCCCCAGCCATACAACAAATCTCCCCCCACAGTAAATCATCCCCCAGCCATACAATAAATCTCCCCAACCATACAATAAATCTCCCCCCAGCCATACCATAAGTCACCCCCATAGTAAATCTCCCCCCACCATAAATCACCCCCTAGTAAATCTCCCCCCAGCCATACCATAAATCACCCCCATAGTAAATCTCCCCCCAGCCATAAATCACCCCCATAGTAAATCTCCCCCCAGCCATATCATAAGTCATGCCCCACAGTAAATCCCCCCATACTAAATCTCCCCCCAGAGTAAATCTCCCCCCATAGTAAATCTCCCCCAGCCATACAATAAATCACCCCCATAGTAAATCTCCCCCAACCATACAATAAATCACTCCCATAGTAAATCTCCCCCCCAGCCATATCATAAGTCATGCCCCACAGTAAATCCCCCCACACTAAATCTCGCCCCCTAGGTAAATCTCCCCCCATAGTAAATCTCCCTCAGCCATACAATAAATCACCCCCCATAGTAAATCTCCCCAACCATACAATAAATCACCCCCATAGTAAATCTCTCCCCAGCCATACCATAAATCACCCCCATAGTAAATCTCCCCCCAGCCATATCATAAGTCATGCCCCACAGTAAATCCCCCCATAGTAAATCTCCCCCCACAGTAAATCTCCCCCCATAGTAAATCTCCCCCCACAGTAAATCTCTCCCTATAGTAAATCTCCCCGCATAGTAAATCTCCCCCAGCCATACAATAAATCACCTCCCATAGTAAATCTTCCCCCAGCCATAACATAAATCACCCCCATAGTAAATCTCCCCCCAGACATATCATAAGTCATGCCCCACAGTAAATCCCCCCCATAGTAAATCTCCCCCCACAGTAAATCTCCCCCATAGTAAATCTCCCCCCATAGTAAATCTCCCCCAGCCATACAATATGTCACCCCCCATAGTAAATCTCCCCCAGCCATACAATAAATCACCCCCATAGTAAATAAATCTCCCCCCACAGTAAATCTCCCCCCATAGTAAATCTCCCCCAGCCATACAATATATCACCCCCATAGTAAGTCTCCCCCAGCCATACAATAAATCACCCCCATAGTAAATCTCCCCCCAGCCATACCATAAATCACCCCCCCATAATAAATCTCCCCCACAGTAAATCTCCCCCAGACATACAATAAATTACCCCCATAGTAAATCTCCCCCAGCCATACAATAAATCACCCCCATAGTAAATCTCCCCCCAGCCATACCATAAATCACCCCCCCATAATAAATCTCCCCCACAGTAAATCTCCCCCAGACATACAATAAATTACCCCCATAGTAAATCTCCCCCAGCCATACAATAAATTACCCTCATAGTAAATCTCCCCCCAGCCATAAGATAAATCTCCCATAATAGTAAATCTCCCCCCACAATAAATCATTCCCTCCATTACATCTTTGGTGTCTTCAGCTCTGGAGCACAGAGCACTTACCACCAATGTGCACCTCTGCAGCGCCGGCGAGTGACGTCAGCAGCGTGATCACATGACCTGATCATGCAGCTGGCGTCGCTCTGACCCGGAGGTCAGAGATTCAATTGTACTCATGTCTAAAAGACGCGAGTACAATTGAACACTTTGAGCCGGCGGGGCGCTGCAGCTTCTATGAGCCGGGTGTCAACTTGACAGCTGGCTCAGAGAACTGCCGACTCTCAGTCCGGGGGGGCGGCAGAATGCAGCTGCTGGGGGAGACACATTTGACCGCTGCATTAGGTGGCCCGACTGCAAACCTCTGCCGTCTGCGCCCGGGGAACATGCCCTGCCTGCCCTTCTCTAGATACACCTCTAGGCCCATATATTGTTCTTACACAGGGTCACTCTTTTGTCTGTGTCCCACTAATGTCTCTAACACCTTGAACAATAATAAATATTATCGGAAAAAAAAAGTTTTAATACTTTCCTCGACATACAGTATGCAAAAGTACCTGACTTGTCCAGGGGGTCTAGTTTCTTCACTGAGAGCAATCTGGCTTTACACACTGTAATCATGGACCCCCAATGGGCAAAGACATTGTGCATATTTGCAAGACTTAAAGGCACAGGGACTCAGGAGGAAGCCAATCATGCTCAGGGGGACAAGATCACAGCAGGTAAAACCAGACTGATCTAAGTGAAAAGAATCTGGTTCATTAGCATTTGCCAAGGATAGCATTAAAAGTTTACTTTTCCAAAAACAACATTTTTTGTCTCAGTTACCAAAGAGATTATTAAGAGGCTGGATTCACATTCTAAACTGTAGAGAGGTTTCTGAGGCTTCCGGGACCTGAAAAAACAAAAGTCCTGAAGCATTCCCCCTTTTTTTTGCAGTTCGTCAGTAGAATTTTAGCCGCAAATCCAGGAAACATGAAGCGGGTGGATGCACGTTCTTTGTCCCACTAATAGATGATTTGGCATTTTTAGTCTTAATTGGGACTTTGGTGTATTTGTAAGACAGTTTGGATTAGAGATGACTTTGATTGACCTGTTCTTTCTGTGTTAAAAAATTGCTTTTTAGTGATCATTTGATTTGTTTTAATCATTTTCTATCTCTTGATCATAAATTTGGTATTGTAGATGAAAGAATAATGTAATTAAAAAAAACCTCCTAGCACAGCACATTTTATAAGTAGGGCTGGCAGCGTTATGTAAAGAATGATTGAAGGTACAGATAGATAATTAGATAGATAGAGGAACAGAGGCATTAAACAGCATCGAATAGTAGAAGAGTGGCTGCCAAATATGTGCAAGCAAATAACATTATCAACTGCACAACAGAATACTTCTGATCGAGAGATGCAATGAATACATAGTATGTGAAACAAGGGAAAATGTAGGAGTATTGTAATGCAACATTTACATATAAAATGGCAATAATTAGTAAAATTCATAAAATATTATATATTTGGGTCTTCACAGAGTGTCTGCAGAGTGGTAAAATGCTGTGCAGCTGAGAATTGTGTGGATAAACTGCCTGCAATTTGGCACCAATTCATGGCAAGTCTCAGCGAAGCACTTAAAAATCACACATGGCTCACAAAGACCTAGTCTAAAATAAGCACAAAGTGAGTCAATTCTGTGAGTCATCCAGATTTTGCTGCATGATCTACTACTTCTTCAACTGCACCTCATCCACAACTTCTGGGACCTTCATGAGTAAGGCACCCCTGATAGTTCGAAAATCTCTTCTTTAAAGGGAATCTGTCACCAGGTTTTTGCAACCACATCTGAGGGCAGCATAATGTAGGGGCAGAGACCATGATTCCCCAGTGATGTGTCACTTACTAGGCTGCTTGCTGTCATATAGATAAAATCACTGTTTTATCTGCTGTAGATCATCCAGTTCTGTGAATACTGTGCTCTGTATAATGTGGAGCCCCTGCGAGTTCAGTCGCCACAGAGGTACTGCATCTCAACCAGAGGTGTGGTGCCCCACTCTCAGTTAAGGAGGGAGTACTGCCCGGGACCCTAACACCTGCATCCAACACTACACCATTCCAGACCAGCAGGAGGGGCAAGATGCATGCGTACAGTGCTGAGCCCTGTCCCTGTTTGGAAGTGGGGGGGAACCAACAGAGGGGGAACCATGTAGTGGGTGTGGGTGGAGGAAGTAGATCAGGGGAGCACCTTCAGCAGGAGTATAAAAAGGGAACCATCTTGAAGGAGTCAGAGTAGTCTGAGGAGAGAGAGAGAGTGATGGGAGCAGGAGCTCTGTAGGAGCTCTGCTCAGGAGGAGAGGAGGAAGGAGCGGGCCTAGTCTGCGAGGCCCAGGAGGACAGACTGAGAGAGGACGGGAGCAGAAGGAAGGCTACAAGAGGAACAGAGGGGGTCCCAGGGGCATGGGAAGTGCAGGAAGCCACCGGCCCCTAACTAGTGGAGAACTACAAGGCTCAGCTAGATAACCGGAGGCGACTGTACTTTCAAGGTGTAGCTGCCCAAAACCACAATTATATCGCCGAAAAGTGGCCACATAGGATTCAGGCGACTGCACGTCGCACGACAAGATCCGAGGCTACTGGCTTGGGATACTGATTGTGAGGCGCAGGGCAGGAGGGTGAGAGCCAGCGCAGGAAGACGACCGAGGAAGGCACATAGAAAGAGGTCCCGTTAAAGTACTCCTGAGATACTTGAGAGATTGCTGAACCCCTTCCCTAGTGAACGCAGGACGACGTGGGAGGTTACACTAGCGCTGGTAACCTGGAGTCTTGAACAACTGTGAGTAAAACCTTGAAGACTGCACCCCACTGTGTCCTAGAATTATTGCTGCACCATCATCACCCTTGCACTACAATAACATCTACCTCATAACATCATCATTTCCTGCCCTGGAGCTAAGCTCTGCCTGTGGAGAGCTGAACCAACTCTGCTGCATCACCATCAGCTCCAGAGGATCTGCATTGTGAGATGGGTAAGACATAACTATTTACATATATTTTTTTTTTTAAAAAAAGGAACGGTACTTTCAGAAAACTGAATAAATCATTAGTACAGGTAATTATAAGAAACTTTGTAATGTACTGTATCTTATAAGAGAAATCAGCTTCCTTTCCCACTTATCAAACACTTCTTTCTCTACCCCCTATCTCCTGAATTTGTCATCCACTGTCAAAAAGCAACTCAAGTCCATCTTTCTCAGAGGAGATGGACAGCCCATTATCCTCTATGGATAGGGGAGGTGGCAGGAGGAGTGAGGAGCAGGGAAGGGAACAAAAAGGCAGACTGAAAAACCATTACTACTTGCTGTATTCTCTGCTGCAGTTCTGCAAATTCTCTGAATGCTGAGCTCTAAATAACACCACTGATTGACAGGTTTCTGTGTACACTGTGCATAGGCAGAAAGATGCCAATCAGTGGTGGGAGTGAGGTTGTACAGATCTCATAGGCAAATATATGGCAGCAGTTTTACTAGTCCTCTAGTGATAAAATAAATGTTATATCAGCAGGATTATCAAATCTACAGAAAACAGTCCAGTAAGTGATATATATTGCTGGAATCATATTCTCTGCCCCTTCATCATGATGGAGTCAGATTAGATAGCACATAAGCAAATGTGGTTCTGTATTATGATAAGAAGACACACATATATAAAGCAATAAAAATTATCCACACAGTGTAAATGATGCTTCAGAAGCCAAGTCTTTATTTCGAAGTCTGAAGTAGCACGCTAAAATCACAAAGCAATGAAATATCACAGACATAATTACTGTATGTAGAGATATTGGCCTTGCCACCAACGGTCTGTAAATTATATAAGTTCTAAACTACAGTACAGGGTCATCACTTCCAGTTGCCTTTTTCTTTCTTTCCAGAACCTAAAGAAAATATATGTCAAAATCACATCTTCATATTTTGTAAAAATCTCCTACAGCTAAAAATCAAATATTTTCAGAGGCACGATATCGATTTAATGTAAAGAACAATTCTGTTATTATTTTTTTCTTGTCTTTTCAATCATAGTTTCCACGATCATTGCCGTTTCTTCATAGCTCTTCGTTTTATCATCTGAGATCTTCTCAATGGATTCCACCACTTCCACCTTTTCATAGCTCATAGAGCTTGGGAAGTCTCTTCCTCTGAAGGGTGTTAGACGCTTGTCCTTTTTATCATCACTTCTGCTCGATCTACTTGTATCTGAACTTGAGTTTCCAGAACTCCCAGAACTTCCAGAATGTCTAGAGCCATGGGGTGTATCATCTGGTCTAGTAACATCTGATGGCTTTTTGACGTCATCTTTAACCTCAGGTTCTTTACCATTTGCTTTCTTTCCCTTCTCATCTTCATCTTTAGGTGTGTCATCAATTTGTGGTTCATCTTCCTTTTTCCCTTCAGAACCAGCATCATCATCCTCACTTTCCGACGGCTCGGAGGGCTCAGGTAATTCAGGAATTGGCAGCACAATGTCATCACCTGTTAGTATGTCAGGGATAATACTAACAGTTATCCTACCTGCGGCTTGAGGAGTAGCTGAACAGAAGCACGGGTCAATGTAACTGGATTCACCAGTTACGAGAACATACCGACCCTTGGTGAAGAAATCTGCGGCAGGTTCTGGCTTCTTGTACCCTCTTATTCTATCTCGCACTATATTACACAGCTTATCAAAAGCTTTACTTATCTGCGCTCCATCGGGTACATCCTCTGGGGAAAAGTCCTGTTCTAACATTTCAAAGTCTTTCTCAGGTAAACCATACCCGGAATTATTATACTTGGCGTCTGCTTGTCTTTTTTCTTGGCTCTCCTGTTTCCTCTCCACAACTTTATCCTCATTACCAACATCACTTTTGTCCGCTGGTAATTCTTTTCTCCTTGAGGACTTCCTTGGCACACCCTTCTGTCTTGGTTTTGCAGTAGCAATATCTTGTATAGCTAAAGTAATATCTGAAATAAGCAATGCGTACAATATTCACTTGTTATTTAATGGTACATTATAATATCTAACTATGACTTAGTATTATATGTGACAGCAGTACACAGAATGTTATCCGCTATGTATCTCGCCTAATTGGAGTCCATAGTCTGATCTCTGCAAGAACATCTATATTTTAATAGAAAATCAATTAATGTTAAATATAGATCAGGAAATTGTTGTTTTTTGTTATTTCAAATCAATCATTTTATAACCATAAGGTATAAATGTTATATATATTTTTTTATATATATATAATTACTGCAGTCCCTCTGATTTGTACTTGTGATTCATAGTCAAAACAGCTGCATGTGAATATTCATGAGAGATACAGTGCTTGGAAAAGTATTCATACCCTGTGAACATTTCCACTTTTTTCATGTTACTCCCACAAACTTAAATGTATTTTATTTGGATTTTAAGTGATATATCAACATAAGGTAGAAAGTATTTGTGAAGTATAAAGGAAATGATACATGGTATTCTAAATATTTTAAAAAATATAAATCTGACATTGTAGGACCACCTTTGGCTGTAATTACTGTTGCAGGTCTTTTGGGGTATATCTCTACCAGCTTTGTACATCTAGAGGCTGAAATGTTTGACCTCTCTCACCGTATCTTTTGTTCCATGATGCATTGGCTTTGCACTAAAAGATTTCCAAGACACTTAAACTATATATATCATGGTGTAGGCCCTGCTATAGGTTACCTAACAGGCAATAGTGCTGTGATGTAAGTGATTAAATGTTTCATAAAAAAAAAGTCTGAACCTCCTAAAAAATGGAAAATAAACCTCTTTTTTTCAATAAAACATTTTATTTCACCATATGTCACTGTAATTATACATATTTATTGGGTCAGGCATAAATAAATCTGAGGCATTGTAATTTATTATCCTGGAACAGCAGCAACGCCCCACAGCACACGGTCAAATACATAGCTATGTGGTTATACACCAGTACACTCCCTAATGTCCCATGCAAAGGAGCGGGCAAATTGTATTTTGCTATCCAATATTACCTTTGCTTCTTGTGGGTGACATCTGAGATGTTTTATAACTTTGCATAAAAAGTGTGATCGGAGTTCCAACTATTGCAGAGTTGAGTCTATATGCAAAGAAAAAGAGCAATTATATACAAATGTAAGAAGAATGATTGGCAAGTCACAAAGAAACTTCTCTTAAAGGGGTTGTCTGGGACTTTAACATTGATGGTGCATCCTTAGGATAGGTCACCAATGTCAGATCGGTGGGGGTGCGACACATCGCACTCCCGCCAATTAGCTGTTCACGTTGTTTGTTGGACGGAAGTGCTTAGTTGTAGAGCTGCACACAACAGCTTCGTCGATGGAATAATGGTGGTGGCCATATTGATTTGAATTGGAGGTGGATGTGCAGTACCCGGCCGAGGCCACTATACAGTCAATGGAGCTGTGCAACTCCGCAACAGAAGCCCCCTGACGAAGGGAAATCCGAAACGCGCGTCAGGGCTACAGCTCCACGTGTGTAGTTCTTCATCTCCGCCCTTGTACCCTGACTGTTCGCTCATAGGGTTTCCTGTGATTGACTCATTGGTACGTATAGTGGGAGCCCTCATGGGCTCTATACTGTTGATACATGGCTATTATATACTATATATCCATCATTAAGGGCATACTAATATATAAAAAATTAATACATTGGGCTGTTGGTGATAATTCACTCTGCAAATTTGCTACTATATATTCTATAATGTAGCATGTGGAGCTGTTTGTCTAAGGTTCATTACCATTGCACTTGTACATTACCCCCTTCTGTTATTATCCTTAAATAAACTTTGACATATTTTTCTATATTGAAGGCTTATTGATCGTTTTTGTTTTTGTTCTTGCTATTGTTCCAACTCCGCAACAGAGCAGTTCTTGCTGACACTGGGAACAGCTGTTTGGTGGGGCTGCCGGTTGTCGCACCCCCACCGATCAGACATTGCCAATCAATATTAAAGTCCTGGACAACCCCTTTAACATGAAATTGATCACTCAAAATCATCTAATTTTATTCATGCTGTGACAAAGTCACTGGCAAAGTACTGGAGGTGAGATGTGTAGCACTGAGATTGATAGGTGCAGTAATTGTACATAGGAAAAAGGTTCCAGCACATGAGTGGGTTAAGCAACCATCTTTGATGCTGGGATGATTGAACACCTGTAGAGAGGGAGGTGGTCAGAGGATACCATCACAGCCTTTCACAGTATTTGGAGTGGAGAGGGTCTGGAGGTGAAAGCTCTGAGCTGTTTTGTCATAGAAAGGAAAGACAAACCTGGGATTGTTTGTTCCTGAAGCAGACGGTTACCCGTAGCAACAAGGACTGTGCCATACGTTATGGTTATGTTTTATTTTTCCTGTTAGGCCAGGAAGGCGGTGTTTGTTTTCGCTAACATTGCTGTAGTTTATGCAGTGCTCTTAATAAACTCAGCAGAAGATTTAAAGAGACAGTGTTCCTGTGTACCTATATGTACAACAAGGCGAGCTGATCTACCACAATGCATTATAACACACTACAAATGGAGAGGCGCTGCGGCAACAATATTCAGCCTTTCCTAGTTAAACCTGTTATATATGCCAACTGTCCAATATTTGCTGGGACTGTTCTAGATTTTCAGAAACAATTCCGACAAATTGATGGTGTCCGTAGCCCAAAAAGGCAAAATTTACCCAAAAAAAAGCAGGTCGTGTGGGGTTAGTGTGGATGCCAGAGGGAACACTTCTTTCAGCTACCTACATGAATGTACCTTGTTCTGTAACCAGTAAACTTGTCAGTGTGAATGCTGCTTATCTTGGTCAGGCAGTAGAATTGACTGGTCAGCCAGCAGTGTAGCCTGTTTTATCATTATATATTATTAAAAAAAATAAAACCAGTAATTTTATGAAGTCAGCTGTGTACATTTACCTGTTGTCTTCATTCTCAATAATACGTTTATATCTCTCCAATTCATTTTCCAAGGATTGCTGGTATATTACCAGCTGACGACAATCATTTGTGTACTTCTCCAAATTCCTTTCAGCTTCTTCAATTCCCTTCCTAAGCACTTCAATCTGCTCATTGTACAGCTGGATCTCATCATCATAGCTTTCCTGGGTGTTCTTAATGGCCTGTTCCAGCATGGAAGTCTATGGAAAAAGGAAACAATTTCTGGTCAGAGATAATTCACCCTGCTCATGCAGAACTACAGATGAAATATTGATATGACATGATTGGACCCTTTTGGGCTTTTCTAAATTTTCTAAGTTATGCCCCTGCTCAAAAGCAGGGGGTAACAAGGGTTGGTAGGCAGTGAGAAAAGAGTGTTGGTGCCAGAACATGTCACTAGGATAGCAAACTGAAAGGGTTAGAACTTAATGGGGTATTCCTATCTCCAAAATTCTATCCCAATATGTAATAAGTGTAATAATAATATTAGTAAATACCTCTAATTAGAAATGTAGCATAGTTCTTCTGATTCGGTATGTCGCTTACCCCATGTGCAGGGCATTGTAGTAGCTTAGGTATCCATGATTACAACTACTCATACAATGATAGTTAGTTAGTTGCTAGTGGTTGTAACCATGGATGTCTGCTACTGCAATGCCCTGCACATGGGGTAAGTCACATAGCAAATCAGGAGAACTATACTACATTTCTTATTGGAGGTATTTGCTAATATTATTATTATTATTACACCTACTACATATTTGGATAAGATCTTGGAGATGGGAATACCCCTTTAAGCAATTTCATTGTTTCCTGTTTTAAGCATCCTTCATTCTTCTACTATCCCTGCTTTTCTCTTTTTTTGCTTACAAAATAAAAGCAAAGTGCACACAGCCCAGATCAACAGCACGGCAAAGCCACTGGTCCAAACTGTCAATCAATAAGGAGCGTCTGTCACCCAGCAATTAGGAAGTTGGGTAACTGAGGAGCTGTGCATTTCTTAAAAATGTTTTCCGGGGTCGAGAGAAATCCCTGCAGTCATTCTATGTGACTACAGGTTGCAATGTGCATTGAGAGAAACGGTTGAGAATCTAATCGGAAAGTTGCATACTTGCCGTCACATGAACGCCTGCTGGCATCTTAAATACAGGGAATTCCTGTACACCACCCCTTTTCAGCAATTTGCAATCTCATAACTGCAGACATTTCTCTGAATTCAAGAAAACTCCTTTAATGAAGATGAAATAACCACTTAAATGTTCACCTCAGATGTAAAAAATGTCAAGAACAAGTCCACACTACAGCCAAGTCTATGACCATACACTGCTGTATCTAGTAAAACCACAGCTTAAGTACAGATGAGTTAGACTTTCCATTACATGCGTGGCACAGGATGACATGTCAGGGTCCACATGAATGCAGATGCCCTCACCATGCAGCCGCAGTCCTGGATGACCCCTCAATGTCAAGTTATCTTAATTATTAATCTCTTTTAAAGGTAAAAAATGTATTTCATGAAAGTTGAAAGATAGCATTTCAGCATCCCTTTAAGATCTTGCCATCTAGCCTATACAAGTACAAAAAGGAAGCTGTTAGAATATTGAATTCATCTACTGCAGGAAATAATTCATAAACAATAACAAGAATTGGAAATGTACTTATTTATTAATAAATTATTTCAACTTTTGAAAAATACTTAATCGTATTTTTTTCTTTTCAGTCTAGTATACTTTGTATCTTTAGGCTATCACAATAAAAGTAACAGTTTTGCACATTCATCTTGATCAGGTTGTACTACTCTAAATGTAACACAAGATGGCAGCAAAGCATAGATGTTGTGTGTCCCTATGCCCAATAAGTCTCAATGCTAACATTTTAAACTCTTGTGGTGCAGCTAGTTCTAATAACTATGAAGTTTAGCCTAGAAAATTTAGGAAAAAAAATAAAATCTTGACAGAGAATTTATATAATTGTTATCATACCATTAGGTACTATATATATATATATATATATATATATATATTTTTTTTTTTTTTTTTTTTTTTTTCTTAATTATATACATTTTTGGTCTTTTTCAAGATATCTGCTTTCTGACACAGCTCATTAAAATAAATAGGCAACTATTGAATACATTAGTCACATCCTGGCCACTGGAGGGTGAACCTCTCTTTGCAGTGGTTCTCCACGTTAGCTCTTAGAGAGAGATCTTTAATATCCAGCTACACTAATAAGAGTTGTCTTCATTGACAGTCCATGTCCCCCATAAGAGTTTATATAATTAAACTATAGCATACACTCAGTTTTACAGCTCTCAGAATCTAGTAGATAGTCACTGTCCCCTTTTCCATGGGAAAAAATATTCTGACACTATACTTTGGCGGGCTTTTCAGCTACTATATAACAGCATTAGAAACCTCCAACATTTGTATGTGTAATGTGTGCAGGGCGGTAGTCATGTGCAATGGGCTGCTGTGTTCCCACATCCTGGCACCCCACAAGTAAATAATTTCCCATTTGTCATGTGGTCTGTGTAAAGTGGATAACACTCACTTTTGGTCCCAAAGACTCCACTTGCTCAACTATTCAGGATCCGGATGCAACCACACAGTCACCAGCAGACAATTTGTCCATTTTAAACAGTTCAACTTTACTTAACATCTGGTATTCAATCACAGTTACAGCACAGTATGTTTTCACTCTGTCCGTTAGTTCAGCCTATGCTCTCCCTTTGTTTAATGGCACCTTTGGCCCCTTAGATGCTCTTTCCGGCCCCGCAGCTCCCATGCTTTCTGGCCCACTTCTCTGACACGGTTTCCCATCCAGCTTCCACTTCTGGAAGGTGCATAAGGCACTTGCCACCTAATTCGGGCCGTAGGCCCCGGATATCCCAGGAAGGACGAATCTAGTGGAGGCCACCTGCATGCTGCTTCGAAAATTCCCACACTCTTCTGCGCTGATCAGCCCACTGGCCTAATCTGCCTTTTATCTAATCTCTCACTCTGTCACTATCTTAATTCTGCATCTATCTCCAAATGTTAGAAACAAAAAAGACTAGGAGTACAATTGGCTTACAAAGAGGAAATTATTTATTAATCAATGGGTATACAGTACCAAATTTTAAACATCATGAGCATAAGAATAGGGGACAAAAAGTGCAAAGTGCCTATCTAAAGCCCCCAAGATATAATGCGTCCCATCCCTGTATAATAGAATCACTATGGCCACAAAGGAGTCCACATAACTAGTCAGGGGAAAAAGTATAGAGTGCTCCTACCATAATTAGATCGCACTCACCACTAAAGTAGTGACCTGAGCAGGTATGTGTTAGAACCCTCCTGTTAGTTTTTTCTATTTTGCTGGTCACATGACTTTTTGCCTATTTAATCCAGCTCTGCCCTCCTGGCCTTGCTGGACTTCAGTGTTACATTTACTCTTAAGCTAGCCAGGTGCCTTGTACCTTACTCTGTAGTTTGCTTTGTCTTTTGACCACTAGTACTTCTGTTTGTTTGTTTGCCTTTGCTCTGCTACAATTTCTGCTAGGAGGTGTCCAACTATATCCCAGTCCTTAGTTCTTGTAGGGACCCCTCTCTTATATCTATAGGTCTGCGTTCAGACTAGCCGAGGACTTAGGCGGATCTGTTCACAAGGAACAGGTCCCCCGCTGCATCGTAGGGAATCAGCTTAGTCCTATTGTAGGGACAGCTTTCCTATCTTTCCTTAGTGTTTGTAGCAGTTCATAACAGTAAGTCCAGCCAAAAAATAAAACACTCTAAGGAAAGAAATCCTGATTTCAGCATGGTGTCGGTGCAGGAGTTGGCTCAACGCCTGCAGGGACTATCTTTGGAGGTGGCCGAGCTCCAGCAACACGTGAGTAGCTGTCCTGGAGCGCATTTTGTTGAACCGAAGGTAGGACTGCCAGATTTTTTTTATGGTAAACGGGAAGATTTTTTTTCCTTTAAAAACGCTTGTTTATTATATTTTCGTTTAAGACCCAGATCCTCGGGGAATGAATCACAGCGCATTGGGTTCATAATGTCACTTTTGCACAAAGAACCACAGGGATGGGCCTTTTCTTTACAACCTAATGATCCGTGTTTTAGATCTGTGGAAGATTTTTTTTCTGCTATGGGGTTGTTGTATGATGATCCTGATCGAGTCTCATCTGCTGAAACTGAATTAAGATGTTTGAAGCAGGGATCAGGTGATGTGGAAAATTATTGTACATACTTCAGAAGATGGTCAGCTGACGTGGAATGGAATGACTCAGCATTAAAATGTTTGTTTCTTGATGGTCTAGGTGAAAGGGTTAAGGATCTGCTGATTGCCTTCCCAAAACCTGGAACCTTGCAGGAGGCAATGCAATTAGCCATACGTGTGGACAGGAGACTGCGTGCTAGGAGTAATGAAGAGAAATCTACTGCTATGGCAGCTCCTAGTTTTCGGAGGGTCTGTTCGGAGGGTGGAGAACCGATGGAGATTGGGGCAATGTCACCCCACTCTCAGGAAAAAGACCGCAGGTTTGCTAAAGGATTGTGTTTTTATTGCGGTAAAACTGACCACTTTATTAAGAACTGTGTGCTTCGTTTGAACAAAGAAAAAAAAAAGAGGTCAGTTACGCCCGCATAGCTTGTTTAAACTCAAAAGGAGTATTTCTTTCTGGAAGCACCTCATTCCAGGAGGAGTTGATTGAATTTCGGGTATTTGTGGATTGTGGTTCTACACTCAATGTGATTGATGAGGGTTTTTTGGAAAAAATCCAAACTTTTGTCATCTCCTATTTCTGTGGTTGCTGTGGATGGCTCTCCCTTGAAAGGTATTACTCACAAGGTTTTTGAATTTCCCCTCACCATCAATGGTATCCACCAAGAGAATTTGGATTTGGCGGTATTAAATAATTTGCCTGCTCCAGTGGTTTTGGGGTTACCTTGGTTAAAATTGCACAATCCTGTACTGGACTGGTCTACCAATGAAATTAAGTCTTGGAGTCCTAAGTGTTATGATAGATGTTGCAACGGTCGCATTGCTGCTGTGGAAAGAGGGGAATTACCTGTACCTATTCAGGATTTTTGGAAGTTTTTTTCTGAGAAGGAGTCGAAAGTTTTGCCTCATAGGGACTGTGATTTTACTATTGAGTTTGTCCCTGGAGCAACTCTTCCCAAGAGTCGCTTATTTAATCTTACTATCCCTGAGAGAAAGGCCTTGGAGGAATACATAGAGACAAGCTTGGCCGCCGATCACATTAGACCTTCTAAGTCACTGTGACTGTTGGATTCTTTTTTGTATAAAAAGGACGGCGGTTTACGTCCATGTCTGGACTTTCGCGAAATTAATAAAATTACAGTAGGCAATTCCTACCCACTGCCTTTAATTCCTGACTTGTTCAACCAGTTAGTGGGGGCCAAGTGGTTCTCTAAGATTGATCTCCAGGGGGCATACAATTTGTTACGTATGAAGGAAGGTGATGAGTGGAAAACTGCTTTTAACACTCCAGTGGGTCATTTTGAGAATCTGGTTATGCCCTTTGGTCTTACCAATGCACCAGCGTTTTTTCAGAACCTTATTAATGACATCCTAAGACCGTTGATCGGTAAGAATGTGGTGGTGTATTTGGATGACATTTTGATTTTTGCGCCGGATCAGGAGTCTCATTGGCAGAGCGTACGTGAGGTATTGCAGTTGTTAAGCGACAATTCACTTTTTGCTAAGCTGGAGAAATGTGAGTTCGCTGTGCAGAGAATTAGTTTTTTGGGCTACATTATCTCCAGCGAGGGATTTGAGATGGACCCGGTGAAGGTTCAGGCGGTTCAGGAATGGCCTAGGCCTATTGGCTTGAAACCAATACAGAGATTTTTTGGTTTTGCCAATTATTACAGAAAATTCATTAAGAATTTTTCTATAATTGTTAAGCCGCTGACCGATCTCACCAGGAAAGGTGCGAATACGGTCCAGTGGACTACTGAGTCCATTGAAGCTTTTGTGTATCTCAAGGAGAGGTTCAGTTCTGCCCCCATCCTTATGCAGCCTGATGAGACCAAGCCTTTTTTGGTCGAGGTTGATGTTTCTTTGGTGGGGGTTGGTGCTGTTTTGTCTCAGGAAAACAAGGATGGAGTATATCCCTGTGCTTTTTTTTCAAAAAAATTTTCTGAGACCGAACTTAATTACGATGTCGGTAATCGGGAATTGCTGGCGATTAAACTCGCATTTGAACATTGGCGTCATCTCTTGGAAGGTGCTAAATTTCCCATTCAGGTTTTTACTGATCATAAGAATCTGATCTATCTTGATGCTGCCAAGCGCTTGAATGCCCGTCAAGCTAGGTGGGCACTTTTTTTTTCGCGGTTTAATTTTTCTGTTACTTACATTCCGGGTACCAAGAATGTAAAAGCTGATGCTTTATCTCGCAGTTTTTCTCCCATGGTTGGTACCGAGTAAGAGGAGAGCATTTTACAGGAAGGTGTTGTGATAGCAGCATTGGACTCCGTTTTGGAAGATGGGATTCTGAAAGCCCAGGAGGATGCCCAATCTAACACTCCCCATGGGAGGTTGTTTGTGCCTAGGAACTTTAGGAGAGATTTGTTTGTGGAGTGTCATGAGTCTCAGTTGGCAGGTCATCCAGGAATTTCGGAGACTAAGAGACTTGTAGGTCGCAGTTTTTGGTGGCCTGGGTGGCAGAAGGAAGTCATTAAGTGGGTGCGTCAATGTACTGTGTGTGCTAGATCTAAGTCTTCACATGCTCCTGCTGCGGGTTGCTTTGCCCTCTGGAGGTTCCTAGTGCTCCTTGGACGCATCTTGCTATGGATTTTATTACTGACCTTCCTGCCTCTGAGGGTTTCACTGTTATCTGAGTGGTCGTGGACCGTTTTAGCAAGATGTGTCACTTGGTTCCCTTCATCAAACTGCCCTGCGCCAAGACACTCGCTAAGGCTTTTGTTAAAGAAATTGTCAGGCTCCATGGCGTTCCTACCGACATTGTTTCCGATAGGGGACCTCAGTTCGTGGCTCGTTTTTGGCTTGCCTTTTGTGACAGGTTGGGGGTTCATTTGTCATTTTCATCTGGTTATCATCCTGAGTCTAATGGACAGACAGAAAGAAAGAACCAGGATGTTGAACAGTTTTTGCGTTGTTTTGTGGCTGACAATCAAGAGGGGTGGTCTGAGTTTCTGCCACTGGCTGACTTTGCTCTTAACAACCATACATCCTCTTCTGCTGGGTTTTCTCCTTTTTTTTTGTTGTACTGGGAGGCATCCGTCGTTTGGGTCATTCTCCAAATTGGTATCGGCTGTGCCGGAGGAGGAGAATTTTTCCGGTGATTTGGAGAGAGTTTGGACTGATGTACATCGTAACCTTCAAGAGACTAACAAAAAATCCAAGAGGTACTTTGACAGGAAACGTCAAGAGGTTTTGTTTACTGTTGGTGACATGGTTTGGTTGTCCTCTAGGAATCTGCGGTTGAGGATTCCTTCTAAGAAATTGGGCCCGAAGTTTGTGGGTCCGTTTAAGGTGCTTCAGGTAGTTAACCAATCTGCTGTTAGGTTGGAGGTTCCTACCTCCTGGAAGATTAATCCGGTGTTTCATGTTTCCTTATTGAAAAAAGCTAATGTTTCTGATAGGGACACCACTGTCTCTGTCCCTCCGGTGGAGGAAGATGGTGAATATGAAATTTCTCGCATTCTTAATTCTAGATGGCATAGAGGGAGATTGCAGTATCTTGTCGCTTGGAAAGGTTTCGGTCCCGAGGATAACTCCTGGGTAAGGGCGGATGATGTCTCTGCTCCTAGACTTGTCGGAGCGTTTCACAGGAGGTTTCCTGATAGACCTGGGCCTGGAGGATCCGGAGGATCCTCATAGAAGAGGGGGTACTGTTATAACCCTCCTGTTAGTTTTTTCTATTTTGCTGGTCACATGACTTTTTGCCTATTTAATCCAGCTCCGCCCTCCTGGCCTTGCTGGACTTCATTGTTACATTTACTCTTAAGCTAGCCAGGTGCCTTGTACCTTACTCTGTAGTTTGCTTGGTCTTTTGACCACTAGTACTTCTGTTTGTTTGTTTGTCTTTTCTCTGCTACAATTTCTGCTAGGAGGTGTCCAACTATATCCCAGTCCTTAGTTCGTGTAGGGACCCCTCTCTTATATCTATAGGTCTGCGTTCAGACTAGCCGAGGACTTAGGCGGGTCTGTTCATAAGGAACAGGTCCCCCGCTGCATCGTAGGGAATCAGCTTAGTCCTATTGTAGGGACAGTTTTCCTATCTTTCCTTAGTGTTTGTAGCAGTTCATAACAGTATGAAAAGGGCTCAACTTGCCATGTGGCAGAAAAATGTGTACTCACCACAAGGACAGGACCAGACTGGATGGGAACGCAAAGAGGGGGGGCTACAGGGTAGCAGGCGCACCTCGACGCGCGTTTCGCTGTCACAAGGCAGCTTTCTGAAGAGGCAGCTTTTCCTCTTGAGAAAGCTGCCTAGTGTACAGCTTGTTTCCAAAGAGCTTGGCCATTAGTGCCTGGCCGTGTGTGTGCAGTAGTTACATTCCATAAGAAAAGTTAAAGGGAATCTGTCACCATATTTGATCTGTTTAAACTATTAATATTAGCATATAGGTTATAGACTGCTAAAAAAAGTCATCACTTTATGCCTCATATCAGATGTCTTGTTGTTGAGAAATCATCCTTTATCAATTTATGTAAATGAGCTCTTCCAGGCTATGGGGAGGATGTTGCCTCTAGTCTAGAGCTTATTTTACATGAAGGGGGAGTTACCACCAGTGTGATGTGTGATGGCCCCTCTCTGCTCTCCTGATCTCACTGCAGAGCTGTGTGTGATTATACCTGACACATCTGCAGGTTCCTCTCAGCTTCAGCTTCCATCTCACAGGCAGACACGGTTACAATATTGTTGCAATACAGCAGAGCTCAGAGAGCTGCAAAAAATGTGTGTTGTGTGTGTTGCAAGAGGGCAAAGTTAATTTCTCCTGTGAAGATAACTGAGAGAAAAAATATATCTGTGCAGTCCAAAGCCACCACAGATATATTCCACTGTTAGGATTTCCTTTCATGCTCTGTTACTGAAAGGGGTTGTCCATGACAAATAAATTATGTTCTATCCTTAGGGTTAGGCTCAAAATGCCTCTGTGATGCGCAGTGAGCCAAGGCGTATACTCCAGCCTCACCAAGCTTACTACGCATGAGAAAGGTGCTCTGAGCCTGAACCCTGCAAGTGCATATGCTGAATTTCAAAGATTGGTGCACTGACGTCACCAGACTGGAGTGATCAATCAAAGGGAATGGGCGTTTTTTCAAAAGATGACTTGGTGACTCGGACATGATAGCATACTGCCCAATGAGAGTTTTAAGAAAAGAAAAAAAAACGTTGATGCTGGTAGTAAGAATCGCTAGGATGTCAAAATGTGGGGCAAACAATCCATGACCTCAAATTAAAAAGTAAGCCAAAGCAGCTCACTAGTAACCCCAAAGGGGTGAAATGTGGAAAATGCAAAAGGTAAAAGCTGATGATAAAAAGCGCTAAGGCATATAAAATTCAGCAATTATTACCTTTATTAAAGTCCTTGTAAAAACACAACACGTTTTGACGGCATGCAAGCCGTCTTCATCAGGTGATACAAGGAAATGACCTCAGGAATGTTATATAGGATCAAAAAACAAACCGATTGGACCGCTCATTGATGACATAATAACAATCAGTAATTTAACCCCCTACTATTCACTATTTCACACGCTGGCTTGAAAACAATAGTAGTCACCTGATGAAGATGGCTTGCATGCCGTCGAAACGCGTTGTGTTTTTACAAGGACTCTAAAAAAGGTAATAATTGCTGAATTTTATATGCCTTAGCGCTTTTTATCACCAGCTTTTACCTTTTACATTTTCCAATGAGAGTTTTAGACAAGTTTTTAATTTATAACTATAGATAAACCACAAAACGTATAGTATACCTACAAATACCATTGTAATTAAAATGTAATTACCATCAGGTCCATCATCTGCTTCATTAACTTCATGTGCATTTACATATGCGATCAAGGAGCCAGATGCGCTCCGAAACACATTGAATAAATATCTGCTTTTATCCACGCCATCTCTGACCTCCTCCTCCCTGGCAGCGCCCACCGAGACCGCAATTTTTATTTTTAAGCAAATCTATCCTGACGCATGATGGGACCCGTCGGGACTTCATGGAAGTGGCTGCAGCCTAATGAGTTGTGTCACTACACCTTGTTCAGTGTTGTGCCTGCCGCCCAACATCTCCAGGTGAGTTTACATACTCACCTTCTTAGGAGCGCTCTCCTCTTTCTTTCTTCACATGTGCATTCACATGAGGTTTCTCTGCTTACTACACAGCTGGGTGCAGCTGAGGATAAGAGTAAAATACTATCCTCCTCCTTGAGGGGTAAGCGGGAAATTCTGGACTACACTTCCTCAGATCTCTATGCGGTCTCAGCCATCTTCAGCAGGAGCCACAGCAAACTACACTACACTACCCTGAACTGTAGCTAGAACTTTATATAGACCTCACTCCTCCCACCTTTCTAGATTCATCTGCATAACTTATTGGTCACATTAACCATCTACACTGATACTGTGGGCTGAATCATATTCCTTAAAGTAACATACACAACATTAAAAGATTGAAAATATCCAAAAATAAAACAAATATCTTTGCAGGAAACCGTGCCACAGCCTAAGGAATAAGGAGGCAAACTAGCATGGACATAGAAAATGATAGACATCACACGGATGCCATCGATGTACTGTCTGTTTTTCATGGACCAGTTGCTTGAAGCCACTTGGGAAAGATCCCACAAATCCAGCTCTTTCTGATAACAGCAAAAAAAACAGAAAAAGGGGGTCTGTGCAGTCATATGACCTTCCTGTGGACATTGGTAGTGGGGGACGACAAAATGATCCTCCTTCCTATTTTTTATTATATGTGATAAAAGTTTAACACACAAATTGTTGAAATAGAACAGAACCATATGGAAAGTAGATGAGAAAAGGATCATCACATGGGTGAGAATAGTCCGTGTTTTACAAGCACAAAATGGATCTGTACATGTGAATTATCTTAAAACCTGCACAACTCAACTGCAGTAAACAAAGCCTCAGACAGCTACAATGTAAAGAACTTCTGATGGATTGCAGAAGCAAACACAAAAAACTTTTTTTAGAGTATGTGCATGCAGTGTCTTTTTCAGGCGGATTTTGCCCAGTATCTACCTGAAAAAGCGTTGCAAAAGCCCCATAAAATTAACATAGTGCACAGCAATGTCAAAAATGTTTGGAAACCCTGAAGAAGTTAAAATAAGTGACATGCTTATTCTTAAGGAGGCTTCCGCTGAGAAGCCACCCGCTCTCTATACTTAATAATACAAAGTGAAAGCCGTCGGCGAAACTACGGCAAAGTCATCTCAGGGAAACGACCGCTGATGTTTTCCTGAAGCGGATTTGCCTCGGAAAGCTGGGCAGCTGTGACAGCGTCTAAATGACGTTGTGTGCACATAGCCTTAGAGCAGTGGTTCTCAACTCCAGTCCTCAAGACCCACCAACAGATCAGGTTTTCAGGATTATCTTAGTTTTGCACAGGTGATGGAATTATTACCTGTGCAATACTAAGGAAATCCTGAAAACATGATCTGATTGGTGGGTCTTGAGGACTGGAGTTGAGAACCACTGCCATAGAGGGTGACTCACTAAATATTGAGGATTAGTTTTCTATAGCATTTTTGAAGACATAATAGAATTTTCGGAAAAATATCATTATTAAGAGGACCTGTGACCAGGTAAAAAAGTGGCCAGTTTTTGCTCTTATTTTATTCCTGATGTTCCCCTGAGTTTTCCATTTTTTTGTTTGTTCAAAATCCACCAAACAGTTCCACAGATTTGGGCCTTTTGTAATTAGTGCTACTTCTTATGGTCTTTACAAGGGGGTGTGGCTCACAGGGTAATTTTGCAGAGCACTCCAGTGAATTCTGTGAGCACCGCCCCTTTGTAAAAGACCCCAAAAAGGAAATAAATTAAAGACCATATCTCCGGCACTGTATGATGGATTTTGAAAAAAAAAAGATTTACCCAGGGAAACAGTGGGCATAATATAAAAACAAAACAGTCTACTTTTAAGGGCAGCATGGTGGCTCAGTGGTTAGCATTGCAGCATTGGGGTCCTGGGTTCAAATCCCACCAAGGACAACATCTGCAAGGGGTTTGTATGTTCTCCCCGTATTTGTGTGGGTTTCCTCCAACACTCTAAAAACATACTGATAGTGAATCTAGATTGTGAGCCACAATGGGGACAGTTCCAATAACATCTGTAAAGCACTGTGGATTTAATGTGTTATATAAGTGAGTAAAATAAATACTTTTGACTTGGTGACTGGTTCATCGGCAGACTGGGGCTTCTGTCATTCTCACTGTTTTCTTTTCTGCCTTTAAATGAAATGCCAGTAGAGGGTGGCGCTGCACCCACTCACCACAGCTTCTTTCACCACTGTCCCCTGATGATGTCATGTTTCAGTAGCACTGATAGAGAAATCACTGCAGCTATTATCTCACAGCCTTGCATCTTCAAACCACATTGCCTCTGTCCCCACTGCCTCATTCACTGAAAGCAGCTATTGTCTAAGGGCGGTAATAGAAGCAGGGTAAGTAACAGCAGCGCCAACCCACAACTTCTGTCACTGCTCTGAAATGCATTGTCATCAGAGGTGGTAGCACTGCTATTACTCACCCTGCTTCTATCACCGAACCCTAATGATGACTCCATTCACTGAACGAAAGAGCGGGGACAGAAACAGTGTGGACTGAAGATACGAGGCAGTGGAAGCAGAAGAAATGTGAAGGCATAATAGAAGCTACAGTCACTTCTCCATCACTACTACTGAAAGAAAATGTCATCAGGGATTGGCGGTTAAAGAATCTATGGTAAGTGACCGCAGAACAGAGAACCCTGATGACGATCCATTTGAGAATACCCAGTGTGTGTTCAAACAAATCATCATCAGAAGTAAAAAAAAAAAACACAGAGAAGAAGTTAGATAGGGAAAAGTAAGGAATTTTGAAGTACACTAGAAAAGGGGTTAGTTTATTAAATTAAATATTTAGATATATGGTATGAAATTCACAACCTCTTTAAGTACTTTAGTTCTTCGAGTTTCTATTGAAATTGAGGGATAATGTAATATATCAAATACTCAGTAGTAAAAATTGACCAAAAAAAAAATAAAAACAACAAACCCACATTGTGCTATACAAACCATCTGATTTTGACATGTAAGTGAATTACTCAAAAATTTTCGTTAACATTGAGTACTAAGATTATATGGATTATTTTACCTCTGACTGCAGCTTAACCTTCTGTGCCTGGAGCTGACACAAGATGCTCTTATATTCTTCAAGTTGGCTTTGAAGTATAGGAATTCTTCTTTCCGAAATCAATTTTTCCTAAGGCCAAAAACATGAAAGTGTTGTTCAGGAATAATTTACATGAAATAGTGTTCTACAAATCTTTTCTTGTAACTTGCAATTTTCAGAATTGGAGTAAAAGGCTTCTTAATCTTTATCTATAATCATATATTTTATCAATGTATAAAAAAACAAGGGATGTGCCTGTGATATGGCAAACACCCTCCTGCTCTGCAAGGGGTAATGAAATGGTAGAACCCCAATCTACCAAAATGTAAGGTCTATAATATGTATGAAATACTGTATATACAAAGACAAAAATAGCCACCTAAACCAAATCCTACTTATCACCTGTTGTTATGCAAGCGATATGCAGCATCAACAAAATGATGATGAAAAAGCAATACATAAATAAGGTAAATTATTTGAAAAAAATCACAAATTAAAAAATAATGGCATACTTAATTTAACTAAATGTTAAGCACAATGATGTTAAATACAAATTAAAAAACCCCAGAAATCCAGTAAAGATCAGACAGACAATATAGGGTGAAATCCCTATGATATAAATGTGTAAATAATCAAATACAATAGAATGGAAAAGTAAAATAAGCTAGTAGGTAGATGACCCAGAAGGTATAATGAAGACCTGGTAGATATATAAATAAAGAAAAGAAGGGAAAAATCCTATCACTCAAGGCATATTTCCCAACTGAAGGGGCTTCCTCAGGGGTTCAGTGTATAGAAGCCATATTGATGAAGTATTTATACATAAAAATATGATTAGAAGACTGGAAATGAAGGCAAATAAACTTACATATGCAGGGGATGGTGATATTCTATAATGCAGGGAGATCTAAATGCACGTAAAACAATATGGAGTTCGGCTTATATTCAGTGCATTGTGAAAGTATTTGGCCCCCTTGAACTTTTCTACCTTTTGCCACATTTCTGACTTCAAACATAAAGATATAAAATTCTAATTTTTTGGGGAAGAATCAACAACAAGTGGGACACAATCGTGAAATGGAACGAAATTTATTGGATATTTTAAAGTTTTTTAACAAATTAAAAACTGAAAAGTGGGGCGTGCAATATTATTCAGCCCCTTTACTTTCAGTGCAGCAAACTCACTCCAGAAGTTCAGTGAGGATCTCTGAATGATCCAATGTTGTCCTAAATGATTGGTAATGATAAATAGAATCCACCTGTGTGTAATCAAGTCTCCGTATAAATGCACCTGCTCTGTGATAGTCTCAGGGTTCTGTTTCAAGTGCAGAGAGCATCATGAAGACCAAGGAATACACCAGGCAGGTCCGAAATACTGTTGTTCCGAAGTTTAAAGCCGGATTTGGATACAAAAAGATTTCCCAAGTTTTAAACATCTCAAGAAGCACTGTGCAAGCGATCATATTGAAATGGAAGGAGTATCAGACCACTGCAAATCTACCAAGACCCGGCCGTCCCGCTAAACTTTCATCTCAAACAAGGAGAAGACTGATCAAAGATGCAGCCAAAAGGCCCCTGATCACTCTGGATGAACTGCAGAGATCTATAGCTGAGGTGGGAGAGTCTGTCCATAGGACAACAATCAGTCGTACACTTCACAAATTTGGCCTTTATGGAAGAGTTTCAAGAAGAAAGCCATTTCTCAAAGATATCCATAAAAAGTCTCGTTTGAAGTTTGCCACAAGCCACCTGGGAGATACAGCAAACATGTGGAATAAGGTGCTCTGGTCAGATGAAACCAAAATCAAACTTTTTGGCCACAATGCAAAACGATATGTTTGGCGTAAAAGCAACACAGCTCATCACCCTCAAAACACCATCCCCACTGTCAAACATGGTGGTGGCAGCATCATGGTTTGGGCCTGCTTTTCTTCAGCAGGGACAGAGAAGATGGTTAAAATTAATGGGAAGATGGCCAGAGCCAAATACAGGACCTAACTGGTAGAAAACCTGTTGAAGTCTGCAAAAGACCTGAGACTGGAACGGAGATTTATCTTCCAGCAAGACAATGATCCCAAATATAAAGCAAAATCTACAATGGAAAGGTTCAAAAGTAAACGCATCCAGGTGTTAGAATGGCCAAGTCAAAATCCAGACCTGAATCCAATCTAGAATCTGTGGAAAGAGCTGAAAACTGCTGTTCACAAACGCTCTCCATCCAACCTCAATGAGCTCGAGCTGTTCTGCAAGGAAGAATGGGCAAGAATTTCAGCCTCTCGATGTGCAAAACTGATAGAGACATACCCCAAGCGACTTGCAGCTGTAATCGCAGCAAAAGGTGGCGCTACAAAGTAGTAACTCAAGGGGGCCGAATAATATTGCACGCCCCACTTTTCAGTTTTGAATTTGTTAAAAAAGTTTAAAATATCCAATAAATTTCGTTCCACTTCACGATTGTGTCCCACTTGTTGTTGATTCTTCCCAAAAAAATTTGAATTTTATATCTTTATGTTTGAAGCCAGAAATGTGGCAAAAGGTAGAAAAGTTCAAGGGGGCCAAATACTTTCACAATGCACTGTACATAATAATATACAGATACATAATAATATACAGATGCAAGATGCAAAGTGAATGGTTGAAAGAATTCAGAGGTTCAAGTGCATACAAATGGAGGTGGAAGGAAACATAGTCCACCCAAAATCAAGAAAGCATGTTACCTAAAGTGTTATACCAATCTTTTCTTGTAACTTGGAATTTTGTGAAATAGTGTAAAAGGCTTCATAATCTATAATTATTTCATTAATGTTTAAAAAGGTCCAGTAAAAAATGGTGATATACAGTATACGCTTGAATAATGTTTTATGATTGCACATGAGCTGTGTTGATTACTTTCTTATAATGTCTCAGGCAGCTTTGAAGAAGAGATCTGCAGCTATAAAGCATTAACGTGGTCTTTGCAGTCTGATGTTAAGTTCAGCCATTGGGAGTTGTTAAGTTGGTAATTTTGGAATATTCAGCAGTGATGTTATGTTTTCTAATGTTTTATATAATCTATTTGGTATTTCAAATTTTTTCCTGCACCTATAAGGGGGGTTTGTCATCCCTGAACTGAAATTGAACAATTTAGATAATCATATAGGGAACTTGATTCCTACAAAAATCACACTGATATTGTAGATTTTAGTAAATGTATTTTATTGAAAAACTGTTTTATTACATATGTAAATGAGGGAGCTTCAGTGCATCTTTGGCATGGCCAATGGCTGGGTACATGTTTAAGCAAAGGGCAAAGCTAAGAAGAAATAGTAGGATACTTCTCACTCGCGCAGTTAAGAAGATAGTGGAAGAGCTTATCATTCCTCCCTCCATCTTCACCCTGTAATGCAGTACATTACAACACCCAGAAATCTTTCAAGATGCTGTAACTAGATACACACAGCAAAGACAAATAGGAAAGGAAGGAGGAGGGTGGGATGCCACAATGAATCTTTGCTCTTCATGAAGAAAAACTATGGTTAGAGCATCAGTTAAGTAGTCCTTTGCTAACCCAGTAAGACCCTCACAGCTATGTCAAGAAACATAACCAGGTATTCTCATCATCTTATTATATTATGGGAAATTGTTAGAATAAGCCGTAAAATTTGTATCAATGGGAGTTCGATCTCAGGAACACAAGTAACTCTGAGCACAAAGAGTTCCTGCTCTATGTAAAGCATTATGTGAAGTGGCTAGTCAAAGGATTAGGTTTCATATGTTGACCAGAGCTTCCAGTAAAGTAAATCTTTCTTGTGTGGGTCACATACCATAGCTGAAAAACTTACAGATTGGTTGCCTGGAGGTATACTAGATTGACTTGGGGTCAATGCTTACAGAGAATTTTACTTCATAATTTGTTAAAGAGATCCTGTCACTAGGTTAAATAACCAGTTTTTGCCCTTATTCGATTCCCTCTGTTTCCCCGAGTATTCTGCTTTTTTCTTAATTCACTATCTGGTACCAGTGATACATGCCTTTTTATTTAGTGCTAGTTTTTATGTTCTCTATAAGGGGGCATGGCTCATAGGATTCTCTGTAGGCGTGTCTTTAGTCTGTTCTACATTATTATCCTCTGAGCACCGCCCCCTTGGTAAAGACCATTAAAATTAACAATGAATTAAAAGTCAAAATCTTTGAAGCTGTATGGTGGATTTAAAAAAAAAACAAAAAACTGAATACTGAGGGAAGCAGCGGGAATAAAATAAGAGCAAAAGCTGGCCACTTTGACTTGATGACAGGTCCTCTTTAAGGCTTGGTCATGGCATACATTGATATATTGGCATTACAGGGGCAGTGGATGTACAAGATGATTTATTATTATACATGAAGAAAAAAACACTTTACCTCGTACATGCCGACAGTGATCGCAGTCACAGGAGGGGTTGTTTGGATAATTTGTTGCAGTATGTTCACGTAAGTCTGAATTTCCATGAGATTCTGTTGAGTAAAAATAAAAAGTAATTGTTATTCATTAGTTTAGACGTAAACGCATCTAAAATTCATAAGAACTTGATGTATTCATCATAATGTAGACAGATACATCACAAATAGGATTGTAAAAGTTCACACAGAGCAGCGGTATAATGCATATTAATTATTTATGGAAAAATATAAACAGGAATCCCATGAAGAGGACGGTACGCATGGTAAGTTGCAACTTTTATGCAGAACCCAGCTTATATAAGAAAATGGAATTAGTCAGGAAAAAAAAGAAAAAGACATTGAGTTGTATACATCTTGTCATACTGAATGTATTTTTCATCTTGAGGAAAAAGCAATTATTAGAAGCTAATAAACTCTCCTCTAGATGACAAGTTACTTGCTTCTAATTCTTAACGATGTTGTCCATGATGATAAAACAATGGCTGCATTTATCTCGAAACAACACCACAATTGTGGGTGGTATTACTGTGTAGCTCTATCACTTCAGTGTTGCAGAGCTGTAATACCATACACAACCTATTGACTAGTGTGGTGCTGTTTTAAGGAACAGGAGGTTTCTGATCAGCTTGGGACCTGTAGATGGTAAAATGTCCTGTGCTCATACTGACTTTATCATTTTTTTTATGCATTATACATATTCACATAGTGGGGTTCAGGGATTCATGGTGAAGAATTACTCAGTATCTATAGTATTTGAGGAATGGAAGTAGAACTGTCATTTGCCATAAATATGTAGCTTTTTACCTTGTGTAAATGCTTCTGATCTCCTGGAATTAGCATAGTTTTTCTTTTGTTCTTGTACTTCTGCCTTCCTGAGCTATGGCCCCCTCTTACATGTATATAAATCTTGTCTTCATACCTAAGTGAGCATTATCTTTAGCTTTTTCCAGAGAAGTATTCATGATGACCACACCCAATTGGATAAAAAAGCTAGATTTATATACAGAGAAGAGAAGGCCATATCTCAGAAATAAAAGAAAAATAATACCAGATTTATGAGAACAGTCACACTTATACTAGGTAAAAAATTACATACTTATGGCAAGTGATAGGTTCTCTTGAAAAAGGATTCCTAGGCTGAACCTACATTTCTGCAGTGTCTCTCTGCAGTTTGACGAATTATGATAGTGTGCATTACAGGATTCTGCTCTGTTGCCAGCTCGAGTGGTCGTCACATGATGACTCATATGCAATTTACATGCTTGCGATCATTGCCGACTAACTTCTCATCTGCATCTCTCATTAGAAGTTTGAGGGAAACAGGAAAAGTTGCTTGTTGGCCTGTGACAACCAGTATGCAAATCCCATATGAGTGGTCATTTGAATCCTGAGAGCGTGCATAATGCACACTGTCATGAACCGTCAATCTGCAGTGAGATAGAGAGAATGCTGAAATTTATTTTTAGTCTGGAATCTGTCAGGAGGTTTTTGCTATGTAATCTGAGGGCAGCATGAGGTAGCAGCTGAGGCATTGAATTCAACGATGTGTCACTTTTTTGGCTGTGTACTGTTGTTTACTTTCAAAGGTTTTATCACAAGGTAGATAATCACTGTTGGACTACAGCAGAACGTGAGCCCTGGTCTGACCATGCCCACTCCTGTGATAAGCAGCTTATTGTCAACAAACAATGTACATACAGACCATGGTGGGGGCGGGGTTAACTTCCTCAGCTCTGCTGCATGCTACATCTAACAACTCTGATTGTGTCACAACTGCTGCACCCAGTAATCATTGGAATCCATCTTACTTGCCCTATATTATGCTACTCTCAGATTAAATAGCAAAAACCTGCTGACAAATTACCATTAAGGCTTATGTGATCCATTATTTGTGGTTGTCAGGGCGATTGAATGAAGATTCTTTTAAGTTGGTTTAGTGAGTCAACACTTAATTTTACTTGTGGTTTAGGATAATAGCATATCCCAATTATTTTCAGAGTGTTGTATTAATTCTACTAATTTCCAAATCATTGCTTTTTTTGTACAAATAATGAGTTATGGTGGACCTGTCGTCATAATGTACAATTCTATAAGCAGCGTAGCGTGGGGACAGGTTTGCTCTTCTATTACCCAAAATAGCATTAACATCATTATTGCATTTAGCTAATAGTGGTAATCAAGAAATACAGCGGGTTTAAAGAGTCCAGTGTATTCTTGAAGAGTACCCTTACCTGACTCTTCTTACCCCTTTCAGCCCATCAATAACTGTGAGCAAGGCAGATAGAGCAGGGGTGGGAGATCTTCTCGTGAATATACTGGACTCTTAGAATTTGCGTCCACTCTTTTCAGTTACTTCTTTTGAATGGCTCAAAAGAGAAATACCTTGTGTATGTATATGTAACATCCCTGGCGGCGTGCTTGCATGGTGCACCACCTCCCACCATGCAAGACCGCAATCTTACCTGTCAGTCCATGCTGCACTCTTTGCTCCATTACCTGCTGTGTCCATGTCTCTTGTCTGATTGCTTAGGGCGTCGGCGCGGCTTTCTGCTTGTTTCTTATAGCTACTGTGTGCACAGTCCTAATGCGTCCCCAGCCTATTGCTGTGAGTCACTGGATACTTAAACCCCCTCCACCCAGTAGGAGGGGCCTGAGCAACACTTTCACTCAGTTTGTCTTTTGCAACTGAGGTGCCAGGTCTTGTCCTGACTCTAGTCTGTCCGCCACCCTGGGGTCTGAGTACCCAGGGCCTTTTCCTGTACCTGTGACTTCTAGTCTGTTTCCGCCACCCTGGGGGCCGAGTACCCAGGGCCGCTACCTGTATCTCTGACTTCTAGTCTGTTTCCGCCACCCTGGGGGCTGAGTTCCCAGGCTCCTTCCTGTATCTTGTTCCCGGTTCAGTTCTTGTCTGAACAGTGTCCTAGCCCGTTACTTGTTTCTCTCTATGTCCGTACCTTCCCTTTGCCTGCAGTGTCTGAACCTGCACCTAACTCCAACTCGTTGTCGCTGTACTTCTGTTTGTGAGTTTTGTGTCCACTCGCTACTTCATTGTAGTACCTTGTGTGTATCTGGTTCTTCTTGTCCCCTTTCCCTGCCTCCGTATCTACCTCCTGTGTTCTAACCATCTTCCTGTATTTTCCAGTCTGTTCCATGTGAACAGAGCTCTGTCCTGTCTGCCTTCACCTTCTGCTCTGTTCTGCTCTCCTTGTTCACCGCTCCGGCGGTTCCGCTCTGTTCCGCTTGTTTACCGCACCTGCGGTTCTGTTCTGCTCTGCTTGTTCACCGCTCCGGCGGTTCCACTCTGCTTCGCTTGTTTACCGTACCTGCGGTTCTGCTCCGCTCTGCTTGTTCTCCGCACCTGCGGTTTTGCTCCGCTCTGCCTGTTCACTGCACCTGCGGTTTTGCTCCGCTCTGCTTGCTCACCGCATCTGCAGTTTTGCTCCGCTCTGCTTGTTCACTGCACCTGCGGTTTTGCTCCGCTCTGCTTGTTCACCGCACCTGCAGTTTTGCTCCGCTCTGCTTGTTCTCCGCACCTGCGGTTTTGCTCCGCTCTGCTTGTTCACCGCTCCTGCGGTTTTGCTCCGCTCTGCTTGTTCTCCGCACCTGCGGTTTTGCTCTGCTCTCCTTGCTCACCGCACCTGCGGTTTTGCTCCGCTCTGCTTGTTCATCGCACCTGCGGTTTTGCTCCGCTCTGCTTGTTCACCGCTCTTGCGGTTTCGCTCTGCTAGTCCACCACACCTGCGGCTCTGTTCCTGTATCCCAATCTGTACTGGTCCCTATCCAGCCTGCGTTCTTACATGCCAGTATCTGCCTGTCTGCATTCCAGCCATGCCTGTCAGCACCCGCCTGTCTGCATACCATCCGCGCCTGCCAGTACCCACCTGCCTACATACCAGCCGTGCCTGCTAAGTACCCACCTGCCGTCATACCAGCCGTGCCTGCCAGTACCCACCTGTCTGCATACCAGCTAACCTGCCTGTTCCTGCATTCCCCGGTGTGGGTCAACAGCTGCGACCGGGGTCTGACCTGGAGTAGCACCTGGTCCCTCTGCTCTGTTCCTCCCTGGTTCACGGAGTCGACTGAGCCGCCGTGCGACCTTGGTCGGACCGAGTTGATACTTAGTTACGCCCCTCCAGGCACTCCTCGGTTCATGGTACAGTGGGATCACTAATCACGCTCACGCCAGTCAGTCTGGGCGCGAGCGTAACAGTATATACTGTCTGAATATATTCCACAGCCATTCTCAATATGTCTTCATTGTAAATTTGCAAAATTCTCCGATTGAAAAATTCAAATTGTAAAATTACCTTTTTATATCGGTCCTTTGCAGCATTAATGTCATCTTGTAGAAACTGAAATTCAATCTGCAGTTCTAGATTACTCAGCAAAGCTTCATCAGCCTCCTAAAATATAAGGAAAATGATTAGTCTCCATTTACAAATGTGCCCAAAGCTTGATTTATTTAGAGTACATTTTCCTATGGCGCATCAAACATCATATACATTAACTAATATGAAATTTACCAATTGCCTCTCATTCTTTTAACAGATTTATAAATTAATCAGCGATCTTACAATCTATTCTGAAATGTTTTTTGCACTCTGTGCAAGTAAGGATGTGGCCTCCCTTTTCTTTGAGCTGGACATTACATTTATATAGCTCCCCATGGCTGGGTGTCTATTAGTCCTGCTGGGCCCTTATTCACACTTACGTCATTTGACATATGATAAGGTTTTAATACTAGAGGTTAGGAACCATCCCGAATAGGGTCACCATGACGTGGTGGGATGGCTTTTACATTTTTTTTAACAAAATTATGTTAACTAAATACCCTGTGCTATTTTCATGCACTATTGCTATTTATTTACTGCATAGTATTTGTTCATTTTGTTTTTATCTTAGGTTTTATCTATTTAGTGGCCAGTGTGAACATGCGCCTACACGATTCATGCATACCAACTTATATTCCAGTTCATCTTTTAAAGTTTTTCTATTCTGAAATCCACCTCATTGTGCTAACAAAGTACTAGATGCAGACACAACCCATAGTTCACAATTAAAAAATACAAGTTATATACTTATAGGGGTATGTTCACATGCAGCACTTTTGCTGTGGATTTTTCTGCATCAAAAACCACAGTGTTTTCAGGAAAAAGGCTGCACATTTTTACATGTGTATTTTCAGCTTTTTTTCCTTTCATCTGAATGAGTGAAAAATGGTGCAAAAACACTGAAAGAATCAATATGCTGCAGATTACAAAAAAACGCCTGGCAGCTCAAAAAACGCTAGGAAAAGAACGCAGTGTGTTTACTTCCCTAGTATTGTAAAATGCAGTACTTTTTCACAAAAATGCAGCATCTGAACATATCCTATCAGTATATGGCATCTTGCAGTACAATACCAGTCTCATGGAGGACATACAGTATCTCCCTCTATACAACGTCTAATAAAACATTAAATGGAATCTGCCAGCAAGTTTTTGCTATGTAATCTGAGAGCAGCAATATGTAGATAAAGAAACCCTGATTTTAACGGCATATGACTTAGTTTACTGCATCAGTTGTGATACAATCAGAGTTTTTAGATGTAGAAGATCTCAAAAGCTTCCACTGCCCACACCCCTGATTAGCAGCTTTCTATGTTCATTGGCTATTGACAGAAAGCTGCTAATCAGTGCTGGGTGTGTGCTCAGACCACTTGGCACGAGGGAGCTAGTCTGGGCAGTGATAATCTCCTATTACTAAAACACTCATTGTATTGAAGCAACAGCACACAGCCGAATAATTGACATATATCTCAGCCCCTAACTCATGCTCTCCTCAGATTAAGTAGCAAATACCTACTGACAGATTTAAGAACCTTTTCAGATAGTCTGGAGTACTTTCACCGTTCCACGTCATCTATACCAAGTGTTCTGCATCTAATATTAGAACAGGAACCCACATGGTTGCTTTTAAAGGGAATGTGCTTAGACAATGTCATATTGTCACACAAGGTGAGGGAAAGAATAAGTGTACAACGGTGGGAAGAGGGAAAGGGAGCCTAGCAACTAGGGAAAGGTGGAATGGAGACCCCTAGGCAGATCTAATATCACCCTGCCTACCCTATCATCCCTATATAGTTTGCACACGTATCACAGAGCAGGAACCTAATCCCTGAATGTCCCTTGAGCTAGGCCCTAGATAGGGAAGGGACGGGGTGAGCATTAGTCAGGCCCCATCTACAAACTAAAGACAACAAAGTAAACAATATACCCTTAGCTTCAGCAGACACCAGAGAGATAACACCAACTGTCCTCCAAAGGCACCAAAGAAGAAATTAGCCGACTAATAGTGCTCCAAACCTACACAGAGGTACATAGAACTATCACCGACGACTCACTGGAGAAACTGAGAGTTTTTAACTACCAAGCAAGGGTGTGTCAATCAACAGCAGATGATGGAGGCCGCTGCTGGGTCCTAAAGGAATGAGGATATAACTACACCACCGAGATGATAGGATCAAGAAGGTGTCTGTAATGCAAAGTGCAGAGACCTTCTACAGCCAGATCCAGAGCAACTATCTGTCACACCTGACACACCCGTGACAGTACCCCCTCTTCCACGAGTGGCCTCTGGACACTCAGGACCAGGTTTCTCAGGATAAGAGGCGTGGAACGAATGAACCAGCCTGGGGGCATTTGTGGTGCCCAGCTGCGCTTGGAACCACAGATCCTAGAGGGGTGCATTAACGGATTCCTCCACAAGAGGCCTCCACAGCATACATACACCTCAACCTTCCACCTCAGACCACCAGAGGGAGCCCGTTAGGGATATAAATAAGGGAAGGTGGAGCTAGGCAGTCCAGTCTAGTCTAGGAGTTCCTCTGGAGAGTTCAGCAAGTGCAGGTCTGAATGCAGAGTGGAGCTCAGTCGGTCTAGTCAGACTCAGTTGTAGCTCAGAATAGTGAGCTTAAGGTGTGCAAACGCCATAAGAGCGGTGAAGAGCAGCCAGCTAACTGCTAGTGTGTATAGCCTAGTGAGGGCCCCGAGTAGGCCGAAGGCTAGAGGAGTGAGTAGCATTGGGGGCAGAGGAGCTGAACAAGCTCACCCCAGTAACTATATACCGGACACCGGGTCCGCGTCTACAGAGCCGTATATCCCCCTGTAGAGACAACCAGAGACTCCTGGAAGACTTCAAGTCCCAGGATCACCCAAGAGCTGATATGTACCAGAGCCAGGAGTCACAGAGGTCCCACAAGCTGGGAGCGCGTACTCCAAGAGAAGGCCCTACCACAAAGTCAGCCGTTGCAGAACATAAACCAAGTTAGGCCTAGCTCCAGGCAGGTCAGAAACTTACTACACAAAGGCAAGAAGCAGGAGGCCCTATACCCGCTCACTGGGGAGGATCCAGATATGCACCCTTCACCCTACAGTGCTCAGGGACGTGCCTGAATATCCATCAGTAAAAGGTACTGAAGTGACTATCGTGTCTGTCTCTGTTATTGCTCTGACCCGGCTGGGTCCCATCTGTCCTGCATCCATTCTTCCCCGCTGCCCTGAGGCCTAGCTCCACCTGTGGGGAGCTATACCACGCAAGCTGCCTCAACACCGGCCTCAATGGGCTGCCGCAGCGCTGGTGATTCTCACCAGACACCACAGGTGGCGTCACGAACTTTCATATAAGTATCCACCCTTTTTTAAAAGAGAGGCCCAGGGTACGGGCCCGGGAGCCGACCACCGCGACATCCCCCAGAGTCAGGCCACAACAAGGCCCGGGCGCCGAGTCATCCCCATTCCCTGGGCTACACACATTCACCTCTGATGCCGAAACCCCCATCCTTTCCTCTGGACCATAACCCTTCCAGTGCACCAAGTACTGTAGGGAACAAGGCAGGGGGCAAGAATCTACAATCCTCAAAATCTGAAACTCCAAATTACCATCAACCATGATTGGGGGTGGTGGCAGAGGAGAGGACTCAAGAGGTTCTACATATTTCTTGAGCAGAGACCTGTGAAACACATTGTGGATCTAAAGGGTCTGAGGTAGCTCAAGACGAAACGCTGCTGAGTTAAAGGGGTATTCCCATCTTCAAGATCCTATCTCAAAATTTAGTAAGTGAAATAATAATATTAGCAAATACCTCCAATTAGAAATGTAGTTTAAGTATTTTTGATTCACTATGCCACTTATCTCATGTGCAGGCAAAACAGGACCTTATGTATCCATAGTTACGACCACTAGCAGTTAGCTAACTAACTGTCACTTTATCAATGGACGTAACTAGTGAACTAGTGATGAGCGAGCACTAAAATGCTCGGGTACTCATTGCTCGGGTCGAGCAAATTGGAATACTTGGGTGCTCGACCAGAGCAACGAGCCCAATGTAAGCATATGGGAAACTCGAGCATTTTTCAGAAGGCTCCCCCCGGCGGTCTGCAGAAGACCTAAAAATTGCCCAAATCGATGGGAACAGTGCTCAAATGACATGGTGACAGCATGGGGAAGACCCCTGGAAGCATTTCTGACTCCCAGGTCACTGCTGTCAACAACGTTGTCAGAGGTATTACGCCACTTTTATGAACTCACAATAAAACATACCAAAACTAAACCAAAATGGATTTTCCTGGGAAATATGTTAAGGAACATCCTTTCCATGACATGTACAATGTATATAAAGCAAAATATATAACCAAAAGTAAAAATACTCCTCCACACCTTGGGCTATGTTCACACGTAGTGTTTTTGATGCGTTTTTGCACTTTTGCATTGCTTTCAACAAAGACAAATGCATTCACTGGGAAATGTCATTTTAACATTTTACAACCTTATCTGGCCATGTGGTGAGTGACACATCATCAGACACATGCATACAGTGCTGAAAAGACATGGGAACAGCATGGGCAAGACCTCTGGAAGCATTTCTGACTCCCAGGTCACTGCCTAAAAGTGTGCCCATCATAAGTGATCCTTGGTGCATGCGAAGATGCCTCCAGCCATGCACCCGTCATTGCAGACTTGCAACAATCACTGTCCACGTCCTTGTCACAGTGCAGCGTTCAGTTGTCCCTACCCCATTCCTTGGAATGCAAGTGCAAGTATGCAGCCAACCACCCACCCACCCACAAGCTGCAATACTATACTGCCAAATTTTTGACAGCTGCTTGCACTTGAAATGTGGCCTTTTAGCCTAGTGGAGGCAGAAGCTTTTCATAACCTCATGCCGGCGGCGGCCAGTTATCCATACTTGGTCCCCAGCTGCCACTGTTTCTCCCGGTGTCGCCTCCGCCTTCCACAAGCACGGGTCCCACAGCATTACCAGTGTCCTCCCCAGTGCACTTACTGGGAAGGACCGCCTAACCACAAACAGGTGGACAGGTGAATGTGGCCAGGGACGGTACAGAGCCAGTCCACAACTTTTTTTGCTAAGAGTTATATTTAGCTCCGTGAAAGGACTGGCATAGAGGGAAACCGTATCTACCCTGGGTGTCATTTCTCCCAGGAAGTTCTCTAATACAGCTTGTTGCAGAAGCAGTGGCAGCCCATCCAACATCAACTTGCACTTGTCGGTGGTGCTTTGACACACACACATCTTTCTTTTCGCATTTAATTTCTTGAATACAGAGATGGACAATGGCCTGATCTGTAATGCGGTTTAAGAAATAACATGCATAAGCATGGCCGATCCACATTAAAAAAGCAGCCATAGAGTGTCCGGGAACCTTCTGCCACACTTTTCTTAGCCAGGGCTGCTTCTCGGCAGGGTTGGACGGGCCCACCAGAGAACCGGAGACTCCTCCGGCGAGCCCTGGCTTCTCCTTCAGGAGAGTTCATAGTGCCAAGGTGAGGCCATGATGATGATAGAGGCCAGCATCTGCTTAGTTTTCTATTACTTGGAATGCAAGTGCAAGTATGCAGCCAGCCACCCACCCACAGGCCGCAACACTAAACTGCCAGATTTTTGGGCAGCTGCTTGCACTTGAAATATGGCCTTTTAAGTTCGTGGAGGCGGAAGCTTTTCACAACCTCATGCCGGAGGCGGCCAGGTGCCCATACTTGGTCGCCAGCCGCCACTATTTCTCCCGGTATCGCCTCCACCTTCCACAAGCACGGGTCCCACAACAATACCCGTCCCTCCCCAAGTGCACTTACTGGGAAGGACCGCCTAACCACAAACACGTGGACAGGTGAATGTGGCCAGGGACGGTACGGAGCCAGTCCACAACTTTTTTTGCTGAAAGTTGTATTTAGCTCGGTGAAAGGACTGGCATAGAGGGAAACCGTATCTACTCCGGCTGTCATTTCACCGTCACCAGGTTCCGCCCATTCTCACACATGACCATGCCTGGCTGTTCAGCGGTGAGAGCCACAGATCAGGCTGCTGTGTTACAGCTTTCAAGAACTCTGCAGCACTGGGCAGTTTGTCAATTAACCATTAAGCATGTTATCTTCAGCACAGCCTGTTGCCGCTTGGCCAAGGCAGTGCTGCAGTGCTGTCAGCTTGTGACTGATGTGGTCATTTCGGAGATGGAGGAGGAGGTGCATGAGTTGAACAATGTGATTACATTGAGGTTAAATTGGTGACGCTGTTCATTATACTAAAGAAAGATCCTATTGTTTTGTTTTTCTTACGTTATTTTTTAAGACAAATGCATTCACCAGGAAATGTCATTTTAACATTTTATAACGTTATCTGGCAATGTGGTGTGTGGCACATCATCAGACACATCCTGTTTTATTTATGATGGAGGGACTCTGAAAGTCATAAAGCCTATTTTTATAGGGACATCAGACGGCCCTTACTATTCTTTAAAGGCCAGCAGTCGGTCCTCGCTATTGTTAGAGAGCCATCAGCCGGCTATGCTTTGTTGTTCCCATTATTAACAAGTGGGTCTCCTATACTGTTATTGCGTATCCAGTGACTGCAAGGGCTGCCAAAAATTTGGAAGCAACCCAATACCCCTTTGAAGGGACACAGAGGAGGGTCTCAGTAAAAAAAAGTTCCCATTATAAAGGAGCGGGTCTCCTATAGTGGTAATGCCCATGCTGTGACTGCAAGGACTGCCAAAATTTGGGAAAAACCCCACTAAGAATTTAAAGACACACAGAGCAGGGCCACAGTAACAAGTACGACATGTTCCCATTAGAAAGGAGAAAGTCTGCTATACAATTATAGGGTATGCAGTGAGTCCAACGGCTGATCAATTTTAGGAATAACCCCACTAAGAATTTAAAGACACACAGAGCAGGGCCACGGTAACAAGCACGACATGTTCCCAGTAGAATGGAGAGAGTCTGCTATACAGTTATAGGGTATGCAGTGAGTCCAACGGCTGACCAATTTTAGGAAAAACCCCACTAAGAATTTAAAGACACATAGAGCAGGGCCACAGTAACAAGGTATGACATGTTCCCATTAGAAAGGAGAGGGTCTGCTATACAATTATAAGGTATGCAGTGAGTCCAACGGCTGACCAATTTTAGGAAAAACCCCACTAAGAATTTAAAGACACACAGAGCAGGGCCACAGTAACAAGTACGACATGTTCCCATTAGAAAGGAGAGTCTGCTATACAGTCATAGGGCATGCAGTGAGTCCAATGGCTGACCAATTTTAGGAAAAACCCCACTAAAAATTTAAAGACACATAGAGCAGGGCCACAGTAACAAGGTATGACATGTTCCCATTAGAAAGGAGAGCGTCTGCTGTACACTTATAGGGTATGCAGTGAGTCCAACGGCTGATCAATTTTAGGAAAAAACCCACTAAGAATTTAAAGACACACAGAGCAGGGCCACAGTAACAAGGTACGACATGTTCCCATTAGAAAGGAGAGAGTCTGCTATACAGTTATATGGTATGCAGTGAGTCCAACGGCTGACCAATTTTAGGAAAAAAAAACACTAAGAATTTAAAGACACACAGAGCAGGGCCACAGTAACAAGTACGACATGTTCCCATTAGAAAGGAGAGAGTCTCCTATACAGTTATAGGGTATACAGTGAGTCCAACGGCTGACCAATTTTAGGAAAAACCCCACTAAGAATTTAAAGACACAAAGAGCAGGACCACAGTAACAAGTATGACATGTTCCTATTATAAAGGAGAGAGTCTGCTATACAGTTATAGGGTATGCAGTGAGTGAAACGGCTGAACAATTCTAGGAAAAACCCCACTAAGAATTTAAAGACACACAGAGCAGGGCCACAGTAACAAGTACGACATGTTCCCATTAGAAAGGAGAGAGTCTGCTATACAGTTCTAGGGTATGCAGTTGTGGCGCCCTGCTGTGCACTGGTGCCACAGATCCTAGAGGGGTGCATGGACGGATTCCTCCACAAGAGGCCCTCATAGCATTCACACACCTCCACCTTCCTCCTCAGACCACCAGAGGGAGACCGGATAGGGATATAAATAAGGAAGGTGGAGCTAGGCAGCTCAGTCTAGTCTGAAGTCAAGCCTGGAGTCGCAGTCAAAAGTCAGTCTGCAGCAGCAAGAGAAGTTGCCAGGTCAGTACAGACTCAGAGAGCTCAGTTAGTAAGCCTAGGGTTTGCCGACGCCATAAGAGCGGATAAGAGTAGTTAGGTCTACTGCCAGTGTGAAGCCTAGTGAGGGCCCCGAGCGTGGCCAAAGGCAAGTGGAGCAAGCGAGCTACATAGGGGGCAGAGGAGCTTAGCCAGCTCATCCCAAAAGCATTTACCAGACACCGGGTCCGCGTCTGCAGGGATCAATAAGGCCCAGCAGAAACAACCGGAACTCCTGGCGAACTACATGTCCCAGGAAAACCAAAAACTGACTGTCATACCAGGGTCAGGAGTCACTGAAGCCCAAGAGACCGGGGAGTGTGATCTCCAACAGAAGGCCCTACTACCAGGTCAGCTGGTGCAAGACAGCGACCAAGTTAGGCCTAGCTCCAGGTCATAAACTTATCAGGAAAAGTCAAGAACCAGGAGGCCCCACACTTGCTCACTGGGGAGAGTCCTGATATTCACCCTTCACCCTACAGTGCCCTGGATCGTGCCTGAAACACCACCAGTAAAGGTACTGAAGTGAACTCCGGTGTGCGTGCCTATTCTTCTACCCTTCCTCTGACCCGTATGGGTCCCCTCTGTCTGGCATCCCTTCTCCTACGCTGCCCTGAGGCCCCGCTCCACCTGTGGGGAGCCGCACCAACTAAGCTGCCTGATCACCGGCCACAGAGGGTGATCCTCACCAGACACCACGGGTGGCGTCACATACTTTCCCTATCCCATATAACTTTCCCCATTCCTTGCTTTTTAAAAGTGACCCCAGGGTACGGGCCCGGGAGCCGACCACCGCGACATCCCACAAGGTCATGCAACAGCAAGGCCCGTGTGCCGAGTCGTCCCCATCCCCTGGGCGCGTCACAGTGAGTCCAACGGCTGACCAATTTTAGGAAAAAACCCACTAAGAATTTAAAGACACATAAAGCAGGGCCACAGTAACAAGGTATGACATGTTCCCATTAGAAAGGAAAGGGTCTGCTATACAGTTATAGGGTATGCAGTGAGTCCAACGGCTGACCAATTTTAGAAAAACCCCACTAAGAATTTAAAGACACACAGAGCAGGGCCACAATAACAAGTACGACATGTTCCCATTAGAAAGGAGAGAGTCTGCTATACAGTTATTGGGTATGCAGTGAGTCCAACGGCTAACCAATTTTAGGAAAAACCCCACTAAGAATTTAAAGACACATAGAGCACGGCCACAGTAACAAGTACGACATGTTCCCATTAAAAAGGAGAATATCTGCTATACAGTTATAGGGTATGCAGTGAGTCCAACTGCTGACCAATTTTAGGAAAAACCCCACTAAGAATTTAAAGACACACAGAGCAGGGCCACAGTAACAACTACGACATGTTCCCATTAGAAAGGAGAGAGTCTGCTATACAATTATAGGGTATGCAGTGAGTCCAACGGCTGACCAATTTTAGGAAAAACCTCAATAAGAATTTAAAGACAAATAGAGCAGGGCCATAGTAACAAGGTATGACATGTTCCCATTAGAAAGGAGAGGGTCTGCCATACAGTTATAGGGTATGCAGTGAGTCCAATGGCTGACCAATTTTAGGAAAAACCCCACTAAAAATTAAAAGACACATAGATTGACGCGCCCAGGGGATGGGGACGACTCGGCGCCCGGGCCTTGTTGTTGCCTAATCTTGGGGGATGTCACGGCGGTCGGCTCCCGGGCCCGTACCATGGGGGCACTCGTAAAAGAAGGGGGAACTTATATGGGATAGAGGAATGTTCGTGACGCCACCTATCGTGTCTGGTGAGGATCACCAGCGCTGCGACAGTCCTCTGAGGCCGGTGTTCAGGCAGCTTAGTTGGTGCGGCTCCCCACAGGTGGAGCGGGGCCTCAGGGCAGCATAAGTGTAGGGATGCAGGACAGAGGGGACCCAGCCGGGTCAGAGAAAGAATAGGCTCACACACAACAGTTCACTTGGAGTACCTTTACTGGTGGTGTTTCTGGCACGGTCCAGGGTACTTCAGGGTGAAGGGTGCAAATCAGGACTCTCCCCAGTGAGCGGGAGTGGGGCCTCCTGTTCCTTGCCTTTCCTTGATAAGTTTCTGACCTGCCTGGAGCTAGGCCTAACTTGGTCTCTGTCTTGCACCTGCTGACCTGGTGGTAGGGCCTTCTGTTGGAGTTCACACTCCTTGGTCTCTTGGGCCTCCGTGACTCCTGGCCCTGGTACGTAATCAGCTTTTGGTGTTCCTGGGACATATAGTTCGCCAGGGGTTCCGGTTGTTTCTGCTGGATGTAAGGAATCCCTGGAGACGCGGACCCGGTGTCCGGTAAATGGTTTTGGGGTGAGCTGGTTAAGCTCCTCTGCCTCTTATGTTGTTTGTTTACTCCACTCGCCTTCGGCCACGCTCGGGGCCCTCACTAGGCTTCACACGGGCAGTAGGCCTCACTACTCTTCAACGCGCTTTTGGCGTTGGCACGCCATAGGCTCACTAACTCGAGCTCTCTGAGTCTGGACTGAACTGACTGAGCTCCACTGCAGGCTAGCTTCTGCAGGAGCTCCTCTCAACAGACTGACTTTCTCACAGACTGACCTTCTCACAGACATCAGACTCCAGACTGTAGACTCCAGACGGAGGTGCTTAGCTCCACCTTCCCTTTATATATCCCTAACGGGCTCCCTTTGCTGGTCTGAGGTGGAAGGTGGAGGTGTGTGAATGCTATGAGGGCCTCTTGTGGAGAAGTCCGTGAATGCACCCCTCTGGGATCTGTGGCACCAATGCGCAGCAGGGCGCCACATTCCCCCCTAGCAAAGGTCAGTACTCCGGGACTGAAGTAATTTTTATAGCAGGTGACAACAATAACTCTTCCCTTTATGGGAGGCACTTTGCTTGAACGTTGCATAGCAAAACATTATAAATAATAAATATATACATACACACAATAAGCAACCTCAGAATTTAAGTCTGCTCCGGTGAGGTCCCCTGACAGGGTGTCCATCTCATGGGGAAAGTACAAGGTAGCTTGAGGGACCTGTCCAAAGCAAATCCTCAACGTAGGCCCTGGGGTGGCTGCAGGGCATGGTGATCCTGAGTTGGACCTCCACTTCTGCCACGCCAGACAGGCTTTTCTTCTGAGGTCACATAAATGGGCACTCCAGGGAGTGCAATTATTTACAGCAAAAAGTTTTTTGGGCTGCACACAGTCCTCAGCACCAAGTTCTTTATGTACCCTTACGGGTAACTAGAGATAACAAGGGAAGTGTCCATATCACTTAAATTGTCCATTAGTAAGGCAAAGCACATATCAAGATACACATACACGAAAATACACAAGACAATACCCCAGGGGCAACTATCTACACTGTCAGAGTTTCCTTCTCTATTCTCTGTATCTGACAGATGTCTGACCTCGTGTGCTACATGTCGTCATACGTGGTACTGGGATGCGTGAGGCACTAGTGTTTGCACTACCCCCCATTCTGTCAGTTCTAAGTGTTGGGGGACTGCAGGGTTGCCTTAACCTCTCTACGGGACTGGCAAGTATACCATTGGCTGGGCCTTCTTGCTCTGCTCCAACCGGGGATCCTTCTTCTGGGGATTCTTCTGGAGCAGGCTCTTCTGAAGCACTTACCAGTTCTACTTGCTGTGGAGGGTCTTCTGGCTGTTGAAAGAAGTGGATCACAGGTATTATTACTGCTCCTCCTAGTTGAGGCCAATCTGCCGGGAAATCTCCTAAGTCAGTATGGAGTACTGCTTTAGGCTCCTCCGGTACGGTGAGAGGCACTTCTTCTTGGGGCTTTAGCAGGTCTGGACACAACTTAAGATGGTCTCTAGATACCGTTGCAGTCGTTATTCCTCCGTCTTTGCTAATCAAACAGGTCTTCTTGTTATCATATCTTGAATTTAACACAGTGTAGGGTTCTCTCTCCCACTGGTCATCAAGTTTGTGGTTTCTCCTTTTCCTCTCTAACACCACTTCTCCTGGTATGAAGGGTTCTGCGGGCGCACTTTTATTGTAGTGGGCTTCCTGCTTGTCCCTTACCCGTGTGAGACTGTCTTCGACACAGGCCTGTTTTCTGCTGTACTGCTCCTGTCTGGTCGTGTCCCAGTCCTCAGTGGACATATCTGCCTCTGGTTCTACTACACCAAGCTCCAGTTCCATGGGCAACTTGCTCGCATGAGATATGCTGGAGTACAATTGGTGGAACTCACAGGTATGTGGTTGTACAGATCTACCAGGTCAGGTAGTAGGTCTGGCCACTGATTTCTCTCCGCTAGTGGTAAGGTCTTCAGCAGGTCCATGACGATGTTCTTCATCTTTTCACAGAGACCGTTGGTTTGGGGGTGGTACGGTGTAGTCCAGATCTTTTTACACTCGTACAGATGGCAGAACTCCTTGAACAATTCGGCTTCAAAGGCTGAGCCTTGATCTGTCAGCACCTGCTCCGGGTATCCTTGGAGCCTGCAGAAGTATGCCTGAAACATCTTCGCCGCAGTTTCTGCCGTCAGATCCTTGACGAGGGCGACCACCAGGAACCGGGAGAAGTGATCCACCATGGTCAGGGCATAGGAATATCCTGACATGCTGGGTGACAGCTTGACATGATCCAGGGCCACGATCTCCAAAGGTCGAGTTGTCTTGATGGGTTGCAGGGGTGCCTTCTGGCTGCTGTAGTATTTTCTTCTGAGGCTACAGGGTCCACAATTCTGGCACCACCTCTCAATGGAACTACGCATTTCTATCCAATAAAACCGACACTTTAGCAGGGTTTCTAGCTTCTTCCAGCCAAAGTACCCCGCCTGATTGTGGTAGGCTTCCAACACCATCTGGATGTCTGTCTTGGGCACGACTATCTGCCATACCATCTCATGGGTTTTGGGGTTGACGTACCTCCGGCACAGCTTCTCTCTATAGATGAACAGCCGGCTCTTCTCATTCCACAGCTGCTTGGCTTGTAGAGACGCATCCTTCTCCAGGGAGGAACCTTCCTGGGTTATCAGCTCTTTGATACGGCTGACAACCGGGTCGCTGTCCTGGGTCTCCTTCCAGCTGTGGTGAGGCAGGGGGTTTAACGTCTTACATGATGCCTCCTGGAGGCTCGTTGCTTGTGGACCATTCCATTCCGATGAGAGGCAGGTAGTTCAATCTCCTCCAGGTCATCCACTTCTTCTTCAGTGTCCGTCTGGTGAGGCATCCTGGACAGGGCATCGGCGTTGGGCTTCTTGCGGCCCGCCCGATACTTAATAATGAATTGGTAGTTTGACAGCCGAGCCATCCATCGTTGTTCCATGGCTCCTAGCTTCGCTGTTTCCAGATGAGTCAAGGGGTTATTATCAGTGAAGGCAGTGAACTTACTGGAGGCTAGGTAGTGCTTGAACCGCTCGGTGATGGCCCACACCAGGGCCAGGAACTCCAACTTGAAGCTGCTATAGTTCTCTGGGTTCCTCTCGGTCGGGCGGAGCTTCCTGCTTGGATAGGCGATCACCTTTTCTCGGCCATTCTGCTTCGGACTTAACACAGCTCCTAATCCCTCATTGCTGGCATCAGTGTACAGCAGGAATGGTTGGCTGTAGTCAGGGGAGGCCAGGATCTCTTCGCCGGTCAGGATCTCCTTCATCACCTCAAAGGATTCAGCTTGCTCCTTACCCCACTGGAACGGTTGGTTTCTGCCTCTCCCGGACTGTCTTACCAGGAGATCTTGCAAAGGCGCTGCTTTCTTGGTATAGTCCTTCACAAACCTCCGGTAATACCCGACTAGTCCCAGGAACTGACGTAACTCCTTGAGGCTCTTCGGTTCCGGCCATTTCTGGATGGCAGTGACCATCTCCGGGTCGGGTAATACTCCCTCTGGACTAACGATATGCCCCAGGTACTGTACCTTTCGCTTGAGCAGGTAGCACTTTGAGGGCTTCAGCTTCATCCCATACCGGGACAGTGACTCGAATACCTCTGCCAGGTGCTTCAAGTGGTCCTCATACGTTTTGGAGTACACTATCACGTCGTCCAGGTATAATAGCACAGTCTCGAAGTTGCGGTGTCCCAGGCAGCACTCCATCAATCTCTGGAACATTCCGGGGGCGTTGCAGAGTCCAAACGGCATACTATTGAACTCGCAGAGTCCCATCGGGGTGGTGAAGGCCGTCTTCTTCCGATCCTCCTCAGCAACAGCTACTTTCCAGTGCCCACTAGTGAGGTCAAGGGTGGAGAAGTAATTTGCAGACTTTAAGGCAGCCAGGGATTCCTCTATACGTGGTAAAGGGTATGCATCTTTATGTGTAATGCGATTTACTTGTCTGTAATCTACACACATTCTCATGCTTCCGTCCTTTTTCCTGACTAGAAATAGGGGAGCTGCCCAGGGACTACAACTATCCCTTACTACCCCTGCCTTATTCATGTCATGCAACATCTCCTTCGCCTTCTGGTAGTGTGCTGGTGGTATAGGCCTGTAATGTTCTTTGATGGGTGGATGGTCACCTGTGGGGATATAGTGTTGAACCCCCTTAATCCTCCCAAAGTCAAGTGGGTGTTTACTGAATACCTGCTTGTATTCCTGAACCACCCGGTGTACTCCCTGCTTCTGATGGGCAGGAGTGGTGTCTGTCCCAACATGGAGCTGTTGACACCAATCCTCCACCTGGGTTGCCACGTCATTATCCTCCACTTCGACTGGTGAGGTTAAGGACTCCGCCGTGTGTATGGAGTTGTTATTTACTGTGTACAGTTTGGCAACAGTGGAGTAGCGTGGTAATATAACCTCGTCCTCCCCATAGTTTAGGAGGCGTACGGGCACCCTCCCATTGCGTACATCTACTACTCCTCTGGCAGTCAAGAGTGTAGGTCTATGCTCCGAGCTAAGGGGCTCTACTACCGCCTGGTAACTCCGTCTTTTGAGACCTATTGCTTCTCTACACCAAATCAGCATTTCACTCATCGGGAGAATCACAATGGGTACCGGGTCTGTCATCCGTACATTACCAATTTCACCGCCGGTTAGCTTTACCTGTTGCTGGTACATAAGGGCTCGGATCTCTTTCTGGAGTGCCCTTCTCTGCCCTGGTGTGGCAGTGTCAGCTATCTGTTGTAGCAAGAACACCACTTCTCCCAAACAGTTACTAACAATATTTGTGCCAAGTACCATATACAAGTCTGTATCATCGGGATTAGTCTCTACTACAATTAGTCCCTGGTCCTTCAGTTCCACTTTTCCCACCTTTACTGCCACATCCTTAACCCTGACTAGGTTAAGGGGGAGGCCGTTTGAGGCATACACGGAAAGATTTGGATCTGGTGGGTGAAGTTCGTCTATGGACCAGAACCTTTTGTAAAGGACATCAGGCATGATGGTTACATGAGATCCTGTGTCCAGCAGAGCAGGTGTCGCGATGCCGTCCAGCACGATGGACAGGAAAGGTCTTCCTCCCACGAACTTGCGCTACCAGTTTGATGGGCCTGAGGGGTCTACTCCTGGGTGTCGGCCATCGGCCCCAGGGTTTGCTCGTTTAAAGAACAGCTTCAGACGGCGTGCCCTGTCTTGTGGCAGCGGTGGCAGACAGGGTCCTTCGGCGGGCGGCGTTGGTCACTGGTCCTCCCAGGGGGTGGCGTTGTCCTCCTCCTCCTTCTCATCCAGGGGATATCCTCAGGGCTGTCGGCTAGCAGGAATCCTTCCTTCCTCCTCCGGCTCCGTCAGCACTTGCAGGGCTCTCAGTACAGTGGTCAGGATTTTGCTCAACTGATGCACTTCAGAGCGCAGGCTGTCCAGCTCACTAGGGGACGTTGCTGGCACATTGGCTTCAGCAATAGTGTTGAGCCACCCCCGTAGTGTTCGAGTTCGGTTCGGTTCGTCGAACACCCGTGTGTTCGCCGAACTGTTCGTCGAACTGTTCGTCGAACACCTTCGAACACCGTTAAAACCAATGGCAGGCAAACAAAAACACATAGAAACACATAGAAAACACCTTCAAAGGTGTCCAAAAGCTGGCAAACTGCTCAGAAGACACAACTAACACATGGAAAAGTGACAAGTACATATAGTCATGCGAAAAGAAAAGAGGTGGAGGAGTAAAAGGAGGGGGAGACACAGATATAGGCATGTCATGCCCTTCTAAAATCCAAAAAGTGAGAAGCCGAGACGGCCAGTCCGCTCCTGCCCGTGCCACCTCCGCGTCGCCGGGTTTGTGCCAGAGCCGCGGTGAACCCTGACGGCCAGCCCCCCTCTCCCAATACTGGTGCCTGTCCGCTGGTGGGTCGAGAGAGCCCCCCTGTGGTGGAGGCAGCTCTAAGCTTTTAAATTTAAATTGTCCCTCTAATTTGAATGAATACACTTTAAATCCATTTACAAGGATCTATTGGAGGGCAAGTCTCATGCCAGCAGCCGCGTAATTCCAGCTCCAGTAGCGTCCACTAAAGCTGCTGCAGTTAAAAAGCTTTTATAAGGATCGAGCTCGGCTGTCCACCGCAAGGCATCCTAGTGCCAGTCCCAGCCCCTATGCCTTGGGGTGCCTCCTGATGCTCTTCACTAAGTATCCCGTGGTCCCGAAGCATTTCCTTTGAAAAAATTAAGTGTCCAAACTACAGGTGGTGTAGCTTGCTTAACAGCCGGGATAATCCGCTGACTAGCAGACACTGCTACTAGGCACAAAGTATTTCCTGGGCTAGATGCAGTTAAAAATTTGTAAGTAGTTACTCTCGTTGGATGCTGAGAAAGCATTCCATAGAGTCTCCTGGCACGCCATATATGATTCTCTTAAAAAGCTTGGGGTAGGGGTCTAGGGGACCCTTTTATAGCCAAAATCACGGCCCTGTATCACAATACGTCACCTAGGCTGAAGATAAATGGAACTGTAGCACCGAGGGCTCGGTTGCTACAGACGTATTGCACCTCACCCAGAGGTGTGATATCTCACTCTCAGATAAGGATGGAGTGTGGATCAGGACCCGACACCTGCATACATTACACCACATTGCCGTGGGGCAGGGCGACCAATATGCCCCTGAGATGGGCACGACAGTCCCTGTCCCTGGCTGGAGTGGGGGGAGGGAACACTGAGGAAGGGGAAACCTGCAGTGCAGGAGCAGGGAGGAAGCAGTTCCTGGGTGCATTGAGAAGGGAGTATAAAAGGTGGGCACCATCTTAGTTCAGTGCAGAGAAGTCTGAGCAGAAGTGGCAGGGAGCAGGGGCTCTGCATGAGCTCTGCTCCGGAGGCGGGCCTAGTAACAGAGGCCCAGGCCTGCAAGAGGGAGAAGGAAGGAAGAGGAGCGGAGAAGGCTCCAGGAACGAGGAATGAAGGGATCCCAGGGGTGCGGACGGGCGAGTCGCCACCGCACGCCCGAATCCACCTGCGTGGAGGGGTCAGGCCAAAGGGGGAGACCGGTCCCCGAACTAGTGGAGGCAGGAAACGACCCTCAGCTAGAAACCGGAGGCTCTGACATTTTATGTGGCGCAGCCCCTTGCTCCACCCGCTAGGAAGGCACCACATAGGGTCAGGGAAACTGGCGCCAAGTTTACCAAGAGGAGGCCCGAGGCAGCCGGACAGAAGTGTTGGTAAGAAAGGCCAGACAAAGGACACACAAAGGGGGTCCTGTGAAGCGCTCCAAAGTTATCTGGGAGTTGTCTGAGCCCCTCACCTGGTGAGCACAGTACGACGTGGGCAACCGTTACCTGCAGACGTGGTCTGGATAATAAGAACTGTGAGTAAAGGCCCTGAACTGCATCACTGACTCCGTATCGTTACTGCTGCTGCCCTGCACCATCACCCCCATCCTCCGCATACACTGCCCTGAGGCTATACTCCTCCCGTGGGGAGTTATGCTACGCTCTGCTGCACCCACAACACCAGCCTTAGCGGTCTGCCCTGTAGCGGCGGTTCACTCTGACCGCAATCCACGGGTGGCGTAGTCGGACATTTAAACATCAAAACCACATAAATAGTTCCGCCACTGGTTTGACCGCCCTGAGCCACGGAACCGGATCGCCGCCACGAAGACTACAACCACCAGCATCCACCAAAAAGTGTCCGGCTCCGGGTGTCCCAAGGCCCAGGGGGTGCGTCAGAACATTTTCATCACCTTTCACAATCACCAATGGGACAAGGCAGGGATGTCCTCTGTCCCCTCTCTTATACATCCTAGTGACGGAGCACCTGCTCTCATCAATTCGCCATAACCCCAATATTAGGTGGATTGAGGTGGGAGGCACCGAGTACAAGTGCTCTCTATTTGCTGATGATGTCCTAGTATATATCACTCAATCACATATATCCATCCCTGCTGTTATGGCTGAAATAGATCACTTTGTTACATGGTAAAATTTTAAAATCAATGCAGCGAAGTCTGAGGCCCTCGATGTCTCCCTCCCTAAATCCATATAGGATTCCATCCAGTCCAACTTTCCCTTTGCCTGGCCCTCACAGGGTATCAAATACTTAGGAATTCCTATTCATAGAGACCTCTCCCATCTATGTTATCTTAATTTTGGGCCCTTTATTGAACAATTCCATACAGACCACGGTTGGCAAGATAGAACTGTAAGATTCACTACGTGAACCACTGGTGTTTTGTGGAAAAGCACATGTACACCGCGTTCCAAATTATTATGCAAAAAGTGTTTAGGAGTGATAAGGGAAGAATTTGTTTGTTTGTCAGTTAAACTCATTGATGGTGATGTGTGTCAGGGCTCTTTATATCACTGTAAGCAATTGCAGACACCTGTGCTAATTAGTTTGGCAGGTGTGTCCAATGAAAGGCAAGACTACTTAAGAAGGCTCTCTCACATTATTAAGCAGCCTACATTTTCTGCCAAAATGGGAAAGAAAAAGGATGTGTCGGCTGCTGAGAAGCAACAAATTGTGGAGTGTTTAGGTCAAGGCATGACTACAATCAACATTGTGCGATGATCAGGATGAAGTGTCTTGGCAATCAAGAAGTATGTAGCTGATTCACAGTACACACGTGTGCGTGCTGATAAGGGCAAATTGAGGACTCTTTCCTACAGGCAATTACGTCAGGTTGAAAGAGCAGCGGCAAAAAAGCCTTGTCATAGCAGCAGACAAGTTTTTGAAGCTGCTTGTGCCTCCAACGTCCCCCGAACAACAAGATGCAGGGTCCTTCAGAGGTTTGCAGCTGTGCATACGCCATCCTGTCGACCTCCTCTATCCACTTCACACAAGCAGAAACGGCTCCAGTGGGCCAAACATTACATGAAGACTGATTTCAAAACTGTTTTGTTCACGGATGAGTGCCGTGCAGCGCTCGATGGTCCAGATGAATGGAGTGGAGGATGGCTGGTTGATGGACACCCCACGCAAACACGGCTACAGCGCCAACAAGGAGGAGGTGGAGTAATGTTTTGGGCTGGAATCATGGGGAGAGAGATTGTCGGCCCCTTCCTGCCATGGTTCAAGAAGAAGAACCGTGTATTTCACAGCAAGATCATTTTTCTGCATGATAATGCACCATCTCATGCTGCACATAAAACATCTGCATCTCTGGCTGATATGGGCATAAAAGGGGACAAACTTATGGTGTGACCCCCATGCTCCCCTGACCTCTACCCCATTCAGAACCTTTGGAGCATCATTAAAAGGAGTGTCTATGATGGCGGGAGGCAGTTCACATCTAAGCAACAGCTCTGGGAGGGTATTCTGTCCTCATGCAAAACAATTGAAGCAGAAACCATCCAAAACCTGACAAATTCAATGGACGAGAGAGTTCAGAAGCTCCTTTCGAACAAGGGGTCCTATGTGAAAATGTAACATCACCTAGAATAAAGTTTTGAGTTGAAAACTGTTTGATTTCAGTTTCTAACAACCTGCTAATGCTTATAATTTCAAAAATGACCATTTTTTTGGTCTTTATTAAAATGAAAAGGTTGATCGAAAAGTTTGGGGGATCTAAGAGTGTGGCAACCCAGTAGTCATGATTACTTCGAATTCTGACAATATGAGGGTCATGCTGCAGGTAGTGCAGCAAGAAGGCACTTATGTGTCTTGCGCATCTCGGAGCCCCAAAATTATTTTCCGGGCTAGATGCAGCTAAAAATTATTTTTAATTTTAAATCTGGTGAAGCTTATTATAGATGGCCTAATAGGATCAGTGCTGCACACTGCTACAAAGCCCAAATTATTTTCCAGTCAAGATACAGATAAACATGATTAGTAATTTGAAAGCTTAAAACGGTTGGTAGGGTGATTTTAACCAATCATCAAGCTTTTACTCTCCCCAGGATGACACAGGGGTAGAAAAGTCGTTTCGGATCCATGATTTGTTCATCTTTATGAACGTGAGTCTGTCTACATTATCAGTGGAGAGCCGCGTGCGCTTATCTGTCAGCACACCACCAGCAGCGCTGAACACACGTTCAGACAGAACGCTGGCTGCGGGGCATGACAAGATCTCCAAGGCGTAAGTGGCTAGCTCCGGCCATTTATCCAGATTGGAAGCCCAAAAAGAGCAAGGGTCCAGTGACACAGTCGTGGCTTCAATGTTTACTTGGAGATACTCCTGTACCATCGTCTCTAGGCGTTGACTATGTGTCAGACTTCTTGTCTCCTGTGGCCTTGCAAAGGATGGGCTAAAAAAGTGGTGAAATGATTCCGCAAAATTGATGTTACCAGCAGATACTGTGGTTCTGTTACGGTTTGAGTGCTGAACACTTGACGGTCCCACGGTTGGCAAGTTGGAACTGTGAGATTCACTACGTGCACCACTGGTATTTTGTGGAAAAGCACATGTAAGATTCTGCAACAGTCTCTGCTGATACTCCTGCATGCGTGCATCCCTTTCTATGGCAGGAATAATTTCTGCAAATTTACTTTTGTACCGGGGATCTAACAGTGTGGCAACCCAGTAGTCAGGATTATTTCTAATTCTCACAATTCGAGGGTCATGTTGCAGGTAGTGCAGCAAGAAGGCACTCATGTGTGTTGCGCATCCAGGAGCACCAAGTCCCTGTTGTGTTGGTGGCGAGGTAACAATCATGCTTCCTTCCTCTGTCCTCTCCCCCCAACCTCGCACAACAGAAATGTGACCAAGGTCTCCCTCATCTGATGAGTCTTCCATCAGTTCGTCCTCCACTTCTTCCTGGGCTCCTGCACCTTCCTCACTAGTTTGGCTGCTACCATGCGCCCTGGTAAAATCATCTCCCCCACCCTCACATGCCTGCCGCCCTGGTGCTGCCGACCGTCTGGACCTTGCAGATGTTAGCCCTTCCGCATACAACTCCTCCTTCTCTACTTCCTCCACCTCCTCTTGTGCCACCACCTGATTCCGAATTCTGTTTAACATGTGCTCCAGCATGTAAATCACCGGAATAGTCATGCTGATAATGGCATCGTCAGCACTAAACATCTTCGTCGCCATTTCAAAACTGTGCAGAAGGGTGCATAGGTCCCTGATCTGAGACCACTCCTCCAGCGTGATTTGCCCCACCTCTGAATCTCGTTGGCCCAGGCTATACGTCAGAACGTATTGCACCAGGGCTTGTCGGTGCTGCCACAGTCGCTGCAACATGTGCAGAGTTGAATTCCACCGGGTAGGCACATCGCATTTTAGCCGGTGAAGTGGCAGGCCCAACGACTTCTGTAGAGATGTAAGTCGCTGAGCTGCGGGATGCGAACGGCGGAAGTGAGCACACAGCGACCGTGCCCTCTGCAGAAGGCCATCTAGTCTGGGATAGTGGGCTAAAAATTGCTGGACAACCAGGTTCAACACGTGAGCCATACAAGGCACGTGTGTGACATTGCCCCGGCGAAGGGCCGCACCCAGGTTTGCAGCATTGTCGCACACGGCCTTCCCTGGTTTCAGGTCCAGTGGAGACAACCATTCATGAAATTGGTTCTCCAGAGCTGACCACAACTCCTCAGCTGTGTGACTCACATTTCCCAGACATTTCAATGTAAAAACCGCCTGATGACGTTGAGCCCTACTGCCAGCATAGTAAGGAGGTGTGCAGGATCCCTTCTGCGCAGTTAGAAAGCTTGTGGCATGACCAGACAGGCTTTGGGTGCAGGTGGAAGACCGAGAGGAGGTTGAGGAGGCAGAAGCAGTGGAGGAAAAATGACATAAAGAGGATTGACGCACAACTCGTGGGGACGGCAAGACTTGGACAGCAGCCCCTTGTCCTGCTGTCACCATAGTTACCCAGTGCCCAGTCAGCGACATGTAACGCCCCTGTCCATGCCTACTCGTCCAAGTGTCTGTGGTGAAATGCACCCTGTCACACACAGAGTTTCTCAAAGAAGCGGTGATGTTGTGTGCGACATGCTGGTGGAGCGCAGGCACACCTTTCTTTGAGAAGTAGTGCCGACTGGGCATCTGGTACTGGGGCACTGCGACGGACATAAGGTCTCGAAAATCCTCTGTGTCCACCAGGCGGAAAGGCAGCATTTCTGTAGCCAAGAGCTTGCAGATGGTGAAATTCAACCTCTTAGCTTTCTCATGGCTAGGAGGAAATGGTCTTTTACTTGTCCACATCTGAGGGACCGAGGGCTGGCTATTGTGCTTAGACGGGGTTGATAAGGGTGTCCCCGGCAAACTGCCGGTCTGTGAGGAAGATGCAGGCGGACATGTTAGGTTGCCTTGATCCAAAGGTGGTGCTATCGATGTCGGACAGCGCTCAAGACCAGCTGGTGTTACCATCTCCAAAGAAAATGATGACCTGCCAATCACGCTGGCTGTTGCGGGTAAAGAGGTGGCAGGTCTGCGCCCCAAAACAGGTGTGACTGCTGTCCCCCCAGTCACAGAGGATGAAGAGGCCGCGGATGCACAAGATATGGCAGACGGTGGTTGGCCCGGCCGGCTAGACCGCATTGTAGCACACTGAGCTTCCCACTGCAACTTATGCTTCATGTCCATGTGCCGGTTCATGCATGAAGTACTCAAACTATGTATTTTTTGGCCTCTACTTAGCTTTTGCTGACAAATGTTACAGATAACACGAGTTGGGTCATCTTTATCGATCTGAAAAAATGCCCAGGCTATGCAAGGCTTAGCACCCATGCGACCTGAAGAGCCACCACGACTTGTGGTGAGAGGCAGAGTTGTGTTTGAGGATGCAGTTGTTGACGTGCTTCCAGTACTACGTCTCTGTCCAGGAAGGCGCAACCTGACCTCGTCGTCACTAGCATCTTCCTCCACCTCCTCTGCTGACCTCATCTCTTGGCTGACTGTGGGTTGACAGTAAGTGGGATCTCCGACCTCATCATCATCACCCTGTGCGTTATCACACCCGTCGTCCTCAGAGCCAACCTGTTCCTGCCCTGACAAAAAACTAAAGTTGTCGCTCCAATCAGGTATTTGAGTCTTATCATCGTCTTCCTCATTGTCTCCACCAACAGGAGTTACAGTTTGGGAATGAGGGTCTACATTATGGTCAGAACCTTCTGCGTCTGGTCCTGGATCCGACTCATAAAGATTCTGGGCATCAGTGCAGATCATTTCCTCGTCTGGATTCACAGAAGCGCTGGAGTCGACCTCTGATTCCCAGGCTATAGTATGAGTAAACAGCTCTGCAGACTCAACCATCTGTTCTACCTCATACTCAGACGGGCAGCTGGAGATTTGGGAGCTGTGAGGAAGCAAGTGCGATTTGGGTGACACCTTTGAGGACTGGAGTATTTGTGATGTTGAAGTTGATGTGGAGGAGAGCCCACTTAAAGGAGCACTTGATATCCGTTGAAGCACCTGCTGTTTTTGTGCCTCATCTGGAATTTGTAGCGATTGGCGTGGCCGTAAGAAAGGGATCTTATCACATTGTCCGCTAAAAGAAGTAGACATTTTAGTTTGGCTGGAAGATGGTCTTTCTTCTGCACCTACCCCACGGACACAACCTTTTTTCCCCTTCCCAACACGCCTATTCCCCTTTCCACCAGCAGCAGGCCTTTTTCCACTCATTTTGGTGGTTAACTAATTCACAACTCTGGAGTTGTTTGCACAAAAAAACAATGGATGGTAACCGAGCAGAGCTGAGTGGCCAACCTGTGGTATTAGGCCAAAACTATTGGCTGGGTTAGATGCAGAAAAAAATTATTTTTAATTTGCAACCTGATGGAGGTCAGTATAGATGGACTAATAGACCAAGTCCCACACACCGCTAGAAGCCCAAATATTTTTTCAGAGCTAGATGCAGAAAATTTTTTTATTCAATTTGCAACCTGATGGAGGTCAGTATAGATGGACTAATAGACCAAGTCCCACACACTGCTAGAAGCCCAAATATTTTTTCAGAGCTAGATGCAGAAAAAAATTATTTTTAATTTGCAACCTGATGGAGGTCAGTATAGATGGACTAATAGACCAAGTCCCACACACCGCTAGAAGCCCAAATATTTTTTCAGAGCTAGATGCAGAAAAAAATTATTTTTAATTTGCAACCTGATGGAGGTCAGTATAGATGGACTAATAGACCAAGTCCCACACACCGCTAGAAGCCCAAATATTTTTTCAGAGCTAGATGCAGAAAAAAATTATATTCAATTTGCAACCTGCTGGAGGTCAGTACAGAAGGACTAATAGAACAAGTCCCACACACTGCTAGAAGCCCAAATATTTTTTCAGAGCTAAATGAAGAAAAAAATTATTTTTAATTTGCAACCTGATGGAGGTCAGTATAGATGGACTAATAGACCAAGTCCCACACACTGCTAGAAGCCCAAATATTTTTTCAGAGCTAGATGCAGAAAAAAATTATTTTTAATTTGCAACCTGATGGAGGTCAGTATAGATGGACTAATAGACCAAGTCCCACACACTGCTAGAAGCCCAAATATTTTTTCAGAGCTAGATGCAGAAAAAATTATTTTTAATTTGCAACCTGATGGAGGTCAGTATAGATGGACTAATAGACCAAGTCCCACACACCGCTAGAAGCCCAAATATTTTCTCAGAGCTAGATGCAGAAAAAAATTATATTCAATTTGCAACCTGCTGGACGTCAGTATAGAAGGACTAATAGAACAAGTCCCACACACTGCTAGAAGCCCAAATATTTTTTCAGAGCTAAATGAAGAAAAAAATTGTTTTTAATTTGCAACCTGATGGAGGTCAGTATAGATGGACTAATAGACCAAGTCCCACACACCGCTAGAAGCCCAAATATTTTTTCAGAGCTAGATGCAGAAAATTTTTTTATTCAATTTGCAACCTGATGGAGGTCAGTATAGATGGACTAATAGACCAAGTCCCACACACCGCTAGAAGCCCAAATATTTTTTCAGAGCTAGATGCAGAAAAAAATTATATTCAATTTGCAACCTGCTGGACGTCAGTATAGAAGGACTAATAGAACAAGTCCCACACACTGCTAGAAGCCCAAATATTTTTTCAGAGCTAAATGAAGAAAAAAATTATTTTTAATTTGCAACCTGATGGAGGTCAGTATAGATGGACTAATAGACCAAGTCCCACACACTGCTAGAAGCCCAAATATTTTGTCAGAGCTAGATGCAGAAAAAAATTATTTTTAATTTGCAACCTGATGGAGGTCAGTATAGATGGACTAATAGACCAAGTCCCACACACCGCTAGAAGCCCAAATATTTTTTCAGAGCTAAATGAAGAAAAAAATTATTTTTAATTTGCAACCTGATGGAGGTCAGTATAGATGGACTAATAGACCAAGTCCCACACACTGCTAGAAGCCCAAATATTTTTTCAGAGCTAGATGCAGAAAAAAATTATTTTTAATTTGCAACCTGATGGAGGTCAGTATAGATGGACTAATAGACCAAGTCCCACACACCGCTAGAAGCCCAAATATTTTTTCAGAGCTAGATGCAGAAATTTTTTTTATTCAATTTGCAACCTGACGGAGGTCAGTATAGATGGACTAATAGACCAAGTCCCACACACTGCTAGAAGCCCAAATATTTTTTCAGAGCTAGATGCAGAAAAAAATTATTTTTAATTTGCAACCTGATGGAGGTCAGTATAGATGGACTAATAGACCAAGTCCCACACACTGCTAGAAGCCCAAATATTTTTTCAGAGCTAGATGCAGAAAAAAATTATTTTTAATTTGCAACCTGATGGAGGTCAGTATAGATGGACTAATAGAACAAGTCCCACACGCTGCTAGAAGCCCAAATATTTTTTCAGAGATAAATGAAGAAAAAAATTATTTTTAATTTGCAACCTGATGGAGGTCAGTATAGATGGACTAATAGACCAAGTCCCACACACTGCTAGAAGCCCAAATATTTTTTCAGAGCTAGATGCAGAAAAAAATTATTTTTAATTTGCAACCTGATGGAGGTCAGTATAGATGGACTAATAGAACAAGTCCCACACGCTGCTAGAAGCCCAAATATTTTTTCAGAGATAAATGAAGAAAAAAATTATTTTTAATTTGCAACCTGATGGAGGTCAGTATAGATGGACTAATAGACCAAGTCCCACACACTGCTAGAAGCCCAAATATTTTTTCAGAGCTAGATGCAGAAAAAAATTATTTTTAATTTGCAACCTGATGGAGGTCAGTATAGATGGACTAATAGACCAAGTCCCACACACCGCTAGAAGCCCAAATATTTTTTCAGAGCTAGATGCAGAAAAAAATTATATTCAATTTGCAACCTGCTGGAGGTCAGTATAGAAGGACTAATAGAACAAGTCCCACACACTGCTAGAAGCCCAAATATTTTTTCAGAGCTAAATGAAGAAAAAAATTATTTTTAATTTGCAACCTGATGGAGGTCAGTATAGATGGACTAATAGACCAAGTCCCACACACTGCTAGAAGCCCAAATATTTTTTCAGAGCTAGATGCAGAAAAAAATTATATTCAGTTTGCAACCTGATGGAGGTCAGTATAGATGGACTAATAGAATGATGCTATGCCCAAAAGATTTTACTTCACTAGGTGCAGTAAAAAAATTGGTATTCTATACACAGGTGGTATATCTTGCAACACAGATAGGCTACTCCACTGACTAACACACTCTGCAATAGGCCAAAAAGGATTAGCTTTGCTAGATTCAGCCAAATGCTGTGAAAAAAACTTGCACAGCACTGGCACAGACCTGCCTGGCAAAAACTGATAGGAACTGATGTAACCTAGTCCTGAAAAGGACTCCAATTACAATTAGTCTTTACTCCCACAATCTATCTATTTAAGAGCACAGACCTGCCTGATAAAAGTCGTAGGAAATGCTGTAACCTAGTCCTTAAAAGGACTGCAATCACAACTATTCCCTACTCCCAAGCTATCTGTATATTTGTGCGAAAATTGGCTTGAAATTAACAAGGTATAGCGCACACAGCAACAGCGGTGCCGTCTAACACGCAGCTGCAGCAGTGAGAAAATGGTGGCGACGGGGAAAATGGCTTGGTCTTATAGGGCAAGGACATGTGACATACACTGCCAATCACACATGCCCTTGCTTGTGTGAAAAAAAGCACTTCGCTCCGTGTGTGCGCTGCTGATAGGCTGACAGATTGCACCTCCCCACTGCAAATGCGGGAAAGAGAAAAAAAAATGGAGATCTTCATTGTTCCTGCAGAGATCCATCCCCTGCCCCTCCCCCCGCCCCGCTGTACACTCAAACTGCGTATTAACATTAATTTTCATCATTACTGAGAAAAAATCCAGTTATGATTTTGGTGCACGAACAGTTATCGAACATAACCTCGAACAGCCGAATTTTTCTCAAATTGTTCGTGTTCGCCGACCGGCTCGAACACCGCCCAAAACAGCTCGAATTTGAGATTGGCGAACAGTTCGAGTAGAACAACGCTCATCTCTATTCAGCAGCCACCGGGGAAAAGGTGGACGCTGCAGGCACTGGGGTGGCCCCACCCTGGTAACATTGGATATCAGTTGTTTCCAGGGGCTGCAGTCCTTTTATAGCCATGTCCTTAAGGGTGTCAAATGTGGCATCTGGATGATTCAGGGACCACCAACGCACAGTGCTGCTCTCCTCTTGAGACCTCAGTCCCCGGATAAACTGATCCTTCAGCATTCTATTTTCATCATTGATGCTGGTTGCACTGACCTGTTTCAGAGCTCGCAGGGCCCCTTGTAAACGCCAGGCATAGTCCCGAACACTGTCCTCTGGTTGCTGAGAGCAGTTGAAGAACCTCATCCGGAGGTCTGTCTCAGTACGATCCTCAAAGACAGTCTGTAACTTTTTAAAGATTGCGGACACTAATTCCTGGTCTGTGGCCAACCAGGTTTCTACTTCTCGCTCTGCAGCACCAGTCAATTGTCCCAATACAACAGCGGTTCTTTGCTTGCCTGTCATAGAGTACATGTCCAGTATACCGCATATTTTCCTTTTGAATCCAGACAGGGTATCTGGTTTGCCGCTGTACTGGGGGAGCCACTTCGCTCCAGGGATGTAGGGTAGGGCCATGGGTATGACAGGGGTTACAAGACCTGCTGGTGGAGCGGCTGCTCCGGCCTGCTCGGCGCCGGAAGCGGGTTGATCATCAGGGCCGTTACCCAGTACTCCGGCGTTGTGCTGTTCTTCGGACATTCTGGCACCCCCCTAGCGAACCGTGGCCTACCTTCTTTCCTCTTCTTCCGGTAGGCCGCAGCTCCGCAGGTGACGGTCTTCCTTCAGGACTTTACGTCGCTTGCGTCCTTTGTCAGAGCGTTCACCGGGGCTCCGTTCAGGACTTGGTGCTTCCTGGTTTGACGTCGAGGCGTGGGGCGTGTCCGGGGCTTCGTGCGCTTCAGCAGGTACGCCTCTCAGTTTCCCGCGATTACGCCCTTCTTCCTGCTCGGCAACACAACAATGGCGGCGATCTTCGCCACAGTTAAATACACAGTTCTGATTAAAGGCGCACAGTACCCGGTGGCAATGGGCACAACACTCCGTCGTTGCAGCGGGCACGGAATCCTGTTCGTGACGCCAGGAAGTGATGACGCGCCCAGGGGATGGGGACGACTCGGCGCCCGGGTTGTTGTTGTTGCCTAATCTTGGGGGATGTCACGACGGTCGGCTCCCAGGCCCGTACCCTGGGGTCACTCTTAAAAGAAGGAGGAGCTTATATGGGATAGGGGAATGTTCCTGACGCCACCTGTCGTGTCTGGTGAGGATCACCAGCGCTGCGACAGTCCTCTGAGGCCGGTGTTCAGGCAGGTAAGTTGGTGCGGCTCCCCACAGGTGGAGCGGGGCCTCAGGGCAGCGTAAGTGTAGGGATGCAGGACAGAGGGGAACCAGCCGGGTCAGAGGAAGAATAGGCTCATACACAACAGTTCACTTCAGTACCTTTACTGGTGGTGTTTCTGGCACGGTCCACGGTACTTCAGGGTGAAGGGTGCATATCAGGACTCTACCCAGTGAGCGGGTGTGGGGCCTCCTGTTCCTTGCCTTTCCTTGATAAGTTTCTGACCTGCCTGGAGCTAGGCCTAACTTCGTCTCTGTCTTGCACCTGCTGACCTGGTGGTAGGGCCTTCTGTTGGAGATCACACTCCTTGGTCTCTTGGGCCTCCGTGACTCCTGACCCTGGTACGTAATCAGCTTTTGGTGTTCCTGGGACATATAGTTCGCCAGGGGTTCTGGTTGTTTCTGCTGGATGTAAGGAATCCCTGCAGACGCGGACCCGGTGTCCGGTAAATGGTTTTGGAGTGAGCTGGTTAAGCTCCTCTGCCCCCTATGTTGTTTGCTTACTCCACTCGCCTTCGGCCATGCTCAGGGCCCTCACTAGGCTTCACACATGCAGTAGGCCTCACTACTCTTCAACGCTCTTTTGGCGTCGGCACGCCCTAGGCTCACTAACTCAAGCTCTCTGAGTCTGGACTGAACTGACTGAGCTCCACTGCAGTCTAGATTCTGCAGGAGCTCCTCTCAACAGACTGACTTTCTGACAGACTAACCTTCTCACAGACTGTAGACTCCAGACTGTAGGCTCCAGACTGAGCTGCCTAGCTCCACCTTCCCTTTATATATCCCTAACGGGCTCCCTCTGCTGGTCTGAGGTGGAAGGAGGAGGTGTGTGAATGATATGAGGGCCTCTCGTGGAGAAGTCCATCCATGCACCCCTCTGGGATCTGTGGCACCAATGCGCAGCAGGGCGCCACAAGAGCAGGGCCACAGTAACGAGTACGACATGTTCCCATTAGAAAGGAGAGAATATGCTATACAGTTATAGGGTATGCAGTGAGTCCAACGGCTGACCAATTTTAGGAAAAACCCCACTAAGAATTTAAAGACACACAGAGCAGGGCCACAGTAACAAGTACGACATGTTCCCATTAGAAAGGAGAGAGTCTGCTATACATTTATAGGATATGCAGTGAGTCCAATGGCTGACCAATTTTAGGAAAAACCAGACTAAGTATTTAAAGACACATAGAGCAGGGCCACAGTAACAAGGTACGACATGTTCCCATTAGAAAGGAGAGGGTCTGCTATACAGTTATAGGGTATGCAGTGAATCCAACGCCTGACCAATTTTAGGAAAAACCCCACTAAGAATTTAAAGACACAGAGAGCAGGGCCACAGTAACGACAAATTCCCATTAGAAAGGAGAGAGTCTCCCATAGTGTTGGCCTATGCAGTGAATGCAAGGGCTGCCAAAAATTTGGAGGCACTTCAATGCCCCTTGGAAGAGACGTGGAGGAGGACCTCATAAAAAAATGTTCCCATTAGAAAGGAGCGGGCCTCCTCCACTTGTAATGCCCATGCATTAAGTGTATGGGCTGACAAACATTTACCCCTGGGGGGTATACATGAACATACTGTATAAAAAAAATTTTTTACGGGCATCATAAACACCCTTTAAAAAAATTATGTGGGTGCTGCATCACAGACCACGGTCACCCTGGTGATATGGTGGTGGAGGATGAGGAGAAGGAGGAGGACAAGAGCAAATAGCCAAAATCAGGAAGCGTATACCCATGTGTGGGTGTGAAAAGGTGCATGGGAATACACCTCCCAAGAAAAGACTCTGGATTTGAGTTTATGTTACGCTGCTATCATTCGGTGGTGTTGAGAAGTCTGGCCCATTCAAGCCCTTGTTCATTTTTAGAAGAGGCAGCCTGTCAGCATTTTCAGATGACAGGGGGATGCGCTTATCTGTTATAATTCCACCAGCGGCACTAAAAACCCGCTCTGATAAAACGCTGGCGGCAGGGCAGGCCAGGACCTCCAAGGCATAGAGAGCCAGCTCATTCCACATATCCAGCTTGGATACCCAATAATTATAAGGCACAGCGGAATCACGGATGACGTTGGTACGGCCAGCAAGGTACTCCCTCAGCATCTTCCCAAACTTTGCACTCCTTGTGAGAGTACCCCGCGCCTCAGGGCCTGTGCGATAGGACGGTCTGAGAATACTCTGCCAGAACTTTGACAGTGTTCCCTTGTCTCTGCTGGATTGAATTTGTGTCTCTCTCGCCTGTACTCCTTGGTTGTCCAACGAAGTGTGCCCTGTGCTGCCAGCGTTTTCAGATGGGAATTTTTTTAATAGTTCCGCAACAAGAGCCTTCTGGTACAGCCCCATTTTTGTAGACCTGTCCGCCTCAGGAATAAGAGATATAAAGTTCTCCTTGTAGCGTGGGTCTAGAAGTGTCACCCAAAATTTTGAGAACGCTAGGGTCAATGGAAAGGCAGCGTAACATAAATTCAGCCATGCGTGCCAGACTACTAACAGGCAAGACTTCCGTGTCCTCACCAAGAGGATGACTGACCATGCTCTCCTCCTCCTCTCTGTCCTCTGGCCATCCACGCTGAACAGACGGTATGACAGCTGTGCCGGTAGTACCGTCTATAGTGCATGAAACTAGCTCCTGTCCTTCCTCCTCCTCTTCCTCATTGTCACCCAATCCACGTTGGGATGAGATGAGGCTTGGCTGTGTGTATTCACCCTGTATGGTTCCTTGCTCCATCTCATCGTGCTCTGCATGCAATGCATCCTCTTTGATTATGAGCAGAGAGCATTTCAGAAGACAGAGAAGCGGGATGGTGACGCTAATTATGGTGTCATCGCCGCTCACCATCTTGGTGGAGTCCTCAAAGTTTTGGAGGATGGCACATACTGTATGTCTGACATCTGTTACGGATCCGGGTGGTGGAACCTCTGTGCTGCGGTGCAAGGAAGGACCCAGAGGGGCGTAACTAGGTATCAACTCGGACCGACCAAGGTCGTACGGCGGCTCAATCGACTCCGTGACCAGGGAGGGAAAGAGCAGAGGGACCTGGGGCTACTTTGGGGACCGACCTTTTATGAGAGCAGGTGACTCCCACGGGTCAGAAGGCTGGGACTGACCGGTACAGCAGATGAGCACGGCAAGCAGGCAGACGGGTGGTCCGGACAGACGGACTGGCAGACACGGCAGGAACAAGCAGGAGCCTCCAGGTAGGCTGACAGTTAGGCACGGCAGGTAACAGGTGGGAGCCTCTAGGTAGGCTGTCAGGCAGGCAAGGCAAGTAACGAGCAGGAGCCTCTAGGTAGGCTGTCAGGTGATCATGGCAAGTGACAGGCAGGGGCTTCCAGGTAAGCAGGCGGACAGAGCCCATAGACAGAGTGGTGGACTGGACTGTAGACAGACTGTTGGGCTGGAGAGTAGACAAGCAGAAGGACTGGACTTGTAGTCAGGCTGGCGGGCTGGACTTGAAGTCAGGCTGGCAGGCTGGACTAGTAGTCAGGCTAGCAACGGGACCTGCGGGCGGAAGCAGAGTATCAAACACAAAGCTACAACCTTGCACGGGCACCTCCATATTGGACGAGGTGCCTTTTATAGGGGAAGTCCTCCGGCCATTGGCCGGGGACTTTTTAGGACGACGCGCGCGGCCCCTTTAGGTGGGTGGGAGCGTGCGCGCGCGTGCCCTAAGCACAGGGCCAGGGAAGCTGCGTGCACTAGCAGCAGCTGCAGGGAGGCCAGAAGATGACGGAACAGGACCACGGCGGTAAGGGGGACGGCGTCTCTGCCGGGCAGGAAGCAGAGACGCCAATGCTACAACATCCATGTCCACTCCTGAGGTCTTATGTGTGGAGTCTAAACTGAATACCAATGGCCTTGTTGATGCTGGTACTCAACAACTGCCCTCTTCTGCTCACAAATCCTTCCCAACATCTGCAGTGTAGAGTTCCATTGCGTGGGGACATCACACACCAGTCTGAGAGCTGGAAGCTGCAAACGCTGCTGAAACATTGCAAGGGCGGCGGAAGCTGTAGCTGACTTTCAAAAATGGGCACACAGGCAGCGTACTTTAACAAGCAGATCCGGCAGCTTCGGGTAGGATTTGAGAAACCGCACATGGGCCAGGCATGGTACGTGTGTGAGCTCAGCTCGCCTCAGAGCCGTCACCAGGTTCCGGCCATTGTCACACACGATCATGCCTGGCTGTAGGTTCAGCGGTGTGAGCCACAGATCTTCCTGCTCTTTCAGAGCTGTCCACAACTCTTCAGCATTGTGCAGTTTATCACCTAAGTATATTAGCTTCAGTGCAGCCTTTTGCCGTTTGGCCGAGGCAGTGCTGCACTGCTTCCAGCTTGTGACTGATGTTTTCATTTCGGAGATGGAGGCTGAAGAGGAGGAGGACGCTGAGGAGGATGAGGTGCAGGACCTGTAGACCGTGGGGGCAACCCTGATTGACCTGGGGCCTGCAATCCTTGGAGTCGGGAGGACGTATTCCGTTCCAAGGTCCGACTGGGTCCCGGCTTCCACTATGTTAACCCAGTGTGCCGTCAGCGAGATGTACCGTCCCTGCCCACAAGCACTTGTCCACGTGTCCGTGGTTAGGTGGAATTTACCGGTAACTGCTTTGTTGAGGGCACAGCTAATGTTTTGGGACATGTGCTTGTGTAATACTTGGCCTGTAGGTAAGTAGTTTGAACAGCAAACTGCTGTGAATTGCTTCACTGACACACTAAAGTAAATTTTTAATGGAGGCCTGAAATGGCAGTATTTTCTGACAATGTATATGTGATCCATGTGACAGAGAAAACAGAGTTTTAACTACCTGCCTGTAGGTACATAGTTTGAACAGCAAACTGCTGTGAATTGCTTCACTGACACACTAAAGGAAATTTTTAATGGAGGCCAGAAATGGCAGTATTTTCTGACAACGTATATGTGATCCGTGTGACGGAGAAAACAGATTTTTAAATACCTAGCCTGTAGGTAAGTAGTTTGAACAGCAAACTGCTGTGAATTGCTTCACTGACACACTAAAGGAAATTTTCAGTGGAGGCCAGAAATGGCAGTATTTTCTGACAATGTATATGTGATCCGTGTGACGGAGAAAACAGAGTTTTAAATACCTGGCCTATAGGTAAGTAGTTTGAACAGCAAACTGCTGTGAATTGCTTCACTGACACACTAAAGGAAATTTTTAATGGAGGCCAGAAATGGCAGTATTTTCTGGCAACGTATATGTGATCCGCGTGACAGATAAAACAGAGTTTTAAATGCCTGGCCTGTAGGTATGTAGTTTGAACAGCAAACTGCTGGGAATTGCTTCACTGACACACTAAAGGAAAATTTTAGTGGAGGCCAGAAATGGCAGTATTTTCTGACAATGTATATGTGATCCGTATGACGGAGAAAATAGAATTTTAAGTACCTGGCCTGTAGTTAAGTAGTTTGAACAGCAAACTGCTGTGAATTGCTTCACTGACACAATAAAGGAAATTTTCAGTGGAGGCCAGAAATGGCAGTATTTTCTGACAACGTATATGTGATCCGTGTGACGGAGAAAACAGAGTTTTAAATACTTGGCCTGTAGGTAAGTAGTTTGAACAGCAAACTGCTGTGAATTGCTTCACTGACACACTAAAGGAAATTTTTAATGGAGGCCAGAAATGGCAGTATTTTCTGACAACGTATATGTGATCCGTTTGACGGACAAAACAAAGTTTTAAATAGCTGGATTTCTAGCGCTCTAATATGGAAAGGCCTTGGCTGCATTCTGCAGTGCCAACAAGCAAATGGCACAGAAAAACTGTGTTCTCTGGATTGCTTTTTAAGCAAATAATGAGGATTAATGTTATGGGGACGGTTGCAGACTACTTTATTATAATGAAACGCAACCGAACCCAGGGTCCGCGATGCAGCCTGATGGACTGCTGCCGAACTCCTTCTGGGTGTGAAGGAAAAACTAACAGAATATCAATCCCCTCCATGCTACAGCACACTGGAACGGGTATAGGAATTCGCACTATCTCCGTTAGCAACATGGGAGATATGCGGTAAAAAACCATCTGTAGTCCTGTTACAGCACAGGGACCACACTGGCAGCGCTAGGATGTGTGTGTGACTACGCTGACGGATACACGTGCCTCCAGCCGGCGTGCTACCGGACTGAAGGGTACTACTCCACGTGGCTGACAGGCGATAACCATGGATAGGACATCTGCAGGTTGCTCGGGGTGTTAGGCGACCACTTTGGCAGAGCCAGATTGCTAGACGAAGCTACGTGCCTATTTCCACTACACCTGCCTCATGATCAGAGCGCGCCGCCATGTTTGTGGGCGGGACTTTTAAAGACTAATCCCTGCCCACCGTCGCACCATTGGTGACGCCACCCGCGACCAATCAGGCGGTGCCAGGTCACTGGATCAGCTGACTCCCAAACCACCAATCACGGTCCGCCATGTCACGGGCATGCTCAGTACAGAGAAGCCTGGACTTAGACTTTAACAGCCCTGTCTCCCTCCGCAACCTATGCTTCATGTTGCTAGGCACAAATGCCTGAGCGACAACCTGTACTTCTCGTGGACCAGCTAGGCGTTGGGACTGACAACGATGCTGAGCAGCATCAGCCCTGGAATGGGAGACCACAGAAGGTTCTGGACTCATTTCAAATCCAGAAAATGCCCAGCGCCTAACAATTAAGATGCAAAGAAAAGTATTCCTGGCCCCTGAGACCTGGGCCTTTGTATAGAAATATTTAACAGCAGCAGAATTGGAATGGAGCCTCTTGTGCTATATGCACTGCAGTCTACTATATACACTGCCTGCCTGCCTAATATCTCTGCAGATGGATTAGTTCTCAGAAGGACTACTTGTTAAGATGGATATGTGTAATGTATGTTTTTTCTCACTACACTATCTAATACACAAGCAAATTTCTCCCTGACGCAGCAGCACTTCTCCCTACACTGTCTGATTCCGGAGTGACTGTGACGAGTATGGCGGCACCAGGTCTGATATAGACCTGATGACGCTGTGCGGCCAGCCAATCACTGTAATGCCCACAATCAACATGGCTACGGCATTTCAGTGCATGGCAGGCAATCCCTGCATGTTTATTGGCTCTCTAAAGAGCGCCAAACATGCAGGGAGGGGATCCGAGTTCCCGCCCGAGCAACCCGGAAATACTCGGCGAGCGCCGAGCATCTCGAGCAGTGAGATGCTCGTTCGAGCACCGGGTGGTAGCGAGCATGCTCACTCATCACTAGATGTAACCATGGATACCTAAGGTCCTGCAATGCCTTCACGTGAGGAAAGAGACATAGCAAATCAAAAATACTATACTACATTTCTAATTGGAGATATTTGCTAATATTATTATTATTACACCTACTGCATATTGGGATAGGATCTTGGTGATGGGAAGACCCTTTTAATGATGGCGGTTATTTTATAGGAACCAATAAATCTAGGTCCCAGCTTCCAGGAAGGAACCTTCAACTTGATATTCCTGGTAAACAACCACACAAAGTAATTCATTCTTAGGTCCGCACCTGGCGAGTGTTTCTTGTCAGCCATACGTTTGTACCTGTCTATCATGATCTTCAAATTACTCAGAACCCCCCACCACACAGAGGAAAGCAGGAAAGCAAAACGTTCCTCCTCAGGAACTCCCGAAACCCCTCCCTCACTAAAAGTACCAAACTGTGGATGGAAACCATATGCACCAAAGAACGGTGACCTGCCGGTAGATTCTTGGCGATGATTATTAATAGCAAATTCTGCCAACGGTAAGTAAGATGCCCAACCCTCATGGTTTTTGGAGACAAAATACCTGAGCTAAGTCTCTAAATTCTGATTAATGCCCTCGGTCTGGCCACTTGACTGAGGATGGAAGGCAGAGGAAAAGGAGAGCTGCACCCCTAGTCGAGTACAGAAAGCTTTCCAGAACTTAGAAACAAACTGGGTCCCCCAATCTGACACCACATCGGAGGGAACCCTATGAAACTTCTCATTCATACATACCTGAGCAAGAGTCTTGGCATTCGGAAGTGCCAGTAATGCAACGAAGTGAATCAATTTACTGAACCTATCTACAACCACCAAAACCACAGTCTTGCCTGCAGATACCAGTAGGTCAGTAATAAAATCCATGGACAAGTGTGTCCATGGCCCGCTAGGAATAGGTAGTGGAAAAAGAGGACCAGACGGACAGGTATGCAATACTTTAGAACGTGCACAAATACTACAAGCAGAGACATGTTCAACCACATCCCGATGCAACGCCGACCACCAAAAACAACGAGAAAGGAGGTCCGTAGTTGCCTTTCCACTTGATGACCAACAAGCACAGAGTTGTGATGTTCTCTAATTACTTTGCGGCGCAGATTAAATGGTACAAATAACCTCCCCAAAGGGCAGGAGGCAGGAGCGTCCCCCTGAACCTCCAACACCTCACCCTCCAGTTCAGGGTACAATGCCAAAATTATTATTATTATTATTATTATTATAGCGCCATTTATTCCATGGCACTTTACATGTGAAAAAGGGGTATACATACAAGAACAATTACAATAATATTCTGCATAATAATAATCTTACTATCCCCTTCTGCAAAATTGGGGCACAGTTCCCATGGTCAACGCCACCAGGGAAGCTCTAGGACAAAGCATCAGCCTTGACGTTTTTGACCCCTAAACGGGAAGTGACAACAAAATTGAACCTAGTAAAAAACAGGGATAATCTAGCTTGCCTAGGGTTGAGACATTTAGCTGATTGGAGATATGACACGTTCTAACAGTAATAAAAGTAATAGGATGGACAGCCCCCTCCAACCAATACCGCCATTCTTCGCCAAAAGCTCCCTATTACTCATATCATAATTTCTCTCAGCCGAAGAAAATTTCTTGGAAAAGAAAGTGCATGGATGTCATTTACCAGGGGACGAACCCTGAGACAACACAGCCCCAACCCCCACCTCCGATGCATCAACTTCCATGATAAAAGATTGAGAAACATCGGGTTGACTGAGTATAGGTGCAGTGGCAAAACAACTGTTTACGGAGGAAAAAGCCTGCAGGGCAGCATCCGACCATTTAGAAAAATCAGACGCTTTCCTTGCCATGTCAGTGAGGGATTTCACAATTACAGAATAATTTTGGATACATTTCTGGGAAAAATTAGTAAATCCCAGAAAAGTAGAGCCTTCAGGTTCTCGGGATGGTCCCAATCAAGGACAGCACGGATCTTCTCCGGATCCATGCCCACCAAATGATGGAAAATATAATTTATGAAATGCTGGAACACCGCAGGTGCATTGGTCAGACTGAAAGGCATAACCAGACTCTTGAAATGCCCCTTGGGTATTGAATGCTGTTTTCCATTCATCCCCTTCTCTGATTCTAACCAGATTGTAGGCTCCCCTTAAATCCAGCTTGGAGAACACCTTAGCTCCCACAACCTGGCTGAATAAATCTGGAATCAGAGGAAGAGGATATGGATCTCGGATGGTAATTTGATTCAATCCCTGGAAATCTAAGCAGGGACGTAGACCGCCATCTTTCTTCTTCACGAAGAAGAACCCAGTCGCCACGGGCGAAGATGAGGGTCTGATATGTCCCTTCTCCAGACTTTCTGCAATGAAAGCCTTCATGGCTTGTGTCTCAGGACAAGAAAGATTATACAGTCTGGACTTTGGTAGTTTAGCTCTGGGGGTCAGGTTAATAGGACAGTCATATGCACGATGAGGAGGCAAATCCTGACACCCTTCTCAGAAAAAACGTCCTCAAAAACAGAGAAAAACGCAGGTAAGGTCTCTGTAGAGACTGCTGAAAGGGAAATGTTTAAACAGTTCTCATAACAGTAATCTACCCATTCAATGATCTCTCTGCCAATCCACTATTGGATTATGTTTAACCAACCAGGGTAGACCCAGTACAACTGGAGTGGGAAGGCCATCCAAGACATAACAAGGAATTATCTCACAATGAACAGAACCCAGCCTCAGTCTTACATTATGTTCAATCTGAGTCAGAGCTATCTGTGCAAGTGGCGCTGAGTCGATGCCAAAAATAGGAATGGGCTTAGCTAAAGTACAGCAAGCAAGCCCATGAGTTTTCACAAACTTAGCATCAACCATGCTGACTCCAGCTTAACAGTCTACAAACACAGAAATTTTCTCAGCCATGCTCTCTAGCACCACATTTGCTGTCAGGACAAACCGAGAACTGCAGGTTGATGACAAACACACCCCTTGATTATCCAACTTCAGACTACCAAGGGTTAATCAAGTTTTATTTTGCTTAGGAATTGAGGGACAGGCCTCAATAAAATGTCCCTTTTTTCCACAAAAAAACACATGCCCTTTTTTTTTCAGATCTCAGGGGAAACGTATGATGCGGAGGCACCCCCTAACTGCATGGGTTCCTCCGCCTCCACCAGTACTGGTTCACTCCCAGACCGCTACCCCAGCAAAGGGACACCACCTCATAAAGAGGGCTCCGGAGAAGGTGATCTCACCCACCTATCCCCAAGACGTCTATCAACACATATAGCCAATGACATGGCAGCCTTCAAGGACTCTGGGGTTTCATACACTGCCAATGCATCTTTCAACCTTTCAGTAAGGCCCTGACAAAATTGGCTTCTAAGAGTCAGGTCATGGTGGCCAAGACCATACAGCAGTTTAAAAAGACAGGTTCCACTCAGAACTGGCCTCACCATGGTCGACCAAAGAAGTGGAGTGCACATGCTCAGAGTCATATCCAGAGGTTGTCTTTTCAAAATAGACATATGAGTGCTGCCAGCATTGCTGCAGAGGTTAAAGAGCAGGTGGTTCAGCCTTTCAGTGCTCAGACCATATGCTGCACACTGCATCAAATTGGTGTGCATGGCTATCTTCCCAGAAGGAAGCCTCTTCTAAAGATGATGTACAAGAAAACCTGCAAACAGTTTGCTGAAGACAAGCAGACTAAGGACATGGATTTCTGGAACAATGTCCTGCGGTCTAATGAGAGCAAGATAAACTTATTTGGTTCAGATGGTGTCAAGCGTGTGTGGCATCAACTAGGTGAGCAGTACAAAGACAACTGTGTCTTGCCTACAGTCAACCATGGTGGTGGGAGTGTTATGGTTTGGGGCTGCAGTAGTGCTGCCGGCTGTAGGGAGCTACAGTTCATTGAGGGAACCAAGAATGCCAACATGTACTGTGACATACTGAATGATCTCCTACCTTTGTAAACTAGGCTGCAGAACAGTATTCCAACATGATGACGACCCCAAACACACCTCCAAGATGACCACTGCCTTGCTAAAGAAACTGAGGGTAAAGGAGCTGGACTGGCCAAGCATATCTCCAGACCTAAACTCTATTGAGCATCTGTGGAGCATCCTCAAATTGAAGGGGGAGGAGCGCAAGGTCTCCAACATCCACAAGCTCCGTGATGTCATTGTGGAGAAGTGGAAGAGGATTTCAGTGGCAACCTGTGAAGCTGTAGTGAACTCCATGCCAAATTTACACTGTTATACAAGCTGTACACTGACTACTTTACATTGTATCAAAGTATTATATCTTCAGTGTTCAGTATTATATCTTTCATTCCCATGAAAAGATATGTGAAATGTGAGGGGTGTATTCACTTTTGTGATATACTGTAGCATGATTATTTCCACTGTACTTTACTGACATTGTCATCATGGTCCCCATTGGGGCTCACATATTAGTATGGAGCTTTGAAGGAAACCAATGAAAAGACAGGAAGAACATAGAAACTCATTGCATATGTTGTCTCTGGTGTGATTTGAACCTAGGACCCCATTACTGCAAAGCAACAGTGCTAAACACTCAGTCACCATGCTGCCTTGTTTATGTGCATTGTATTGTAATTTGTTACAGATTTTTTTTGGTGCAGTATCCAAGCCACACATTGTCAACAAATATACAATGTGATAGATTTTTAAGGTTTCAAGGAGTCATTTCTAAGGGAAGATGACAAGGTTACTGTTGAAATAAAGAATACCACCAGCCTCCTCTATAGAAATAAAGAGTACAGATGATGGATTAGTAGCAGTGATTGATGGCTGATCATCTCACACAGGGGCGGACACAGACTGCTTTGGGCCCCTGTGCAAGAAATGTGTCTGGGCCCCCCACCTTTTATGGCGACAAAGCTACAGAAGTATATATAGCCACACACATATATACCTCTTACATAGCCTCCTTTATTATGTATATTGCAGTCCCTTATTACATAGTGCCCTCTCTTGTTATGTACAGCACCATCCCTTACATATTGGATTATTTATAGCCCCCTGTCTTTATTACATACTGTCTTCTCTTGTAAGATATATAATACAATGACGGCTGATGGAGTATGGGAAAGCTTCTTTTCTTATGGAGGAGCTGACGGACTGGTCTTCTGGTCACCGGCTACTCCATCAGCAGTCATTTTATATCTAACAAGAGATGACTATGTAATAAAAGAGGGAGCTGTGACAGACAAAAATAACAAGAATATGTTATGTAAGATACAGCACTGTGCATAACAGCAGAGGAAGCTATATATAACTAGAGAGGATGGTATGTATTAAGGGACGATGTTATACATAATAAACAATGAAACTATATAGCTAAGGATGGCACTATACATAATAAATGAGTACTGTATATACTAAGGGACTGTGCTATACATAATAAGGCTACATTCCTTTATCTGTGTGCAGTGTCGGTGTGCTGCCTGCTTTTACAGACGCATTGAGTATGTCCTATTCTAATCCTCAAAATCGGATCAGAACAGGACATTCTCTGACCCTCTTAGATCTCATTCTCAGATCCGTGATTTTCATGGATGTGTGAATGAATCTACAAAACTCTACGAGTCCGTGGACCATCAAATAAAAAATCTGTCAGCACACGGACATTTCACACAAATGTGAGAATGCAGCCAAAGGGATTTTACAGACAATATTATCACTCAAAGTCATACAGTACAGATACAGAATAATATTTACATCCAGGCACTTAACACTGACGTGTCATCTGATCAGAGTCAGTTTCTGCTGCTTCTTCTCCATCTGGTCAGACCTTCATGTCGACATCTCCCAGCCACGACTAGTCTTGTAACGATGATCTCCAGCCTAGAAAATAACAAGGTCACATATATTGTATACATACATGTGTCTCCCCCACACTGCGCCCCTGACTACAGATATGTACCCCCCCTTCATTAATATACTATTCGCCACTTAGTAATCAAAATATAAAGTGATAAGCAGCACTGTGTCCCCCATTAACTATAATCTCCACCGGCCAATAATATAAATTATTGAGTCTCTGTGACTCTCCCCAATTAACCGTAAGGCTATGTGCCCACGGAAAATATACAAGGTTTTACAGAACAAGCAAAGAGAAACCCCCATCATTGCTCTCTCCCAGCACCCCCATAATTACTCTCTCCCAGCACCCCCATCATTACTCTCTCCCAGCACCTCCATCATTGCTCTCTCCCAGCACCCCCATTGTTAATCTGTCCCAGCACCTCCATCATTGCTGTCTCCCAGCAACCCATCATTGCTCTCTCCAAGCACCCCATCATTGCTCTCTCCTAGCACCCCCATCAATGCTCTCTCCCAGTACCCCCATAATTGCTCTCTCCCAGCAACCCATCATTGGTCTCTCCCAGCACCCCCATCATTGCTCTCTCCTAGCACCCCCATCATTGCTCTCTCCCAGCACTCCCATCATTGCTCTCTCCCAGCACCATCATTGCTCTCTCCCAGCAACCTGTCATTGCTCTCCCCAGCCCCATCAGCCCCATCATTGCTCTCCCCAGCCCCACTATTGCTCTCCCCATCCCCACCATCCCCATCATTGCTCTCCCCATCATTGCTCTCCTAGCAACCCCATCATTGCTCTCCCCATTGCCACCATCCCCATCATTGCTCTCCCCATCCTCATCATTGGTCTCCCCATCACCACCATCCCCATCATTGCTCTCCCCATCCCCATCATGGCTCTCCCCATCACCACCATCCCCATCATTGCTCTCCGCATCCTCATCATTGCTCTCCCCATCGCCACCATCCCCATCATTGCTCTCCCCATCCCCACCATCCCCATCATTGCTCTCCCCATCCTCATCATTGCTCTCCCCATCCTCATCATTGCTCTCCCCAGCCCCATCATTGCTCTCCCCAGCCCCATCATTGCTTTCCCCAGCCCCATCAGCCCCATCATTGCTCTCCCCAGCCCCACTATTGCTCTCCCCATCCCCATCATTGCTCTCCTAGCACCCCCATCATTGCTCTTCCCATTGCCACGATCCCCATCATTGCTCTCCCCATCCCCATCGTGGCTCTCCCCATCACCACCACCCCCATCATTGCTCTCCCCATCACCACCATCCCCATCATTGCTCTCCCCATCCCCATCATTGCTCTCCCCATAGCCACCATCCCCATCATTGCTCCCCCCATCCCCATCATTGCTCTCCCCTTCACCATCATCCCCATCATTGCTCTTCCCATCACCACCATCACCATCATTGCTCTCCCCATCCCCATAATTGCTCTCCCCATCCCCACCAGCCTCATCATTGCTCTCCCGATCGCCACCATCCTCATCATTGCTCTCCCCATCGCAACCATCCCAATCATTGCTCTCCCCATCGCCACTATCCCCATCATTTCTCTCCCCCACCTCCCCTCATTCTCCTGTTCCTCTCCCCAGCATTTCAATAAAAAAAAAACAGAAAAAGCAATTTACCTCTCTGCTCATTCCCCTGCAGCATCCTTGTTGCCGGCAACTTTCTCTCTGACCCAGGTGCACGCTGCATGATGATGTCATCAAGCTGCGCATGTCTGTGTCAGGGAGGAAGAGCTGGACAAGAAGCAGAGGACGGATTCCTCAGCTCCGTTGCCATTCTCCTCCTGTCAGCAGCGGAGCTGGAGGTATTGCTCCCTGCTCGCCGCTCATGAGGGCAATCTGGCCATGGGCCTCCCGGAGCTTCGGGCTCAAAGAAGCAGGCCAGATTGCCCTCAATATTAGCTGCCCGGCAAGGGCCCACCTGACTCTCCGGGCCCCCATGCAGCTCCACTGGCGGTATATCCGCCCCTGATCTCACAGACCTTCACGAATATCATTTTCTAATACGTCTTAATGACATTTTTTATACAGTGGGTGAAATAAGTATTGAACACAACACCAATTTTCTATGTAAATATTTTTCTAAAGGTGCTATTGACATGCAATTCTCGCCAGATGTCAGTAACAACTCATGCATTCTACACAGGAAAAGAAATCAAACCATGGATGTCCACATATTAAGTTATGTGTAATAATGAAAAATTCCACAGGAAAAAGTATTGAACACATGAAGAAAGAGAGATGCAAAAAGCCATGGAAACTAATGACACCAGCTGAAATGTATCAGTAATTAGAAAACAATCCTGTCACTTAGTGAAAAATAATATCAGCTGGTTCTTACCAAGCTGATTCTTTCTGGTATTACCAAGTTGCCACACAAGAAACAACTTATGATGGGTAAAACCAGTGAGCTGTCTCAAAACCTTTGTAACCTTATTGTTGCAAAACATACTGATAGTATTCATTACAGAAGAATTTCTAAACTGGTGAAGGATCCAGTGAGCACTGTTGGGGCCATAATCCAGAAGTAGAAAGAACATAATTTCACCATAAACCGACCACGACCAAGTGCTCCCCACAAGATTTCAGACAGAAGAGTGCAAAGAATTAGAACAGTTGTTCAAGAGCCAAGTACCACCTGTGGAGAGCTACAGAAAGATCTGGAATCAGCAGGTAAAGTTGTTTCAAATAAAACCACAAGCAATGCACTCAACCTCCATGGTCTGTATGCACGCTCACCACAAAAGACTCCATTGCTGAACAAAAAGCATGTTCAAGCACGGTTAAAGTTTGCTCATCAACATATAGACAAGCCTGTGAAATTCTGGGAGAATATAGTTTGGTGAGATGAGACCAAAATTGGACTCTTTGGATGCCATAATACACACCATGTTTGGAGGCCAAAAGGCATTGCATATCACCCCAAAAACATCATACCAACAGCGAAGTTTGGAGTTGGGAACATTGTATTGGGGGGTTATTTTTCAGCACACGGCTCTGGCAAACTTCATGTTATTGAATGAAGGGTGAATACACAAATGACCTAGACATTCTTGATAAAAATCTGCTGCCATCTAAAAGGATGATGAAGATGAAAAGAGGGTGGATGTTTTCAACAAGACAATGATCCCAAACACACAGCCAAGGATACTCTTAATTGGTTTTAGAGAAAGAAAATAAAGCTGCTAGAGTGGCCCTGCCAATCATCTGCCCTGAATCCAATAGAACATTTATGCAAGGAACTAAAGCTCAGAGTCCATAGAAGGAGCCCACAGAATCTTCAGGATTTGAAGAGTGTTTGTGTGGAAGAATGGGCAGCAATAACTGCCATGTTGCTTTTTTTAAACAGCATATTTTAAAAGTTCTGTTATTTTTCAATAAATGTGAAAATTTGCAAGAAGCTGGATCAACTCAGTTTTTTGGGGCCGAAATCACACCTGAGCAATGCATGCGACTAGTTTCTCCATACAGGAGTCATAGTGAAACTGTCCCTGTGTCATTTTTTATTATTACACATAGCTAAATTTATGGACATCTATGGTTTGATTTTTTTGCCCGTGTGGATTGGATGGATTTGTTACCAATATCTGGTGAGAATTTCAAGTCAATAGCACCTTTAGAAATATATTTACATAGAAAATTGGTGTTGTGTTTAATATTTATTTCACCCGCTATATATATTTCGCCCTCTTAATAAAAAAGAACAAGGCTTTCCAATTACTTGTTTTTTGTTATAAACTAGAATCCATCCAATTTCTCCTATTATCACAGATCATATATTTTTCCTTCAAATTGAAAGCCTTTTCTCATTTCTATGACGTAAGGTGTAGATAATTGAGAACTCCCAGGATCACATACTGTACATGGTGCAATATTAAGCAAGGCAACACTGTTACATTACTAATGGGGAAAAAGAAAATAAATGGTTTTCTTTGACTTTACTTTCCACTTCAACTTTTATGACATTTTTATTGTTTTATTGTGTAAACATACCATCATAGAAGTTATACAGCTGTGCAGCATCACTAATGAATAAAATGCTTGGATAGTATAGCTACAACCAGTGCTAAAATCCAGCCAAGGCTAGCAAAAGACTTACAAGAAATATGGCAAGGTCCATGGATATAGCCCTTAATACTCAGTTTATATGCAGCTGTTATGTTTTCATCTCCTGTGTCCTCCGGGGGTTATATGCATGCGTTTTTATTGCATCTATTAATACCAATAAAGTAAATTATCATTGTAAAAAATGTGAACTCCTTCATCATCTCTTAAAATGTCTCAGTGGAAGTAATGAACTAACTTATTCTCAGACCCATAGCCATCATGCTAGTCAATCTCCTCTTTGTGCTAGTAGACATCTTAAATCATTTACTTACTATCTCGCTGTAGGTGATGAGTTTACATTATGTAGAAGGGACAAAAGGCATGGGAGAAATAGCTAAGAGTTACTAAAGCATATCCTGGCCTAAGGCTCCCCATGCCAAAGGGCAGACTTCACAAGGAGAGACAATATCTCATCCACCCAACTAATACACAGCTCAGCAGTGATGATGGCCTAGTCTAGTGCTATGAAACAGCTGTCTGAAAATATCTTGTATATGCAAAATATATAAAGAAAGAAAATGTCATCATAAATAAGGACCTAAATACCTTTACTAAACAATCACTCTCATTTTGTCTAGGAGGGTCAGGGTCGGACTGGCCTGGTTGGGTATCTGGGAATTCCCTGTTGGACCCTTGTTGCAGAGGAGAGGGGGAAGAAGGGGAATTTTAAAAAAAATCCTGCGGTTTTTAGGGGCACAAGCCATTTAAAAGCGCAGTCAGATTATGTGCAGGGGCACAAGCACGCAGCGTTCATTACCTCAACCGCCGCGTTGCACGTCCCGATGAGCACTGATGATTGTGCATCTGACATCGCCGGCATATGACGTCGCAAGCATATGACGTCCCTGTCAGGTGCAGGCTGTGACAGGCTCACTCACGTCAGCTGCCGGCCTTTGCTAAGTCGGCGGCCATTTTAATATGAGCGCGTCAGATCTATAGAGGAGGTTTCCACGCGGCGCCGGGAGCACAGGAAGGTAAGAGGAATCTTTTTATTTTTTTTTCCTTCTGTGGATGTGGCATGATGCGGGGCCAGGACAAGGGACCAGCATGCATATATGAGGGTGGACAGGACAAGGGAGCAGGATGGATATATGGCGGCACCAGGACAATGGACATGGGGACCAGAATGGCTATATGAAGGGGGGCAGGACAAGGAACCAGGATGGATATATGAGGGGGGGCAGGACAAGAGACCAGGATGGATATATGGGGGGGCAGGACAAGGGACATATGGGGACCAGGATAGCTATATGGGGGGCAGGACAAGGGATATGGGGGCCAGGGTGGATATATGGGGGGCAGGACAAGGGATATGGGGGCCAGGACAATGAACATATGGGGACCAAGATGGCTATATGGGGGGCAGGACAAGGGATATGGGGGCCAGGGTTGATATATGGGGGATCAGGACAAGGGATATGGGGGCCAGGTCAAGGGACATATGGGGGCCAGGATGGACCTATGGGGACCAGGCTGGACATTTGGGGGCCAGGCTGGACATATGGGGGCCAGGCTGGACCTATGGGGGCCAGGCTGGACAAGGGACATATGGGGACCAGGCTGGACATATGGGGGCCAGGCTGGACATATGGAGGCCAGGCTGGAAAAGGAACATATGGGGACCAGGCTGGACAAGAGACATATGGGGGCAAGGCTGGACATGGGACATATAGGGGCCAGGCTGGACAAGGGACATATGGGGCCCAGGATAGATATGGGACATGTGGGGGCCAGGCTGGACAAGGGACATATCTGGGCCAGGCAGGAATTGGGACATGTGGGGGCCAGACTGGACATGGGACATCTGGGGGCCATGCTGGACAAGGGACATATGGGGGCCGGGCCAGACATATGGGGGTCAAGCTGGACAAGGGACATATAGGGGCCAGGCTGGACATATGGGGGCCAGGCTGGACAAGGGACATATAGGGGACAGGGCAAGGGACATATAGGGGCCAGGATGCATATATGAGGGCCAGGCTGCACAAGAGACATACAAAGCCTGACTGGGGCACATTATTAACTAAAGGGGCCAGGATGAGTGATTTAATTACTGAAAAAGGGGGGATTGTGCTCTAGAAGAGATCAACTATTGATAACTGTGTGTTATTTTCTGCAGAGACAAGTCCTGACTGGAAGAAGTGATGGCGTTCTGTGCCAGGTGAAGATGAAAAGCGAAGATGAATGGCTTCACCTAGAGACGTCACTGGTGAGTCAATGTGTTATTTGTACACACACACTATACATTATATACAGAGCTCCTCTGTATAACGTCACTAGTGATCACTGTATTACCTGTACACTATACACTATATACAGAGCTCCTGTGTATAATGTCATTAGTCATTTCTGTACTACCGGCACACTATACACTATATATAACGCTCCTGTGTAAATGTCACTGGTGATCACTGTATTACCTGTACACTATACACTATAAACAGAGCTCCTTTGTATAATGTCACCGGTGATCACTGTATTACCTGTACAATGACATTATATACAGAGCTCATGTGTATAATGTCACTGGTAATCGCTATATTACCTGTACACTGACTCTATATACAGAACTCATGTGTATAATGTCACTAGTGATTCCTGTACTACCTGCACACTATACACTATATACAGAGCTCCTGTGTAAAATGTCACTGGTGATCACTATATTACCTGCACACTATACACTATATACGGAACTCATGTGTATAATGTCACTTTTGATCACTGTATTACCTGCACACTGACACTATATACAGTGCTCGTGTATAATGTCACTAGTGGTAATAACAGTGTTGTTACTATTGTGGTTTGTATTCATGATCAGTTTTTTAGTAGTCGGTCACTTTGTGGTGGTAATATGTGTCTGATCATGGTGTGGCGGTATTTGTCCATTGTTTGTGGTATTATTTGGTCAGTATGTGGTGATAATATGTTGCCTGGTCATGGTGTGGCAGTGTTTGTCCACTGCATGTGGTATTATTTGCTCACTATGTGGTGGTAATATGTGGTCTGATCATGGTGTGGAGGTATTGTCCCTTGTATGTGGTATTACTCGGTCGCTATATGCTGGAAATATGTGGTCTGGTCATGGTGTGGCGGTATTTGTCACTTGCATGTGGTATTATTTGGTCACTATCTGGTGGTAATATGTGGTCTGGTCATGGTGTGGCGGTATTTGTCCCTTGCATGTGGTATTATTTGGTCTCTAAGTGGTGGTAATATGTGGTCTGGTCATGGTGTGGAGGTATTTGTCCCTTGTATGTGGTATTACTTGGTCGCTATATGCTGGAAATATTTGGTCTGTCATGGTGTGGCAGTATTTCTCCCTTGTATGTGGTATTATTGGTGTTGGCATAGTGGATTGTGTTGTGTATGGCGGTCATTTGTTTTTATCTGATATTAATTAGTAGAAGATTCTTTATTTCCATTAGAGATTAAATACTTGGAACACAGCGGCAGAGATGCACTTACAGGGATTCTCCAGTGAAAAAAGTAATCACCTCTCCACAGCATAAGTGATAATAACGTATTGATTGGAGTGGGTCCGACTGCTGGGACCCAATTGGCAGAATGTGGAGCTTTTATCCCCATTAGACTGGAGTGGCATGTGAGACTTAACCACTGATCAATTCATTCCCTCAGAGGCTGCGAGCGCTGTGCTAGTTTTTTTTTTGGAAGCCCTAAAGAAAATGAATGTTGCTGCGGTCAGATATCCCACCTGCCACTCCACTATAACAGGGATTACGGCTAGCACGTATTAGCATATAGCTGTAGGATGGGCCCCTAGAGCCAACTCCCAATTCCCCCTGTGGGCCCCAGACACTCCAGTCCGACCCTGAGGAGGGTAATCACAATAGTAGATCAAAATGATCTCCATCTTGGTACACTGACTGAAACCTGTCTTGGGACTGGTCCCTGTGAAAATGGGCAGTAGGAAGCTCCGCCACTTCCCTTCCTTTGCAGGACAATGTGCTCTCAGTGGATATTCTCATGTAATAATGGAGATAACAGGAGATTGAGGTAAGAAGAGGCTGCTCATACTGCTGTTCACCCTATCTGTCTGATCTAATACTGGAGATACCAGGTATGCTGAGGTAAGAAGAGGCTGCTCACATTGCTGTCCACTCTGTATGTCAGATCTAATATATAGATATCAGAAGCGCTGAGGTATGAAGATACTCCTCACACTGCTATCCACCCAGTCTGATCTAATGTTAGAGATACCAAGGGTGCTGAGGTAAGAAGAGGCTGCTCACATAGCTGTCCACTCTGTCTGTTTGATCTAATACTTGAGATACCAGGGGTGCTGAGCTAAGAAGAGACAGCTCACAATGAAGTCAACTCTTTCTGTCTGATGTAATACTAGAGATACCAGGGATGCTGGAGCATTAAGTGGCAGCTCACATTGCTGTCCAAGCTGTCTATCTGATATAATACTAGAGATACCAGTGGTGCTGAGGTAAGAATAGGTTGCTGTGACTGCTGTCCACCCTGTCTGATTTAATACTTGAGATGCCAGGTGTGCAAAAGTAAGAATAGGCTGCCCACACTGCTGTTCACTCTGTCTGTCTAATCTCATACTGGAGATACCGAGTATGCTGAGGTAAGAAGAAGCTGCTCACACTGCAGTCCATGCTCTCTATCTGATATAATACCGGAGATACCAGTGGTGTTGAAGTAAGTGTCACGGGTGTATCAAGTGTGACAGACTGTCGCTCTGGATCCAGCTGCAGAAGGTCACTGCGCTTGGCATTGCAGACGCCTTCTTGATCCTCTTATCTTTGTAGTGTAGTGATATGCTTCTCCCTTATGGACCCAGCAGCAACCTCCACCTTCTGCTGCTAATTGACACACCCTTGCTTCATAGTTAAATATTCTCAGTGTCTCCAGAGAGTCGCCGGTGATAGTTCTATGTTCGTCTGTAAATGCCTGAAGTACAATTAGTCGACTAGTTTCTTCTTGGACTTCCCTTGGGGGACAGTTGGCGTTTTCTCTCTGGTGTCTTCTCAAGCTAAGTGTATCCCCTTTGTTTGATACCTTGCTGTCTTTAGTTAAAGTGGGGCTTGACTAATGTTCACCCTGTCCCCTCCCTATCTAGGGCCTAGCTCTAGTGACTTTCAGGGATTAAGTGTCCTGTTCGGCGATAGGTGCCAAACCTATATAGGGACGATAAGGTAGTCAGGGTGATATTAGATCTGCCTAGGGGTCTCCACTCTCCCTTTACCTAGTTGTTGGGCTCCCTTCCCCTCTTCCCATCGTTGTACAATTGTTCCTTTCCTCACCTTCCTGACAGTAAGAGGCTGCTCACACTGCTGTCCATGCTGTCTATCTGATATAATACTAGAGATACCATTGGTGCCGAGGTAACAATATACTGCTGACACTGTTGTCCACCCTGTCTGATCTAATATTTGAGATACCGGGGTTGCAAAGGTAAGAAGAATAGGCTGCCCACACTGCTGTTCACTCTGTCTGTCTAATCTCATACTGGAGATACCAAGTATGCTGAGGTAAGAAGAAGCTGTTCACACTGCTGTTCATGCTCTCTATCTGATATAATACTGGAGATACCAATGGTGCTGAGGTAAGAAGAGGCTGCTCACACTGCGGTCCATCCTGTCTATCTGAGTGATATCACTAATGTATTTTCATTGCCTGTAGTAAAATATTTACCAGCCACCATCTTCTCACTTCTCAATGTAAGTTTATGGGAACCAGAACATGTCTCTCACGGACTTCCATTGAGAGCTAGAGACTGTTAGCTGTGAATTCCGGTCAGTTAGGAGCTGCGATCACAAGAACGTGACTAAATCCAGAAAGAACAAAATACGGCAGCTGATAAGTATTTTACTGCATGGAGGGAACAGACATTAATGATACCACTCTGGGGTGAAATAAGAAAAGCACTGGACTGGTGCTTTAAGAAAACAGGCTCAGACTGGAATAAAAAAAATTAACGAGTGAACTCATTCGTACTGATCTCCTGCAACTCCCATTCTGATGCTTTCCCAGTCTCCACTGATTAATCATTTTTGGTTTCATCTTGACACTTTAGAAATGTCAGGGAATGCCTGCTAGGTAAATCTCTGTCGGCTGTAATGATCCGCCTATCCAGGGAATGGCAATGTCCTGCCATTTTTATTGTATTGAGACCGGACCATTATGTGCAGACCAAGTGATGAAATAGGGAACTGAGGGGAAATGATGCATGTGGGCATATTTTATATCAGTGTGAGCTCTTTTAAAATCAAAATTCTCTATAAAAAATCCTTAAAAGGAATCACACCATAAGGTAAAGAGATGTGTCTAGGTGACAGTTTGCCTTTAAGAAATTGAATACATTAGACCAATATATTAAACTGAATGGAGGCCACTTTTCTCAGCTGTACATATTGTAATTTATAACTGTGTATCCGAACCATCAATATAAGAGAATATCTACAAAAATAACTATGTTTTACAGAGATTGGATGTCAAGGACAAACAGTGCTATAGAAATATTGTCTAATATTAAAAAACCCCTGCAAGCTGTATAATGTCTTTCTGGCAGCAAAGTGTGAGCCTGGAGACTATAAAAAACTGATAGAGGGCACGTTGCATTGGCTGCGGTTGTCCATTAGATCTTGTGTCCGATCCATAAAGACTCAGATTTTTAAAAGAAGTAAATGTAAAGATCAATAAGAATGAATTCTGAACATAATAAAAACGTAAAGGAGCATACATACATATTACCGTGTGTAAGATACGGAGTGCCACTTTATAAACTAGGTTTGTCAGAGTGGTATACATGTCAAGATCTAGCAGTAGTGGTCATACATCTTATAGACCATGACCATATGATAGGTAGGAAGGTACAGTATACACAACCATTGTACTAGCTACACAAATGGTCAGGAAATGCTCACTTACCTTATTGAGGCGCTCTAGATTATCTTTAAGGAGCAGCTGATATTCACATTCATTTTTGTACCTGAAAATTCCCAAAATAATCAGGGATATAGTAAAGAGTTGCAAATTTGTTAACAGTTGTAAAAGTGAATTAAAGTGACCCTCCACCCTGGCAATGTACCATCACCCTCCCTGGTGCCATCTGTTTGCCTGCCTTGAGATCCTCCTGTATCCAATATGGCTACCCCAGTGGCATGGGGAGAAGCAGTAAATTTTTACCTCCCTTCATGTCCTGTCATGTGGAGGCATCATTCAGACTTATTACTGCTCCACTGCATAGGCCATCTTGCATGCAGGGGATCGCAACTCTGGACTTAGTGGAGGAGATAGCAGGAGGCAAAGGACAGAGTAAGTGCACATGAAAAGTTTATAGTCACTTTTCAGTGCCAGGGTAGAGTGCCACTTGAACCCCAAAAAGCCATAAATAAGGAAAATATGCTGGTCATACATGGAGCTAAATAATAATGCAGTATGCAGTAAGTTCACATGCTCCCTCCAGTGGCGGGTGCAGGTAACCTAATGTCATATTTTAAACTCTTTCAAACCAGACCAATTTTTTTTTTGCATCTTTGTATTTTCCTCCTCTTCTTTCAAGAACCATAACTTTTTTTTCCATCTACATACCCATATAAGGTCATTTTTCTGGGGAATGAGTTTTAGTTTTGAATGACACCATTTATTTTACCAATGGACTGAAAATTAAGGAAAAAAATGTAAGTGGGTGAAATAGTGAAAATAATTCTGCCATTATTTTTTAGGCTTAGTTTTTAAGACTTTTGCCATGCAGTAAATATGACTTGGTAACTTGATTTTCTAGAATAGCACGATTACAGCAATACCATTTTTTTTTTTTACCGTTTACCCTAACATATTTATAGCAATACCAAACATGCTTCATTTTTTTATTATTTTGGGATTGGTGATGATTGGAACTTTTAATTATTTGTTTACTTATTGTTGTTTAACATTGTTTTTACATTCTTCTAGCCCCTTTTGGGACTTGAACCTGTCTTAGTGTAATTGCTTATATCATGCACAGCAATAGTTTACAATTTGCTTTGATACTCAACCATATATTGGGCTTCAAAGAAATACAAATATAGCGGCTACAGTGGACTTCAGCTGGCCCCCCATGGCAACCCTTCTGCATCCTGTGATGACCTCGGACAAGGCAAAGGGCACGATGTAATTGCATGTTAAACCACTTAAGTGCAATTATCAGTGGTTAACAATAGCATTTAAATTGTTAAACAGCTCTGATCACTGTTGTTAGATGTAGGTGCCAGGTTTATAGCACAGATTGTACCTGCTAAGTATAGAATGGACTCAACCAGAATTTTAGCATGGGCACTAGTACAGTATGTGTTTTTTTTCTATAACTATCACTTTTTACATGAGCATTGCAGTAGTTTAGGTATCCATGGTTATAATGAGTGACAGTTAGTTAGTTGTTAGTGGTCGTAACCATGGATAACTAAGCTACTGCAATGCCCTGCACATGGGGTAAAAAGAAACTACGCTACATTTCTAATCGGAGGTATTTGTTAATATTATTATTATTACTGCAAAAAGGAGGGAGGAGAAAAGGAGCAGCATTCACAGCTGGCATGTGAAATAGCAACACTTTATTTGAGCTGGAAGAAGAATACGTTACATGAAACAGCTGTTGCTCATTCATTCCTTATGTCTCTACTCCTCATGTAATGATCAAATAAAGTGCTGCTATTTAACATACCAGTGGTAAGTGCTGCTCCTTTTCTACTCCCTCCATTTGCATTTTTATTTGGTCCCTTTGTGGACTGAGCACCACTATATCTGGTTGACCGCAGGACTATTTGCCCCACGTGAAAACTTCCAGACTTTAAGTTGCATAGGTGTGGCAGCAGTGCCAGCATTTCAACCTCTTAATTCACACATGTTGGGCATTATTATTATTACACCTACTATATATTGGGTGTGAGGAGCTGCCCATTTACTAAAGACTTTTCCAGCAAGGAGTACCGATTTTCGTCGATCTTATTGTTGTGTTTTATTAGTGATTTATTGATATGTTTTATTGTTCTGCTTGCTCGTCAGTATGTGCACTAATTTCACTTGTAAAGTGTTCAGCATTTCAGTAATCTCATCAGTATCTCAGGAGCATCTAACCATTGTTCAAACAGTGACTAGGCCCATTGTGTGAGTGTTGAAAATAGATCCGGCAGAGCCGTCACCACAGGGAGCATTACATGTAGACCCAGATGATAAGTTAGACTTGAGAAAAATACCTCCACTAATGCACACTTAGCTTTGGAGGGGGATGGTGAGAGCAGTTCTTCCCATTCAGGGGCTGATACCACTGAAGGAGAAAAGAAGCCACATGTTTAGTGGGGAGTTGGTGGAATGTTGTCAAAGGGATAGAATCTAGTCTGAGGACCTGGACCATGGATGGATCGATGGCTTGTTGAGAAGAGATCGGATGCTGACTGGGCTGGATAAACGTGCTACAGTTGTGGGATCTGCCGTCTGGATTTGATAAACTTTCTTAAAGGACTGTTGCTACTGGATACCTTTGTTTCTATCGTTTTATCTGTCATATGGAGGATTGTGGACTGTGACTACGGATTATACTGGCTGGGGATACAAAATCTGTGGGCCAACCAAAAGTTTGCTTGGCACAAAGGCAGTGAAATTACTTCCTCGGGGAGGGGACATTCACCTGGAATTGCTGTATTACCATGGATGTAAAGAATAAAATATTGTTGCATCGTTGACCTGCCTAGGTGATTATTAAAACCTACAATCTTAGATCTTCACATTGGGATAGGGTTTTGGAGATGGGAATACCCCTTTAATATCCCCTAAACAGAAAAGTGAAAGTGGAGTTTTTAAAACTTGATTAAAAAATGAAAAAAAAAACATAGGTGCTCCATTAAGAAGGGTAAAAGTGTAATGAATTCAGTGAATGAGGCCGGTTTCACACACCCGCATTTTGTGGTGCAAGTACGGACTGGACACTGGTGTCCTGACCAAAATTCAACAGCATCATCGGCTTACATAAAGCTGTCACGATTGGATCAGTAGACCACGATCAATGAGCTGGTATGAACACTATTTTATTAAATACTGCTTTTTCACATGTAAAAAGTTTCAGAACTTTATAAATGGTGTGACCTTTTCATCAAGCAAACTCTAAGCACATTACCATCTAAATAAAGAGAATAATTGAGATTAATTGTCATGGTCCGACAAAATCAAGATTAAACTCGGTTATCAATGATATTTCTGTAAAAAAAAAAAAAAATTAAAAGTGATAAATGTATGATCATTGGAGGTCTGACTGCTGGTCCCCTCAGCAATCACAAGAAAGGCCCAAATTCTCTTTTGTGGACAGAGCAATCATAATCAGATGTCCACTGTTCATCCACTGTCTATAGGAGTGGTGGTCGCAGCACTTCTGCTTCATTCATACAGGGACTTTGGGGACCACCGTTCTCAGGATTAGTTCTTGCTTGTGCAGTAGCCCAAAGCACGGTACAACAGAGTGTTCACTGTTATCTTTTAGCACAAATGTCTTTATATCACCCTATATTGCACTGTGTAAATGTTAATGCAGTTTATGTACTAAGATGCAGATATCTTATCCTGCCAATGTTTGCACTAATATACTGACAATACTACAGGGTTAATAATATGTTAAACTGAGATGGTGTTTTCCAGGAAACTTCTAGAAACAAACTGCATATGAAAACCTTATCAGCTCATCATATGTACACCTGTTCCCTTAAGAGGATAGAGCCAGTGTGCATATGTAAAGTCTTCCTGAAGGAGCAGACAGAAGTGTGTGAGGGGAGATGCCCAGCAGACATGTTGTGATGGCATGGAGTTGAGAAGAAAAGAGATGTACCTGGACCTCCTTATCTTCTATAAAGATAGCGCCTAAAGGAGCTGAGGAAGCAGGTAGGAGTCCATAACTCCTCTATATAAAAAACAAAGTCTCAGGTGCAGTCAGCATGAACAAGGATTATACAGTTTATGCAGATAAGACCAGCTAAGGAATCTGTGCACTAGAGGTACATAGAATTGCACCAAGACCTTGCCTGAGAACTGCCATCTCACTTCAAAGTAACTGTGTGTGGCGCCCCTGGGGGTTTGACCGCCACAGAGATGCTGCACCTCTTTAATGGGGTGTGGTATCTCCCCTTCGAGGTAAGAATGGTGCAATTGCCAGGACCCCACCTCTACATCCAACACCACACTTCTCCCACCGGGGGGGGCCAATAGGCACCAGTGTGCTGCCCCTGCCGGGATAATGGGAGATTGGGGAACCAAAAGATAGGGGGAACCATGTCGTGGGTGAGAGTGGAGGACGCACATATAGGTTACACTTAATAATTCATATTTAATAAACAGCCATCTTGGACTTATGGTCTTTTGATTGTGATCTTCATCACTGAACGTGGCTTTCTGTGTGAACCTGCAGTTGATGGGGACACGGTCCTCGTGCTCTGGCCTTGAGTCGAGGAGCGGGTCTGAGTTAACGGCTGTCTCTACCCGGTCAAGGTCCCTACCCAAGAAGGCCTGGAGCTTAGGAGTCTAGCTCCACCACAAAAGGATCCCAGGGGGATGCAGACGGAGCGGTATACGCCACCTGTCCTCGCTATTCTGGCCTAGTCAGAGGGATTCCGGCTGCAAGAGGGGTACCGGCCCCCGACACCTGACTTTGCTACTCTACGTCCTAGTCAGGGAAGCCCGGAAGGCACAGTGGATCCCACCGGGTAACAGACGGAGTGGAGCCGCCACCCGTACCCTTGATCCAGAGGGAGACCCGGCCTTTCTACACACACACACGGACAGGAGGGGACTCAGTTTGAAGTCTAGGAACACTCTGGTGCGGGGTCCTGGCTAAATATTTGATTCACTCGGAGGTTGTCGGACCCCCGGTCCTGCTGACCGCAGAACCCCGTGAGGAGCAGGGAGAAGCCTTGCAGCTGCATGCTCTACCGTGAGTAAAAACCCTGGAAGTCAACCCCTATGGCCTCCGGACTCTTTATTTCTGCACTGCACCGCACAGCACCAGACCTCCTCCACTAAGACTCCCTCTATCCGCGTCTCTGCCCTGAGGCCCTGCTCCGCCTGTGGGGAGTAGTATCAACGTCGGCTGCAGAACATCCCGCCTCAGAGGACTGCAGCAGCGCTGGTGGACTTCACCAGGTACCACAGGTGGCGTAGTTGATTTCACCACTCGATGAACACTAACCCTGTCAGCCCATTACATCCTTTTTATAATGTGACGGCCCTGGGCACGGAACGGGTCCAGGCCACAGTTACAACCCACCAAACATCTGACCCAGCTCCGAATAACCCCACTTCCCAGGGTGAGGGCTGCGAGCGTCACATGTGTTTGTGCAATAAAATGGAAACTGTATTCAAGATGTAATTATTCCACCACTCACAGTGTCCTATGGTGACTGTGAATGACAGCTCTGCCGCCATATGTGATCGAGGGCTTGCTGATCTGTCAGGATTGTAAATGACAGCTCTATCGCCCAATCTGAGGCAGAGGTGTGAGTATTATGAATGACAACTCAGCCATCCTATCTGGCTGGGTCTGTGGGATTTGTTCCTGTTGTCATCCATTCTGGGTGATGGCAGGGCTATTTAGCACTCTGAACATGGTCAGACCATTGCCAATTGTAGCTTTCCTCAAGTGGTGTGTTTGCTCTGTGCTTTGAATTGTATTCTGATCTCCTTTGCCGACCTTGGATTTACCTTTGACCATCCATTTACCTTACCCCTTTAACTTGATCTGGTACCTTCCTGATACTCTGACCTTGGCCTGTTACCTAACTACACTTTTGTCTTTTCACTTTGTCTATTACAAGCCCTCTTTGTACTGACCATGGACCTCTTGACTTTCCTGCCTCACGGCAAGTACATGAGTAGTAATATATAAGAGCCAAGAGGTATCTCTTAAAATATAACCTTTAATAAATCTCTAAAAAACATTTACACCTCCGATATCTGATACTAGCTACTCACTACATCTTATTCACATCAGGACAGACAGATATGACCTCATAAATAACATATCAAAAAAGAGGCAGAAGATGTCAAAAATAGACCTAAGACATATAATGTCTAATTAGCCCCTTTAGGATGTACACATATGACCCTTTAGATAACGAATACCAAAAGGCCAATAATTTCAAACCAATCCTGGTCAATAAATGAAAAAATACAGTGCTATCAAACGTTAGTGATATGTGTGGATCTCACCCATTTTTGGCATGCGGGTATCATTCAGGGTTCTTCATCCCATTCAGTCGATTTTTTTCTTTAGAAGAAATCTACCCTGTCGTGCCTTGTTAGGGCAGGAGCTAACTGTCTTAGGTCTATTTGTCTATTTTTGACATCTTTTGCCTATTTTTTGATATATTATTTAAGAGGCCATATCTGTCCGTCGTGATGTGAATAAGATGTAATGAGTAGCTAGTATCAGATATCGGAGGTGTAAATGTTTTTTAGAGATTTATTAAAGGTTATACTGTATTTTAAGAGATACCTCTTGGCTGTTATATATTGTTGATACTGAGGTAATTTTTCTGCTGTACGTTAAGCAAATTATAGCTATTCTATTACATGAATAGTGACTAGCGCCACACTGAGTAGTGACTAACGTCACACAAGAACCATTCAGATAGATGTAACTGTGATTCCTACACAAGTAAATGGTTGCAGCTGACCCTGTATCCACGCTGTTTCCTTGATTAATTGGAGTGCACCACATTACATCACATTACCTGAAAGCAGAGGCTAACTAAGTGCACCCTGGTGTCATGAATCCTTTCCTTTTGTCACTGCCATAACGGAGTGGTAACTTCCGCACATTAACGTAGCACTACACTTGGGGTGTTCACCCCCCACCACAGTCATACATGCATTATCTATTGTGTGAATAGGTGATAAATGTTTTATCTAGAAGAGTACCTTTAGGCCATGTGCACACATTGAGTATTTGGTGACTTTTTTACCTCAGTATTTGTAAGTCAAAACCGGAAGTGGGTAAAAAATGGAGACGTGTTTCTATTATACTTTTCCTCTAACTGTTCCACTCCTGGTTTTGGCTTACAAATACTGAGGTAAAAAACTGACCAAATATTCAACGTGTGCACATGGCCTTAGGCATTGGATGGTTTTGAATTTCTTTTTCAGGAGCCTGACAACCAGTGGCACTAAAAATTGTGTGCAGGAATAGAAGGAAAATAGTTTTCACTAAATAGCCAAACCAGAACTCACACTTTGCACTGATGGGACGCATTACCCCAAAACACAGTGTCTGCAAATTGAGTTTCTGATTTTGGCTTATATCCTAAGTCATGTGATAAGGCACGTTAGAGGGTCACTATTGACTTTTAGGATTGCTACTTCCTGTAGGTGGCACTAGAGTTCTGGTCCTCTTCCTCTCTGAAAAGACAATTTGCATATTTCCCAGAGGAGCATTGAAGCTTAAAAAGTCTCCTCACTGTGACATACTTAACATGTCGCTCTCCACAAGGAGAAATGTTACCCCTTAGATACTTAATATTAGCAAATCCTGAAAGCATCTGAAAAAAATGTGTGCATAGATTTTTTTAACCAGAAGAGATTTTGAAGAGATTTGGAAGAGGTTGTACTTTGAGGCATTATTTGTAGACTTTTGATTTGACACTGTCTGGCTTGGAGTAGATTCCATTAGGATCTGTTTCAGTGGAGTGACGTGTTTTTTCCCTCCAGAATAAAAAAATACTCAAACTCTTTATATGAGCAGCAAAGTGGATTTTCTATAGAAATGATTAGAAAACGTTTTTCAAGCGTTTTGAAGCAGTGTTTGTGTAAGGTTTTAAAAGCTGATCTGCTGTAAAAATTCCTCAAAAACTCAATTTGAACATCTCTATTTAAGCTTTTGTGCCACATTTTTTTTAATCTGATACATGTAGTGTTAACAATTAATATGCATGGTTAAACCCATTTTGGAATATCTTCCTCCAGAGCTTATTTTTAATAAAAAAGGGGGAGTTACCAGTGTGAGACATGTAACTAACATAGAACAGTAGAACTGAACTTTGTCGCCTTACAAACACATTTACTGCAGCTCTCACACCTCTACGGTATTACAATAATCAGACAATGTGAACTGAGGTCTAAGATGGCAGACATACAAGAAACAGAGGCATGTTCACACTAGCAAAAAAGAAGCAAGACAAAAATATATCTCATACCCTACCATAATTATATATAAATGTAAAGCAAAGTTGCATAATAAATATAGGGTACTTAGTGAACTATTTTTGATCAAAAAAAGTATACAAGCCGTCCCACCAGCGGCAAGGTGACCCTTAATTGGGACGGTACCTATACTGCCTATATTAAAAACCTTACTGTATATCAAAGTTGAAGTAATGCATATAAAAGGGTAGACAAATAGGACTGGGTCCCAACTCCAGACCACCTAGGCCCGTGGTAAGCTACATATATACCAATCAGCTCAACAAAGGGCATGCCACACCCTTAAATTGCACAGAATGCAAACAAGTCAAAAAACCAGACAATGTGAACTGAGGTCTAAGATGGCAGACATACAAGAAACAGAGGCATGTTCACACTAGCAAAAAAGAAGCAAGACAAAAATATATCTCATACCCTACCATAATTATATATAAATTATGGTAGGGTATGAGATATATTTTTGTCTTGCTTCTTTTTTGATAGTGTGAACATGCCTCTGTAGCTTACCACGGGCCTAGGTGGTCTGGAGTTGGGACCCAGTCCTATTTGTCTACCCTTTTATATGCATTACTTCAACTTTGATATACAGTAAGGTTTTTAATATAGGCAGTATAGGTACCGTCCCAATTTAGGGTCACCTTGCCGCTGGTGGGACGGCTTGTATACTTTTTTTGATCAAAAATAGTTCACTAAGTACCCTATATTTATTATGCAACTTTGCTTTACATTTATATATAATTATGGTAGGGTATGAGATATATTTTTGTCTTGCTTCTTTTTTGCTAGTGTGAACATGCCTCTGTTTCTTGTATGTCTGCCATCTTAGACCTCAGTTCACATTGTCTGGTTTTTTGACTTGTTTGCATTCTGTGCAATTTAAGGGTGTGGCATGCCCTTTGTTGAGCTGATTGGTATATATGTAGCTTACCACGGGCCTAGGTGGTCTGGAGTTGGGACCCAGTCCTATTTGTCTACCCTTTTATATGCATTACTTCAACTTTGATATACAGTAAGGTTTTTAATATAGGCAGTATAGGTACCGTCCCAATTTAGGGTCACCTTGCCGCTGGTGGGACGGCTTGTATACTTTTTTTGATCAAAAATAGTTCACTAAGTACCCTATATTTATTATGCAACTTTGCTTTACATTTATATATAATTATGGTAGGGTATGAGATATATTTTTGTCTTGCTTCTTTTTTGCTAGTGTGAACATGCCTCTGTTTCTTGTATGTCTGCCATCTTAGACCTCAGTTCACATTGTCTGGTTTTTTGACTTGTTTGCATTCTGTGCAATTTAAGGGTGTGGCATGCCCTTTGTTGAGCTGATTGGTATATATGTAGCTTACCACGGGCCTAGGTGGTCTGGAGTTGGGACCCAGTCCTATTTGTCTACCCTTTTATATGCATTACTTCAACTTTGATATACAGTAAGGTTTTTAATATAGGCAGTATAGGTACCGTCCCAATTTAGGGTCACCTTGCCGCTGGTGGGACGGCTTGTATACTTTTTTTGATCAAAAATAGTTCACTAAGTACCCTATATTTATTATGCAACTTTGCTTTACATTTATATATAATTATGGTAGGGTATGAGATATATTTTTGTCTTGCTTCTTTTTTGCTAGTGTGAACATGCCTCTGTTTCTTGTATGTCTGCCATCTTAGACCTCAGTTCACATTGTCTGGTTTTTTGACTTGTTTGCATTCTGTGCAATTTAAGGGTGTGGCATGCCCTTTGTTGAGCTGATTGGTATATATGTAGCTTACCACGGGCCTAGGTGGTCTGGAGTTGGGACCCAGTCCTATTTGTCTACCCTTTTATATGCATTACTTCAACTTTGATATACAGTAAGGTTTTTAATATAGGCAGTATAGGTACCGTCCCAATTTAGGGTCACCTTGCCGCTGGTGGGACGGCTTGTATACTTTTTTTGATCAAAAATAGTTCACTAAGTACCCTATATTTATTATGCAACTTTGCTTTACATTTATATATAATTATGGTAGGGTATGAGATATATTTTTGTCTTGCTTCTTTTTTGCTAGTGTGAACATGCCTCTGTTTCTTGTATGTCTGCCATCTTAGACCTCAGTTCACATTGTCTGGTTTTTTGACTTGTTTGCATTCTGTGCAATTTAAGGGTGTGGCATGCCCTTTGTTGAGCTGATTGGTATATATGTAGCTTACCACGGGCCTAGGTGGTCTGGAGTTGGGACCCAGTCCTATTTGTCTACCCTTTTATATGCATTACTTCAACTTTGATATACAGTAAGGTTTTTAATATAGGCAGTATAGGTACCGTCCCAATTTAGGGTCACCTTGCCGCTGGTGGGACGGCTTGTATACTTTTTTTGATCAAAAATAGTTCACTAAGTACCCTATATTTATTATGCAACTTTGCTTTACATTTATATATAATTATGGTAGGGTATGAGATATATTTTTGTCTTGCTTCTTTTTTGCTAGTGTGAACATGCCTCTGTTTCTTGTATGTCTGCCATCTTAGACCTCAGTTCACATTGTCTGGTTTTTTGACTTGTTTGCATTCTGTGCAATTTAAGGGTGTGGCATGCCCTTTGTTGAGCTGATTGGTATATATGTAGCTTACCACGGGCCTAGGTGGTCTGGAGTTGGGACCCAGTCCTATTTGTCTACCCTTTTATATGCATTACTTCAACTTTGATATACAGTAAGGTTTTTAATATAGGCAGTATAGGTACCGTCCCAATTTAGGGTCACCTTGCCGCTGGTGGGACGGCTTGTATACTTTTTTTGATCAAAAATAGTTCACTAAGTACCCTATATTTATTATGCAACTTTGCTTTACATTTATATATAATTATGGTAGGGTATGAGATATATTTTTGTCTTGCTTCTTTTTTGCTGGTATTACAATAATGTCTGCCTGTCAGATGGAAGCTGAAGCTGAGAGGAACCTGCAGATGTGTCAGGTATAATCACACACAGCTCTGCAGTGAGATCAGGAGAGCAGAGACAGGCCATTACATTTACACATCACACTAGTAACACCTTCTCCATTTACAATAATCTCTGGAGACAGATTCTCTTGCAGATCAGTGCCCAGCCCTTAGTTCTGAACAGCTCATAGAAGAAAAATATGGATTTCTCTGGAATAAGACATCGGATCGCAGATTTCAAGGTGTTATTTTATTCAACTTTCTATGACTTGCATATCCATGTAGATGGCTAAGGAGGTTTGGTCCTACTCATAGATTCCCTTTAAGAGAGAGGATAGAAAAAGTAACATTTTGAGAATAAAAAACATTTGTAAGGTGCCAAAAGGTGCCAAAGGTGGTGTATTTTTTAGGAAAACCTATAAAACACAGCCTTACACAGCATTGCACATTTATTTTTCCATGGATTACCATAGTAAATACACCAGACTCATCTGGTTAAAGAGATCTATTTAACTACTTTTCCTCATTCCTAACCAGGAGCAATTAAGGGTTTTATCATACATGCGCTTTTAACGGCTCCAAAAAAATTTCTCCTTCACATATTAAAATAATTTTTGTCTTTTTTTATGCAATGGACCTAATTTTTATATTATTTTGTATTCTTTTTAAGCTGATATTGGAGAAAAATATAAAGAAAATAAATCTAAACACATGTCTATTTTTCACATTTTTTAAGACTACAACTGGCCACTGAAAACATTTTAAATTGTTTTCCCCATTTAGTAGAAATTAATTTTTTATATTTTTCATGGAAGGGGACTAGAAACATCCTTTCAGACTGGCAGCATCTTTTTTTTTCTCAGTTTTCTTTTATTTATTTATTTTTCATGTATTTTGCACACTAAGTTTTATAAGACCTTTGAGAGGCATTTGAACAAATTAATCCATTTCTTTTATTGCTGATCATGCCAGTGATACTAGCCCCAGGTGCAGGAGAAAATCTGTCTTTTCTCTGCACAGCATAGTGGACTGTGATCATAGGATCCAGCCGCTCCTGCTCTCTCCCTGCACCCAGAGAGCACATCATTCCTGGGTCTGGAGATGAAAGCACTATCAGTGTTTCGTAATCTGTAGACACAGTGCTGATGAGAAGATAATAAATCCTGTCTGCCTTCTCTGTAGGATATCTTCCTGTGCATTACAGCTGGCTCCCCAACCCCAGAGCTGCATAATGTGTGCAGCAGGTCTATTATGCAATGCTATTTTAGAACAGAATTGAACAGAGATGGACTAAACGTTTATAGTCTGTGGGTGTTCCTGAGGTAGTTAAAAATGTACGCAGGTTACATTGTAAAATCTGTTGACAGATACTCTTTAAAGTGAATTTTTTACCTACACATGTCTGGCTTTTTTTTTTAAATGGAACATGTCACTTGATTCATGCTTCAAAAATAGGCAGCATGAATCAGTGTCTAGCCAAATATGTTTTACTCTGAAATGTTCCAGTTTTTTAGGGAAAACATAGTTTGAAATTCTGTCCGAGAACCATAAAAACAGATGTGACACCAACATCCCCCCTCCTATCGCTCTAGTTGATTGACAGGTCTCTCACATATATGTATATATGGATAGACATTTCAATCAACTTGAGCTGGGCAGGGAGAAATCAACCAAGGGGAGTGCTGGAGTAGCCACGCTGTTCTTATTGTCCCCAGCCAGATCTTCAATCTTTATTTTCTCTGAAATGCCAGAAACATTGCAGAGAAAAAAATACCTGGTATGATTACAGCCATGCTCTAAATCATGCTTCCCGTAGTTTGGGCTGCATGAATTTATTGACAGATTCCCTTTAAGAAATCAGTGGTCATCAACAGACATCATTTTTCAAAATATGTGATTTAAAAACAAACAAACAAATGAAATGTTTCCTAAGAAACTTTTAAAAAGTCAACTTTTGGTCCAAACATACAGGTTGTGGGATCCCAGTATCCTGCAGCTTTCTTCGACATCCTTTAGTATCCTGGGTCGGGAAAGCCACTGGCCAGTTCGTGCACTGCGTTCTGATCTCAGTCCGATTTATACAGCTGTCTGACTGCGCCCTTAACTAAAGCAGCAAAGTAGTTGCAGATTCGTGATTGCTGTGTTAATGATGCAGACTGCTTTGATTTACTTAAAAGGGTAAGATTTCACAGTGTGATACCAAAGACTGCCATGGAGGGTTGTGATATGTTCTCAGCAACCTGGATGTTTGGATACCACTCCTAGAAAAATCAGGTCTTTTAGTAGCAGCTTAGGAATGGTTTAGTTCATTTTTATAATCACATTTATTTAGAAAAATGATTATTGAGAGGCTGTGCATTATTTTCTTAAAATAAAAAGGTAGCAACACGAAGGTGATAGATGCTAGAAATGTGATTTAAATCAAATTTCCTGGTAAATTTAAACAAACTGTCGAATTCAAATTTCTCCAAATTTGTTCATCATTTTTGAAGGGGTGGTCTCAAGTTGTTAAATTGCTTTAATTAGTTACATGACATGAAAACAAGCAAGCTTATAATTAACTTGCTTTTTCTATCTGCTGTCACTCTAATGGTGTGAAAGATTTTATCTTACATAGTGTTCAGCTGTTTTCCATGCAGCTCAGCCAATGGTGCCTACCCAGACCATACATGAGAGTGTACAATAGCTACATTACAGGAATGGAGTTATTTCCTAACATATCAACCACTTCTCCCCAGTCCATTTGATACAGCAGTTACCTGTTTACCTCTTTCCCTCTCCCTATTAGCTCCTGTTATCAGTCTTGTGTAATCACAATTCCCTGGCACCCAGCATTATGGCTCTCACTGTCCTGAGCCATGTACATGTTCAAATTCCCTGTTATCTCTATATGAAAATACAGTGATAACAGTGTAGACTCCTGAACAAACAACTGATAGCTGAATGTGTTACAGCAGAACCTGAGCTTTATAATTCTACTAATACTACAGCTCTGCAACTCACCAAAACTGTCACTGAAGGAGGAGAGCCCATCCTGACAAAAACCAGAAAGTAAGGATATTGTGTGGAGATTGCAGAGTTGTGAGCTGTTCAAGAGACAACTTGAGAATACCCCTTTAATTACAGATCAGAAATTGAAAATCATTTATAGGAAATTTAGATTGTGATTCTGTAGGGGACAGGGACAAATTAATGATGTCAAACTATTTTCACAGCTGAGGAATATATTAGAGTTTTACAAGCAACAGGATATAAATTATAATGTGGTTGTTGAATAATAATGCTCCTGAAATGCTCTCACAAAATGTATTGCATTGAAATTTTGCCTCCAAGATCCAACTTTTCTAGACTCTAAAATAGAAGATTATAAGTACTTACTTGCTTTTAAATTCATCCACCATCCTCTGGGCATCTTTGTACTCTCTTTCCAGTTTGGATCGATCTGTCGACAACTCGCGGAGTCTCTGCCGATTCAAATCGATCTGTTCCGCAAAAGCTTCTTCCAGACCGGAGATCTCGTCCATCCTTTGGAAAGTCTCCAGTTGCTTTCTAAAGATGGCATTTCTCTGTTCTAGTACTCTAGCTCGATTTATGTAATTAGCAAATCTTTCATTCAACTCCTGCAAATGCTCAAGGCCCTGTGGTTGTGATAAGCCAAGACTGCTGATGTCTACAAGACTTTGCTCATCAAAGCCATCAGACCTTTCATATTTTTCTTTCCGAACTTCTCGTAAGTAGCTAGTTTTGTACATGTTATCACTTTCCTATGAAACCTTCCTTCCCCTGGGCCAAGCTAAACTGAGCAAAAAATAAAACGTGTTCTGTCCCCACACTCCTGCGTACTGAAAGCCATCTGGAATAACCAAATTAAATTTTGTTTAACTCAACAGGCCACAAGGGTACTGTTCTCATGCTTTCCAGCATTTGTCAGCATTTATTTTGTTTCAGGCATGGTGATTGTCCTGTGTTTTTCTCCGTGCAGAAGCTTACATTAACAATAGGGGAGATCACACAAAAGAAATGCATTTCTACATAACTAATTGTATTAAAATGTGTAGCCAGAGTATTTGCACTTTTGCTACTGAACATAAATTACCCAGAAAAACTGTTTAATATCAGAAAAGATCAAATCAATGAAAATGAAATTCAGACCAGTAAATTATGAGTATAGATCTTCAAAATGCAAGTAAATAATACCAAGATTGCAAAGTTTTCCCATTATAGACATTTATGACAAATCCACCTTTGGGATTTACACCTATGAGGTGTACTAACCACTTCTCCCTAACTTCCATGCTACAAGCCAAGGTGGCCAGCATTGATGGCTTTCAGGAGAGGACCACAAAAAGGTGGCCACACCCTTTTTAATGAAATCTTTGCTTAGTTCAGACTCTTCAAACAGTTTTCACTAGAATTCTGGTGCGATATTAAAATATTGCAACATTTTTGCATAACTTTACTTACACAAAATCTTTATGACATTTGGTGGTTTTTTACCACCTCTGATCAGCTCTACCCCATTTTACTTCAGGGCAATGTTCATCAAGACTGGAGTACAAAGTGCCAGCCCAATGTATCAGACCCAGGTGTTTTGCTATCATTATAGGTTTTAAAGGGAAAGAAAAAGTAAGGAGAAATGTAGGATATGTTAAATATAGACACAGACAAATGACGGTAAAGAACAGCTATGTTTAAAGGTCACAAGGGAGCATAATATAATGCAGTGCAGACAAGAGGCACATCCCCTTTAATGGTACAGCAACAGCAACTTTACAGGAATAGCCATTTAGCCAATGACACTTGTGGTTTCTGAGGTATTTCACAGCAACTCTAAGGATATGTGTACACAACGTCTTTTTCAGGAGGGTTCACTCTGAAACTCACCTGAAAAAGAGTAGAGAAAATGCCCCAATATATGGACATCTGCATTTCTATGTAAAAGTAACTTCCTGTTCATATGTTCAGTCTTTTGAGCATCTTTTAACTACTTTAGGTGTAAAAAGACATCAGACAAGCATCTAAAAGAAGTGAGTTGACCATTCTTTAGCCATTTTCTGCTCTTTAGATGATCTGTACTTTATAATAGAGGTCAATAATAAGGCTCAAAAGACATCCAGAGGGCGTCTTTTTGAGCGTTTTGCCAGTGTATTTGCTTGCTGTCTTATTCTGCCAGTAAAAAAGATGCTCCAAGACACTGAAAAAAACCCCATTGGTGCAAAAAAAACATGGGGAAAAAGCACTCAGGAAACAACCAATAAAAAAAGCTAAAAAAACCAGATGGCTTTTCCCTCTTGAAAAACTTGGCTGGTTCGCCTACATGAGTAAGACATTGTGTACATATACCCTTAGAGTACTCTGTTTCTGATGTTTTAGGGCAGTAACATCAGCACCTCCTCAGGGCTTGCACTACAGCACAAGGATCCTTCTCGTAGCTTTCTTTAAGGCATGACAACTAGCTGCGAGACTGGATGTTTGAGCTGCAATCCCAGCACTCCCGCAAATGCCATAAGACACACTTTTTTTCCCCAGAATTTGGGAGGAAAATAAGGAGTGCGTCTTATGGTCCGAGCGCAAATTACCGGTGGTGGTGGAGCGGGGTCGCAGGGCGGCTGTGGAAGAAGAGGTGAGGCGGGCTGATATCTGGCTCGGGGCCGGGCCTGGCCGGGTACCGGGGCCGGTGTATTGCTTTCAGCAGAGTGGCAGAGCAGAGTGAGCGGCTTCCTGTGCACTACAGGAAAATGGCCGCCGGAGCCGGCGCATGTACTCTGCCGAGTTGGCGGACATTTTCCTGTAGAGCACAGCTTCAGAAAGATGGCTGCGGCCACCAGAAACCACTCACTCTGCTTTGCCACTCTGCTCACAGCAATACACCGGCCACGGTACCCGGCCAGGCCCGGCCTCCAGCCAGATACCGGCCCGCCTCACCTCTTCTTCCGCCGCCGCCCTGCGATCCCGCTCCACCACCACAGCAATACACCGGCCTCGGCACCAGGCTCCCAGCACCTCGGTCCCCCAGCACGCCAGGTACGAGGCCACCAGGACCAGGGCACCAGACCACCAGCACCCCAGGTACCAGCCCACCGGCCCCCAGCACCCCAGGTACCAGGCACCAGCACCCCAGGAACCAGGCCACTAGCACCAGGCCTCCAGTACCCCAGGTACCAGCACCCCAGGTACCAGGCCACCAGAACCAGGCCACCAGGACGCCAGGTACCAGGCCACCAGCACCCCGGCCCCCAGCACCCAGGTACCAGCACCCCAGGTACCAGGCCCCCAGAACCCTAGCCCCCAGCACCCAAGGTATCAACACCCCAGGCCAGGTACCAGGCCGCCAGCACCCCGGCCCCCAGCACCCCAGGTACCAGGCCCCCAGCACCCCAGGTACCAACACCCCAGGTACCAGGCCCCAAGCACCCCGGGTACCAGGCCCCCAGCACTCCAGGTACCAGGCCCCAGCACCCAGGCCCCCAGCACCCCAGGCCACCAGCACCAGGCCACCTGCACCCCAGCCCCCAGCACCCCAGGTACCAGGCCACCAGCACCCCAGGTACTAGGCACCAGTCCACCAGCACCCAGGTACCAGGCCACCAGCACCCTGGCCCCCAGCACCCCAGCCAAAGGCACCAGCACCAGGCCCCCAGCACCGCAGGTACCAAGGCACCAAGCCCCTAGTGCAAGGCCCCCAGCCACCAGGTACCAGCATGCCTCCACTTCCGCCGGCTTCCTGAAGGACCCTGCCTCCTGTGACCCCAGCTCCACCACCCCCCCAGGTAAGATACCTATTCAGACTATAAGACTATAATTTTTTTCCTATTTTCCACCCTAAAATTTGGGGTGCGTCTTATGGTCCGGTGCGTCTTATAGTCCGAAAAATACGGTATATAGTCTCAATTGTAGCAGTAAATTTCAGAAGCTCTACTCCTAGTTGACCTCAACTCAACACCTAGCTTGACAGTAGGAGCTCAGCTCCAGGCACTGTTGACCTGATGAACCAATGTGTACCCTACCCAACTAGCAAAAAGCTTAAAATGCTGTTCCTGTCATAAGGCCTACCTATCACAGGTTCCTCTAAGTGACTCAGTGCTCCTGCTTAGTAAATCCCTGTCCATCTTACCACAAGCTGAATGCAGAGGTAGAAAGTTATTATCAGGGACTTTTTCAAAAGGCTGTTTCTGTAGATAGAAGTTCTCACCCTCAAGCTGTCCACAAATAGGATCTGGCGGGCACTTTTATCCCCATTACAATAGAGCAGCATAGCGCCTGCACGACTACCGTTCCATCTATTCTTGATGAGACTGCTGGAGAGAGCCAAACTCAGTGATCCAGTAGTCCCTTAGAGGATGAATAGTGCAGAGGTCGCGAGCATTAATATGGGATATCATCGCATCAAGAACTATTAGTGTGCAAAATTATTCAACAAAATGAAAAACGTACATTTTTCAATTTCAATTGATTTTTTTTTCTGTTACCGTAATTTTCGGACCATAAGACGCACTTTTTTCCCCCAAAATTTAGAAGGAAAATGGGGGGGTGTCTTATGGTCCAAACCTTACCACATACTTGCTGTGGTGGGTGCGGCAGCAGGGCCGATGCAGCAGAGCGGCGGTGGGTGCGGCGACGAGGCAGAGTGGCTGTGCGGCGGCTAGGCAGTGTGGATGTGCAGCACTGCGGCGGCGAGGCAGAGCAGCGGTGGGTTCACAGTGATCTACAGGAAAATGACGGCCCGAGCCGGCGCATGCGCCGTCTGGGAGCTCGGGCGGCCATTTTTCTGTGGACCACAGCTTCATGAAGATGGCCGCGGCCACTGGAAAGTCGCACCGCTCTGCCGCACCGCTGCACAGCCACAGCCACCAGACAGCAGCGCACACCGCTCACAGGCCCAGGACCCGGCCCCAGCCAGGCTCCAGCCCCAGCACAGGCCCAGGCCCCAGCACAGGCCAGGCCCCAGCACAGGCCTATGCCCCAGGTCCCACCACAGGCCCCAGCCCCACCACAGGCCCCAGCCCCACCACAGGCCCAGGCCCCACCACAGGCCCCAGGCCCCAGCACAGGCCAAGGCCCCAGCACAGGCACCACCACAGGCCCCAGGCCCCACCACAGGCCCCAGGCTCCACAACAGGCCCAGGCCCCACCACAGGCCCCAGGCCCCATCACAGGCCCAGGCCCCACCACAGGTCCCAGGCTCCACCACAGGCCCAGGCCCCACTTCCGCCGGTTTCCTGAAGGACCCTGCCTACTGTGACCCTCGCTCCGACGTCCCCCAGGTAAGATACCTATTCAGACTATAAGACTGACCCCCATCTTATAAAAAATATTTTTTTCCTATTTTCCACTCCAAAATTTGGGGTGCGTCTTATGGTCCAGTCCGTCTTATAGTCCGAAAAATACGGTAATCTCAGAATAATAACCAAATAGCTCAAAATGTGCAAAAATACATTTCTAACATTTAAAAAAATATATCAGTGACCAGTATAGTCCCCGTTCTTTTCAATAACAGTCATAAGCCTTCTATCCATGAAGTCTATTTTAAATTGTTGACGATCAACATTTTGAACAGTACCAACCACAGCTTCCCACACACTGATCAGAGAAGTGACTGTTTTCCATTACAGTAAATCTCCCGTTTAAGACAAACCCCGCAAGGTGGCCAGATCATTATTCTTTAATCTTTAAGGCCTTTACTGGCTAGCCAAGCAGTAGAGCTGCATAAAGACTATTAAAGCATTGTCCGGCATAAAAATCATGGTTTTCTTGAAAGATGCAGACTCTTTCGTGTACCAAAGCTTGAAGAAAGTGTCTTTTAAATACTGACAGTAGAGAGTTAACAGTTGATTTTGAGTCCATCTTCAACCAAAAAAGGTGTAACTAGCTCATCATTAATACCAGCTTGTAGCAGTACCCCATCTCCACTTTGCTGGCATCTGAGTCGAAGTGGAAGTCAATGCCCTTTACTGATCTAGACATGGGTCCATCCATCCAGATCCTTCAAGAGTCATGTTCATCTCATCAGTCCATCCTTTGAAATATCTGTCTTCACATATTTTTTGGCCCAGTGTTGATACTTCACCTTTTGTGTCTTGCTCAGTGGTGGTTGGGTTTCAGCCGTCCTTACCTCGGCCATGTCTCTGAGCAATGAACACCTTGTACTTCTGTGCTCTCCAGGGAGGTTGCAGTTTTGGAATATGACAGGACTGGAAGATAATGTGTTCCTAGTTGCTTCACTTTGGATTCTTCTCAAATCTTTGGCAGTTAAAGGCCTTTAGTAGTGATGAGCGAGCGTGCTCGCTACTGCTTGGTACTCACCTGAACATATCACTGTTCGAGATGCGTGGTGCTAGGCGAGTACGTCCGGGATGCTCAGGCCGGAGCTTGAGCCCTTTCCTCGCATGTTTGGCGCTGTTTAGACAGTGAATAAACATGCTGGGATTGCCTGCCACTCACTGTAATGCCGCAGTCATGTTGGTTGCGGCATTACAGTGATTGGCTGGTCGCATAGCATCATCGGGTCTATATCAGACCCGTTGACCCTATGCTTGTCACAGTCTACCCTTCAGACAGGCAGACTATGGAGAGGTGCTGCAGAGTTAGGGAGAGAATTGTCGGTTTATTATTTAGGTATTCCAGATTAATATACATCTGAACTAACAATCCTTCTAAGGACTAATGCAGCTGCATATATTATTCCTGGTGATAACAGGAGTTAGGCAGGCTGAGTTTGTGGAGAGTGCATAGAGCAGAATAGGGCCCATTGCATGTTCTGTCTGCTGCTGTTAAAGATATCCATAGTCCTAGATATCAGGGCTAATTGTTTTTGCTCTTAATCCTGATTATTTGCTTAAAAATCAATATAGTACACCATTTTTACTGCTCCATTTGCTTGTTAGCAGAATACAGCCAGATTTGTTTGATTTTATTAGCATTGCTGTATTGTGGAAGCAGAGAAACTTGTCCATGATCAGACTTGATCTGATATTACTGCCATAATAATCATGACAGTTTTTGGAGAGTGTCAAATATTACACACCATTGAAAGTTTACCAGTTGTGTGTTGTTCAACCTATTCGTACTTGGTTGCTGACCAATACCATATCTTTAATGCCACTGTCGAAAACCGTGGTCATCAAACGTGATCTGATATTACTGCGGTAATAATCGTGACATTTTTTGGAGCATACCAAATATTACACTCTATTAAAGTCTGCCAGTTGTGTGTTGTTCAACCTATTCACACTTGGTCTCTGACTAATACCATATCTGTAAGGCCACTGCCTAAAACCTTGGTCATCAGACATGATCCGATGTTACTGCGGTAATAATCGTGACATTTTTTGTAGCGTGCCAAATATTATACTCCATTTAAATTCTGCCAGTTGTGAGTTGTTCACCCTATTCACACTTGGTTGCTGACCAATACCATAATGCAAGGACACTGCCTAAAACCGTGGTAATCAGACGTGATCCGATATTACTGCCGTAACAATCGTGACATTTTGGGGAATGTGCCAAATATTACACTCTGTTTAAAGTCTGCCAGTTGTGTGTTGTTCAACTTATCCACACATGGTCACTGACTAATACCATAGTACAAGGCCACTGCCTAAAACTGTGGTCATCAGACGTGACCCAATATTACTGTGGCAATAATCGTGACATTTTTGGGAGCTTGCCAAATATTACACTCCATTTAAATTCTGCCAGTTGTGTGTTGTTCAACCTAATCACACTTGGTCGCTGACCAATACCATAGTACAAGGCCACTACCTAAAACCTTTGTCATCAGACGTGATCCAATATTACTGCCATAATAATCGTGACATTTTGCAGAGCTTGCCAAATCTTACACTCCATTTAAAATGGGCAAGGTGCACGGAAAACGAAAGGGAAGTGAACATGATGTTGATGGTGCATGTAGAGGCCAAGGCCATGAGCAAGCTGAAATTGTGCCTGGTGAGGGAGCACAACAAGCACCCACATCATGTTGCCCTACTTTCCTGTCCTACTTTGTAGGGGGTTGCTGAACACCACTATTGAAGCCAGAGCAGTGTGAAAAGGTTGTTGGTTGGATAGAAGATAATGCTTCCAGTTTGTTTGCCATGAGTTTGGACTACATATTCCTCACCCTGATCCTCCTTCCTCCCACCATGCTGAGGGCCCAGAGACAACTGATCCCACACTTGGACACTCCAAAGAGCTGTTCACTTTTCCATTTATAAATTCGGGCCTCTTGCCTGGCCTGCTTCAAGCTGGGTAAGAGGAGATCGCATGTAGCGATGCCCAAATATTTGAGCAGCCACGATCACACAAAGGTAATGGTGGGAAAGTGCAATTACTGTCACAAAAGGTAGATGATGATGATGAACACAATTGCCAGCAAGTCAGGAGGAGGCCCAGGATGCCTACGTGGAAGACGGGGTGGTGGACGATGAAGTCACTGACCCAACCTGTCAAGGTGACATGAGGAACAACAACATGAGGGAAGTTGCCAGTCCAACTGGCTCTTTTTTAAAGACTGTCCGGATAACCCCAAAAAGTCCATTTGCAACATCTGCCATGCCAGCATCAGCAGGGACAGCAAATCTTTAGAAAAATGATGAGATGGTCAACATGCTCACTTTATTGATAATACTGCACACAGTGTAAAATAGTGATGAGCTAAAATCATGTTCCAATAAAATGCACATAAATCACAAAAATATGGATAAAAGAATCATGATGCCAATGAATGTTTTACCACAAACAGTATATTACCTTAAAAGCTAAAGCCAAAGTATAATGCAGGAATTGCTGTGTTTTTTTTTTGTTTTTTTTTACCATTTCATCATACTATGCATTTTGGATGACTATTCCAACGCAGGTTCGCAGCAGCTTCTCCCCACCCCTCTACCCTATATTGACAGGTATTCCCTATATACACATACAAATGACTGGGGACTGCTTTCTTGGTTTAGTAATTCTAGATGCATAGTCCTCCAGATTTTCAAAATATGTTTTCTCAGAAATGCCGAATCGTTTCACAATAAAAGATACATGGCTGCAATGTCTGATTGATGATGCATTTGGTTCTGGCATGTGCTTTTGAATTAGCCAACAGTTTTGATTTAATAATTTTCCCCCAATGTCCTTACCATCCTTAGTGGTCTTGAGCTGCGTTGAGGCTGGCAGTGCCTGTGATTTAGGCAGCGAACATTGAGCTACTCCAGTTGGGTCCTAATTGATGGGCCCTACTCTCCAGAAAATCCAACTCCTGTAACCAGGCCCTATTCTTGGTTTTGAACTGAAAAAAATTCACAAAAATCCATGTTTGTATGACATGTGACACAAATATTCCACTTTTGCAGCTGCCTTGGTTCAAGTAGTACAACTTGTTTTAATGTTAGAAAAAACGTATTAATATTTCAATGTAAAGAACATTTTTATTTATATTTTTTTCATCAGAAATAATTCCACTTCTTGTAATGAATAACAAGCAGGTCACATTCTAAATGCAGATTTCTCACGTATAGCATATTCATTCCCTCCTCAGCGAAATTACATTTCCTAGATACAGAAACCATCAAGACTAAATTTCAGCTAGGTCATCAAAGGTTGCATTGCAGAAGAGTAAATGAAGTACTAGCTGCCAACACCCTTGTCAGATCTACCTACGAGATATTTATAATGAAGGCCAGAAATGTTTTTAAAGGAGGTTTTAGTGGCATAAAGCAATTTTGTGATCTCTGACTTAATAATGGCGCATCAGCTTTTCCCATCTCTCATCTTTTCAATGTTTGTTTCTTTGTTAATGAAAGAAAAATATAGGAATTTTCATGTAAATTTACATATGGCTCAAATAACAAATCATTAGACACACTTGAATGTTCTAATATACCCTCCATTAAAATTCTAGGGCTGAACTTGAGGAACTGCCAATCCAAGGGGGACTGCTCATGCTATTGCCTCATTTAAAGGGGACCTGTCAGGCGATTCATGCTACCCAAATGGCAGAGTTTCATAGAAAATATATTCTGCATCTCCCATCCAGCTCTTCCTAACACTTGCTGTAGAATATTAACACAACCCTCTATATGTACAAATGAGGGAGAGATCCGTCAATCAGCTGCAGAGGCGAAAGAGGTGGCCAAGGGCAGCGTTGGATTAGTCTGGTCTCCGACTGTGGTCCCCTGCCGGATCTTCAGGCTGCGTGCCCACTATTTGTTATTATAATTTTCAGCTGGTGCAAATTCATAGTATTTAATTAGTGGCACAAAATAAGTGGCGCCTATGGATACTGTAGTAATAAAGGCAAAATCGCAAAGAATGCATAATCAAACGAAACAACCATGATCCAAAGCCCAAATTTTTCTACTGTATAAAAATAATTTTATTAAATCCATATATAAAAATTCGAGTACAGATGATTTATGCACAGGTGGTGCAAAAAAGACATACAATATATAAAAATATATCACGATATGGGACATGCAAAACCAATTCTGTGAGAGCCATATGAGGCTATGTAGCCATGTGTACTAAACACTGAGTACTCAACAAGTACACACTGTGGTCACTGATATAGATCTTAGAGTTTGTGTGTCAAAGGTATGGCAGCTATTAATGATGCAAGGTATATACTAGTAATCCTTAAATAACAATGCATTCATTTGTATGTATGTAAATAAATGAATAGCTCCATACCCAGGCACAGGACCACAGGATACCAGGGCTCACAGACGGGTGGACGCATGGCCCCGTGGTGGACGCATGGCCCCCCTATCATCTGTACTCAAATTTTTATATATGGATTTAATAAAATTATTTTAATACAGTAGAAAAATTTGGGCTTTGGATCGTGGTTGTTTCGTTTGATTATGCGTGCCCACTATGCGTTTTTCAGGCGTTTTTGCCGCAGAATCTTCGCAGCGAAAATGCTTAAAAAACACTTGGTAATTCTTTCCCCATGGTTCCCAATGATAATCCGCATGTGCTGTGCACATGCTGCGGAAATTTCCTCTGCGGATTATCATTGCGGAAAAATACACAGCATGTCCATTAATTTTGCGGATATGCAGCGTAATTGCCGGCATTGACTTGCATTGAATCGCATAATATCCGCATGACTACATGTGCACATGCAGATATTTAGTGATTCAATGTGCAGATGGTACCCGGGTATGGAGAAGAGGAGACTCTCCTCCAGACCCAGGTACCATAGTACCTGTTAAAAAAAGAATTTAAAATAAAAAATAAAGATTATACTTACTTTTCGATGGCCCCTGGTTTCCTCAGCGATGCATCCGGTGTGTTGGGCGGCTCTTGATGGTCTAAAAGGACCTTCCATGACGTCCTTTAGTCATGTGACAGGTCACGCGACCGATGACATCGGCGGTCGAAGGACCTGTCACATGACTAAATGACGTCATGAAAGGTCCTTTCACACCACCGTGATCCGTACAAGAGACCAGACGCAGCAGAGAAAAGACCATGGGTCATCAGAAGGTAAGAATAATGTTTATTTTTTATTTTTTACCATTCGTATTCTTTTTTTTTAACTATTACTTGGTCACACTATATAAATCCATGCCGGTTGCATGGATTTATATAGTGTGACCAAGTTGTCAAGCACTTTTCCAAGTGATGCTAAAATCACTTGGAAAAGCGCTTGATAACCCGCATGCAGAAATGCATGCAAAAACGCCTGACATACGCTTCTACCTGGCGGGAAAAACGCATGTAAAATCCGCATGCATTTTTCCTGCCAGGGAGAAGCTGAAAAAATATGCAGCATTTCTGCATCGTGGGCACTTGGCCTTAAAGTATATTTTCTTTGAAAGCATCCAAATTTTTGTATTATATATGAATAAAGATACTGTCCATTATATGATCATACAGGTGTGCATAGTTTTTCCTTCTTTTCTGTTTGTTCCCTATATGATAAGTAGAGTTTAATTTATTTAAAGCCACTCTAAAATTTACTAAAACATTTGGAAAAATGTGCAATTTCCAAACTTTTAAAAATTTTGCCTTTAAAATAGATAGTCATATTATAGAAGATCGTTAATAATTAACATTTACCGTATGTCTACTTTATGTTGACATATTTTTTTCTGTGGTCATTTAGTTTTTGGGATATTAGATAGTCTATAAGTTTAACAGCAATTGTTTATATTTTAGAAAACTTTCAGAAACCTGTTGTTTATGGACTAATTATTCAAAATAGTGTTCAAATTATTTAAAGGGAACCTGTTACCTTGAAAATGAAGTCCTATCTGCAGTCATCATGTTATAGAGCAGGGGGTGCTGAGTAAATTGATATATAGTTTTGAGAGAAAAGATTCAGTATAACCTTTGTCTTAATAATTTAAACCTCTGATCTACTGGGATTTTTTGGTTCAGTAGGCAGTCCTGTTATTAAAAAACAGTGTGCTTGCAGAGATAGCTGTCAGTCACTGATAGGACCACCCACTGGATTGAAAATTCTAGAAAGAATAAAGGTTTAAAAAAATTAGAACACAGGTTATACTGAATCTTTTCTCATAAAACTATATATCAATCATCTCAGCTCCTCCTGACCTGCAAGATTGTGCCTGCAGATTTAACAGCATTTTCATAGTGACAGGTTCCCTTTACGAAGTTTCTTAAATAGAAACTGTACTTTTAAGAAATTTTGCATCAGCCGATTGTACAGGTGAATATAGGAAATTTTGGAATATGTCTTTTCAAAGAAATGTTACGTTCACCACCTATAAGACATTTCTTCCTCCCCCTGCCTCCTGAACTCACCATCCACCCTTAAAAACAGCTAAAACTTTGCTTAGAAATGATGGACTCTCAGCTTACTGTGGTGTCATGTGACTCAGCCCATTATACTCAATTGAGTGGGGAGATGGAAAAGGAGAGAGAGGCAAAGCTAGGAAACAAGCAGAGAGAAACATAAAGATTGTGGTGAGCACAATAGTTTTTTTCTCAGAGCTGGACTCGCATCTACACTGTCCAGTAATGTGTAATGTTCTTCATGCTGCTGCTGCTTCTGGTTGTATTTATGTGCTAAACAGAAATGAAAAATAGGAATAATTATTAAGAACGAGAGCAATAATATTAGAAAACTGCAGGATATAAGTCGCATTTACATACACAGAGCAGTTTATTCTGAAAAGTTACTTAAAAATATACCCTTTAACCTTTCAGGTATTTCACATGAACTAAAGCAATATGGATATGAAATGTAAACATATCTTTTTTTGCAGATACTCAATTTTATTTCAAAAGAGAACCTGCCAATAAGATTTATCAATATAAAGTAAAGGCATGGCTAAAATGGCACTGTTATACTGATAAAATTGATACCTTTGGAGAATCAGTCCAATCTGTGGTCCTTGTTTAATCAGGATTGGAAATTTTCATGAAATAATATTTCAGTGTACAAGGGCGGGACTGGTGGTAGGATCTCCTCCGGCCTCCTGTGTTTCTATGACCTGTCTCGTTTTTGAAATTTTGAAACTTCTGGTCTTCAATAAAATAGTGCCGGAAGCGATGCATGCGCAGATCGAGATCGAGGTTTCATGAAGATGTCATTGAGCCGAGATCTCAATAATGTAATAGTACAGTATATTGTGGTAAATCCCTCTGCTCATAATTTAATGGTATATCTTAGAGCGAGAAGGGGTAAACACATCTTAATCAAAAAGATTACTCCACAAAGATTTTAAGACTCAGACCTTTAGAAGACAAGTTTGTGCTGATTCAATTATTCTTTATTTAGATTTAGGTTTTTGTTACTGTAATGTCAAGGTAGCTCTGTTTACTTCCTGCCCTTTAAGAAACAATGCAAATTAGTTTTTCTTCTGTGACACGATGCCCTTTTCTTTATTTCTCTGTTTAGTTTTTTCCGCAATTCTGACTTTCAGCCAATTGATCATGTCTAAGAACATCACAGATATAAAGAACAAACAGAGCTAAGTCTGTTAGTGCCTACACATGATGTTATTACACAATTTAGAGGGAAATAGGAAAGCTTCAAAGTTTTAAACTTGATATTTATGAAACACTCTGGTGTTTTTTAGTTATTATGAGTCATATCTTTCACCTCTTAAGGATCAGGCCTATTTTGTCCCTAATGACCAAATGTATTTATTTTTTTCAATTTTTTCATTGTGGCATTCAAGGAGCCTTAATTTGTTTTATTACCTGACAAAGCCGTATGAGGGCTTGTTTTTTTTGAACAAAGAATTGTATTTGTGAGTGAAAGTATTTTGAAGTACATTTCACTTATTAAAGGGGTGGTCCAGAATCCAACTTAATTTTCCTAAATCCCTTTCTATTTAGTGCCATAATCTAAACTATTTTCTCATATCCTTAAATAAAAAATTCTCGATCCTTCGCTAACTAAACTATCTAAATGCTTTTCAATTTTTTTGTTACAACTTCCTCTTTGAGAATGCCAATGCATGCTGGGATACTCAAACAAAGCGCCATCAAGGTACAGAGGCTGCAGTCATTGCTGCAGCTCCTGTCCCCTCTCTGAAATAAAGCGTCATCAGTAGTGTTGAGCATTCCGATACTGAAATATCGGGTATCGGCCGATATTCGCGGTATCGGAATTCCGATACTTAATTCCGATACTTTTACAATATCGAATACCGGAATCGGAAGTTCCCATAATGCCTGCGCTCTGCAGTGTCTCTGAAGTATGACAAGCTGGATGGCAGCGCTCAGCTGAGATCCAGCCTGTCATCAGAATGACATCCCAGCGTGGGAGAATTCTCCTGATCGTTTAAAAGCCGGCGGGCGGTAAAAAGCCGCCGGCTTTTAAACAATCACACATCCCCATACTGCTTCCCCGCAGCCTCCCACCCCGATCCTCCGCTCCCCTCGCCACCTCCCATCCCGATCGTAAGGTAGGACCGGGCGGGGAGCGCAGCACCAAGGAGCGGGGAGCGAAAGACCTGGGCGGGGAAGCCGGCAGTGAAAAGACTTCACCGCCGGCTTTCCCGTTCTGTGCTGCGCTTTCCCGCCGGTTATTTCAAATGAACAGCTGAGGTATCAGGTGATGCTGATCAGCTGTTCATTTGAAGTAGCCACGGTGCCCTCAGAGGGTTCACGTGAGTTCATGCTTGACTGCATTGCATGAACTCACATGAACTTTCCCACGGTCGCACAGGTCAGCCTCACCTCCCAGACGATCAGCCCGTCATGATTGGTGTGTGTGGGTGTCTGCGTGTGTCTGCGAGTGTGTGCGGGGTGTCTGTGCGTGTGTCTGCGAGTGTGTGCGGGGTGTCTGTGCGATGTCTGCGGGTGTGTGCGATGTCTGCCGGTGTGTGCGGTGTCTGTGCGATGTGTGCAAGTGTGTGCGGGTGTGCGCGGCGTCTGTGCGATGTCTGCGAGTGTGTGCGGTGTCTGTGCGATGTCTGCGAGTGTGTGCGGTGTCTGTGCGATGTCTGCGGGTGTGTGCGATGTCTGTGCGATGTCTGCGAGTGTGTGCGGTGTCTGTGCGATGTCTGCGGGTGTGTGCGTGCAGGCAGACATAGGCCGATGTGACACTACTACTCCCATCGGCCTATGTCTGTCCCCCGTCCACTCGTGCCAGCAGGATCAGCTCGATGGGAGCAGTAGTTCCCATCAGCCTGATCCTGCTATTTAAATTGCCCTACTGTGTCCCCAATAAATTTTAAATACATGTCATTGGTGGCCAGTGGTTGCCTACAATAAATTAGTTCATACATTACCTGTACCCGCCGATCGCCACCTAAAATAAAGTAAAAAATAAAAAACTACACCTATACTCACCTAGACACCTAATTCCCCGAAGCCATCGATCTCCTGTAATAAAATATAAAATAATAAACCACAACCTTATCCTTACCCCTCCATAGTAGTCCACGAGTGTCCCACGATGATCTCCAGTTTAGTGCAGCCACATAGAATGTGACCGCTCTGAACCGCTGCCGCCGCTAGAATGATGGGGCCGTAAAGCAGCCCCGTCATTGCATAAGCGGGTTCGCCGGAGTTCAGGCAGCGCTGCTCCGGTTAGCTCCTTTACGGCCCTGCTGTATCGTGAGAAATTCCCACAGTACAGCAGTGCCGTAAAGGAGGCCTCCGGAGCTGCGCTGCCTGAATGCACTCCGGTGACCTCAATCAGGGGCTCCCGCTGCCGGGAGCGGACGTGTTCCCGGCAGTGTGAGCTTACAGCAGCCATGCACAGCTGTCGCCATCTCCAGATGTGACAGCTGTGCATGGGAGATCAGAGCAGGAACGTGGACAGGTAACTATTTTTTTTTAGTAAACTAAGAATTAAATAAAATTGTGTGTTTTATTTCAAATAAATTTTTTTTTTCTGGGTGTAGTGTGTTTTTTCTTTTTAACACTTTGTAGGTTAGTAATGGGGGTGTCTTATAGATGCCCATCATTACTAACCTGGGCTTCATGGCAGCTGGCGCTGACATGAACCCCAACCTTATTACCCCCTGCCATCGCACCAGGGCAGCGTGGAAGAGCGAGGCTAAGTGCCAGAGTTGGCGCATCCTATGGATGCGCCATTTCTGGGGCGGCTGACGGCTGGTGTTTCTAGCCTGGGAGGGGGCCAATATTCATGGCACCCTTCCTGGGCTATTAATATCAGCCCCCAGCTGTCTGCCTAGCCTTTGCTAGCTATTAAATAGGGGGTACCCCACATCATTTTTTTTGGGGGGGTCCCCCATTTTAATAGCTAGTAAAGGCTAGGTATTCAGCTGGGGGCTGATATTAGTAGTCTGGGAAGCTCCGTGGGTATTACCCACTTCCCAGGCTTCAAACATCTGCCCCAGCCGTCTGCTTAACCTCCGCTAGAGCCTAAAATTATGGGGGATCCCACGCCAATTTTTTTTTAAATAAATCCTTTATTTTAACACTAAATGACATTTGAGGAGTTAATAAAGATGCAGTCCCTAAATTATTATTTATTTTTTAATTAATTTTCCCCAAAAATTTTGACGTGGGCTTTGCCATATTTTTGTATGCCAGCCAGGTACAGCATCCAGCTTCTATGAACGCGCCATTTTCCGGGGTGGCTGCGGACTGCAATTTGCACCGGGGGGGGGCAGAAAGCTTGGGCCTCCCTGCGCTGCAGATTCCATCCCCCAGCTGCCTAGTTATACCTGGCTGGACACACAAATAGGGAGAAGCCCCACGTATTTTTTTTTTAAATTATTTCATGAAATTCATGAAATAATAAAGAAAAAAAGGGCTTCCCTATATTGTTGTGTCCGGCCAGGTACAAATAGGCAGCTGGTGGTTGGGCGCAGCCCGTTCCTGCCTGCTGTACCTGGCTGGACACAAATATAGTGCGAAGCCCCACGTCAATTTTTTTTAAATTATTTCAGGAAATTCATGAAATAATTAAAAAAAAATTGATGTGGGGCTTCGCCCTATATTTGTGTCCAGCCAGGTACAGCAGGCAGGAACGGGCTGCGCCCAACCACCAGCTGCCTATTTGTACCTGGCCGGACACAACAATATAGGGAAGCCCTTTTTTTAAAAAATTATTTAATGAAATAATTAAAAAAAAAATGACGAGGGGCTTCGCACTATATTTGTGTCCAGCCAGGTGCAGCAGGCAGGAACGGGCTGCGCCCAACCACCAGCTGCCTACTTGTACCTGGCCGGACACAACAATATAGGGAAGCCCTTTTTTAAAAAAATTATTTCATGAAATAATTTTAAAAAAATTGACGTGGGGCTTCGCACTATATTTGTGTCCAGCCAGGTACAGCAAGCAGGAACGGGCTGCCCCCAACCACCAGCTGCCTATTTGTACCTAGTTGGACACAACAATATAGGGAAGCCCTTTTTTTTTAAATTATTTCATGAATTTCATGAAATAATTTAAAAAAAAAATACGTGGGGCTTCGCCCTATTTTTGTGTCCAGCCAGGTACAACTAGGCAGCTGGGGGCTGGAATCCGCAGCGCAGGGAGGCCCAAGCTTTCTGGGCCCCACCCGCTGCAAATTGCAGTCCGCAGCCACCCCAGAAAATGGCTCGTTCATAGAAGCGCCATCTTCTGGTGCTGTACCCAACTCATCCAGGGCCCTGGTGCGGTGGCTCACGGGGTAATAAAGGGGTTAAGGCCAGCTTGGCATTATCAGCTGGCCCTAAGCCCGAAATTCATGGGGTCACGCCAATATTAGACATGACCACCATGAATTTCTAGTAAAGTATTTAAAAAAAACACAACACCCAGAAAAAAGTCCTTTAATTGAAATAAACACACAATTCTTTATTGTTCTAAATTAAACTATACTTACCATCATGCCCATTCCAGCTGAAGCCAACGATCTCCTGCAATAAAAGAAAAATAATAAAGCAACCTCATCCTTACCTTTCCATGGTTCCCAGGACAGCTTCAGCTCTGCTACATCGAGATGACAGGCTGGACCGCAGCAGAAAGCTGCCATCCAGCCTGTCATCCCGCAGACACTGAGAAGCGCAGGCATGCTTGCGCTCCTCAGTGTCTCTCTGTGACGGCATCCAGATGAGCCGAGGTCATGTCCAATGAACTCGGCTCACCTCATGCACGTCACTGACAGCGTGGGAAAATTCTCACGCTGAAGCGCTGAGTGCAGGAGAATTCTCCCACGCTGTCAGTGACGTGCATGAGGTGAGCTGAGTTCATTGGACATGAACTCGGCTCATCTGGATGCCGTCACAGAGAGACACTGAGGAGCGCAAGCATGCCTGCGCTTCTCAGTGTCTGCGGGATGACAGGCTGGATGGCAGCGTTCTGCTGCGGTCCAGCCTGTCATCTCGATGTAGCAGAGCTGAAGCTGTCCTGGGAACCATGGAAAGGTAAGGATGAGGTTGCTTTATTATTTTTCTTTTATTGCAGGAGATCGTTGGCTTCAGCTGGAATGGGCGTGATGGTAAGTAGAGTTTAATTTAGAACAATAAAGAATTGTGTGTTTATTTCAATTAAAGGACTTTATTCTGGCTGTTTGTGTTTTTTTTTTTACTTTGACTATGGGGTTAGTAATGGGGGTGTCTTATAGACGCCTCTCCATTACTAACCTGGGCTTGATGTCAGCTGGCATTATAAGCTGACATCAACCCCAACCCTATTACCCCACTGCCACCGCTACAGGACAGTGGGAAGAGCGAGGCTAAGTGCCAGAATTAGCGCATCCTATGGATGCGCCATTTCTGGGGCGGCTGACGGCTGGTGTTTCTAGCCTGGGAGGGGGCCAATATTCATGGCACCCTTCCTGGGCTATTAATATCAGCCCCCAGCTGTCTGCCTAGCCTTTGCTAGCTATTAAATTAGGGGGGACCCCACGTCATTTTTTTGAGGGGGTCCCCCATTTTAATAGCTAGTAAAGGCTAGGTATTCAGCTGGGGGCTCATATTAGTAGCCTGGGAAGCTCCGTGGGTATTACCCCCTTCCCAGGCTTCAAACATCTGCCCCAGCCGTCTGCTTAACCTCCGCTAGAGACTAAAATTAAGGGGAACCCCACGCCAATTTTTTTTTAAATAAATCCTTTATTTTAACACTAAATGACAAGTACAGTAATCAACACTGTCACTGTACTTCATATATATGTGACTGACATGTTTCTATCTATCTAATCTATGTGTGATGCTCTATCTTTCTGTTATAAATTGTCGGGTACCGCTGCTGAATTGCTGGCCGGCTTTTTTAAAGAGACGGTGCATGAAAACACTATTATATTTTTAAATAAATCCTTTACACTAAATGACAAGTACAGTAAGCAACACTGTCACTGTACTTCATATATATGTGACTGACATGTTTCTATCTATCTAATCTATGTGTGAAGCTGTATTCTTTCTGTTGTAAATTGTCAGGTACCGGTGTATGCCGCTGATGAATTGCCGGCTTTTCGCGTAATACATTCTACATTATTCTTAGTTGTTTTACTTCATGTAGAATTAACCTACAAGGAAAGAAAGGGTTTATTTTCATTCCGATATTTGTGTCCCATTGACTTGCATTGGTTTCCGGTATCGGAATCGGCGATATCCGATACTTTTTGGGTATCGGTCCGATCCAATCCGATACGATATTTCCTGATATCGGAAGGTATCGCTCAAAACTAGTCATCAGTAATACTTGTTTAAGGGGTTGGGATAGTCCCTGCACTGTCACTGTGCGATGTACACAATGACTGCACATTCTTTCACTGCTTCATATCTGTAGTAATGAGCCGACAGTAGGGCACACTGTCATTGTGCACATCGCACAGTGACAGTGCAGGGACTAACCCACCCCATGAATCAAGCGTCACTGATGACGCTTTGTTTGAGTATCCCAGCATGCAGTGGGATTCTCAAATGAAACATCATCAAAGAGGAAGCTGTAAAAAAATATATAGAAAAGCAGTTAGCTAGTGTATTTAGGGAAAGATAGGGAATTTTTAATTCAAGTATATTAAAATATAAAAGAATACTTATATAGCATTCAGTTCAAGCTTGATGCGAAACGTGTGTCAGGTGTAGTGTTGAGCCACCCCCGTAGTGTTCGAGTTCGGTTCGGTTCGTCGAACACCCGTGTGTTCGCCGAACTGTTCGTCGAACTGTTCGTCGAACACCTTCGAACACCGTTAAAACCAATGGCAGGCAAACAAAAACACATAGAAACACATAGAAAACACCTTCAAAGGTGTCCAAAAGCTGACAAACTGCTCAGAAGACACAACTAACACATGGAAAAGTGACAAGTACATATAGTCATGCGAAAAGAAAAGAGGTGGAGGAGTAAAAGGAGGGGGAGACACAGATATAGGCATGTCATGCCCTTCTAAAATCCAAAAAGTGAGAAGCCGAGACGGCCAGTCCGCTCCTGCCCGTGCCACCTCCGTGTCGCCGGGTTTGTGCCAGAGCCGCGGTGAACCCTGACGGCCAGCCCCCCTCTCCCAATACTGGTGCCTGTCCGCTGGTGGGTCGAGAGAGCCCCCCTGTGGTGGAGGCAGCTCTAAGCTTTTTAATTTAAATTGTCCCTCTAATTTGAATGAATACACTTTAAATCCATTTACAAGGATCTATTGGAGGGGAAGTCTCATGCCAGCAGCCGCGTAATTCCAGCTCCAGTAGCGTCCACTAAAGCTGCTGCAGTTAAAAAGCTTTTATAAGGATCGAGCTCGGCTGTCCACCGCAAGGCATCCTAGTGCCAGTCCCAGCCCCTATGCCTTGGGGTGCCTCCTGATGCTCTTCACTAAGTATCCCGTGGTCCCGAAGCATTTCCTTTGAAAAAATTAAGTGTCCAAACTACAGGTGGTGTAGCTTGCTTAACAGCCGGGATAATCCGCTGACTAGCAGACACTGCTACTAGGCACAAAGTATTTCCTGGGCTAGATGCAGTTAAAAATTTGTAAGTAGATACTCTCGTTGGATGCTGAGAAAGCATTCCATAGAGTCTCCTGGCACGCCATATATGATTCTCTTAAAAAGCTTGGGGTAGGGGTCTAGGGGACCCTTTTATAGCCAAAATCACGGCCCTGTATCACAATACGTCACCTAGGCTGAAGATAAATGGAACTGTAGCACCGAGGGCTCGGTTGCTACAGACGTATTGCACCTCACCCAGAGGTGTGATATCTCACTCTCAGATAAGGATGGAGTGTGGATCAGGACCCGACACCTGCATGCATTACACCACATTGCCGTGGGGCAGGGCGACCAATATGCCCCTGAGATGGGCACGACAGTCCCTGTCCCTGGCTGGAGTGGGGGGAGGGAACACTGAGGAAGGGGAACCCTGCAGTGCAGGAGCAGGGAGGAAGCAGTTCCTGGGTGCATTGAGAAGGGAGTATAAAAGGTGGGCACCATCTTAGTTCAGTGCAGAGAAGTCTGAGCAGAAGTGGCAGGGAGCAGGGGCTCTGCATGAGCTCTGCTCCGGAGGCGGGCCTAGTAACAGAGGCCCAGGCCTGGAAGAGGGAGAAGGAAGGAAGAGGAGCGGAGAAGGCTCCAGGAACGAGGAATGAAGGGATCCCAGGGGTGCGGACGGGCGAGTCGCCACCGCACGCCCGAATCCACCTGCGTGGAGGGGTCAGGCCAAAGGGGGAGACCGGTCCCCGAACTAGTGGAGGCAGGAAACGACCCTCAGCTAGAAACCGGAGGCTCTGACATTTTATGTGGCGCAGCCCCTTGCTCCACCCGCTAGGAAGGCACCACATAGGGTCAGGGAAACTGGCGCCAAGTTTACCAAGAGGAGGCCCGAGGCAGCCGGACAGAAGTGTTGGTAAGAAAGGACAGACAAAGGACACACAAAGGGGGTCCTGTGAAGCGCTCCAAAGTTATCTGGGAGTTGTCTGAGCCCCTCACCTGGTGAGCACAGTACGACGTGGGCAGCCGTTACCTGCAGACGTGGTCTGGATAATAAGAACTGTGAGTAAAGGCCCTGAACTGCATCACTGACTCCGTGTCGTTACTGCTGCTGCCCTGCACCATCACCCCCATCCTCCGCATACACTGCCCTGAGGCTATACTCCTCCCGTGGGGAGTTATGCTACGCTCTGCTGCACCCACAACACCAGCCTTAGCGGTCTGCCCTGTAGCGGCGGTTCACTCTGACCGCAATCCACGGGTGGCGTAGTCGGACATTTAAACATCAAAACCACATAAATAGTTCCGCCACTGGTTTGACCGCCCTGAGCCACGGAACCGGATCGCCGCCACGAAGACTACAACCACCAGCATCCACCAAAAAGTGTCCGGCTCCGGGTGTCCCAAGGCCCAGGGGGTGCGTCAGAACATTTTCATCACCTTTCACAATCACCAATGGGACAAGGCAGGGATGTCCTCTGTCCCCTCTCTTATACATCCTAGTGACGGAGCACCTGCTCTCATCAATTCGCCATAACCCCAATATTAGGTGGATTGAGGTGGGAGGCACCGAGTACAAGTGCTCTCTATTTGCTGATGATGTCCTAGTATATATCACTCAATCACATATATCCATCCCTGCTGTTATGGCTGAAATAGATCACTTTGTTACATGGTAAAATTTTAAAATCAATGCAGCGAAGTCTGAGGCCCTCGATGTCTCCCTCCCTAAATCCATATAGGATTCCATCCAGTCCAACTTTCCCTTTGCCTGGCCCTCACAGGGTATCAAATACTTAGGAATTCCTATTCATAGAGACCACTCCCATCTATGTTATCTTAATTTTGGGCCCTTTATTGAACAATTCCATACAGACCACGGTTGGCAAGTTAGAACTGTAAGATTCACTACGTGAACCACTGGTGTTTTGTGGAAAAGCACATGTACACCGCGTTCCAAATTATTATGCAAAAAGTGTTTAGGAGTGATAAGGGAAGAATTTGTTTGTTTGTCAGTTAAACTCATTGATGGTGATGTGTGTCAGGGCTCTTTATATCACTGTGAGCAATTGCAGACACCTGTGCTAATTAGTTTGGCAGGTGTGTCCAATGAAAGGCAAGACTACTTAAGAAGGCTCTCTCACATTATTAAGCAGCCTACATTTTCTGCCAAAATGGGAAAGAAAAAGGATGTGTCGGCTGCTGAGAAGCAACAAATTGTGGAGTGTTTAGGTCAAGGCATGACTACAATCAACATTGTGCGATGATCAGGATGAAGTGTCTTGGCAATCAAGAAGTATGTAGCTGATTCACAGTACACACGTGTGCGTGCTGATAAGGGCAAATTGAGGACTCTTTCCTACAGGCAATTACGTCAGGTTGAAACAGCAGCGGCAAAAAAGCCTTGTCATAGCAGCAGACAAGTTTTTGAAGCTGCTTGTGCCTCCAACATCCCCCGAACAACAAGATGCAGGGTCCTTCAGAGGTTTGCAGCTGTGCATATGCCATCCTGTCGACCTCCTCTATCCACTTCACACAAGCAGAAACGGCTCCAGTGGGCCAAACATTACATGAAGACTGATTTCAAAACTGTTTTGTTCACGGATGAGTGCCGTGCAGCGCTCGATGGTCCAGATGAATGGAGTGGAGGATGGCTGGTTGATGGACACCCCACGCAAACACGGCTACAGCGCCAACAAGGAGGAGGTGGAGTAATGTTTTGGTCTGGAATCATGGGGAGAGAGATTGTCGGCCCCTTTAGGATCCCTGAAGGCGCTAAAGATGAACTCCATAATGTATGTGGATTTTCTCAAACAGCACTTCCTGCCATGGTTCAAGAAGAAGAACCGTGTATTTCACAGCAAGATCATTTTTCTGCATGATAATGCACCATCTCATGCTGCACATAAAACATCTGCATCTCTGGCTGATATGGGCATAAAAGGGGACAAACTTATGGTGTGACCCCCATGCTCCCCTGACCTCTACCCCATTCAGAACCTTTGGAGCATCATTAAAAGGAGTGTCTATGATGGCGGGAGGCAGTTCACATCTAAGCAACAGCTCTGGGAGGGTATTCTGTCCTCATGCAAAACAATTGAACCTTAAACCATCCAAAACCTGACAAATTCAATGGACGAGAGAGTTCAGAAGCTCCTTTCGAACAAGGGGTCCTATGTGAAAATGTAACATCACCTAGAATAAAGTTTTGAGTTGAAAACTGTTTGATTTCAGTTTCTAACAACCTGCTAATGCTTATAATTTCAAAAATGACCATTTTTTTGGTCTTTATTAAAATGAAAAGGTTGATCGAAAAGTTTGGGGGATCTAAGAGTGTGGCAACCCAGTAGTCATGATTACTTCGAATTCTGACAATATGAGGGTCATGCTGCAGGTAGTGCAGCAAGAAGGCACTTATGTGTCTTGCGCATCTCGGAGCCCCAAAATTATTTTCCGGGCTAGATGCAGATAAAAATTATTTTTAATTTTAAATCTGGTGAAGCTTATTATAGATGGCCTAATAGGATCAGTGCTGCACACTGCTACAAAGCCCAAATTATTTTCCAGTCAAGATACAGATAAACATGATTAGTAATTTGAAAGCTTAAAACGGTTGGTAGGGGGATTTTAACCAATCATCAAGCTTTTACTCTCCCCAGGATGACACAGGGGTAGAAAAGTCGTTTCGGATCCATGATTTGTTCATCTTTATGAACGTGAGTCTGTCTACATTATCAGTGGAGAGCCGCGTGCGCTTATCTGTCAGCACACCACCAGCAGCGCTGAACACACGTTCAGACAGAACGCTGGCTGCGGGGCATGACAAGATCTCCAAGGCGTAAGTGGCTAGCTCCGGCCATTTATCCAGATTGGAAGCCCAAAAAGAGCAAGGGTCCAGTGACACAGTCGTGGCTTCAATGTTTACTTGGAGATACTCCTGTACCATCGTCTCTAGGCGTTGACTATGTGTCAGACTTCTTGTCTCCTGTGGCCTTGCAAAGGATGGGCTAAAAAAGTGGTGAAATGATTCCGCAAAATTGATGTTACCAGCAGATACTGTGGTTCTGTTACGGTTTGAGTGCTGAACACTTGACGGTCCCACGGTTGGCAAGTTGGAACTGTGAGATTCACTACGTGCACCACTGGTATTTTGTGGAAAAGCACATGTAAGATTCTGCAACAGTCTCTGCTGATACTGCTGCATGCGTGCATCCCTTTCTATGGCAGGAATAATTTCTGCAAATTTACTTTTGTACCGGGGATCTAACAGTGTGGCAACCCAGTAGTCAGGATTATTTCTAATTCTCACAATTCGAGGGTCATGTTGCAGGTAGTGCAGCAAGAAGGCACTCATGTGTGTTGCGCATCCAGGAGCACCAAGTCCCTGTTGTGTTGGTGGCGAGGTAACAATCATGCTTCCTTCCTCTGTCCTCTCCCCCCAACCTCGCACAACAGAAATGTGATCAAGGTCTCCCTCATCTGATGAGTCTTCCATCAGTTCGTCCTCCACTTCTTCCTGGGCTCCTGCACCTTCCTCACTAGTTTGGCTGCTACCATGCGCCCTGGTAAAACCATCTCCCCCACCCTCACATGCCTGCCGCCTTGGTGCTGCCGACCGTCTGGACCTTGCAGATGTTAGCCCTTCCGCATACAACTCCTCCTCCTCTACTTCCTCCACCTCCTCTTGTGCCACCACCTGACTCCGAATTCTGTTTAACATGTGCTCCAGCATGTAAATCACCGGAATAGTCATGCTGATAATGGCATCGTCAGCACTAAACATCTTCGTCGCCATTTCAAAACTGTGCAGAAGGGTGCATAGGTCCCTGATCTGAGACCACTCCTCCAGCGTGATTTGCCCCACCTCTGAATCTCGTTGGCCCAGGCTATACGTCAGAACGTATTGCACCAGGGCTTGTCGGTGCTGCCACAGTCGCTGCAACATGTGCAGAGTTGAATTCCACCGGGTAGGCACATCGCATTTTAGCCGGTGAAGTGGCAGGCCCAACGACTTCTGTAGAGATGTAAGTCGCTGAGCTGCGGGATGCGAACGGCGGAAGTGAGCACACAGCGACCGTGCCCTCTGCAGAAGGCCATCTAGTCTGGGATAGTGGGCTAAAAATTGCTGGACAACCAGGTTCAACACGTGAGCCATACAAGGCACGTGTGTGACATTGCCCCGGCGAAGGGCCGCACCCAGGTTTGCAGCATTGTCGCACACGGCCTTCCCTGGTTTCAGGTCCAGTGGAGACAACCATTCATGAAATTGGTTCTCCAGAGCTGACCACAACTCCTCAGCTGTGTGACTCACATTTCCCAGACATTTCAATGTAAAAACCGCCTGATGACGTTGAGCCCTACTGCCAGCATAGTAAGGAGGTGTGCAGGATCCCTTCTGCGCAGTTAGAAAGCTTGTGGCATGACCAGACAGGCTTTGGGTGCAGGTGGTAGACCGAGAGGAGGTTGAGGAGGCAGAAGCAGTGGAGGAACTTTGACATAAAGAGGATTGACGCACAACTCGTGGGGACGGCAAGACTTGGACAGCAGCCCCTTGTCCTGCTGTCACCATAGTTACCCAGTGCCCAGTCAGCGACATGTAACGCCCCTGTCTACTGCGACGGACATAAGGTCTCGAAAATCCTCTGTGTCCACCAGGCGGAAAGGCAGCATTTCTGTAGCCAAGAGCTTGCAGATGGTGAAATTCAACCTCTTAGCTTTCTCATGGCTAGGAGGAAATGGTCTTTTACTTGTCCACATCTGAGGGACCGAGGGCTGGCTATTGTGCTTAGACGGGGTTGATAAGGGTGTCCCCGGCAAACTGCCGGTCTGTGAGGAAGATGCAGGCGGACATGTTAGGTTGCCTTGATCCAAAGGTGGTGCTATCGATGTCGGACAGCGCTCAACACCAGCTGGTGTTACCACCTCCAAAGAAAATGATGACCTGCCAATCACGCTGGCTGTTGCGGGTAAAGAGGTGGCAGGTCTGCGCCCCAAAACAGGTGTGACTGCTGTCCCCCCAGTCACAGAGGATGAAGAGGCCGCGGATGCACAAGATATGGCAGACGGTGATTGGCCCGGCCGGCTAGGCCGCATTGTAGCACACTGAGCTTCCCACTGCAACTTATGCTTCATGTCCATGTGCCGGTTCATGCATAAAGTACTCAAACCATGTATTTTTTGGCCTCTACTTAGCTTTTGCTGACAAATGTTACAGATAACACGAGTTGGGTCATCTTTATCGATCTGAAAAAATGCCCAGGCTATGCAAGGCTTAGCACCCATGCGACCTGAAGAGCCACCACGACTTGTGGTGAGAGGCAGAGTTGTGTTTGAGGATGCAGTTGTTGACGTGCTTCCAGTACTACGTCTCTGTCCAGGAAGGCGCAACCTGACCTCGTCGTCACTAGCATCTTCCTCCACCTCCTCTGCTGACCTCATCTCTTGGCTGACTGTGGGTTGACAGTAAGTGGGATCTCCGACCTCATCATCATCACCCTGTGCGTTATCACACCCGTCGTCCTCAGAGCCAACCTGTTCCTGCCCTGACAAAAAACTAAAGTTGTCGCTCCAATCAGGTATTTGAGTCTTATCATCGTCTTCCTCATTGTCTCCACCAACAGGAGTTACAGTTTGGGAATGAGGGTCTACATTATGGTCAGAACCTTCTGCGTCTGGTCCTGGATCCGACTCATAAAGATTCTGGGCATCAGTGCAGATCATTTCCTCGTCTGGATTCACAGAAGCGCTGGAGTCGACCTCTGATTCCCAGGCTATAGTATGAGTAAACAGCTCTGCAGACTCAACCATCTGTTCTACCTCATACTCAGACGGGCAGCTGGAGATTTGGGAGCTGTGAGGAAGCAAGTGCGATTTGGGTGACACCTTTGAGGACTAGAGTATTTGTGATGTTGAAGTTGATGTGGAGGAGAGCCCACTTAAAGGAGCACTTGATATCCGTTGAAGCACCTGCTGTTTTTGTGCCTCATCTGGAATTTGTAGCGATTGGCGTGGCCGTAAGAAAGGGATCTTATCACATTGTCCGCTAAAAGAAGTAGACATTTTAGTTTGGCTGGAAGATGGTCTTTCTTCTGCACCTACCCCACGGACACAACCTTTTTTCCCCTTCCCAACACGCCTATTCCCCTTTCCACCAGCAGCAGGCCTTTTTCCACTCATTTTGGTGGTTAACTAATTCACAACTCTGGAGTTGTTTGCACAAAAAACAATGGATGGTAACCGAGCAGAGCTGAGTGGCCAAACTGTGGTATTAGGCCAAAACGATTGGCTGGGCTAGATGCAGAAAAAAATTATTTTTAATTTGCAACCTGATGGAGGTCAGTATAGATGGACTAATAGAACAAGTCCCACACGCTGCTAGAAGCCCAAATATTTTTTCAGAGATAAATGAAGAAAAAAAATATTTTTAATTTGCAACCTGATGGAGGTCAGTATAGATGGACTAATAGACCAAGTCCCACACACTGCTAGAAGCCCAAATATTTTTTCAGAGCTAGATGCAGAAAAAAATTATTTTTAATTTGCAACCTGATGGAGGTCAGTATAGATGGACTAATAGACCAAGTCCCACACACTGCTAGAAGCCCAAATATTTTTTCAGAGCTAGATGCAGAAAAAAATTATTTTTAATTTGCAACCTGATGGAGGTCAGTATAGATGGACAAATAGAACAAGTCCCACACGCTGCTAGAAGCCCAAATATTTTTTCAGAGATAAATGAAGAAAAAAATTATTTTTAATTTGCAACCTGATGGAGGTCAGTATAGATGGACTAATAGACCAAGTCCCACACACTGCTAGAAGCCCAAATATTTTTTCAGAGCTAGATGCAGAAAAAAATTATTTTTAATTTGCAACCTGATGGAGGTCAGTATAGATGGACTAATAGACCAAGTCCCACACACTGCTAGAAGCCCAAATATTTTTTCAGAGCTAGATGCAGAAAAAAATTATTTTTAATTTGCAACCTGATGGAGGTCAGTATAGATGGACTAATAGACCAAGTCCCACACACCGCTAGAAGCCCAAATATTTTTTCAGAGCTAGATGCAGAAATTTTTTTTATTCAATTTGCAACCTGATGGAGGTCAGTATAGATGGACTAATAGACCAAGTCCCACACACTGCTAGAAGCCCAAATATTTTTTCAGAGCTAGATGCAGAAATTTTTTTTATTCAATTTGCAACCTGATGGAGGTCAGTATAGATGGACTAATAGACCAAGTCCCACACACTGCTAGAAGCCCAAATATTTTTTCAGAGCTAGATGCAGAAAAAAATTATTTTTAATTTGCAACCTGATGGAGGTCAGTATAGATGGACTAATAGACCAAGTCCCACACACTGCTAGAAGCCCAAATATTTTTTCAGAGCTACATGCAGAAAAAAATTATTTTTAATTTGCAACCTGATGGAGGTCAGTATAGATGGACTAATAGAACAAGTCCCACACGCTGCTAGAAGCCCAAATATTTTTTCAGAGATAAATGAAGAAAAAAATTATTTTTAATTTGCAACCTGATGGAGGTCAGTATAGATGGACTAATAGACCAAGTCCCACACACTGCTAGAAGCCCAAATATTTTTTCAGAGCTAGATGCAGAAAAAAATTATTTTTAATTTGCAACCTGATGGAGGTCAGTATAGATGGACTAATAGACCAAGTCCCACACACTGCTAGAAGCCCAAATATTTTTTCAGAGCTAGATGCAGAAAAAAATTATTTTTAATTTGCAACCTGATGGAGGTCAGTATAGATGGACTAATAGACCAAGTCCCACACACCGTTAGAAGCCCAAATATTTTTTCAGAGCTAGATGCAGAAAAAAATTATATTCAGTTTGCAACCTGATGGAGGTCAGTATAGATGGACTAATAGAATGATGCTATGCCCAAAAGATTTTACTTCACTAGGTGCAGTAAAAAAATTGGTATTCTATACACAGGTGGTATATCTTGCAACACAGATAGGCTACTCCACTGACTAACACACTCTGCAATAGGCCAAAAAGGATTAGCTTTGCTAGATTCAGCCAAATGCTGTGAAAAAAACTTGCACAGCACTGGCACAGACCTGCCTGGCAAAAACTGATAGGAACTGATGTAACCTAGTCCTGAAAAGGACTCCAATTACAATTAGTCTTTACTCCCACAATCTATCTATTTAAGAGCACAGACCTGCCTGATAAAAGTCATAGGAAATGCTGTAACCTAGTCCTTAAAAGGACTGCAATCACAACTATTCCCTACTCCCAAGCTATCTGTATATTTGTGCGAAAATTGGCTTGAAATTAACAAGGTATAGCGCACACAGCAACAGCGGTGCCGTCTAACACGCAGCTGCAGCAGTGAGAAAATGGTGGCGACGGGGAAAATGGCTTGGTCTTATAGGGCAAGGACATGTGACATACACTGCCAATCACACATGCCCTTGCTTGTGTGAAAAAAAGCACTTCGCTCCGTGTGTGCGCTGCTGATAGGCTGACAGATTGCACCTCCCCACTGCAAATGCGGGAAAGAGAAAAAAAAATGGAGATCTTCATTGTTCCTGCAGAGATCCATCCCCTGCCCCTCCCCCCTCCCCGCTGTACACTCAAACTGCGTATTAACATTAATTTTCATCATTACTGAGAAAAAATCCAGTTATGATTTTGGTGCACGAACAGTTATCGAACATAACCTCGAACAGCCGAATTTTTCTCAAATTGTTCGTGTTCGCCGACCGGCTCGAACACCGCCCAAAACAGCTCGAATTTGAGATTGGCGAACAGTTCGAGTAGAACAACGCTCATCTCTAGTCAGGTGTTCTTTGATAGGTAAAGTGTACTCCATGTCACTGTGAATTGCTATCATTATGTATACTTTTATGTGATATCACTCTCTCCCTGTTTATCTGTACGTACTGTAAAAGTCCTCAATGTATACAGCACTGGCTATTCTGGCTTGTACCTTTTTGAGTATTTGTGGTCAATACTGTGATTGCACACAATATCACTCTGAATTTATTTGTACTATTCCCACAAAAGGAGTTTTGTTATCATCACTTACCGACTTTTATTATTTTATATGTCTGACTTTTGTATGTTGTAAGATGGCCATCGGACAGGTTCTTGAGGGGAGATATGTATCATTGAGGTTGGTAGTTTCGGTGATGTAAACCCGCGAAAGCATGCTCCAGCACGTATAGTGCTGAGAGAGTTAATAGAGCATACTAGAGCCGGGTTTTACGAGCAGTCATAAAAGATGGGAGGGAATGGCTGCTCACATATCCCCACCCCAGGGGCTTGGTTTTGTAAATAAAATGGAGAGCAAATGTCTCATTCAAAGTCTGTGTCTGAAGATGTGTGGATCTCTAGGGTGTTGGTCTGTGCTAAGGACCTGAGGACTGGATACTAATCTGAGTGGGTAAACCCGCAACGTTGTATGGATATTTTCTTTTGTGTTTCCACTTTGTGCCAGAAAAAGTTGTTTTTTTGTTTTGCTTCCTGTGCCTACCTCAACCGCAGCCGAGTGAGTACCAAACCCTACAGTGTTTATTTTTAAGTTTTTTTATTATTTTGTTATCCAATAAAGAATAGATTTTTTATTGATTTTAAGCCTTGCACAGTTCTATATAAATATTCTTGAATCTATTGGTGCATTTTGGCCCCTTATATATTGCTCCTTATACTAATGTAGGTGTTTTATATACAGTATAATATGCCAATAAATAGATAGGGATTTACAATGAAAATGAAATAGGATTCCGGACAACCCCTTTAATTAACTTTGATTAAATCCTTATGAGGAGAAGTAAAAAGAAAAACAGCAAATTTTACTCATTCATGTGCTGCACTATTAACATAGTAACTCTGTTCTGTGGCTAAGTTCAAATACAATTTTTTCATAGTTTAATTTCTGTTTTATTACTTTTGTACAATAAATATATTGTTTGAAAAAAATTATTTGTTTTTGCATTGTCAATTTCTAAGAACCATATGTGTTACATTTTTCTGTCAATCCAACTGTGGAAGAACTTATTTTTTTCAAGGCAAGCTGCAGTTTTCATTAATATCATTTTGTAGACTTTTTGGGAGGTGGGATGAACAAAAAAATACGGCAATTCTGGATCTTTTTTTTAATAGATAGATTTGGTATGGTAATTTCATATAGATTTTACAGAGTTTACTAATGAATTGAGAGTGAAAGATCAATCCAGGAGGAGAAAATTTAAGATAAGATATACAGTGATGAGCAAAAGGGTAACAATGTTTTGAACTTTTGACTTTCAGGCTCCATATCTCACCATCCACTACTGCTTCCAACATGAGACTATCATCATTTTATAGACAATCATCTTGACTATCTGATACATAAATTTGACTTGAAACTGTTTAGCATATGATTGGTTATGCAGATTCTTGTCTTGTCACTTCATTGTTACTGTTTTGCTCCTAAAAACCTAAATTTTAATTTTTATTACTTTGTTAGTATTTTTTAAATCCACCTTTGGCTTTCAACACTGTGTCACGCCAGGTGTGAGTGCAACACACTGAGTAATGCCAGGTGTGAGTGCAACACAGAGGGGAAATTGAAAGGGAGCCCAGACACTAGGGAAAGGGGGAAGAGGTGACCTCCTAATCTGGACTAGCATCACCCTGACTCCCCCATATGTCCCTATACAGCCTCCGCAGCTGTCGCCGATCATGTGCCTCGCCCTACTATCCCTGGCGTAAGGCTATGGCTGTGGGTAGAAGGAGATGAGCACTAGTCAATCTCCACTATCACTCTAAAGACAAAGGGGGAACACAACACAGGGGAACAACAACTCAGCTTTAGAAGAGCTCCAGCAGGGCACACGGCCTCAAGACTCCAGAGAGGACGTGACGCTGCTTCAGCCAAGTTCCAAGTAGAAATGAGTATAACCGACGACGCCCACCTAGACACCAGGTATATATACACCCAGACTAAAGGGAAGTAGTCGCTGGGTCCTAAACACAGCCTCCTATCTAGGCATCTGTCTGCATTGCCAAACGTGGAGATCTCATGCACACCACTGCAGGGCGACTATCTGTCACCTCTGACACACCTGTGACACACTGCCTGAATCCTTCTGGGCATGCTCTCAGACTCCAGCATGACTCGACTGAAATCTGATCCTAGGTCTCTTCTACACGTTCCTAAAGTTGGTGCATATTGGTCAACTCACTTGTGGCTAGGTTTGAAGAAAAAGGTGTATATACCCAAGTGTTTGATTGGGTTGAGGTCTGGGGACTGTGGAGGCCAATTCAGCACCGCTACTTCATTGTCATTGAGCCACTTTTTAACCAATCTTGACATATGCTTCGGTCGTTGTCCTGCTGGAACACTATGTCGTCTTTTTCATATCCATAGTACTCAAGTGTATGAAGTAACTCATCTTGTAGGATACTCACATATAGCTTAGCATTGAGACCTCCATTGATCCTGGTCAAGTATTCAATGCCTTTAGCAGCGAAACAACCCCATATCATCAGGCTTCCTCCACCAAACTTGACAGTTACTTCAATTTCTCGATCCGTTAGCTCCTTTTTCCCTTGCTTCTTTCTGACCCATTTGCACCCATCAGAGCCTTGTCTATTGACTTTTGCCTCATCGCTCCAAATCCCCAGTTCCCAATTTTCTACTGTCCACTTTTCGTACTTTTTTGAAAACTCGAGCCGACACTTCTTACGACGATATTGAAGTCGATGCTTCTTGAGTCTTGACCTTTTTTGGGCCAACATTCCAGACTTGTGTAACATGCATCACACGGTGCTTGCATAGATGTCTGTGATCTCACTATTTTGAAGCATACGAGCTACCTCCTCTGCTGTGTTTGTCGCACCAGAACTGATATACCTTGTGATGAACCAACTTGTTGACTCCGATATTTTGGCTGGACGTCCACCTCTTGGCTTTTGAATGGATGAACAGACTTAATTTAGTATTCTTCCAATTGTCATGGCATTCACATGATGCAGTTTGGCAATTTTCTTGGCCGAGAGACTGCTATCGATGAGCTGGATGCTGCTGTTTCTCTTTTCTTGGGAAATCTTCATGGATGAGCCTCGATTTAAACCAGTGACCTTTCGCTTGGAAATCAACCTGATAACACACTGAGCTTTTAGGAAATGTGAGAACAGGTTGTAATTTGTAGTATACAGGAAGAAAAAGATTTTTCCACCACCAGGAGCAAAACAGTAACAATGCAGTGCGTTATTTTCACCATTTCAACCCACTTGGATTTTTTCCCTTGTTTTTCAGTACATTATATGGTGAATCTGATAATGACAAAACCAAATGTGTACTTTTTTTAAGCTTACTATTTATGGACAAAAATGAATCAATTTTTAAACTTTTCCAGACTTGTGATGTAACACGTCTGGTGCGGAAGTATGGAGAAGGAGCTGAGCCATATACAATGGGTGCTGATTGTGAGATAAAGCCGGCACCTGCCTCTAACCATAGCTGTCCCTTTCCCTAAAAATACAATAAAAATCGATCAAAACATTGTATGTACTCCCATATGGTATCAATAAAAAATGTTAGCTCGGCACATAAAAAACAAGCCCTCAAATGGATTCACTGACGAAAAAATAAAGTTACCAGGCTCACTCTCAGCAAATGAAGACACAACCCAATTTTTCTTTACTAAAGAGTAACCTTTGTTTTAACTTTTATTTTGCAAATGAATAGTACATATGAACATAAGCAAATCTGTAATTTATCAGAGAAATCTGCATCTTTCTCCGCCTGGACTGATCAATCATTCTCAATTCATGAGTAAAAGATGTAAGATCAGTATTCAGTGACAACATATGTTCACATTACTGAAGAGGGAGGAGCTGGAGGCAGACACAGACATTCTGCTGCAAGTTTACCTGAAACAACAGTTACACTTTAAATCTATGGTACAGGCCCGTGTCCACTATTTTGTGAATCTGTTCTGAAGCAAATTACAGAAAATCTGCATTTTGGTGAATGCGGATTTTTATAGAATTCAAGTAAAATTCAATTTCACTTGAATATATTTGCTCCACTCTAGTGCAGAATAATTAAAATGTGTTAATTATTCTATGGGTTGATACTGTTATGATGATACCCAATATTTTGGACTATACGACACTTTACTACAACACACAACCCAGTTTTAGACATTAGAAAATAGGATTTTCCTTTTAATCAAAATTTTTTTGATGGTGTAAATAGGCAGAGAGGGTCACTATCAATAAGCAGAAAGGTAAATATCACAAAGGGTCAATAAAGTGCTCAAGGGAGCTCAATAGAGAGGTAATATCTAAAAACAGTCAGTTCCTGTTAGTGTTTCTCTGCAGCATTCATATTATGCACACAACTCTGCAATGTACACAACACACAAAAATACTACATGTACAGTGGACACTGGGACTGCATAAGAAGTACATACACTCAATTCTACAGCAGGCACAATCAGCGCTGCAACTTGGATTTTTATTTTTTCTGGACCGCTTGTCAAAAAATCACGGACAGACATTTGACAAGATATTTTTTACGGACACATTGGAAAATAATAAATGATTATGATTATAGGTGATACAGGTCTACAGTCTATAATTCTGATATGAAGACCTCAGCAGAATTCACTGTAAACTGGAAAATGATGACAAGAAACATATTTTGGATAAGTTTGTTCAGGTTCAAAAAAATTATGGACACCTTACATTTTTTTTTACAGATAGGGCAAAAAAGTGCCCTATTTTTACGGACTGTCTCGGAATTTCTGGAAGGTTGGCAACCCTGTGCACAACTCTGCTGCATGAACAGAAAACACAAACAGTTTTGATGCATACCCACAAACAACTCAGCTGCCTACACACAATTCCTTTGGATATTTCTATGTGTCTATTCCCAGAGAACCCGTTTAAGTTGGCCATAATTATAAGATAGATGTTAGCCATTATGTCCTTGAGTTATTTTATTATATAAAATTTCTTACCGTTTACCTTCTGTAAATTAAGACATTTGAGCTGCATAAGCAGAATAATTAATTTGCTTTTGCTGGTGAACAAGGTTGAAAGGTTTACATAAGCATACAGCCTGGAATCTGTAGATTTGTGTATACATCTTAAAACTGACTAGGTGGAAATATTAAATTTCACAAAAAGTCTAACGTGGTACCAATCCATTTGTAGGTTATTTATCTTTTATTTTTTCTTCACCTGTGCTAAGCTCTGTCCCTATCTTGCTGGAGGATATTGGTTTATTATGAGATAATATTGAGTCTTGTAGTGTCCCGGTGCTCCACTGTGCACTTATTTCTTACTAGGTTATGTTTTGTCCTTTTTTTTTCCAAATAATTTTTATTAAATTAAAATTTTACCGGGGAAAGCAAATAATAACATATCAATTAGTAGTTTACAGGGTGAAAGGGGGAGGAATTAGGGAAAAAAATCTTAACTAAAACCAAAATGTTGTTAAAGTTGGAGTGTAATGGGGGAAGCGATAAATAGGACAAAAGGGAAATAGGGGAGAAAAAAAACAGAGCAAAACAAAGGAGTCTATGACTACAAAGTATGTGGTCAAGAGTTAGTCAATGTATTCACCTTAAACTTAGTTTCAACTGAATTCAAAAATGGGTGTGTGTCATGCACAGTGTAGGAAAGACAAAGTGCAACACGAAGGGATGAGGGGAAGGGAGCCCAGACACTAGGGAAAGGGGTAGTGGAGACCTCCTAGGCTGATCTAATATCACCCTGTCTCCCCTACTATCCCTATTTTGGTTCTTCACCAATCACCAAACAGGAAACCTAAGCCCTGTAAATCCCTATAGCTTTGCCCTGGATAGGGATGGGGAGGTGAGCACTGGTCAGTCCCCACTACAAACTAAGGACAACAAGGAAGACAAACACAGGGGGAAGAAACTTAGCTTGAGCCAACTTCAGAGAGATTACACCATCCTCCAAGCACCAGGGAGGAAGTAAGCAGACTGCAATAGCTCCAAGGCTTCACAAGATAACATGTGAATATCACCGGCACCTCCCTGCAGCAAACTGAAAGTATTTAAACACCCAGGCCAGGGTGTCAATCAGAGCAGGAGGGAGGTAGCCGCTGGCTTCTAAAGTAAGACAGGTTTAAGAAGACGTCTGCAGTGCCAAACGAAGTGACCTTATGCAACTAGCTGCAGAACGACTGTCTGCTACATCTGACACACCCGTGACAGTGTGCTTAACATCTAATAAATTGAGATACCCGCTGCTTGAGAGAAGGGACCGACAGGTAGATGCTTAATATAAAGGAGTTAAGACAAAGAAGTTGCAAATTTCTTGTTTCAAAGAGACCAAGCATTATTGCAATTCTTAAGGGCATGATTATACTCATATAGGCTATTTTTGCTACTCATACAATATCTTCGATAGAAGGAGTGTCTTACATCTCCAGAATGTAGCTATTAAATGATTGGTAGTAATTAGGACATGGGAAACAATATATTGGTGCCCTTTTAATAGTTTATCAATGCCCAAGGAAAGAATTGCTAGGGAAGGGTTGACTGAGATTTGGTTATCTATGACTTCATTAATAAGAGATTCAACGTTTTTCCAAAGTACATTACTACAATCCCAGAACAAGTGTTTTAAATGACCTCTGTGTCCACATTCTCTCCAACAAAGGGAAGATTGGGATGAAGAGCTCTTATTTAATTTTAGAGGTGTGAGATAGTAAGTGACTTATAATAGGTTTCATGTAGAAAATAGCAAAAGGCAATGGTACTCCCCAGCCAAGATTTCAAGAAAAATGCACACCAGGACGCAGCCGGCCCCCTTTTGTTAGAAGGAGGTAACACAGGTGCAGAATGTGCAGAAAAAAGTGCAAAAATATTATATGAGGTATTAGTTAATATTTTGGGGGGCAGGCTGCGTCCTGGTGTTCATTTTTCTTGCATTTTTCATGAAATCTTGGCTGGTGAGTACCATTGCCTTTTGCTATTTTCTAATTTGACTTTGTAATTTTTTTAAAAAAATTTTGTTTATTGTTCTGGCTATGCTGTTTGTTTTTAGCTTTCATGTAGGGTGCGCATGTGTTTGATTTGTATGTGATTTTCAGAGCTCTCTCCCACTCCCTGGAATAGTAGAGAAACAGCAAATTGAGGCACTCTATGACGGATAGAAATACAAGTATATTCTAAAAAGACATGTCAGAAGGGGTGACAAGTCCAAACCCATTTATTACCTTCATGATATATCTTCATAATGGTCACATTTCCATTTTCTGATACAAAATTCTACCTGCAAATTCCTTCTATAGACATTTTATTTATTATGCTTTTCTTATATAGCACCATCACATTCTGCAGCACTTAACATACATTATTGTCCTCAATGGAGCTCACAATCTAGATTCCCTATCAGTATGTCTTTGAAATGTGGGAGGAGACCAGAGAACCCAGAGGAAACCCACTTAAACACAGGGAGAACATACAAACTCCTTGCAGATGTTGTCCTTGGTGGGATTTGAGCTCAGGGTCCCAGCACTGCAAAGCATCATTGCTAACCACTAAGCTACCGTGCTGCCCAGACATAAGAATGTTCCCACCAATCATCACATTGCAATGAGTTGCCATAAGTCAAATATTTATTTTCCTTTGTATGGTGGTCTGTGTAGAAGATACATAAAAACAGAATATTAGAACATATTGTAGAATTGCTGCCTTTTACCGAAATTTGAGTGAATGAAGAGGAAAGCTTTTAAGAATTTTGCTTCTTTGTTTAATTAATAGAACACCCTGAGGTTTCATAACATTTCAATTCTTTTAATCACCCTAACAATCTGTGAATGGCAGAGATTATGTTACATTAGCTGGCAACAAGGGATGATTTTAACTCCAATAGTTATCTCCACGTTTCCAATTTATTATAATTAAATTCATTTTATTAAAATCTCCAGGAATTTATTACAATGTAAACTAACACATTATAATGCAATGTGCATAAGCATGACTATAACTATATCATATAAATATTCAAATATTCTTCCTCTGAAAAGGTTTAGGTTATGGATTAATTACATAGCTTTCTATTCATTTTATAAAGATCCTTCTGGGAGCAAATAACAAATTACCGTACATGGCTTTCATGAGAATCTGCTTTTTTATATTTTCTCATGTGTTGTCCATGCCCTATGGGATTAAAAATTTTAACGGGTTCCTACTTTAACCCCATAATAACGCAATGAGCAGCTAGTTTTTTCCTTTTTGCCTCTTTGCATCTCAGAATAACTGTGTAATTTATATTCATTTTTTGTGGCGCAACGATAGAATAGTTATTTGTAAAATTATTTTTGGTTATTTTACATTGTTATTAGTGATGAGCGAGCACTAAAATTCTCAGGTCATCGTTGCTTGAGTGGAGCAAATTGGAATACTCGGGTGCTCGGCCTGAGCAACGAGCCCAATGTAAGTCTATGGGAAACTCAAGCATTTTTCCAGCAGTCCCCTGGAGGTCAGCAGGGGGCTAGAAATTGCCAAAATCGATGGGAACAGTGCTGAAATGACATGGGAACAGCATGGGGAAGACCCCTGGAAGCATTTCTGACTCCCAGGTTACTGCTGTGAACAATGTTGTCAGAGGATTACACAACTTTTACGGACTCACAATAAAACATACAAAAACGAAACCGAATTGGATTTTCTTGGGAAAAATGTTAAGGAACATCCTTCCCAGGGTAATGACTTATATATAAGGTAAAATAAATAACCAAAAACAAAAATGCCCCTCTACACCTTGGGCTATGTTCACACGTAGCGTTTTTGATGCGTTTTTGCACTGCTTTCAAAGGTGAAAAAGACATTTACTGGGAAATGTCATTTTAACATTTTACTACCTTCTCTGGCCATGTGGTGTGTGAGACATGATCGGACACATCCATACAGTGCTGAAAAGACATGAGAACTGCATGGGGAAGACCCCTGGAAGCATCTCTGACTCCCAGGTCACTGCCTAAAAACTGTGGTCATCAGACGTGATCTTGTATTATTGCGGTAACAATACAGACATTTTTGGCAATGTGACAAATATTAAACTCCATTTAAAATGGGCAAGGTATGTGGCAAGGGACGGGGAAGTGGACGTTATGGTGATGGTGCATGCAGAGGCTGAGGACGTGGGCAAGATGAAACTGTGCCTGCTGAGGGAGCATAAGAAACACCCACATCATGTCAAACTACCTTCCTGTCCCAATTTGTAGGGGGTCGCGGAACACCACTATTGAAGCCAGAGCAGTGTGAAAAGGTTGTTGGTTGGATAGTAGATAAAGCTTCCAGTCAGTTTGCCACCACCACCACTCTGTGTTCCATATGGTCCAGTCTCAGTAGCTGTGAGTCTGGACCACATTATTATTATTACTTTAGCGCCATTTATTCCATGGCGCTTTACATGTGAAAAAGGGGAATACATCGCAAAATCAATTACAATAATCTTGAACAAAAATGTGACAGTGACTGGTACAGGGGAGGACCCTGTCTGCGACAGCTCACAGTCTACAAAGAATGGGTGAGGATACAGCAGGTGAGGATAGAGCTGGTTTTGCAGCGGTATGGTGGAGCGAGGGTTACTGCAGGTTGTAAGCTTGTCGGAAGAGGTGGGTCTTCAGGTGCTTTTTGAAGTTTTCAACAGTAGGCGAGAGTCAGAAATGTTGGAGTAGAGAGTTCCAGAGAAGGGAGGATGCATGGGTGAAATCTTGTATGCGATTGTGGGAAGAGGAGATAAGTGGGGAGTAGAGAAGGAGATCTTGTGAGGATCGGAGGTTGTGTGCAGGTAAGTACCGGGAGACTAGGTCACAGATGTATGGATGAGACAGGTTGTGGATGGCTTTGCATGCCAAGGTTAGGGTTTTGAACTGGAGTCTCTGGGCAATGGGGAGCCAGTGAAGGAATCTTATAGTTTGCAATCTTATAGACTGCTTCAGCCAATCCACAGTAAAAAGCAACCATAGAGTGTCCGGAAACCTTTCCACAGACTTTTCTTAGCCAAGGCTGCTTCTCGGCAGTGTTGGACGGACCCACCAGAGAACAAGAAACTCTTCCGGTGGGCCATGGCTTCTCCTCCAGGAGAGTTCATAGTGCAAACCTTGCAGGTTGTGATGATGATAGAGGCCACCATCTCTTCAGCTTGCTGCTGGTACTTTTCTGTGGGAATCAGCTTGGCTCCAACCAGCCTGGAATATTTCCAGTGAACTATGGCATGACACCATGGTATTAGCAGTGCCCCCAGTACCAGTAGCGAAGCCTTCCACAATTTCCTTCTCAGGAATTTTATTTGGTAGGCTGAGTGGCTGCCCAAATACATTAGTTTCTCACAAAGGAGCCGAAGGTACTGAGTGGCTGTAGGTGCAAGTTTCTCCAGCATGTTAGATATCAGAGGGAGAACTGAGAAGGCAAGCACAGTGGTTCAGTGGTTAGCACTGAAGCCATGCAGCACAGGGGTCCTGGGTTCAAATCCCACCAAGGACAACATCTGCAATATTCTCCTCGTGTTTGCGTGGGTTTCCCTCTTAGAAAAAAGCAGCCATAGAGTGTCCAGAAACCTTCACACAGACTTTTCTTAGCCAGGACTGCTTCTCGGCAGGGTTGGACGGGCCCTGGCTTCTCCATCAGGAGAGTTCATCATAGCACAAACTTTGCAGCTGTTATGGAGCTCTTGAGCGGGGAAGAAAGGTGGGCCCTCAGAATCAAATCGTCTGGTGGGCCCAATGTTCTTCAGTCTGACACTGCTTCTTGGTGAGAGTTGTATTTCACCAAAAGCCATATTCTTTAGCTATCTAACTATTACACACCTCACACAGCAGCACCTCTCCCTACTCTGCCTGTTTCCGGGATAGCCTGTGACGAGCCTAGCGGCGCCAGGTCATATATAGACCCGATGATGGTATGCGGCCAGCCAATCACTGTAATGCCACAACCAACATGGCTATGGCATTACAGTGCGTGGCAAGCAATCCCTGCATGTTCATTGGCTTTCTAAAGTTGCTCCTGCCCGAGCAACCTGGAAATAATCGCAGAGCATGTCGAGCAGGGTGATGCTCGGGCGAGTACCAAGCAGTGACGAGCACACTCGCTCATCACTAATTGTTAATAATTAATTCTTCAGGATATTTAAGTTATGTGGATATCTAATATGTAATTTTTTTAAATGTGTATCCAATAACATTTGTTTTTATGAAAAATAATGTTTTTTAATTTTTTATATACACTGTTCAAAAAAATAAAGGGAACACTTAAACAACAGAATATAACTCCAAACTGAAATCAAACTGTCCACTTAGGAAGCAACACTGATTGACAATCAATTTCACCTGCTGTTGTGCAAATGGAATAGACAATAGATGGAAATTATTGATGTTTTGGTCACTTTTGAATGTTGGTTGTGTTTTCACACTCATGGTAGCATGAGACGGACTCTACAACCCACAGAAATTGCTCATTTAGTGCAGCTCATCCAGGATGGCACATCAATGCGAGCTGTGGCAAAAAGGTTTTCTGCGTCTGTCAGCATAGTGTCCAGAGGCTGGAGGCGCTACCAGGAAACAGGCCAGTACACCAGGAGACGTGGAGAGGGCCGTAGGAGGGCAACAACCCAGCAGCAGGACCGCTACCCCCGCCTTTGTGCAAGGAGGAACAGGAGGAGCACTGCCAGAGCCCTGCAAAATGACCTCCAGCAGGCCACAAATGTGCATGTGTCTGCACAAACGGTTAGAAACCCATGAGGGTGGTATAAGGGCCGACGTCCACAGATGGGGGTTGTGCTCATAGCCCAACACCGTGCAGGACGCTTGGCATTTGCCACAGAACACCAGGATTGGCAAAGTCACCACTGGCGCCCTGTGCTCTTCACAGATGAAAGCAAGTTCACAATGAACACATGTGACAGACATGACAGAGTCTGGAGACACCGTGGAGAGCGATCTGCTGCCTGCAACATCCTTCAGCATGACCGGTTTGGCAGTGGGTCAGTAATGGTGTGGGGTGGCATTTCTTTGGAGGGCCGCACAGCCCTCCATGTGCTCGCCAGAGGTAGCCTGACTGCCATTAGGTACCGAGATGAGATCCTCAGACCCCTTTTGAGACCATATGCTGGTGCGGTTGGCCCTGGGTTCCTCCTAATGCAAGACAATCCCAGACCTCATGTGGCTGGAGTGTGTCAGCAGTTCCTGCAAGATGAAGGCATTGAAGCTATGGACTGACCCGCCCGTTCCCCCGACCTGAATCCGATTGAGCACATCTGGGACATCATGTCTCGCTCCATCCACCAACATCACTTTGCACCACAAACTGTCCAGGATGCTTTAGTCCAGGTCTGGGAGGAGATCCCACAGGAGACCATCCGCAACCTCATCAGGAGCATGCCCAGGCATTGTAGGGAGGTCATACAGGCACGTGGAGGCCACACACAATACTGAGCCTCATTTTGACTTGTTTTAAGGACATTACATCAAAGTTGGATCAGCCTGTAGTGTGTTTTTCCACTTTAATTTTGGGGGTGACTCCAAATCCAGGCCTCCATTGGTTAATAAATTTGATTTCCATTGATGATTTTTGTGTGATTTTGTTGTCAGCACATTCAACTTTGTACAGAACAAAGTATTCAATGAGAATATTTTATTCATTCAGAAGTAGGATGTGTTATTTGAGTGTTCCCTTTATTTTTTTGAGCAGTGTATATATATTTTTTTGGGGGGTGCATTTTTATTTATTTATTTTATCAGGATTTATATCCAGTAACTTACATTATCTAATCTGATTAGAGACATTTTGTTTTTTTCTTCTCCAATTTGTCAAACCTTCTTGTTGACGTTTTAACGCCATGACTCGGTTACTACAGTGTTTGCCACATTGATCACCATGCCCCTGAAAATAAAAGCGTGACATACAGTACAGACCAAAAGTTTGGACACACCTTCTCATTTAAAGATTTTTCTGTATTTTCATGACTATGAAAATTGTACATTCACACTGAAGGCATCAAAGCTATGAATTAACACATGTGGAATTATATACTTAACAAAAAAGTGTGAAACAACTGAAAATATGTCTTACATTCTAAGTTCTTCAAAGTAGCCACCTTTTGCTTTGATGACTGCTTTGCACACTCTTGGCATTCTCTTGATGAGCTTCAAGAGGTAGTCACCGGAAATGGTCTTCCAACAATCTTGAAGGAGTTCCCAGAGATGCTTAGCACTTGTTGGCCCTTTTGCCTTCACTCTGCAGTCCAGCTCACCCCAAACCATCTCGATTGGGTTCGGGTCTGGTGACTGTGGAGGCCAGGTCATCTGGCGTAGCACCCCATCACTCTCCTTCTTGGTTAAATAGCCCTTACACAGCCTGGAGGTGTGTTTGGGGTCATTGTCCTGTTGAAAAATAAATGATGGTCCAAGATGCTGTGGTAGCCATTCTGGTTCAGTATGCCTTCAATTTTGAATAAATCCCCAACAGTGTCACCAGCAAAGCACCCCCACACCATCACACCTCCTCCTTCATGCTTCACGGTGGGAACCAGGCATGTAGAGTCCATCCGTTCACCTTTTCTGCGTCGCACAAAGACATGGTGGTTGGAACCAAAGATCTCAAACTTGGACTCATTAGACCAAAGCACAGATTTCCACTGGTCTAATGTCCATTCCTTGTGTTCTTTAGCCCAAACAAGTCTGTTCTGCTTGTTGCCTGTCCTTAGCAGTGGTTTCCTAGAAGCTATTTTACCATGAAGGCCTGCTGAACAAAGTCTCCTCTTAACAGTTGCTGAAGAGATGTGTCTGCTGCTAGAACTCTGTGTGGCATTGACCAGGTCTCTAATCTGAGCTGCTGTTAATGTGCGATTTCTGAGGCTGGTGGCTCGGATAAGCTTATCCTCAGAAGCAGAGGTGACTCTTGGTCTTCTTTTCCTGGGGCGGTCCTCATGTGAGCCAGTTTCTTTGTAGCGCTTGATGGTTTTTGCAACTGCACTTGGGGACACTTTCAAAGTTTTCCCAATTTTTCGCACTGACTGACCTTCATTTCTTAAAGTAATGATGGCCACTCGTTTTTCTTTATTAAGCTGCTTTTTTCTTGCCATAGTACAAATTCTAACAGTCTATTCAGTAGGACTATCAGCTGTGTATCCACCAGACTTCTGCACAACACAACTGATGGTCCCAACCCCATTCATAAGGCAAGAAATCCCACTTATTAAACCTGACAGGGCACACCTGTGAAGTGAAAACCATTTACGGTGACTACCTCTTGAAGCTCATCAAGAGAATGCCAACAGAAAAATCTTTAAATGAGGAGGTGTGTCCAAACTTTTGGTCTGTACTGTATATATTCATTTATTTCCTGAATAATAAATCCCTCATACTGTGCCACTACATTAATATATAGTTAGCCATTGTGCAACCCAATATTCAAAATATAAATTGATAAGCCGCCACTGTGCTCCCCATTAACTATAGTCACTTTCCCCCCTCCCAATAAATAAATTAATTATCTTCTGTGCTCCTTCCCGCAATCCTTTACTAGTCACTAGCCTGTGTCCTCAAACCTTACCCGCCCCTAACTGTGTCCAATTCATTATAATTACATGTTCTACTTCCCAATTCATTGCAATTATGTGTAATTATATTTTATGTTATATATCATGTCCCCAATTAAATATAATTGCATGTCCTTCCCCAATTTATTCAATTAAATGTTCTCCCCAATTCATTATAATTATATCTCCCAATTCATTATAATTACAAGTCACCCCCAAAAAATTTATGATAATTACATTTCCTGGCCCAGCAATTTATCATAATTACATGCCCTCTCAATTTATTATAATAGGTCCTCCACCACTTCATTGTAACTGCATGTCCCCCCATTTCATTATAATGACATATCTTCCCCCAATTCACTTTAATTACATGCACTCCAATTATAATTACATACCCCATAATTCATTATGTCTTGTCCTCTCTCCCAACACCCACCTTCAATTCATTTTAATGTAATGTCCTCTATCTCACCCCCTTTTCATTCACTTTATATATATAAAAAAATAATACTTATCTCTCCATATGATCTTGTGCAGCTTCATATCCTCTTGTGGCTGGTATGTACATGCTGACGTTACAGAGAGTCATATAGGCAAAGGGCACTTGTTTTAGCTGTGCTGCTATTGTCTGTGGCTGGCAATGGACCTAAAAAAATGCTCTTTGCTTCTTTGCCAATGATGGCTCAAAAAATATTATAATGAGGACAATCTGGCCATGGCAGTTGCATTTATATGGCCCTTTTATATGGCCCAATTGAGTGGTGCAATGGTCCCCATGGGCCCTCTCCCCAACAGCGAGATCATGGAGAGCAGAGGCCTTACCACTAATTGTGCTTCATAGAGACCATTGAGTCCGTAAAAGTCGAATATATCAAAATATAAAATATTTTTTACCTGTACATTAAACACTGAAAAGAAGAAAGAAAATCAAAATGCCAGAATTGGCATTTTTTGGAAACCACTTTTTTCCAGCAAAAATGCAATAAATAGTGAATTAAATCTCATGTGTACCCCAAAATATTATCAGACTTCAGTTTTTCCACCAAAAACAAGTATTTCATATAATTAAGTTAGTGGGCAAATTGAAAAAAAATTATGGACGAATAAACAAAAGCACAAAAAAGGGAAAATCCCCTTATCATGAAGGAGTAATATAGCCATATTGCATGCCATCTGACAATGTTAACTAACATCAGTACATAAATCCTGCATCAGTGCCAACATCAGAACAGGAATATAACACCATAAACATAATCAGTACATAAATACAGTCCCAGAGCCATCATCAGTACATGAATACAGTACCAGAGCCACCATCATGATGCACTAGAGCCAGCATAACTACAAGAATACAGCACCAGAACCAACATCAGTACTAGAATACATCACCAGAACTACCACCAGTACATGAATACAGCACCAGAATCATCAATGCAACATGAATCCAGCACCAGAACCAAGAGCAGTACATGAATACATGACCAGAGCCAACCTCAGAACTATTTCATGTCTGTCCAGACTTGTTACAGCAATATCTGCCTCTGTTGACAGGTGCCATTGTATTCACCCTGTGCACATTACTGGCGATAGAGAAGAGATCATGGCCTATATAGCAGAGTTGTGCAGACTCTGTCCAGCCAGGCAAGTGATACTGTTTGGCTGGGACCTCTGGTGTCGCCCAATCAAGCAGAATATGTGTGTTTTTCAGTTGCTCTACAGGAGTAATCAGCTCAATCTTGTGTCCTATGTAGCAGTAACACACCCCACTTAAACTGCCAGTACAGTATACTGCTGGGAATTGCTTATGCTTGGTTCTCTCCATTTACTCTGGTGTTACTCATGTAGTTCCTTTTCTGATCCTGACGTAGCTTGGAACCTTTAGTTTGTTTGGTCTGCAATCTATCCAGACTCTGAGCCCAGATAGCTGAACTTTGATAACGTTGAACACTTGGTATCTTAACCCAGCTATTTCCTTGACTACAATTTTTTCTATTGATTTTATCCCTGGTTTTCCCTACTGATACTGACGTGACTTTGTTTGAGAATCCCTGCCTCAAACTTGCTCCTTCAGCTAGCAGTTACTACATGGAGGCAACTCAGTGGGCCCTACAGTAAGTTCAGAGGTTAAAGGGGAAAGGCCAGATTTGCCCTCAGACCTTCTAGATGGGGTGGCTAACACTAAGTCTGTCTTTTTGAGCTAACAGCATACAATAGACTTACAAGTACAATAATAAAACACCAGAACCAACATCAGAACCTGAATACCGCATTATAACCAGCATTAGTGCATGAATACATCACCAGAACTACCATAAGTGCATAAATATAACACCCAAACCACCATCAGTACATGAATAGAGCACCAGTTCATTCAATAAATACATAACCAAGCGTAGAAAAGTGATCAGATATACAGCCACGTTAACCCCTAGCATATTCCTTTGTACCAAATTAAGACCTTTAAATGGTAAGTCTATGATGGAAGTTGCAACACAAATTTTACCAGTCATTATCAGATGGAAGACAATACATTGCAGCACTGATTAGATGCTGTCAGTAGCATGGTTAAAGCATTAAATCCAGTTACCTTTTAGATGAAGGCTACTCTGATTAAAGTAGCTCTTTCGTTTCTTATCTATTTGGTCTAATCCACCAAAATGATTTCTCCCTTTCACAACTAATTTCTGCAAACTTTCCTCTGTATAAAAATACCTGCACATGTTGCCCACATGATTAATAATAAACGGCATGCTCTGGACTTGAACATTATGTCCCTGTCTCTACAAATAGTGTAGATCCACACTGTTCCTTCTGATTAAAAATACCACATGCTTTGCCTCCTTATTAAATATGACCCTTAACATTGCTTTCTCGTTATAATATGACCATGCACGGTGTCTTTTTATTAACATATGGCCTCCAAAATTGTCCCATTTATGTTAGCTTGTCCCCATACTGTCCACTAGTGTTGCGTGAGTGTGCTTGGTTAACCCTTTCACCCAGCACGCTCGCGTGCTGCACGAGTATTTTCGGCGTGCTCGGCATCTATGCTCGAGCTGCCCCGACTGCATGTGTCGTGGCTGTTAGCTGTGACACATGCAGGGATTGCCTAACAAACAGGCAATCCCTGCATGTGTCACGGCTGTCTAACAGCCGTGACACTTACAGGCGTGGCGACAGTGAATGAAACGTCGAGCACACCAAAATACTCGGTGAGCACCCGAGCGTGCTCGCCGAAAGAGTTAATGATACATACTCGCTCAACACTATTAATCAGACATGTCTCTGATCATTAGTTTCACAAAAATAATAAAGCATAAGAAATAACCATAACTCAAAAGTATTGATATTTGTGTAAAATAAAAAAATGTATATACCATGGAGGAATAAAAAAATATATGAAAAGGCATTGAACTCATGTGAGTTTAAACATCTTGTGATCATGGAGAGGGAGTGTGAGGCTGGTGAGCCACCACGAAGGAATATTGTATGGGCTATGTGGATATATGGAGATTTCCGTAGATGATAGAATGGTGATGTGTGAGAACATGATAAATGAATGAGAGAGAGATAATAGATAAGACCCTATTGCGCTTTTTTGTCCTTCCAGTTTTTACATTGCCCGTGTGAAATATGAAAAAAAAATTGCTTCTAAATTTCCTCCTGTATGAAATATGGCTTCCATAATAAAAGTAATGTCCCTGCTGCCTCTCACGCCGTCACAAATCATTGATTGGAATGGATTGGATTTATTAATTCCAGTACAGCAAACCTCATGTTCACTAATATAATCACACCAAATTAGGATGGTTGCCTATCCAATAGTATTAGCCATTTCACCTAATGTAAAAAAAGAACAGGGATAAAAGGTGAAAAATCCTGACAGTAAATAGCTAACAAAAAGACAGGCGTTTGAGTAGGGCTCCTCCACACCTGCGCTAATTCACTCCACTGCACCTGGCAGCGCTGATCAACTCATATCTTCAAATAATTCCAGCAAGGGAAACCAGATCAGCATCCGATGGTTCCCTGTTTGCTGAACTGGCTGCTATGTTACAAATTACATCGAAAAATGGGGCCAAATCCCATCCCTGCTTATGAACACGAACAGCCCATAATGGCATGTGCAACAAAGTACCATATTGTGAACAGCATTACACTGAGCATAGTTCTATGTGATGCTCCGTACCACAGGCAAAGTCCATCATATGGCATCTGATAGAGAATGTTGTGATTTGTGTTAAACCGTATATGTATTGCCCCAATAAATTGCAATAACATTAACCCCTTAACCCCCGAGGGTGGTTTGCACGTTAATGACCAGGCCAATTTTTAAAATTCTGACCACTGTCATTTTATGAGGTAATTACTCTGGAACGCTTCAACGGATCCCCCTGATTCTGAGACTGTTTTTTCGTGACATATTGTACTTCATTATTGTGGTAAAATTTCTTCGATATCACTTGCGTTTATTTGTGAAAAAAATGGAAATTTGGCGAAAAAAAACTTTGAATTTTTATGCCCTTAAATCAGAGAGATATGTCACACAAAATAGTTAATAAATAACATTTTCCACATGTCTACTTTACATCAGCACAATTTTGGAACCAAAAATTTTTTTTTTATTAGGGAGCTAAAAGGGTTAAAAGTTGACCAGCGATTTCTCATTTTTCCAACAAAATTTACAAAACCATTTTTTTAGGAACCACATCACATTTGAAGTCACTTTGAGAGGTCTTTATGACAGAAAATACCCAAAAGTGACACCATTCTAAAAACTGCACCCCTCAAGGTGCTCAAAACCACATACAAGAACTTTATTAACCCTTCAGGTGCTTCACAGGAATTTTTGGAATGTGGAAGAAAAAAATGAACATTTAACTTTTTTCACAAAAATGTTACATTAGAACCAATTTTTTTATTTTCACAGGGGTAACAAGAAAAAATGGACCCCAAAATTTGTTGTGCAATTTCCCCTGGGCACGCAGATACCCCATATGTGGGGAAAAAACACTGTTTGGGCGCACGGCAGGGCTCAGAAGGGAAGGAGCGCCATTTGACTTTTTGATTGTAAAATTTGCTTGAATAATTAGCGGACTATGTGCTCAATATGCATCTAGATAGGTGCTTTGGGGGGTCTAGTTTCCAAAATGGGGTCACTTGTGGGGGAGCTCCAATGTTTGGGCACACAGGGGCTCTTCAAATGCAACATGGTGTCCGCTAACAAATTGAATGGCTCAAATTGTTAGCGGACACCATGTTGCGTTTGGAGAGCCCCTGTGTGCCCAAACATTGGAGCTCCCCCACAAGTGACCCCATTTTGGAAACTAGACCCCCCAAGGCACCTATCTAGATGCATAGTGAGCACTTGGAACTCCCAGGTGCTTCACAAATTGATTCATAAAAATGAAAAAGTGTTTTTTTTTTCACTTTTTCATTTTTACGAATCAATTTGTGAAGCACCTGGGGGTTCCAAGTGCACACTATGCATCTAGATAGGTGCCTTGGGGGGTCTAGTTTCCAAAATTGGGTCACTTGTGGGGGAGCTCCAATGTTTGGGCGCACAGGGGCTCTCCAAACGCAACATGGTGTCCGCTAACAATTTGTGCCGATTTTCCATTCAATTTGTTAGCGGACACCATGTTGCATTTGGAGAGTCCCTGTGTGCCCAAACATTGGAGCTCCCCCACAAGTGCCACCATTTTGGAAACTAGACCCCCCAAGGCACCTATCTCTATGCATAGTGAGCAGTTGGAACCCCCAGGTGCTTCACAAATTGATTCGTAAAAATGAAAAAGTGGAAAAAAAAATACTTTTCCATTTTTACTAATCAATTTGTGAAGCACCTAGGGGTTCCAACTGCTCACTGTGCATCTAGATAGGTGCCTTGGGGGGTCTAGTTTCCAAAATGGGATCACTTGTGGGGGAGCTCCAATGTTTAGGCACGCAGGGGCTCTCCAAACGCAACATGGCGTCCGCTAACAATTTGAGCCAATTTTCCTTTCAATTTGTTAGCGGACACCATGTCGCATTTGGAGAGCCCCTGATGTGCCTAAACAGTGGAGCTCCCCCACAAGTAACTCCATTTTGGAAACTATACCCCTCAAGGATTTTATTAAGGTGTATAGTGAACATTTTGAACCCAGAGGTACGACACAGAATTTGATAACATTAGGTCATCATATTGAATAAGTTGTCATTACTCTTGAGCGCAAGTGCTCGCTACTTGAGTTTGCATCGGGTACTCAGGTATGCACCATGTACTGCGTATGCTCGAGTGACATGCTCGAGTCCCTGCTCCGCATGTTTCACGGTTATTAGACACCCCAAAAAAAACATGCGGGGATCGCTCGTGCATGGCAGGCAATCCCCGCAAAGTTTTTTGGGCCGCGAAGCATATGGGGCGGAGACTCGAGCATGTCACTCAAATACCCACGATACTCAATGCATACCCGAGCACCCGATGCAAACTCAAGTAGCGAGCACTTGCGCTCAACACTAGTCGCCATATCGTCATCTTTTTTTCTTAGTTTTGAAAAAAATCCCAACCCCATCACAACCCTAACCCCAAACCCAGCCCTAACCCTAACCCTAGCCCAACCCTAACCCGAGAGTTTATTTTTTACGCCGTTCCTCGTGTGGTATAAGTGATTAGATGACTTTATTCTTTGGGTCGGTGCGATTACAGCGATACCAGAATCATATGGGGTTTTTATGATTGACAGCTGTCACACACTAAAAGACGCATTTTTTGTAAAATCTAGTTTTTGCATCGCCATAATTTGAAAGCTATAATTTTTCCAGATTTTGGCAGACAGTCATGTGACGGCTTGTTTTTTGCGGGATGAGTTGACGTTGTTATTGGTGCCATTTTCAGGCACGTGACATTTTTTGATCGCTTTCTATTCCGATTTTTGGGAGGCAGAATAAACAAAAAACAACAATTCAGGAAATGTTTTTTTTTGTTTTCTTTATTCTGTTCCGCGTGTGGTAAAATTGATAAGTCAGCTTTATTCTTCGGGTCAGTACGTTTACAGCGGTACCACATTTATAACGTTTTTCTATGCTTTGCACTTTTACATAATAAAAGCAATTTTATAGAAAAAATTATCTTTTAGCATTGCTTTATTCTGAGAGCTATAACTTTTATAATTTTCGGCTGATTAAGCTGTATGGCGGCTTGTTTTTTGCGGGACGAGATGACGTTTTCAGCGGTATCATTTTTATTTATATTTGTCTTTTTGATCGTGTGTTATTCCATTTTATGCTTGGCGGTATGATGATAAAGCATTGTTTTTTGCTTCGTTTTTTTTTTTTTTTTTTACCGTGTTCACTGAAGGGGTTAACTAGTGGGACAGTTTTATAGGTCAAGTTGTTCCGGACACGGCGATACCAAATATGTGTACTTTTATTGTTTTTTTTTTTTATTTTTTATAATAATATTTATTGATGGGTACATTATATTTTTATTTTTGGTGGATTATATATATATATATATATATATTTTTTTTTTATATTTTTACAATTTTTTTTTTTTTTCACTTTCTGACAGTTTTTACACTTTTTTAGTTGTCCCACTCTGCGACTTTCACTTTTTGTATTCTGATCACCTGCACAGCATAGGGATGGAGCACCATCCCTGTGCCGTGCAGGCTGTCAGCGCTGGACAGGGAGAAGATAGTTTGGAGATGCACTGCGCATGTCCAAACAATCTTCCTGTTGTCTGGTGACCTGGATGTTGTCATGACGACATCGGGTCATCATGGCAACATCCTGGAAGCCACGGCAGACAGCACTGGAAGCCGGAAGAGGAGGTGAGTATCTGCGATCACCTCCCCTTGCCACCGCAATGCTGCGATCGACTTCGATCGCAGCATTGCGGGGGTTAATGTGCTGGGAGCGGTGTGTGACCGCTCCCTGCACATAGTACCGGGTGGCAGCTGTGATAATCAGCTGACACCCGGCGGCGATCGCGCCCTCACAGCCTGTGTGCGCGCGCGATCGCGATGACATACTAATACGAGTCTGGCTATTAAGTCCCAGGGCACAGACGCGTATTAGTATGTCTAATGTTGTTAAGGGGTTAAAGAAGCACTCCCATCAAAGATTTTATCCTCTTCATTATACAACACTGTGTACTTACAATTAGTGTTGAGCCACCCCCGTAGTGTTCGGGTTCGGTTCGGTTCGTCGAACAACGGGATGTTTGTGGAACTGTTCGTCGAACACCTTAGAACACTGTCGAACACCATTAAAACCAATGGCAGGCAAACAAAAACACATAGAAACACATATAAAACACCTTCAAAGGTGTCCAAAAGCTGACAAACTGCTCAGAAGACACTCTCTTTAAAAAAGCCGCCGGCAATTCAGCAGCGGCATACACCGGTACCCGACAATTTAGACAAGAAGGAATAGAGCATCACAGGTAGATTAGATAGATAGAAACATGTCAGTCACATATATAAGAAGTACAGTGACAGTGTTGCTTACTGTACTTGTCATTTAGTGTTAAAGGATTTATTAAAAAAAATGATAGTGTTTTCATGCTCCGTCTCGTTAAAAAAGCCGGCCGGCAATTCAGCATCGGTACCCGACAATTTATAACAGAAAGAATAGAGCATCACACATAGATTAGATAGATAGAAACATGTCAGTCACATATATAAGAAGTACAGTGATAGTGTTGATTACTGTACTTGTCATTTAGTGTTAAAATAAAAGATTTATTAAAAAAAAAATTGGCGTGGGGTTCCCCATAATTTTAGTCTCTAGCGGAGGTTAAGCAGATGGCTGGGGCACATGTTTGAAGCCTGGGAAGGGGGTAATACCCACGGAGCTTCCAAGGCTACTAATATCAGCCCCCAGCTGAATACCTAGCCTTTACTAGCTATTAAAATGGGGGACCCCAAAAAAAATGACGTGGTGTCCCCCCTATTTTAATAGCTAGAAAAAGGCTAGGCAGGCAGCTAGGGGCTGATATTAATAGCCCAGGAAGGGTGCCATGAATTTTGGCCCCCTCCCAGGCTAGAAACACCAGCCGTCAGCCGCCCCAGAAATGGCGCATCCATAGGATGCGCCAATTCTGGCACTTAGCCTCGCTCTTCCCACTGCCCTGTAGCGGTGGCAGTGGGGTAATAGGGCCCATTCCAGCTGAAGCCAATGTCTTCTGCAATAAGAGTAAAATAATAAAGCAACATCATCCTTACCTTTCCATGGTTCCCACGACAGCTTCAGTTCTGCTACATTCACATGACAGGCTGGACCGCAGCAGAACGCTGTCATTCAGCTTGCCATGCGGCAGACACTGAGAAGCGCAGGCATGCTTGCGCTCCTCAGTGTCTCGCTGTGACGGCATAAAGATGAGCCGAGGTCAAGTCCAATGAACTCAGCTCACCTCATGCACGTCACTGACAGCGTGAGAAAATTCTCAGCGCTCAGCGCTTCAGCAGGAGAATTCTCCCACGCTGGGATGGCATTGAGATGACAGGCTGGATGGCAGCTGAGCGCTGCCATCCAGCTTTTCATCCTTCATAGACACTGCAGAGCGCAAGCATGCCTGCGCTCTACAGTGTCTATGAAGGATGGCATGCTGGATGGCAGCGCTCAGCTGCCATCCAGCCTGTCACTGAGAAGCGCAGGCATGCTTGCGCTCCTCAGTGTCTCGCTGTGATGGCATAAAGATGAGCCGAGGTCATGTCCAATGAACTCAGCTCACCTCATGCACGTCACTGACAGCGTGGGAAAATTCTCCTGCGCATGCGGTGAGTGCAGGAGAATTTTCCCACGCTGTCAGTGACATGCATGAGGTGAGCTCATGTCCAATGAACTCAGCTAACCTCATGCACGTCACTGACAGCGTGGGAAAATTCTCAGCGCTCAGCGCTTCAGCAGGAGAATTCTCCCACGCTGGGATGGCATTGAGATGACAGGCTGGATGGCAGATGAGCGCTGCCATCCAGCTTTTCATCCTTCAGAGACACTGCAGAGCGCAAGCATGCCTGCGCTCTGCAGTGTCTATGAAGGATGGCATGCTGTATTGCAGCTCCCGAAACTCTTGTTGTACCAACCGTCGCAGGGTCTGCAGTCGATGTCGGTGTTCTCGGACCCAGGAAGACATCCCCGTCTGTGGGTAGTACTCCTCGGGGTCCAGCTCTAACTCGGTAATCTCTCGCCCCTTTCGCCCGAACAGTAAGGTATAAGGAGTGAACCCCGTCGTACTATTCAATTGGTTGTTGTAGACCCACACCAGCTCGGCTACAAACTCAGGCCATTTCACCTTCCGATCTTCCTCCAATGTGCGGAGCATTTGGATCAGTGTCCGATTACAGCGTTCACAGGCCCCATTTCCTTGAGGGTGATGAGGAGTAGTTCGTGACTTTTCAATCCTGTACAACCGGTGCAGCTCTTCCATCACCCGGCCCTGGAAGCAGGTGCCTTGATCGGAATGGATCCTCTTTGGGCAGCCATACACCCGAATTAAGTCTCGGCAGATGGCCTGCGCAGCTGATTCAGCGGTCTGATCTCTGGTCGGGGTCACCACTGCAAATTTTGTGAAGTGGTCTGTCATTACCAGGCAATGTTCATACCCGAGATGCGCTGGTCCAACAGTCAAATATTCGATCATCAGCACCTACAAAGGGGCAGAAGTCACAATGGTTTGTATGGGGACCAGCTGCTCCAGGGGCTTAGCGAGCTCACAGCTCCGGCATCTTCGACAAGTGTCTTCTATTGTTGCTCGCAGTCGGGGGTGATACACCAGCTTCTGCAACCACTGAAATGTCTTCTCTGGTCCTAAGTGAGCCCCTCGTTCATGAGTCTCCTTAGCCACTACTCCGACCAACTTCCCTGGGATCACCACTTGCCTATGTGGTCCCGAACTCTCGCAGTAGTTGTACCCGTTGGTACAGCAGCCTGTCTCGCAAACACAGTCTCTCCCATTGTCCCAGCATTTTCAGCACTCCCGAGGACAGGGTACTCCTCTCCTCTCGACTGGGGACCAACCTCAAAGCCACCCATTGATGTAATTGAGCAACTTCTCTGTCAGTCTGTTGAAGTCGGACCCAGTCATCTCTTGGCCGCCCTAGCACTTGTTCTTCCGACGTCTCTCCTATCTGTCCCTGCGCCACAACCAGCGGTCCAACGAAACTTCGGAAGCTAGGGATTTCATCTGCCTCCAAATCTTCATCGCGATCATGATCAGGCCGTTCATATGTCACTCTGGAGAGGGCGTCGGCGTGAGTATTCCCTGCGTTAGACCGGTAGGCAATTTTATACCGGAACCTGGCCATACGGGCCACCCACTGCTGCTCCAGGGCCCCCAACTTCGCATTCTCCAGGTGAACCAACGGGTTGTTATCTGTTCTCACCTGTACTTCGGACCTGGACAAATACTCTGCAAATTTCTCGGTCATTGCCCAAACCAGAGCCAGCAACTCTAATTTGAAAGAGCTATAATTATCTGGGTTCCTCTCGGAATCGTTAAGGGAGCCACTGGCGTACGCAATCACGCAGTCTTTCTCCTCCTGTACTTGGGATAACACGGCTCCAAGACCATGTAGGCTCCCATCAGTGTGGAGTATGAATCGTTGGGAGAAATCTGCATAGGCAAGTATTAGGGCCTCGGTCAGGGCCATTTTTAGGACACTAAAGGCCTCTTCCTGGCTGCTTTCCCACCGAATCGCCTGATTCTTGGAGCCCGCCGGCACTCCCTTAAGTAGCTCCATCAATGGGTTGGCTATGCGGGTGAAGTCCTTCACAAATCTTCGGTAGTATCCGGCAAGTCCCAGGAAGGCCCGAACGTCCTTCACTGTCTTCGGGGTAGGTCACTCCTGTACGGCGGCCACCTTTTCCCGGGTGGGCCTGACTCCTTCTCCGGACACAGTATGACTGAGATATTCGATCTGTTTGCGGAACAGGTGGCACTTCTGGGGCTTCACCTTTAGACCATGACTCTGTAGGCAGCTCAGTACTTGCTCCAGTCGCTGGAGGTGCTCCTCGAAGGTGGCAGCATAGACAATTATGTTGTCAAGATAAATCAGTGTCGCCTTGAAGTTCAAATCGCCCAGGCACCTCTCCATCAGACCCTGGAACATCCCGGGGGCGTTAGTCAGCTCGAAGGGCATCCGATTGAACTTGAACAGTCCCATGGGTAATATGAATGCCGTCTTCGTACGATCATGTTCGGCCACGGGCACCTGCCAGTACCCGCTAGGCCAGATCCAAGGAGGAGAAGTATCTTGCATTCCCTAAGGCCGACAGAGACTCTTCGATTCAGGGTAGTGGGTAAGAGTCTCATACTGTACAGGCATTCAGTCGTCTATAGTCCACACAGAACCGTAGGGTCCCATCTTTCTTCCAGACGAGGACAATCGGAGCTGACCACGGACTCTGACTTTCCCGTATCACACAATTTTGTAACATATGGGCTAGCATCTCCTTAACCTCCTTATACATCTGGGGAGGTATCTGCCGGTATCTCTCCCGCACTGGGGCAGCGCTCCCAGTGGGAATCTCATGGGTAATGGCTTCGGTGCAGCCAAAATCATCCTCATGGCGAGCAAAGACTTCCTGGTACCACTCCAGTACCTCCTCAACCTGCTGCACCTGTCGAGGTGAAAGTCCTGTCAATTCAGCCCACATTCATTCTAGGATTCTTCGTCCACCCTTCGCACCAGCACGGTGGGATTCCGGTGACACGGTGACCGCCAGACTCCAGGGGTCTCCTCGTACAGCGGACAGCTGTACCGCATCAGGTCGCACCAACTTCTCTGGCATTCCTTTAATCTGGGCTATTTCTGCCCTGGGAGGGAGTGTGAAATCACTTTCGCCCAGATTATCGCACCGCACTATAACATTTCCACCCTGGACGGTGGCCAGTGTCCGAGCCACCAGAAGTGTGGGGGGTACTTTGTCCATCGATGTTCTATCTGTACTTCGACCCCCTCAAGAGGTGTGCAGGTCCGTGCGGGTAACGTGAGTACAGTTTGTCCTGGCGGTAAGGTGAGCGCCATAGCTGCTGGTACTATTACTTTCCCCAGGACCTTCCCTTCACTCAACGTCTCCAGAGCCTGGGCGGCTTGGATTAATTGTTGAAAAACCCTCCTTTGGGGTGTTCGTGGGTCCCACTGGTCTAGAGGAATCTCCTTCGGCTCACTAATCAGGATTTGCCCGATCTCTTTCAGCACATTCATTCCGAGGGTCACCGGGGGTGCACTTCCGGTTCCCCCTGTGACCAAGGTGACCCCTTTTTTTCCCACATCTTTTCCACACACTCGGATCTTCATCCACACAACCCCTGCGACCGGGATAGATAATTGATTAGCTGCCATAAGTCTAATTACTGGTCCATATACAGGCCGCGCTATCTCTGGAAATCACTGTTGAAAGTAGGCTTCTGTCATCGTAGTCATCTGGGATCCCGTCACAATCAGGCTGTGAACAGCCCGACCGCTCATTTCGGCCCAGACAGTCGGGCTGGTGGAAACTAGGTCCTTGGGACTTCCTCTTTTTCTTTCCCCTTCCTTAGGCTCCGGGCTGTGTCCCCCAAACACAGAGCCCACTAGTTTAACGGCTGCCTCGACAGGGGCCGCCCTCAGCTATGTCTGTTTAGGGCTGCCTCACTTTTCTACGGAACTCTCCTTCAGGGCGGGGCCTGAATTCAATTCTTTCCCTAACTGGAGCAATCGAACCGGGTATCTCTGGAGTCGGTGCAGGGGTCTTTTTGAGCCTGGACCATTCACCCCGCATCTCCTGTATCTCCTTTCGCATCTCTCAAGCCCATTCCGATTCAGCTGCAGGCGGGGTGGGTATCTCGTTACTCCGTCACCCCCATCTACTGCTCTCGCACACGTGGCTCCGCCCACACTTCTAGAAAAGTCATACGTGGGTTAGCGCACAGGCGCTCCCTCAAGGCCTGCTTCATCTGCACATCCCTGAGGCCTGCAACAAATTGGTCCCTTAAGATCACGTCAGGGGCTTGCATAGCTGGGGTCATCGGATGCATGCATAACATACTCCTAACTTTCTCAACCCAGTCCCACAGCATCATATTGTCCCTGGTGAACTTTGGGAGATTGCTGAGCATGGCCCCCAGCGGCAAGCTAGATCTAGGGGCTCCCAGGATGGACTGATCTGCAGTGTCTGTGTCTAAAGACTATATCCTACTGACTACACCAAATGTAACACAGGTATTTTAGATGCAGTGACACAGAAACACAGAGCAGCCAGTACAAGGTTAATAAACAGGGGGGATTTATCGTAACAGGGTCAATCTCTCGCAGGGAGTAACAGGGAATATATGGGGACAACAAGGGAAGTAGCAGGTAATATGCTATAACTGACAATCCACAGTTGGGCTAGATGTAGCAGAGTCGACACGGTTGTAATCGGCAGTTTTTTCACTTAGCTGACTCACAAGGCAGTTGCCGGCCGATGCCGGTGTTGCTTTCTTCCGGCTTCCCCGTCTAAACAATGCTCTGTCTCATGATGGCAGCGGGCAGTCTCCGGTTTGACCCGCTGAGCCCCTAGTCCATAACAGTGCACCTCACTTGCTCGGCTCCAGGGATCCTGCGTCTCTTCTCCCTCTAGTCGGGCTTGACTCCCACTGTCCACTGTCACTTTTCCCGCGCAAAAACTTCTTTTCCACCCTCTCCCTAGACACGAGCTCAGCTCCCCAGTCACCTGACTCCTCAGCTCTCTCCCTGGACACACCCCCAGCTTCCCGGTCACCTGACTCCTGTCTCGCAGTCTGTCTTCCCCCTGCAACAAGAGGCATGGCCCCGGCAGTTCTGGATCCCTTGTTTTGAAAGTACTTACACCCCGGTCTTCCCCCTTACACAAGTATGTCCAGCTTTTCCATGACTTCCATAAAAGTGAACTGTGAGAGCCGTAGACAAGAGTGAGCACCACTCCATTCATTCTGGACGCTGCAGATAGCAGCAGCCTCACCAGGCTGGACAGTAACCATTGTATGAAGTTAGATGAAGGTCCCAAGATATTACTAAAGTGTCTGATATACTAGGATAGACCTTAGGCCACCTTCACACGTTCAGTATTTAGTCAGTATTATACATCACTATTTGTAAACCAAAATCAGGAGTGGAACAGAGGAAAAGTATAATAGAAACACGTCACCACTTCTGCATTTTTCACCCACTCCTGATTTTGGCTTACAAATACTGATGTAAAATATTAACCAAATATTGAACATGGGAACATGGACTTAAGCAACAATCAGACATCTGTGGGATACCTCCTAGTGCTGTCCATTTTTTTTCTCAGGCAGCACAATGACCCATAGAGTTTCATTGAGCCGTACATACATCCGTTTTAAAAATTGGTCCGTGGCGCCGTCAATGAAAATCAGACCATGGCCATATTCACTTGTTCAGTATTTTACATCAGTATCTGTAAGCCAAAATTTAGAGTGGAACAATCAGAGGAAAAGTATAATCGAAACACTATACCACTTCTGCATTTATCACCCACTCCTGATTTTGGCTTACAAATACTGATGTAAAATACTGACCAAATACTGAATGTGTGACCAAGTCCATGTCCTATTCTCATCTGTTTTGCAGATCAGACTCAGCCAATAAAGTCTATGGGGATCCGTGTAAAACAGATGACACACTGAAGACAGACATTATATTTCAGAGTTCCATCCAAGTTTTAACTAATACCGTATTTTTCGGATTATAAGACACACTTCCCCCCCCAAATTTAAGGGACAAATGGGGGTGTGTCTTATAATCCGAATGTAGGTTACTGGGGGTGAGAGGCAGCTGCAGTGGAGCGGTGTCCAAGGATGCAGGGTCGCTGCTGCAGGAAGCTGGTGGTGGTGGCTGGAGTGGGGCGATGCTGTAGGCCCCGGGCAGGGAGGAGAGGGTGCTCAGTGGTGAGAAACTGCGGCGGGCTTTTACAAAATGTCGGGAGTTCCTGCAATTCCCATTCTTTTTACTGCAGTGGACTCAGGGAAAATGGCCACTGGAGGTGGCACATGCGCAGATTGGGATCTTGAGAGACGAGATCTCGGGAGACGAGATCTCAATCTGCCCATGCGCTGCCTCCCAGTGGCCATTTTCCCAGAGTCCACCACAATGACAAGGATGGGAAGTGCGGAGACTCCCAACATTTTGTAAAAGACCGGGTCTCACCACAGCCTCGCACTTCCAAACATCCCCTCCTCATAGCCCGGGGCTCGCAGAATCGTCCCACTACTACCACCACCCACAGCATCATCCCTCTCCTAATGCTGCCAGCTCCACCGCAGCCGCCCCATCCCCTGGTAAGCTACAATAAAAGTGGACTATAAGACGCACAACCATTTTATTAAAAAAAAGTTTCTGTTATGATCTGCAACTAGTACTAAGGAAAGATAGGGGAAAGCTGTCCCTACAGTAAGACTAAGCTGAATCCCTACGATGTAGCAGGCTGACTGTTCCTAGCGAACAGACCCGCCTTAGTCCTTGGCTAGTCTGAACGAAGACCTATAGCATAAGGGGAGGGGTCCCTAAAAGAACTAAGGACTGGGACAAAAATGGGACACCTCCTAAACAGAGCAGTTGTTGCAGAACACAAAAAGACAAACTGACAAAAAGGTACTAGAGGTCCCAGAAGGACCAAGTGAACTGACAGAGAAAGGAACCGAAGCACCTGGCTAGAGAAACAGTCAAACACTGAAGTCCAGTGTAATAGTGGGGAAGGATGTAGCCTTCCCTAGGCACTGAAGTAGTTAAGGAAAATGTTCCCTTAGTTAATCCTCTCTGAACTGTGGTAGGCCAAGCTAAGGGGGTAGCTTCAGTGGTCCAGTCAGTAGAGTAGAGGGGGAACTTAGTGCCCGGATCAAGCCTTGAGTGATATAGAGCTTGTTCCTGGCATAATTCATTATGGGCTGCAGTACCTGTAAACAGCCACAAGATGCCACTGTCCTGGGTGCAGATGTCAGGTTGAGTCTGCTAGCAGTGTTACAGACAGGGATGAGTTAATGCTGTGTGATGACAGCTCACTGAGGGTGGGCACATTAGGAAAATCTCTGTTTAGTTTCCAGAATCAGGAAGTGATTCTTCAGTAAGAGATTGGACAACAAATCGTTCAGGCAGCCTGACTATAGTGGCTGCTAGGGTAGACGGGAGCTCCATACCCTCAGACAGTGGCATCACCAGTGTGCAAGTCTCCCCAGACAAGAGCACGAGTCCTGTCAGCCAGCCGGAGAAACTCATCAAAGGTAGTGAGGACCCGGGGCACTTCTAGTCTGCAGGAAGCAGAGGAAGATAAATAGGACTCCAGGCTAAGACGTGGGGGAGAGATATCGGATCCAGGTCACTGTCAGTACTACAGAAGAGTCTCTTGGGGCAGAGATTAGAGTCACAGAAATGCTTCACTTAAAGAGGGAACCAGGGCTGAAGGAGTTACCAGCGCCTGTGAGAGAGATGATAACCTGTCGGGCCTTATCCATTATATCTGCCTGTAAATATTGTACATATTCCTCTTCCCCAAGTAAAGTCCAAGTTCTGGTGAAGAACCTCGTGTCCTCTGAATTTATTGCTGCCCTGGTCCCAGAAGAGAAATGCCTGGAGACAGCCGCGATCAGATGGCTTGAAGTAAGTGAAGAGCACTACATACACAGCCACACTTCAGAGGGAGGACACGTATTGTCTGTAGGGTGCCATAGCGAGAGGGGGCTACAGCTCGCCCACGACTACCTGGCTGGGACACTTTACATTTGACGTAGTCGGCAGGATGCGAGCTCCTCGCATGAAGAAAGCGGGGAAGAGCCGACGCAGAACACTGGGAAGAAAGTGTTGGAAGGCATGCGGCCCAAGATGGCGGCCCGAAGCATGGATTCCAAGATGGTGACAATGGCGGTAAAGTCTGGGAGAAGAACCGCCTATCGTGGGAGTGGACGGCGCCGGAGAGCGTGAAAAGATGTCCAGCCCCTACGAGTTCCGGCCCAAAGAAGGATGAGTCCAGCAGTGAAGATGCGTCCCAGGATGGGACGTCCAGTGAGGAAGAGGGCGCAGCATAAAGTGAAGTCCGGCCCCGTGAGTATCAGCGCGCACATAGAAGGGGCGCGGCTGAAGGCGGAGCTGTCAAGAGTGACGAGTGACGCGGCGGTCGCGTCAGAAAGCCGGCCCAGGAAGAGGAGGAGTTGGACGCGCAGGACGAGCGTCACTGGTAAGCGACCAGCGCCATTTTCTGTCCAGCACACGAGAGGAAGGAGGTGCTGCGGTGGATGCTCTGCGAAGATGGCAACCGGAGGATTGAATGACCTATCCGGAATGTGCGCCGAGGAAGAGATGCTAGAGCCGAGTACCCCAGGGGCTGCAAGCGAGAGTCGCTCGTTCGCGGATGCCGCCCGTGAGTCTTTACCCCCAGTGGCTGTCCAGTGGTCTACTAGGCCCGATCTGGAGCTGGGCCTGCTTATCCATGAGTTCCGCATGTGGTGCTGGAGCCGGATGCCGGAAGACCCGCCCCCCTTGGCCGAGGGTGGAGAACATTCTGGTGGGGCCGGAGCAACAGCTGCAGCGGAGCCTGACGGAGGTGAGCAGCCTATACCCCAGCGGCTGGTTTCGCCTGCGGCGCCTGCCACAACAGCTTCCACGGCGACAGGGGCCCCTAGGCCTGAAGGGGGTGGTGCGGAGGTGGAGGCGAGGCCTCCCTGGAAGAAGGCCCCGCAGGAGAGTTTAGGCAGCTGGCGGTGGAGGCCATCAACACTAGTGTTGAGCCACCCCCGTAGTGTTCGAGTTCGGTTCGGTTCGTCGAACACCCGTGTGTTCGCCGAACTGTTCGTCGAACACATTCGAACACCGTTAAAACCAATGGCAGGCAAACAAAAACACATAGAAACACATAGAAAACACCTTCAAAGGTGTCAAAAAGCTGACAAACTGCTCAGAAGACACAACTAACACATGGAAAAGTGACAAGTACATATAGTCAGGCGAAAAGAAAAGAGGTGGAGGAGTAAAAGGAGGGGGAGACACAGATATAGGCATGTCATGCCCTTCTAAAATCCAAAAAGTGAGAAGCCGACACGTTCAGTCCGCTCCTGCCCGTGCCACCTCCGTGTCACCGGATTTGTGGGAGAGCCGCGGTGAACCCTGACGGCCAGCCCCCCTCTCCCAATACTGGTGCCTGTCCGCTGGTGGGTCGAGCGAGCCCCCCTGTGGTGGAGGCAGCTCTAAGCTTTTTAATTTAAATTGTCTCTCTAATTTGAATGAATACACTTTAAATCCATTTACAAGGATCTATTGGAGGGCAAGTCTCATGCCAGCAGCCGCGTAATTCCAGCTCCAGTAGCGTCCACTAAAGCTGCTGCAGTTAAAAAGCTTTTATAAGGATCGAGCTCGGCTATCCACCGCAAGGCATCCTACTGCCAGTCCCAGCCCCTATGCCTTGGGGTGCCTCCTGATGCTCTTCACTGAGTATCCCGTGGTCCCGAAGCATTTCCTTTGAAAAAATTAAGTGTCCAAACTACAGGTGGTGTAGCTTGCTTAACAGCTGGGATAATCCGCTGACTAGCAGACACTGCTACTAGGCACAAAGTATTTCCTGGGCTAGATGCAGTTAAAAATTTGTAATTAGATACTCTCGTTGGATGCTGAGAAAGCATTCCATAGAGTCTCCTGGCACGCCATATATGATTCCCTTAAAAAGCTTGGGGTAGGGGTCTAGGGGACCCTTTTATAGCCAAAATCACGGCCCTGTATCACAATATGTCACCTAGGCTGAAGATAAATGGAACTGTAGCACCCTGAGGGCTCGGTTGCTACAGAGGTATTGCACCTCACCCAGAGGTGTGATATCTCACTCTCAGGTAAGGATGGAGTGTGGATCAGGACCCGACACCTGCATGCATTACACCACATTGCCGTGGGGCAGGGCGACCAATATGCCTCTGAGATGGGCACGACAGTCCCTGTCCCTGGCTGGAGTGGGGGGAGGGAACACTGAGGAAGGGGAACCCTGTAGTGCAGGAGCAGGGAGGAAGCAGTTCCTGGGTGCATTGAGAAGGGAGTATAAAAGGTGGGCACCATCTTAGTTCAGTGCAGAGAAGTCTGAGCAGAAGTGGCAGGGAGCAGGGGCTCTGCATGAGCTCTGCTCCGGAGGCGGGCCTAGTAACAGAGGCCCAGGCCTGGAAGAGGGAGAAGGAAGGAAGAGGAGCGGAGAAGGCTCCAGGAACGAGGAATGAAGGGATCCCAGGGGTGCGGACGGGCGAGTCGCCACCGCACGCCCGAATCCACCTGCGTGGAGGGGTCAGGCCAACGGGGGAGACCGGTCCCCGAAACTAGTGGAGGCAGGAAACGACCCTCAGCTAGAAACCAGAGGCTGTGACATTTTATGTGGCACAGCCCCTCGCTACACCCGCTAGGAAGGCACCACATAGGGTCAGGGAAACTGGCACCAAGTTTACCAAGAGGAGGCCCGAGGCAGCCGGACAGAAGGGTTGGTAAGAAAGGCCAGACAATGGACACACAAAGGGGGTCCTGTGAAGCGCTCCAAAGTTATCTGGGAGTTGTCTGAGCCCCTCACCTGGTGAGCACAGTACGACGTGGGCAGACGTTACCTGCAGACGTGGTCTGGATAATAAGAACTGTGAGTAAAGGCCCTGGACTGCATCACTGACTCCGTGTCGTTACTGCTGCTGCCCTGCACCATCACCCCCATCCTCCGCATACACTGCCCTGAGGCTATACTCCTCCCGTGGGGAGTTATGCTACGCTCTGCTGCACCCACAACACCAGCCTCAGCGGTCTGCCCTGCAGCGGCGGTTCACTCTGACCGCCATCCACGGGTGGCGTAGTCGGACATTTAAACATCAAAACCACATAAATAGTTCCGCCACTGGTTTGACCACCCTGAGCCACGGAACTGGGTCGCCGCCACGAAGACTACAACCACCAGCATCCACCAAAAAGGGTCCGGCTCCGGGTGTCCCAAGGCCCAGGGGGTGCATCAGAACATTTTCATCACCTTTCACAATCACCAGTGGGATAAGGCAGGGATGTCCTCTGTCCCCTCTCTTATACATCCTAGTGACGGAGCACCTGCTCTCATCAATTCGCCATAACCCCAATATTAGGTGGATTGAGGTGGGAGGCACCGAGTACAAGTGCTCTCTATTTGCTGATGATGTCCTAGTATATATCACTCAATCACATATATCCATCCATGCTGTTATGGCTGAAATAGATCACTTTGTTACATGGTCAAATTTTAAAATAAATGCAGCGAAGTCTGAGGCCCTCGATGTCTCCCTCCCCAAATCCATATAGGATTCCATCCAGTCCAACTTTCCCTTTGCCTGGCCCTCACAGGGTATCAAATACTTAGGAATTCCTATTCATAGAGACCTCTCCCATCTATGTTATCTTAATTTTGGGCCCTTTATTGAACAACTCCATACAGACCACGGTTGGCAAGTTAGAACTGTAAGAATCACTACGTGAACCACTGGTGTTTTGTGGAAAAGCACATGTACACTGTGTTCCAAATTATTATGCAAAAAGTGTTTAGGAGTGATAAGGGAAGAATTTGTTTGTTTGTCAGTTAAACTCATTGATGGTGATGTGTGTCAGGGCTCTTTATATCACTGTAAGCAATTGCAGACACCTGTGCTAATTAGTTTGGCAGGTGTGTCCAATGAAAGGCAAGACTACTTAAGAAGGCTGTCTCACATTATTAAGCAGCCTACATTTTCTGCCAAAATGGGAAAGAAAAAGGATGTGTCGGCTGCTGAGAAGCAACAAATTGTGGAGTGTTTAGGTCAAGGCATGACTACAATCAACATTGTGCGATGATCAGGATGAAGTGTCTTGGCAATCAAGAAGTATGTAGCTGATTCACAGTACACACGTGTGCGTGCTGATAAGGGCAAATTGAGGACTCTTTCCTACAGGCAATTACGTCAGGTTAAAAGAGCAGCGGCAAAAAAGCCTTGTCATAGCAGCAGACAAGTTTTTGAAGCTGCTGGTGCCTCCAACGTCCCCCGAACAACAAGATGCAGGGTCCTTCAGAGGTTTGCAGCTGTGCATACTCTATCCTGTCGACCTCCTCTATCCACTTCACACAAGCAGAAACGGCTCCAGTGGGCCAAACATTACATGAAGACTGATTTCAAAACTGTTTTGTTCACGGATGAGTGCCGTGCAGCGCTCGATGGTCCAGATGGATGGAGTGGAGGATGGCTGGTTGATGGACACCCCACGCAAACACGGCTACAGCGCCAACAAGGAGGAGGTGGAGTAATGTTTTGGGCTGGAATCATGGGGAGAGAGATTGTCGGCCCCTTTAGGATCCCTGAAGGCGCTAAAGATGAACTCCATAATGTATGTGGATTTTCTCAAACAGCACTTCCTGCCATGGTTCAAGAAGAAGAACCGTGTATTTCACAGCAAGATCATTTTTTTGCATGATAATGCACCATCTCATGCTGCACATAAAACATCTGCATCTATGGCTGATATGGGCATAAAAGGGGACAAACTTATGGTGTGACGCCCATGCTCCCCTGACCTCTACCCCATTCAGAACCTCTGGAGCATCATCAAAAGGAGTCTCTATGATGGCGGGAGGCAGTTCACATCTAATCAACAGCTCTGGGAGGGTATTCTGTCCTCATGCAAAACAATTGAAGCAGAAACATCCAAAACCTGACAAATTCAATGGACGAGAGAGTTCAGAAGCTCCTTTCGAACAAGGGGTCCTATGTGAAAATGTAACATCACCTAGAATAAAGTTTTGAGTTGAAAACTGTTTGATTTCAGTTTCTAATAACCTGCTAATGCTTATAATTTCAAAAATGACCATTTTTTTTTGGTCTTTATTAAAATGAAAAGGTTGATCGAAAAGTTTGGGGGATCTAAGAGTGTGGCAACCCAGTAGTCATGATTACTTCGAATTCTGACAATATGAGGGTCATGTTGCAGGTAGTGCAGCAAGAAGGCACTTATGTGTCTTGCGCATCTCGGAGCCCCAAAATTATTTTCCGGGCTAGATGCAGCTAAAAATTATTATTAATTTTAAATCTGGTGGAGCTTAGTATAGATGGCCTAATAGGATCAGTGCTGCACACTGCTACAAAGCCCAAATTATTTTCCAGTCAAGATACAGATAAACATGATTAGTAATTTTAAATCTGGTGGAGCTTATTATAGATGGCCTAATAGAATCAGTGCTGCACACTGCTACAAAGCCCAAATTATTTTCCAGCCAAGATACAGATAAACATGATTAGTAATTTGAAAGCTTAAAACGGTTGGTAGGGTGATTTTAACCAATCATCAAGCTTTTACTCTCCCCAGGATGACACAGGGGTAGAAAAGTCGTTTCGGATCCATGATTTGTTCATCTTTAAGAACGTGAGTCTGTCTACATTATCAGTGGAGAGCCGCGTGCGCTTATCTGTCAGCACACCACCAGCAGTGCTGAACACACGTTCAGACAGAACGCTGGCTGCGGGGCATGACAATATCTCCAAGGCGTAAGTGGCTAGCTCCGACCATTTATCCAGATTGGAAGCCCAAAAAGAGCAAGGGTCCAGTGACACAGTCATGGCTTCAATGTTTACTTGGAGATACTCCTGTACCATCGTCTCTAGGCGTTGACTATGTGTCAGACTTCTTGTCTCCTGTGGCCTTGCAAAGGATGGGCTAAAAATGTGGTGAAATGATTCCGGAAGATTGATGTTACCAGCAGATACTGTGGTTCTGTTACGGTTTGAGTGCTGAACACTTGACGGTCCCACGGTTGGCAAGTTTGAACTGGGAGATTCACTACGTGCACCACTGGTGTTTTGTGGAAAAGCACATGTAAGATTCTGCAACAGTCTCTGCTGATACTCCTGCATGCGTGCATCCCTTTCTATGGCAGGAATAATTTCTGCAAATTTACTTTTGTACCGGGGATCTAACAGTGTGGCAACCCAGTAGTCAGGATTATTTCTAATTCTCACAATTCGAGGGTCATGTTGCAGGTAGTGCAGCAAGAAGGCACTCATGTGTGTTGCGCATCCAGGAGCACCAAGTCCCTGTTGTGTTAGTGGCGAGGTAACAATCATGCTTCCTTCCTCTGTCCTCTCCCCCCAACCTCGCACAACAGAAATGTGATCAAGGTCTCCCTCATCTGATGAGTCTTCCATCAGTTAGTCCTTCAGTTCTTCCTGGGCTACTGCACCTTCCTCACTAGTTTGGCTGCTACCATGCGCCCTGGTGAAACCATCTCCCCCACCCTCACATGCCTGCCGCCTTGGTGCTGCCGACCGTCTGGACCTTGCAGATGTTAGCCCTTCCGCATACAACTCCTCCTCCTCTACTTCCTCCACCTCCTCTTGTGCCACCACCTGACTCCGAATTCTGTTTAACATGTGCTCCAGCATGTAAATCACCGGAATAGTCATGCTGATAATGGCATCGTCAGCACTAAACATCTTCGTCGCCATTTCAAAACTGTGCAGAAGGGTGCATAGGTCCCTGATCTGAGACCACTCCTCCAGCGTGATTTGCCCCACCTCTGGATCTCGTTGGCCCAGGCTATACATCAGAACGTATTGCACCAGGGCTTGTCGGTGCTGCCACAGTCGCTGCAACATGTGCAGAGTTGAATTCCACCGGGTAGGCACATCGCATTTTAGCCGGTGAAGTGGCAGGCCCAACGACTTCTGTAGAGATGTAAGTCGTTGAGCTGCGGGATGCGAACGGCGGAAGTGAGCACACAGCGACCATGCCCTCTGCAGAAGGCCATCTAGTCTGGGATAGTGGGCTAAAAATTGCTGGACAACCAGGTTCAACACGTGAGCCATACAAGGCACGTGTGTGACATTTACTTTTACTTGTCCACATCTGAGGGACCGAGGGCTGGCTATTGTGCTTAGATGGGGTTTATAAGGGTGTCCCCGGCAAACTGCCGGTCTGTGAGGAAGATGCAGGCGGACATGTTAGGTTGCCTTGATCCAAAGGTGGTGCTATCGATGTCGGACAGCGCTCAACACCAGCTGGTGTTACCACCTCCAAAGAAAATGATGACCTGCCAATCACGCTGGCTGTTGCGGGTAAAGAGGTGGCAGGTCTGCGTCCCAAAACAGGTGTGACTGCTGTCCCCCCAGTCACAGAGGATGAAGAGGCCGCGGATGCACAAGACATGGCAGACGGTGGTTGGCCCGGCCGGCTAGACCGCATTGTAGCACACTGAGCTTCCCACTGCAACTTATGCTTCATGTCCATGTGCCGGTTCATGCATGAAGTACTCAAACTATGTATTTTTTGGCCTCTACTTAGCTTTTGCTGACAAATGTTACAGATAACACGAGTTGGGTCATCTTTATCGATCTGAAAAAATGCCCAGGCTATTCAAGGCTTAGCACCCATGCGACCTGAAGAGCCACCACGACTTGTGGTGAGAGGCAGAGTTGTGTTTGAGGATGCAGTTGTTGACATGCTTCCAGTACTACGTCTCTGTCCAGGAAGGCGCAACCTGACCTCGTCGTCACTAGCATCTTCCTCCACCTCCTCTGCTGACCTCATCTCTTATCTGACTGTGGGTTGACAGTAAGTGGGATCTCCAACCTCATCATCATCACCCTGTGCGTTATCACACCCGTCGTCCTCAGAGCCAACCTGTTCCTGCCCTGACAAAAAAATAAAGTTGTCGCTCCAATCAGGTATTTGAGTCTCATCATCGTCTTCCTCATTGTCTCCACCAAGAGGAGTTACAGTTTGGGAATGAGGGTCTACATTATGGTCAGAACCTTCTGCGTCTGGTCCTGGATCCGACTCATAAAGATTCTGGGCATCAGTGCAGATCATTTCCTCGTCTGGATTCACAGAAGCCCTGGAGTCGACCTCTGATTCCCAGGCTATAGTATGAGTAAACAGCTCTGCAGACTCAACCATCTGTTCTACCTCATACTCAGACGGGCAGCTGGAGATTTGGGAGCTGTGAGGAAGCAAGTGCGATTGGGGTGACACCTTTGAGGACTGGAGTATTTGTGATGTTGAAGTTGATGTGGAGGAGAGCCCACTTAAAGGAGCACTTGATATCCGTTGAAGCACCTGCTGTTTTTGTGCCTCATCTGGAATTTGTAGCGATTGGCGTGGCCGTAAGAAAGGGATCTTATCACATTGTCCGCTAAAAGAAGTAGACATTTTAGTTTGGCTGGAAGATGGTCTTTCTTCTGCAGATGTTACTGTTGCTTTAACACCTACCCCACGGACACAACCTTTTTTCCCCTTCCCAACACGCCTATTCCCCTTTCCACCAGCAGCAGGCCTTTTTCCACTCATTTTGGTGGTTAACTAATTCACAACTCTGGAGTTGTTTGCACAAAAAAACAATGGATGGGAACCGAGCAGAGCTGAGTGGCTAAACTGTGGTATTAGGCCAAAACTATTGGCTGGGTTAGATGCAGAAAAAAATTATATTCAATTTGCAACCTGATGGAGGTCAGTATAGATGGACTAATAGAACAAGTCCCACACACAGCTAGAAGCCCAAATATTTTTTCAGAGGTAGATGCAGAAAAAAATTGTATTCAGTATGCAACCTGATGGAGGTCAGTATAGATGGACTAATAGAACAAATCCTACACACAGCTAGAAGCCCAAATATTTTTTCAGAGCTAGATGCAGAAAAAAAATATATTCAGTTTGCAACCTGATGGAGGTCAGTATAGATGGACTAATAGAGAAAGTCCCACACACTGCTAGAAGCCCAAATATTTTTTCAGAGCTAGATGCAGACAAAAAAATATTTTTAATTTGCAACCTGATGGAGGTCAGTATAGATGGACTAATAGAACAAGTCCCACACACTGCTAGAAGGCCAAATATTTTTTCAGAGCTAGATGCAGAAAAAAATTATATTCAGTTTGCAACCTGATGGAGGTCAGTATAGATGACTAATAGAACAAGTCCCACACACAGCTAGAAGGCCAAAAATTTTTTCAGAGCAAGATGCAGATAAAAATTATTTTTAATTTGCAACCTGATGGAGGTCAGTATAGATGGACTAATAGAGAAAGTCCCACACACTGCTAGAAGGCCAGATATTTTTTCAGAGCTAGATGCAGAAAAAAATTATATTCAGTTTGCAACCTGATGGAGGTCAGTATAGATGGACTAATAGAACAAGTTCCACACACAGCTAGAAGCCCAAATATTTTTTCAGCGGTAGATGCAAAAAAAAATTATATTCAGTTTGCAACCTGATGGAGGTCTGTATAGATGGATTAATAGAACAAGTCCCACACACAGCTAGAAGCCCAATATTTTTTCAGAGGTAGATGCAGAAAAAAAATATATTCAGTTTGCAACCTGATGGAGGTCAGTATAGATGGACTAATAGAGAAAGTCCCACACACTGCTAGAATGCCAAATATTTTTTCAGAGCTAGATGCAGACAAAAAATTATTTTTCATTTGCAACCTGATGGAGGTCAGTATAGATGGACTAATAGAGAAAGTCCCACACACTGCTAGAAGGCCAAATATTTTTTCAGAGCTAGATGCAGATATAAATTATTTTTAATTTGCAACCTGATGGAGGTCAGTATAGATGGACTAATAGAGAAAGTCCCACACACTGCTAGAAGGCCAAATATTTTTTCAGAGCTAGATGCAGAAAAAAATTATATTCAGTTTGCAACCTGATGGAGGTCAGTATAGATGGACTAACAGAACAAGTCCCACAAACAGCTAGAAGCCCAAATATTTTTTCAGAGGTAGATGAAGAAAAAAATTATATTCAGTTTGCAACCTGATGGAGGTCTGTATAGATGGATTAATAGAACAAGTCCCACACACAGCTAGAAGCCCAATATTTTTTCAGAGGTAGATGCAGAAAAAAAATATATTCAGTTTGCAACCTGATGGAGGTCAGTATAGATGGACTAATAGAGAAAGTCCCACACACTGCTAGAATGCCAAATATTTTTTCAGAGCTAGATGCAGACAAAAAATTATTTTTCATTTGCAACCTGATGGAGGTCAGTATAGATGGACTAATAGAGAAAGTCCCACACACTGCTAGAAGGCCAAATATTTTTTCAGAGCTAGATGCAGATATAAATTATTTTTAATTTGCAACCTGATGGAGGTCAGTATAGATGGACTAATTGAGAAAGTCCCACACACTGCTAGAAGGCCAAATATTTTTTCAGAGCTAGATGCAGAAAAAAATTATATTCAGTTTGCAACCTGATGGAGGTCAGTATAGATGGACTAATAGAACAAGTCCCACAAACAGCTAGAAGCCCAAATATTTTTTCAGAGGTAGATGAAGAAAAAAATTATATTCAGTTTGCAACCTGATGGAGGTCTGTATAGATGGATTAATAGAACAAGTCCCACACACAGCTAGAAGCCCAATATTTTTTCAGAGGTAGATGCAGAAAAAAAATATATTCAGTTTGCAACCTGATGGAGGTCAGTATAGATGGACTAATAGAGAAAGTCCCACACACTGCTAGAAGGCCAAATATTTTTTCAGAGCTAGATGCAGACAAAAAATTATTTTTAATTTGCAACCTGATGGAGGTCAGTATAGATGGACTAATAGAGAAAGTCCCACACACTGCTAGATGGCCAAATATTTATTCAGAGCTATATGCAGAAAAAAATTATATTCAGTTTGCAACCTGATGGAGGTCAGTATAGATGGACTAATAGAACAAGTCCCACACACTGCTAGAAGGCCAAATATTTTTTCAGAGGTAGATGCAGATAAAAATTATTTTTAATTTGCAGCCTGATGGAGGTCAGTATAGATGCATTAATAGAGAAAGTCCCACACACTGCTAGAAGGCCAAATATTTTTTCAGAGCTAGATGCAGACAAAAAATTATTTTGAATTTGCAACCTGATGGAGGTCAGTATAGATGGACTAATAGAGAATGTCCCACACACTGCTAGAAGGCCAAATATTTTTTCAGAGCTAGATGCAGACAAAAAATTATTTTTAATTTGCAACCTGATGGAGGTCAGTATAGATGGACTAATAGAGAAAGTCCCACACACTGCTAGAAGACCAAATATTTTTTCAGAGCTAGATGCAGATAAAAATTATTTTTAATTTGCAACCTGATGGAGGTCAGTATAGATGGACTAATAGAGAAAGTCCCACACACTGCTAGAAGGCCAAATATTTTTTCAGAGCTAGATGCAGAAAAAAATTATATTCAGTTTGCAACCTGATGGAGGTCAGTATAGATGGACTAATAGAACAAGTGCCACACACAGCTAGAAGCCCAAATATTTTTTTAGAGGTAGATGCAGATAAAAATTATTTTTAATTTGCAACCTGATGGAGGTCAGTATAGATGGACTAATAGAGAAAGTCCCACACACTGCTAGAAGGCCAAATATTTTTTCTGAGCTAGATGCAGACAAAAAAATATTTTGAATTTGCAGCGTGATGGAGGTCAGTATAGATGGACTAATAGAACAAGTCCCACACACTGCTAGAAGGCCAAATATTTTTTCAGAGCTAGATGCAGAAAAAAATTATATTCAGTTTGCAACCTGATGGAGGTCAGTATAGATGGACTAATAGAACAAGTCCCACACACTGCTAGAAGCCCAAATATTTTTTCAGAGCTAGATGCAGCAAAAAATTATATTCAATTTGCAACCTGATGGAGGTCAGTATAGATGGACTAATAGAATGATGCTATGCCCAAAAGATTTTACTTCACTAGGTGCAGTAAAAAAATTGGTATTCTATACACAGGTGTATATCTTGCAACACAGATAGGCTACTCCACTGACTAACACACTCTGCAATAGGCCAAAAAGGATTAGCTTTGCTAGATTCAGCCAAATGCTGTGAAAAAAACTTGCACAGCACTGGCACAGACCTGCCTGGCAAAAACTGATAGGAACTGATGTAACCTAGTCCTGAAAAGGACTGCAATTACAATTAGTCTTTACTCCCACAATCTATCTATTTAAGAGCACAGACCTGCCTGATAAAAGTCGTAGGAAATGCTGTAACCTAGTCCTTAAAAGGACTGCAATCACAACTATTCCCTACTCCCAAGCTATCTGTAGATTTGTGCGAAAATTGGCTTGAAATTAACAAGGTATAGCGCACACAGCAACAGCGGTGCCGTCTAACACGCAGCTGCAGCAGTGAGAAAATGGTGGCGATGGGGAAAATGGCTTGGTCTTATAGGGCAAGGACATGTGACATACACTGCCAATGACACATGCCTTTGCTTGTGTGAAAAAAAGCACTTCGCTCCGTGTGTGCGCTGCTGATAGGCTGACAGATTGCACCTCCCCACTGTAAATGCGGGAAAGAGAAAAAAAAATGGAGATCTTCATTATTCCTGCAGAGATCCATCCCCTGCCCCTCCCCCCACCCCGCTGTACACTCAAACTGCGCATTAACATTAATTTTCATCATTACTGAGAAAAAATCCAGTTATGATTTTGGTGCACGAACAGTTATCGAACATAACCTCGAACAGCCGAATTTTTCTCAAATCGTTCGTGTTCGCCGAACGGCTCGAACACTTCCCAAAACAGCTCGAATTTGAGATTGGCGAACAGTTCGAGTCGTACAACGCTCATCTCTAATCAACACCCCTTCGGCGAAGCGTTACGCCGAGCTCGGGAGTCTGAAGTGGACTACCCGCAACCCCCCGATGACGCCACGAGAGCAGCAGCGATCGACCGACACCTTCCTCAGAGGCTGGCTGTAAGGGTCCAACGCGGCACGGAGAGAGTCGGTGGAGGCCTCCCAGACTCGGGGACGAGTCCTTGAGTTCCACATCCGTGAGGGGTACTTATTCCTGGAGGTAGAGTGGACCGGGCACGAGGTGTTCGTTACTCGCGAGGTAATTAAGCGAGATTATCTGCCTGATCGCCTTCACAATCTGCGTGTGGGGGACATAGTGCACTTCGTTAAGTGCGAGTGTTCCGGAGGGTGGTACGCGGCTGCGCTCACCCGACCTTATGAATGGAAAGATGTCCTGGAAAAGGACGAAGAGGTCTTCAAAAGGAGGGCCAAGAGGGAGGCAAAGCAGTGCTGGGCTAAGGAAGCCCCTAAAGGCTTTCTGCCCCCACCTAAGGCCAGTGCTCCGCCAGCAGAGGAGCCTAAGAGGCGGCAGTGGGGGAAGATTGTGAGCGAGGAAGAGGAAGATCTCGCAAGTGGCAAGGAAGCTGATTTCCCTAGTGAGGTGCCAGAGGAGGAGTCGGCGCCACAATACCCAGGAGGGGCTGAGAGAGATGTTGGGGAAATTCAAGCTGGCACCAGTAATGTCACCCACAGCTTTACAGTGACCAGCTACGGCCCTACCCAGGTCGGCTGTGGCAGTGCTACATCCTCGGACGAGGACCCTGGGCCTACTAAGTACCCCGATCAGCCTTGGAGGTGGAAGAAGCCACCTTCCTCTGCAGCATGGGCCGCCTTCATGATGGAACGGAAGGAGGCCCGGAAGAAGTGAGCTGGCTAAAAGGTCCGTTGACCTTTCACCTTTTCTTCTACTAGGACCCACCAGCTGTGGTCCTGATTCTGGGACTGTTTCCCAATGGGGGCGGAGGGCCCCATGTTGAATTAGGTTGGAGAGAAAAATGGAGGACTGTTCCCCTACCTCCCAGGCCAGGAAGGCCTTTAGCAGCACCAATGTTGTGTGCCCAGGAGAGCTGCTCTTTTTGTTTTTACTTTCTATTTTTCTTTTGTTGCGCTTGTTGCACCTTTTTCTGCTGGAATTTAAAATGCTGAGGCACACCTAGAGGATGGATATCCTCCAAACCTAAGAGACTTGCGGCCTAGTGGGAAGAACCGGTGACCCCCGCTAGGGCCAAGAAGAAAGAGACTCATGGGTGTTACCTGTGACTGTGTGCCTCAGAATGCAGACCTTGAAGGAGAATGGGGGCTATTGAGGTGTTGACCTGTCTTAAAAATATGGACATGGACACTGTGTTTCCAGGGTCCTTACCAAGATGGACCGGTACCTCTGAGAAGTTTTGAAAAGTTGATAATGGACTGTCCTGAATTGCTGTTCCGGGGCCCTTAATCGAGAAGGGCCGGTCTCCCATCTAAGAAGATGACTTCAGGACCAGTCGTAATCTAAAGTGTTTTAGTAACTATAGTAATGTGATATGATGTCATAGCTGCTGATTTTTGTTGATTGTTTGGTGTGGTCGGGGACGACCAACATTAAATTGTTGGGGAATGTAATAGTGCGGAAGGATGTAGCCTTCCCTAGGCACTGAAGTAGTTAAGGAAAATGTTCCCTTAGTTAATTCTCTCTGAACTGTGGTAGGCCAAGCTAAGGGGTTAGCTTCAGTGGTCCAGACTGTAGAGTAGAGGGGGAACTTAGTGCCCGGATCAAGCCTTGAGTGATATAGAGCTTGTTCCTGGCATAATTCATTGTGGGCTGCAGTACCTGTAAACAGCCACAAGATGCCACTGTCCTGGGTGCAGATGTCAGGTTGAGTCTGCTAGCAGTGTTACAGACAGAGATGAGTTAATGCTGTGTGATGACAGCTCACTGAGGGTGGGAACATTAGGAAAATCTTTGTTTATTTTCCAGAATTAGGAAGTGATTCTTCAGTGAGACATTGGACAGCAAATCGTTCAGGCAGCCTGACTATAGTGGCTGCTAGGGTAGACGGGAGCTCCATACCCTCAGACAGTGGGATCACCAGTGTGCAAGTCTCCCCAGACAAAAGCACGAGTCCTGTCAGCCGGCCGGAGAAACTCATCAAAGGTAGTGAGGACCCGGGGCACTTCTAGTCTGCAGGAAGCAGAGGAAGATAAATAGAACTCCAGGCTAAGACGTGGGGGAGAGATATCGGATCCAGGTCACTGTCAGTACTACAGAAGAGTCTCTTGGGCCAGAGATTAGAGTCACAGAGATGCTTCACTTAAAGAGGGAACCAGGGCTGAAGGAGTTACCAGTGCCTGTGAGAGAGATGATAACCTGTCGGGCCTTATCCATTATATCTGCCTGTAAATATTGTACATATTCCTCTTCCCCAAGTAAAGTCCAAGTTCTGGTGAAGAACCTCGTGTCCTCTGAATTTATTGCTGCCCTGGTCCCAGAAGAGAAATGCCTGGAGACAGCCGCGATCGGATGGCTTGAAGTAAGTGAAGAGCACTACATACACAGCCACACTTCAGAGGGAGGACACGTATTGTCTGTAGGGTGCCATAGCGAGAGGGGGCTACAGCTCGCCCACGACTACCTTGCTGGGGCACCTTACACCAGCAAAGTCAAAAGGGCGGAGCTGGAATATAAAGGCAGATGGTCACGTGACCGCAAAACACAAGATGGAAAAAACAAACAGGAGGGTTCTAACAGTACCCCCTCTTTTATGAGGATCCTCCGGATCCTCCAGGCCCAGGCATATCCGGAAACCTCTTGTGGAAAGCTTTAACAAGCCTAGGAGCAGAGACATCATCAGTCCTTACCCAGGAGTTGTCTTCGGGACCGAAACCCTTCCAGGAGACAAGATACTGTAATCTCCCTCTATGCCATCTAGAATTCAAGATACGAGAAATTTCATATTAGCCGTCTTCCACCACAGGAGGAACTGTGACAGTGGCGTCCCTATCAGATACATCAGCCTTTTTCAATAAGGAAACATGAAACACAGGATTAATCTTCCAGGAAGTAGGGACATCCAACCTAACAGCAGACAGGTTAACAACCTGAAGCACTTTAAATGGACCCACAAACTTAGGACCCAGTTTTTTAGAGGGAATCCTCAACCGCGGGTTCTTTGAGGACAACCAAACCATGTCACCCACAGTAGACAAAACCTCCTTACATTTTCTGTCAAAATACTTCTTAGACTTCTTCTTAGCCTCTTGAAGGTTGCAACGTACATTAGTTCAAACGCTCTCCAAATCACCGGAAAAATTCACCTCCTCCTCCGGCACCGCCGACCCCAATTTGGAGAATGAACCAAAAGACGGATGTCTCCCAGTACAACAAAAAAAATGAGAACACCCAGCAGAGTTGTATGTATGATTGTTAAGAGCAAATTCTGCGAGAGGCAGAAACTCAGACCACACCTCTTGATTGTCCGCCACAAAACAATGCAAAAACTGTTCAATGTCCTGGTTCTTTCTTTCAGTCTGTCCATTAGACTCAGGATGATAACCAGACCAAAATGACAAATGGACTACCAACCTGTCACAAAAAGCACGCCAAAAGCGAGCCACAAACTGAGGTCCTCTATCAGAAACAATATCCGTGGGAACGCCATGGAGCTTGACAATCTCCTTAACAAACGCCTTAGCGAGTGTCTTGGCGCAGGGCAACTTAATGAATGGAACCAAATGACACATCTTACTAAAACAGTCCACAACCACCCAGATGACAGTGAAACCCTCGGACACAGGAAGATCAGTAATAAAATCCATTGTGAGATGCGTCCAAGGCGCGCTAGAAACCTCCAGAGGGTAAAGCAACCCTGCAGCAGGAGTATGTGAAGCCTTTGACCTAGCACACACAGTACACTGACGCACCCACTTGATGACTTCCTTCTGCCATCCAGGCCACCAAAAACTGCAACTGATAAGTCTCTTAGTCTCCGAAATTCCTGGATGACCTGCCAACCGAGACTCATGATACTCCACAAACAAATCTCTCCTAAAGGTTCTAGGCACGAACAACCTCCCATGGGGAGTGTTAAATGGAGCATCATCTTGAGCTTTCAGAATCCCATTCTCCAAAACGGAGTCCAATGCCGCCACCACAACTCCTTTCTGTAAAATGCTCTCCTCCTCCTCGGCACCGATCGTAGGAGAGAAGCTGTGAGATAAAGCATCGGCTTTAACATTCTTAGTACCAGGGATATAGGTAACATAAAAATGAAATCGAGAAGTAAAAAGTGCCCACCTAGCTTGACGGGCATTCAAGCGCTTGGCAGCATCCAGATAGATCAAATTCTTATGATCTGTGAAAACCTGAATAGGAAATCTAGCGCCTTCCAAAAAATGATGCCAATGTTCAAACGCTAGTTTAATAGCCAGCAACTCCCGATTTCCAACATCATAATTCAGTTCGGTTTACGAAAATTTTTTCGAAAAGAAGGCACAAGGATGTACTCCATCCTTGTTCTCCTGAGACAAAACTGCTCCGACCCCTACCGATGAAGCATCGACCTCGACCAAAAAAGGCTTGGTCTCATCAGGCTGCATAAGGATAGGGGCAGAACTGAACCTCTCTTTGAGATACTCAAACACTTCAATGGCCTTAGTAGTCCACTGGACCGTATTCGCACCTTTCCTGGTGAGATCGGTCAGAGGCTTAACAATTATAGAAAAATGTTTAATGAATTTCCTGTAATAATTGGCAAAACCCAAAAATCTCTGTATAGATTTCAAACCAATAGGCCTAGGCCATTCCTGCACAGCCTGAACCTTTACTGGATCCATCTCAAAGCCCTCGCTGAAGACAATGTAACCCAAAAAACTAATTTTCTGCACAGCGAACTCACATTTCTCCAGCTTAGCAAAGAGTGAATTATCCCTCATTAACTGCAAAACTTCACGTACACTCTGCCAATGGGACTCTAAATCTGGTGAATAAATCAAAATGTCATCCAAATACACAACCACATTCTTACTAATCAAAGGTCTCAGGATGTCATTAATAAGGTTCTGAAAAAATGCAGGTGCATTGGTAAGACCAAAATGCATCACCAGATTCTCAAAATGACCTACCGGAGTGTTAAAAGCAGTTTTCCATTCATCACCCTCCTTCACTCGTAACAAATTTGACGCCCCCCGGAGATCAATTTTAGAGAACCACTTGGCCCCCACCAACTGGTTAAACAAATCAGGAATTAACGGCAATGGGTAGGAATTGCGTACAGTAATCTTATTAATTTCACAAAAATCCAGACATGGACGTAAACCCCCGTCCTTTTTTTTAACAAAGAAAAATCCAACTGCCACAGGCAACTTAGAAGGTCTAATGTGACCAGCAGCCAGGCTAATCTGTATGTACTCCTCCAAGGCCTTTCTTTCTGGAGTAGTCAGATTAAACAAGAGACTCTTGGGAAGAGTAGCTCCAGGAACAAACTCAATGGCGCAATCATAATCCCTATGAGGAGGTAAAACTTGCGACTCCTCCTCTGAAAAAACCCTCCAAAAATCTTGATTAGGTATAGGTAATTCCCCTTTTTCCACAGCCGCAATGCGACCATTACAACATTTATCATAGCACTTCGGACTCCAAGACTTAATCACATTAGTAGACCAGTCCAGCAAAGGATTGTGCAGTTTTAGCCAAGGCAAACTTAAAACGACTGGAGAGGGTAAATGATCTAATACAACCAAGTCCAAAATTTCTTGGTGAACTCCATTGATAGCGAGGGGAAATGCAGCAACCTTGTCAGTAATACATTTCAAGGGAGTGTTATCAATTGCAATCACAGAAATAGGTGATGACAAAGGTTTAGATTTCAATTTATGGTTTTCCAAAAACCCTTTATCAATCACATTAAGTGTTGAACCACCATCCACAAATACCAGAAATTCAATCAAATTTTCCTGCAAAGTAGTACTCCCAGAAAGAAATACTCCTGCTGAGCGTAAACAAGCTATACGAGTGTAACGTGTAACTGACTTTTTTTTTTCTTTACTTAAACGAAGCTCACAATACTTAATTAAATGGTCAGCTTTACCACAATAAAGACACAATCCCTCGGCGAACCTCCAGTCTCTTTCCTGAGAGCGGAGTGACATCGCCCCAACCTTCATCGGTTCTCCGCCGTTAGAGCAGTTTTTCTGGGGACTAGGACCTGACATTACAGGAGTCTTTACCTCATTCACCCTGGACCTCAGTCTCCTGTCCACACGAACAGCTAATTGCATGGAATTCTAAAGAGTCTCAGGTGCGGGGAATGCAATTAGCAGATCCTTAACCCTTTCACTCAGACCAGCAAGAAATAAACATTTCAGTGCAGGATCATTCCATTTGACTTCTGAAGCCCATCTCCTGAAGTGCGTGCTATAATTTTCAACATTACCTGACCCCTGATTCAAACGCCTGAGTTCTGCCTCAGCAGATGAGATTCTATAAGGATCGTCATATAATAGCCCCATAGCAGAAAAAAATTCTTCTACAGACCTTAACCCTACCTGGGGCCTCGCAGGCCCGCCCTGTTAATTGTTTTCTATTTTCTGAAAGATTACTTCAGTTAGAATTTTGAAACTCTAGGTATTTCTCAGGTATATAGTTGTTTGTCATTTTTGTTTGAGTTATTCCATGTTATTTGCACACGGGCCTAAAAGGCCCCAGGTATGTGAAAAAGTAGATTTTTATGGTCATGCGTTCTAGGGTTAAACACGGATCATTAGGTTGGAGAGAAAAGGCCCACAGCTGTGGTTCACTGCGCAAACGTGACATAATAAAACCAATGCGCTGTGATTCATTCCCAGAGGACCTTGGTCTCAAACGAAAATATAACAAACAAGCATTTTTAAAGGAAAAAAAATCTTGCTGTTTACCATAAAAAACATCAGGCAGTCCTACCTTGGGTTCCACAAAATGCGCTCCAGAACAGCTACTCACGTGTTGCTGTAGCTCGGCCACCTCCAGAGACAATCCCTGCAAGCGTTGAGCCAAATCCTGGATGGAAACCATACTGATCCCCTAATTTCTTTCCTTTTAGTTTTTTGTGCTGGACTTACTGTTATGATCTGCAACAAGTACTAAGGAAAGATAGGGGAAAGCTGTCCCTACAGTAAGACTAAGCTGAATCGCTACGATGTAGCAGGCTGACTGTTCCTAGCAAACAGACCCGCCTTAGTCCTCGGCTAGTCTGAACGAAGACCTATAGCATAAGGGGAGGGGTCCCTAAAAGAACTAAGGACTGGGACAAAAATGGGACACCTCCTAAACAGAGAAGTTGTTGCAGAACACAAAAAGACAAACTGACAAAAAGGTACTAAAGGCCCCAGAAGGACCAAAGGAACTGACAGAGAAAGGCACCGAAGCACCTGGCTAGAGAAACAGTCAAAGACTTAAGTCCAGCACAGCCAAAAGGGCAGAGCTGGAATATAAAGGCAGATGGTCACGTGACCGCAAGACACACGATGGAAAAAACAAACAGGAGGGTTCTAACAGTTTCCTATTTTCCTCCCAAAAAATGTGGGTGCATCTTATAGTCCGCAAAATACGGTGTATTGTTAAGAGTCAATGGATAAAAAAGTTCAGGCAGTCTACCTGCTTCAGTAAAAAAAATGGATGAAAAATATTCAGAAGCAACTAGGAAACAACAAGATGAGTGAATGTAGTGTTAAAAGTCCTACTTTTTAATCTAGAAATGTCCTTTTCTGCCTACAAATTGAACATTGTACATTTATCTTACAATATCTATGAAAGGTATAAAGTTTCTTGAAAGGATCAATAATGCAAAGGTTTGACTTTTGCAGAAAGGAGCTTATTATAGATGAACTTTCTATTCATTTCTCTTCTGTTGTATCATTAAATTGTATGCAGAAACATGTTCTTTATTCGTAGCTCTATGGATTGCATCAATATTTATGCATGCACATTTTCTTGCTTTTTATCCTTTTTCCTGAAAACCACCTCTTACGTGCAGTGTGGTTATTTGCTTTTATACAAGCCCTATTGTTATCTCCTGTTTTATTTATTTTCTTTCAGATACTTGAATGCAAATTTATATTGATTTACTTTCATTTTTCTAAACCCCTTGCTGTTAGCAGAAAAATCAAAGTTTTCACAATAGTTTTGCATCAACCGAAAATAAAAAGAAAGGTAAATAAAAGAAAGCAAAAGGCCGATAGACTCTTTACTCACCCAAAATTTTATTTTAATCTTTGCTGGCAGGTGTTAAAGGCTAATTCTACCAAAAACTGAAAAAGGTGGACAAAATAAAAATAAAATTGGTTGAGTATAAAAGACAATTTTGTCATTCATTTTTACTTTCAGAATCCTGTGGATAAGTGTTCTCATGCTGTTTTTTCAAGAGCGTACTGCTCCTTTGTCTCCCAGCTTCCTGGTCACCAGGGATGCTTTGCTGGCATAGTACTGTTGGAAAACAGCGGCCAAAGGAGCACAAGCAGGAACAGCAAGCGGTAGTAGAAGTTCTTGGATAAAGCAAAGGAGTAGTAGGAAACAATCCGTAGATGAATGAGAACAGTCTGGGTAAGAATGTTCAGAAGCTGGAGACTGAAACTAGGCTAACTGCTAGACACAATACTCAATCAATAAGTGAGAGATCCATGTGGCTTTAAGTAGGCCCAAACTGGAAACAAGATGCATTCCACAGGTTCAGAATCTGCCATGGATACTTTGCTTCTGAAAACTGATAGTAAGGACAAGTGGCTTAATCGCGCCGCTGGTCAAAACTAAGCGTCCTTTCATTCTGCTCACAGAAGTAGCTTGGTCTTTGTAGAATGGGAGAAACACTGGTAGACTGAAGCTGGATCTTGTGATCCTGCCATCTCAGAGTGGTGCATAAAGGCTCTAAAGCATGACGAGCTAACGAGGGATCTAGTCGCTTAAATTATTTTAACCTCTCATCCACCCTACTATATCAAATGTATGTAAATAAGACACATGACTGTTTGCGACCTGGGTAAAATGGCCACAGCAGTTATAATTATTTTCCAACTCAAAGACCTTCAACTTTAATCATACACCAAATAAAAGCAATGTAAAATATATGTAAATATAAAAGGCTAATAGGTCTAGGTCAGAGTTGAAACACCACATTATCCCTGGCCGCATTGCACTGGCCTAAGGACTAAGATATTAATATCACACAATTAATACCTCTAATGTTGCAGGGCCTACATCCACTTGTTATATTGGGATGTAACCAAAGCTGTTATTCCCCAACACTTCCCTCTATGTGAAGGACATCATAACTAATGAGCCCATAATTCAGGCTTATCCATGAAAATTATGGCAAAATAAAATGCATGATGAAAAAGGAAAAAAAGCCAGCTCACCAAATGGATATCCACATGTGAAAGTAGCATGGAACTCTGTTCTGATTAGATGTAAGCGACAATGAAAAAAAAGAGGATTTGTTCCAGCTCCATATAATAAAATCCAAAATTTATTTACTCCATATTAAAATAGTAAGAAAACTCCTATGAAAAAAATCACCATCGAATAAAGAAAGGCGACTCATCTTGATCGCAATTCCGCGATTTTAGTCTTGAGACTGTCTCAGACTAAGAGCTTTCCTCGATGGTAGTTTTTTCATAGCAGTTTTCTTACATTTTTAATATGGACTAAATACATTTTGGATTTTATTATAAGGAGCTGGAACAAACCCTTTTCATTTTTGAAAATGGGAAGCATACTTCTCCCAAAACCCATCTATAATTGCCATTTTATCTCCTTCTCATATTTTATTTAATAAATACAAGAGGGTGTGTCGGTGGGATACCTGCACCCAAAGATTTGAAGAGGAGGTAATCTCCCCACCCCTTTCCTTTTATTGTAACTCAGCCCCCTAACGAATCAAGTTCCCTCCACGTACACATCTATTTCCACACCCCTGTAATTAAATGAACCCTTTTCAAGTAGCCTCAGTCACTAAATATCTTATTTTTTTCAAGAACTACATCATTACCACACTCCACAGCCAGCTGGGGCATTTGATTCTCACTTCATCCGCTCATAGTACCAGACTCTGAAACCTGACGAACTAAAAACAGGACAATACGTTAGCCACATCAATGGACACCCCTAGCAAATGTCTGACTATGACACACATATTCAATTAGGAAACGCAACACCAAATGGCACAAATAAACTACTATGGGGTGACTTGGCTGTATGCTTGTTAATCACATGAACTACGGACAGATTGTAGCAATGAAAACACGCTTTTTTATTCCTAAAATCTGAACCCAAAGGTTGATTGCTACTACAACCCCTGGCAAAAATTATGGAATCACCGGGCTCGGAGGATGTTCATTCAGTTGTTTAATGCTGTTGAAAAAAGCAGATCACAGATATGGCACAAAACTAAAGTCATTTCAAATGGCAACTTTATGCCTTTAAGAAACACTAAAAGAAATCAAGATAAAAAATGTGGTACTCAGTAAGGGTAATTTTTTTCAGACCAAGCAGAGGGAAAAAATTATGGAATCACTCAATTCTGAGGAAAAAATTATGGAATCATGAAAAGCAAACACACAAAAGATCACTCCAATACATCACTAGTATTTTGTTGCACCACCTCTGGCTTTAATAACAGCTTGCAGTCTGTGAGACATGGGCTTAATGAGTGACAAACAGTACACTTTATCAATCTGGCTCCAACGTTCTCTGATTGCTGTTGACAGATCAGCTTTGCAGGTTGGAGCCTTGTCATGGACCATTTTCTTCAACTTCCATCAAAGATTTTCAATTGGACTGAGATCCGGACTATTTGCAGGCTATGAAATTGACCTTATGTGTCTTCTTTCAAGGAATGTTTTCACAATTTTTGCTCTATGGCAGGATGCATTATCATCTTGAAACATGATGTCATCATCCCCAAACATCCTTTCAATTGATGGGATAAGAAAACTGTCCAAAATATCAATGTAAACTTGGGCATTTATTGAAGATGTAATGACAGCCATCTCCCCAGTGCCTTTACCTGACATGCAGCCCCATATCATCAATTACTGTGGAAATTTGCATGTTCTCTTCATGCAGTCATCTTTATAAATCTCATTGGAATGGCACCAAACAAAAGTTCCAGCATCATCACCTTGCCCAATGCAGATTCGCGATTCATCACTGAATATGACTTTCATCCTGTCATCCACAGTCCACGATTGCTTTTCCTTAGCCCATTGTAACCTTGTTTTTATCTGTTTAGGTGTTAATGATGGCTTTTGTTTAGCTTTTCTGTATGTAAATTCCATTTACTTTAGGCGGTTTCTTACAGTTCGGTCACAGACAGTGGCTCCAGTTTCTTCCCATTCGTTCCTCATTTGTTTTGTTGTGCATTTCCTGTTTTGGAGACATATAGCTTTAAGCTTTCAGTCTTGACGCTTTGATGTCTTCCTTGGTCTACCAGTATGTTTGCCTTTAACAACCTTCCCATGTTGTTTGTATTTGGTCCAGATTTTAGACACAGCTGACTGTGAACAACCAATATCTTTTGCAACATTGGTGATGATTTACCTTCTTTTAAGAGTTTGATAATCCTCTCCTTTGTTTCAATTGACATCTCTCGTGTTGGAGCCATGATTCATGTCAGTCCACTTGGTGCAACAGCTCTCCAAGGTGTGATCACTACTTTTTAGATGCATACTAACGAGCAGATCTAATTTAATGCAGGTTTTAGTTTTGGAAATGAAAATTACAGGGTGATTCAATAATTTTTTTCTCAGAATTGAGTGATTCCATATTTTTTTCCCTCTGCTTGGTCTGAAAAAAATTACCCTTACTGAGTACCACATTTTTTATCTTGATTTCTTTTAGTGTTTTTAAAGCCCTAAAGTTGCCATTTGAAATTACTTTAGTTTTGTGCCATGTCTGTGATCTGCTTTTTTCAACAACATTAAACAACTGAATGAACATCCTCCGATCCCGGTGATTCCCTAATTTTTGCCAGGGGTTGTATAATAGGAAACAGTTACAGTAAAGACAAGTTCTTAACCAAAGACCCCCCAAAACACAGCCACTGTTTCATGCACCAGCTCCCCTGAAAAAATGCTGCAAAATCAATTCAACCTGCCACATCCTTCTAAAGCTGCAAATAAGCATTTGACACTACCTTCTCCATCCACAAAAAAAACACCCATTTTATTTAGCTAAGAATGAATCCCAAACTTCCAAATCTGCCGGAATCTCCTGATTAATGCAGACAAAACATGTCGAGGACTTTATACCTACCATGGCAGCTGCCAGACGCCTACAAGAAACTCAGCCCAGAGGCATAACATGTCAAGCAAAATTAAGCTTGCCCAACTACGATTGAACTGCCCTTAACCTTCTTAGCCCACCTCAAAGCAGCAACTGCCATGTTCAAATCAGCCAACTTATCTTGTAGTAACCTACATTCTATATCAATGGATTCAATCTCCATACCAAGAAAACTCATAACTATGGCTGGCCACTCCATACTATCTGGGGCTGGTGGAATTCCAAAGGCTAAAGCTACCTTTTTTAGAGTGACAAACAAAATCAAATAAACAGCCAAACCTGGAGGACCCAGACAAAAGAGATCATCCAGATAATGAATTATAGAGGAAATTCAATACAGCTCCTGCACCACCCACTCAACAAAACTACAAGCCTCAAAGTAGAAACAGGAGATAGAGCAACCCATGGGGAAACAGCAATATTCGTAAAATTCACCATCCCACAAGCAACCCAACAAATGAAAACTGTCAGAGTGCACTGGAAGTAAATGGAATGCCGCTTCAATATCCAACTTCACCATTAGGGCTCCACTCCCCTTTTTTCTCACTAAGTCAACCCCTGCATCAAACAACGCATATGACACTGAGGACAACTCTAGATCAATGATGTCATTTACTAATGCACCTGTCAGGTACAATAAATAGTGAATCAAATGAAACTTATTAGTCTCCCGTTTAGGGACCATACACAAAGGGGAAACTCTCAAATTAAGGATCCAGGTATCGGCCTGCCATAAGATCCAATTCCTCTTCTTTTGCTAATTTCTTTCTAACTACTTATGAATACTCCATTATTGATTTTAAATTACCAGGCCTAAAAACTGGGGCTTTAAAATTCAGAATACTTACTTAGAAATAAAAGCATCACTGCGCCCCTCATCAAGATCCTTGCACGAGGTTCCAAATTTGCATTGTTCTCTCTAAATTTAATGCAAAACTCGTTTCTTTTAGAAGCCGGGATTCCGCCCACTGGACTAGAACCCCCGACATCTCTCCGAAAGGTCTGTGAGGTGGGTGTCGTCATCAGGTGAATGCATAAGCATAAATCCTTATGATCCCACCACATATTAGACCTCATGACTTTTCTCTGACTAAAGTGCTCATTATACCTGAGCCATGCCAAACCCTATAAGCCACCCCAATTACATCCATATATCCAGACAGGGCTGACCAATGCTCTGGCTCCTTTTACCCCAATCACATTTTCTAAAATCGCAAATGCCTGTAACCAATTTGAATACGTCCTCGGATCTAACAATTGTTTACGTTTTTCTTCCTTCTTTCTCCTTTTTAGAATCTATAGGCTAAACCTTATCCAGATTGAACTTCTCTAAATTAATTAACAAAAATATTTCCACATACTCCCCATTCCAAATTTTTTATCTAACATCCATTTATTGCCAAAGTTACAGGCCACTCCGAGACTACAGGGTGGCTGGCAACCTAAGGAACAAGCTATACACCGTAGTATAAAAAATTCCTTCATTCTTATCAACAGAGGGGATTTTAAATAAAAAGTAAAATGCAAAGCTGCTTGTTTTTCAATGGACTTTACAATTTTAACCATTTAAAAACTTGAGTCAACCCATTTAATGATTATTTTGTCCCCATACAGTTTGTATGTTCAGTGTGAATAGGTCATAACAGGGTGCAGATCAACTTGTATATAGTCAATTGGTGTACATTTATGAAGAGAAATGTGAGTATCAAAATGTATCGTTGTCTTGAGGTTTGAGTAGTTTAAATGGGCTTCCTAGGAAATTGACTTTTTTATGAAATGGGCTCAAGAATGTTGAGACACAGTGTAAAACTGTTGGTGCTATATACCAGTAATCAAAAGGAATTAAACATAATATTAAGTTACAGATCTGATAAAGAAAAATGAAAAAAGGGTAATGTAGATTAAGTCCCCATACACATTAGATAAAAGTCAGACAAACTAACTGATTTAGGCCATCTAACATGTGTGAGGGCGTCCAAGCTCTTCCCCAACATCATCTGATTTGCATTCTATTGTCTTATCCTTTTGTTCTGTAGCCAGATAAGCCACTTCCAGGGGAATCTGGTAGCAAATTAAGGTGCCCTTACACCTCAGATAAATGTTAGCCAACATATAACTCTCCAGACGCCCCCCATTACTTGTAAGGCTCTTAAACACAATAAAAAATGCCCAAATCCACTGATTTTCATGGGATTGGTAGACCGTTTAATGTGTATGAGAACCTCCTCACTCTCCCCTGATGGATTATGTCAGGGAAGATAAGAATCAGTAGATTGGCATTCAATTACATGTTCCTTTTGTTCTGTTGGCAGCCTTTTACTCCTCTCTCCCCATAGAGAACAAATGTGTATGGTAGAAATAAGAGAGATAGCTTCTGGCAGTATGATCATTCGGATGACAGTTATCTAATCTGTATGGCCAACTTTATGGTACGTTTATGGTATGAGCACATCAGCAGTGTTTTCTGAAGCATCTTTTTAGATGTCTTTACTGACGTCCTTTGCAAGCATTTTTTTAAACTGTATGAATTAATAGAGAGCATCTTCCAAGCAGAAAAAGCACAAAGAATGGTCAGATCACTTCTTTTAACCACTTTAAGACTTTAGAAGTCTGAAGCGGTTAAAATAAGTTCAAAAAGACTGAGCATATGAACAGCAAGTCATTTTTACAATAATATGCATATGTTCATTCTGTTGCTGTTCTTAAGTGATTTTTCAGGCGGCTCCAGACAGAATCTACTTGAAAAAGATGGCATGTGCACATACCCATAGACGTGAATCCACCATTAGTGATCGACCATACACAAATTGTATCATCATTCTGTGCCCGTAAATTATCGGGTTAATCACCAACCCTTATTGCTTAAAGAGAACAATAGACAGCCAACTCAGGAGCCATACACAGGAGTGCTCACTTGGCTGAGAGCTCCTGTGTTCTCTATGATTGGCTTATTTTAGGGAGAACAATGCGATCAGCTGAGAGCTCCTGTGTTCTCTATGACCTTTATGACTGACTTATTTTGGGGAGAACAATATGATCAACTGAGATCTACTGTGTTCTCTATGACCTTTATGACTGGATTATTTTAGGGAGAACAATGTGATCGCCGACAGCTCCTGTGTTCCCTATGACCTTTATGACTGACTTATTTTAGGGAGAACAATACGATCAGCTGAGAGCTCCTGTATTCCCTATGACCTTTATGACTGACTTATTTTAGGGAGAACAATACAATCAGCTGAGAGCTCCTGTATTCCCTATGACCTTTATGACTGACTTATTTTAGGGAGAACAATACAATCAGCTGAGAGCTCCTGTGTTCTCTATGACCTTTATGAATTACTTATTGTAGGGAGAACAATGTGATCAGCAGTTCGAAATCAGACATGCGGCCGGCTCCTCCATACACATTAGACCAATGTCCGAAAATGTTGATATCGGTGAGTTCAGACGACTTTAGTTTAATGTGAATGGGGAAATTAAGGACTCCCATTGTTTATTGGGTAATATTGGGTTGCACAACTTACATGAACTTACAGTACAGACCAAAAGTTTGGACACACCTTCTCATTTAAAGATTTTTCTGTATTTTCATGACTATGAAAATTGTACATTCACACTGAAGGCATCAAAACTATGAATTAACACATGTGGAATTATATACTTAACAAAAAATTGTGAAACAACTGAAAATATGTCTTATATTCTAGGTTCTTCAAAGTAGCCACCTTTTGCTTGGATGACTGCTTTGCACACTCTTGGCATTCTCTTGATGAGCTTCAAGAGGTAGTCACCGGAATTGGTTTTCACTTCACAGGTGTGCCCTGTCAGGTTTAATAAGTGGGATTTCTTGCCTTATAAATGAGGTTGGGACCATCAGTTGTGTTGTGCAGAAGTCAGGTGGATACACAGCTGATAGTCCTACTGAATAGACTGTTAGCTGCATTTTTCTTGCCATAATACAAATTCTAAGTAAAGAAAAACGAGTGGCCATCATTACTTTAAGAAATGAAGGTCAGTCAGTGCAAAAAATTGGGAAAACTTTGAAAGTGTCCCCAAGTGCAGTTGCAAAAACCATCAAGCGCTACAAAGAAACTGGCTCACATGAGGACCGCCCCAGGAAAAGAAGACCAAGAGTCACCTCTGCTTCTGAGGATAAGTTTATCCGAGTCACCAGCCTCAGAAATCGCATGTTAACAGCAGCTCAGATTAGAGACCATGTCAATGCCACGCCGAGTTCTAGCAGCAGACACATCTCTACAACAACTGTTAAGAGGAGACTTTGTGCAGCAGGCCTTCATGGTAAAATAGTTGCTAGGAAACCACTGCTAAGGACAGGCAACAAGCAGAAGAGACTTGTTTGGGCTAAAGAACACAAGGAATGGACATTAGACCAGTGGAAATCTGTGCTTTGGTCTGATGAGTCCAAATTTGAGATCTTTGGTTCCAACCACCTTGTCTTTGTGCTACACAGAAAAGGTGAACGGATGGACTCTACATGCCTGGTTCCCACCGTGAAGCATGAAGAAGGAGGTGTGATGGTGTGGGGGTGCTTTGCTGGTGACACTGTTGGGGATTTATTCAAAATTGAAGGCATACTGAACTAGCATGGCTACCACAGCTTCTTGCAGCAGCATGCTATTCCATCCGGTTTGCGTTTAGTTGGACCATCATTTATTTTTCAACAGGACAATGACCCCAAACACACCTCCAGGCTGTGTAAGAGCTATTTGACCAAGAAGGAGAGTGATGGGTGCTACGCCAGATGACCTGGCCTCCACAGTCACCAGACCTGAACCCAATTGAGATGGTTTGGGGTGAGCTGGACCGCAGAGTGAAGGCAAAAGGGCCAACAAGTGCTAAGCCTCTCTGGGAAATCCTTCAAGATTGTTGGAAGACCATTTCCAGTGACTACCTCTTAAAGCTCATCAAGAGAATGCCAAGAGTGTGCAAAGCAGTCATCAAAGCAAAAGGTGGCTACTTTGAAGAACCTAGAATATAAGACATATTTTCAGTTGTTTCACACTTTTTTGTTAAGTATATAATTCCACATGTGTTAATTCATAGTTTTGATGCCTTCAGTGTGAAAGTACAATTTCCATAGTCATGAAAATACAGAAAAATCTTTAAATGAGAAGGTGTGTCCAAACTTTTGGTCTGTACTGTATCTCTCTAAGTCATAATGTGCTATTATGGTATATCAGAGCATCAGGTCCCTGTTCATATAACCGGCACAAGTATATTTGCCTGCTCTTCACTTTTATTATGAGTGACTTGTGTACTGTAGTTGGCACTGGCTGGGGGTATTACCATGCGTATTCTTTTGTGACATTAACTCAGTCTTTCCAGAGTCAGGAAAAAGCTTAACACGCAATCCCAATTCAGCATAAAAGGCTTGGAGTGCACTTTTTGTACTGATTCAGGTTTTCACTGTTAAAAATCCATTATACAGTAGCTGTAGGAACGTCAGGCACAAAATACACACCAAGCAACACATTACTGATAGTACATAACATCACATTGGCAAAAATAAGAGTGACTCTCTGACTTTTTATTCGCTTTCATGATTATACATAAACTGCCATCCGAATAAAAGAGGTAAAGCAAGTAGATAAGAGGCGAGAAGTCACAGCCTGAATTAGCCATTGAAACAATGAATTAACAAAGAAAATCAATATCAGATGCATGTAACTATAGTTATGCAGATTAGTTTTATTGGTAAACATTTGCATGCAGTTGACCATGGATCTAATTAATGTACAGTGTATATAATAAGTTTTCGCACCCCTGTTAAGATGCTAAGTTTTTGTTATGTCAAAAAATGATACCAAGAAGGATCATTTCAGAACTTATTCCACTGTTATTGTCATCCATAATCTGCACATTTCAATTGAAAAATAAATTGTAATCTTTTTGAATAGAACAAGAAATGTTAAGAACTAAAATAATGTGGTTGCATAAATAAGCACATCCTTAAACTAATACTTTGTTGAAGGAGCCTTTCAATCTATGACAGCATTCAGTCTTTTTGGGCAGGAGTCCATCAGCATGGCATTTTCAAAATTGGCAAGCTTTGTCCACTTTTTCTTGCAGTAGTGCTCCAAATCTGTCAGATTGCGAGGTGTACAGCACCCTCTTTAGGTCAACTCACAGATTTTCAATTGAATTCAAGTTTGGGCCATTACATAACTTTGATCTTCTTTTGGTGACACTATTGATTTGTTGATTTGGAGGTATGCTTAATCCATATGCTGAAAAATAGCCCCAAAACATAATGCTGCCTCTACCATGATTCAACGTGGGTATGGTTTCTTTTGATGATGCGTAGTGTTGGCGTTGCACCAAATATACGTGTGGAATTATGGTCAAAAAGTTCCACGTTGATCTCATTAGACCATAACACATTGTGGCACATGCTTTTGTCAGACTTGATGTAGCTATTAGAGATGAGCGGTGTTCGACTAGAACTGTTCGCCAATCTCAAATTCGAGCTGTTTTGGGCGGTGTTCGAGTTGTTCGACGAACCCGAACGATTTGCAAAAAATTCGGCTGTTCGAGGTTATGTTCGATAACTGTTCGTGCACCAAAAGCGTGTCCTGCATGTCTGGCGCTATTTAGAGCACCAATCATGCAGGGATTGTCTGCCACTCACTGTAATGCCACAGCCATGGTGGTTGTGGCATTACAGTGATTGCCCAAATCGATGGGAACAGTGCCAACAGTGAAACATGAAAAGCCGGCAATTCAGCAGCGGCATACACCTGTACCCGACAATTTAGAACCGAAAGAATAGAGCTTCACACATAGATTAGATAGATATAAACATGTCAGTCACATATATAAGAAGTGCAGTGACAGTGTTGATTACTGTACTTGTCATTTAGTGTAAAGGATTTATTTAAAAAAATAATAGTGTTTTCATGCACTGTCTCTTTAAAAAAGCCGCCGGCAATTCAGCAGCGGTACCCGACAATTTATAACAGACAGAATAGAGCATCACACATAGATTAGATAGATAGAAACATGTCAGCCACATATATACGAAGTACAGTGACAGTGTTGCTTACTGTACTTGTCATTTAGCGTAAAGGATTTATCAAAAAAAATAATAGTGTTTTCATGCACCGTCTCTTTAAAAAAGCCGGCCGGCAATTCAGCAGCGGTACCCGACAATTTATAACAGACAGAATAGAGCTTCACACATAGATTAGATAGATAGAAACATGTCAGTCACATATATATGAAGTACAGTGATAGTGTTGGTTACTGTACTTGTCATTTAGTATTAAAATAAAGGATTTATTATTAAAAAAATTGGCGTGGGGTTCCCCTTAATTTTAGGCTCTAGCGGAGGTTAAGCAGACGGCTGGGGCAGATGTTTGAAGCCTGGGAAGGGGGTAATACCCACGGAGCTTCCCAGGCTACTAATATCAGCCCCCAGCTGAATACATAGCCTTTACTAGCTATTAAAATGGGGGACCCCCCCAAAAAATGACGTGGGGTCCCCCCTAATTTAATAGCTAGCAAAGGCTAGGCAGACAGCTGGGGGCTGATATTAATAGCCCAGGAAGGGAGCCATGAATATTGGCCCCCTCCCAGGCTAGAAACACCAGCCGTCAGCCGCCCCAGAAATGGCGCATTCATAGGATGCGCCAATTCTGGCACTTAGCCTCGCTCTTCCACGCTGCCCTGGTGCGGTGGCAGGGGGTAATAGGGTTGGGGTTGATGTCAGCTTATAATGCCAGCTGACATCAAGCCCAGGTTAGTAATGGAGAGGCGTCTATAAGACACCCCCATTACTAACCCCATAGTCAAAGTTAAAAAAAACACAAACACCCAGAATAAAGTCCTTTAATTGAAATAAAGACACAATCCTTTATTGTTCTAAATTAAACCATACTTACCGTCACGCCCATTCCAGCTGAAGCCAACGATCTCCTGCAATAAAAGAAAAATAATAAACCAACCTCATCCTTACCTTTCCATGGTTCCTACGACAGCTTCAGCTCTGCTACATCGAGATGACAGGCTGGACCGCAGCAGAACGCTGCCATCCAGCCTCTCATCCCGCAGACACTGAGAAGCGCAGGCTTGCTTGCGCTGCTCAGCGTCTCTCTGTGACGACATCCAGATGAGCCGAGTTCATGTCCAATGAACTCGGCTCACCTCATGCACGTCACTGACAGCGTGGGAAAATTCTCAAGCTGAAGCGGTGAGTGCAGGAGAATTCTCCCACGCTGTCAGTGACGTGCATAAGGTGAGCTCATGTCCAATGAACTCAGCTCACCTCCTGCACGTCACTGACAGCGTGGGAGAATTCTCCTGCACTCAGCGCTTCAGTGTGAGAATTCTCCCACGCTGAAGCGCTGAGTGCAGGAGAATTTTCCCACGCTGTCAGTGACGTGCATGAGGTGAGCCGAGTTCATTGGACATTAACTCGGCTCATCTGGATGCCCTCACAGAGAGACACTGTGGAGCGCAAGCAAGCCTGCGCTTCTCAGTGTCTGCGGGATGACAGGCTGGATGGCAGCGTTCTTCTGCGGTCCAGCCTGTCATCTCGATGTAGCAGAGCTGAAGCTGTCATGGGAACCATGGAAAGGTAAGGATGATGTTGCTTTATTATTTTTCTTTTATTTCAGGAGATCGTTGGCTTCAGCTGGAATGGGCGTGATGGTAAGTATGGTTTAATTTAGAACAATAAAGAATTGTGTGTTTATTTCAATTAAAGGACTTTTTTTCTGGGTGTTGTGTTTTTTTTAAATACTTTACTAGAAATTCATGGTGGTCATGTCTAATATTGGTGTGACCCCATGAATTTCGGGCTTAGGGCCAGCTGATAATGCCAAGCTGGCCCTAACCCCTTTATTACCCAGTGAGCCACCGCATCAGGGCCCTGGATGAGTTGGGTACAGCGCCAGAAGATGGCGCTTCTATGAACGCGGCATTTTCCGGGGTGGCTGCGGACTGCAATTTGCAGCGGGGGTGGCCCAGAAAGCTTGGGCCTCCCTGCGCTGCGGATTCCAGCCCCCAGCTGCCTAGTTGTACCTGGCTGGACACAAAAACAGGGCGAAGCCCACGTCAATTTTCTTTAAATTATTTCATGAAATAATTAAGAAAAAAAGGGCTTCCCTATATTGTTGTGTCCGGCCAGGTACAAATAGGCAGCTGGTGGTTGGGGGCAGCCCGTTCCTGCCTGCTGTACCTGGCTGGACACAAATATAGTGCGAAGCCCCACGTCAATTTTTTCTAAATTATTTCATGAATTTCCTGAAATAATTTAAAAAAATTGAAGTGGGGCTTCGCACTATATTTGTGTCCAGCCAGCTACAGCAGGCAGGAACGGGCTGCCCCCATCCACCAGCTGCCTATTTGTACCTGGCCGGACACAACAATATAGGGAAGCCCTTTTTTTCTTAATTATTTCATGAAATAATTTAAAGAAAATTGACGTGGGCTTCGCACTATATTTGTGTCCAGCCAGGTACAGCAGGCAGGAACGGGCTGCCCCCAACCACCAGCTGCCTATTTGTACCTGGCCGGACACAACAATATAGGGAAGGCCTTTTTTTCTTAATTATTTCATGAATTTCATGAAATAATTAAAAAAAAAGTACGTGGGGCTTCGCCCTATTTTTGTGTCCAGCCAGGTACAACTAGGCAGCTGGGGGCTGGAATCTGCAGCGCAGGGAGGCCCAAGCTTTCTGGGCCCCCCCCCCGCTACAAATTGCAGTCCGCAGCCACCCCGGAAAATGGCGCGTTCATAGAAGCGCCATCTTCTGGCGCTGTACCCAACTCATCCAGGGCCCTGGTGCGGTGGCTCACTGGGTAATAAAGGGGTTAGGGCCAGCTTGGTATTATCAGCTGGCCCCAAGCCCAAAATTCATGGGGTCACGCCAGTATTAGACATGACCGCCATGAATTTCTAGTAAAGTATTTAAAAAAAACACAACACCCAGAATAAAGTCCTTTAATTGAAATAAAGACACAATTCTTTATTGTTCTAAATTAAACCATACTTACCATCAAACCCATTCCAGCTGAAGCCAACGATCTCCTGCAATAAAAGAAAAATAATAAACCAACCTCATCCTTACCTTTCCATGGTTCCCACGACAGCTTCAGCTCTGCTACATCGAGATGACTTGCTGGACCGCAGCAGAACGCTGCCATCCAGTCTGTCATCCCGCAGACACTGAGAAGCGCAGGCATGCTTGCGCTCCTCACTGTCTCGCTGTGACGGCATCCAGATGAGCCGAGGTCATGTCCAATGAACTCGGCTCACCTCATGCACGTCACTGACAGCGTGGGAAAATTCTCACGCTGAAGTGCTGAGTGCAGGAGAATTCTCCCACGCTGTCAGTGATGTGCATGAGGTGAGCTCATGTCCAATGAACTCAGCTCACCTCCTGCACGTCACTGACAGCGTGGGAAAATTCTCCTGCAATCAGCGCTTCAGCGTGAGAATTTTCCCACGCTGTCAGTGACGTGCATGAGGTGAGCCGAGTTCATTGGACATGAACTCGGCTCATCTGGATGTCGTCACAGAGAGACGCTGAGCAGCGCAAGCAAGCTGTCGTGGGACAGCTGAAGCTGTCGTGGGAACCATGGAAAGGTAAGGATGAGGTTGCTTTATTATTTTTCTTTTATTGCAGGAGATCGTTGGCTTCAGCTGGAATGGGCGTGATGGTAAGTATGGTTTAATTTAGAACAATAAAGGATTGTGTCTTTATTTCAATTAAAGGACTTTATTCTGGGTGTTTGTGTTTTTTTTAACTTTGACTATGGGGTTAGTAATGGGGGTATCTTATAGACGCCTCTCCATTACTAACCTGGGCTTGATGTCAGCTGGCATTTTAAGCTGACATCAACCCCAACCCTATTACCCCCTGCCACCGCACCAGGGCAGCGTGGAAGAGCGAGGCTAAGTGCCAGAATTTGCGCATCCTATGAATGCGCCATTTCTGGGGCGGCTGACGGCTGGTGTTTCTAGCCTGGGAGGGGGCCAATATTCATGGCTCCCTTCCTGGGCTATTAATATCAGCCCCCAGCTGTCTGCCTAGCCTTTGCTAGCTATTAAATTAGGGGGGACCCCATGTCATTTTTTTGGGGGGGTCCCCCATTTTAATAGCTAGTAAAGGCTATGTATTCAGCTGGGGGCTGATATTAGTAGCCTGGGAAGCTCCGTGGGTATTACCCCCTTCCCAGGCTTCAAACATCTGCCCCAGCCGTCTGCTTAACCTCCGCTAGAGCCTAAAATTAAGGGGAACCCCACGCCAATTTTTTTAATAATAAATCCTTTATTTTAATACTAAATGACAAGTACAGTAAGCAACACTATCACTGTACTTATTATATATGTGACTGACATGTTTCTATCTATCTAATCTATGTGTGAAGCTCTATTCTTTCTGTTCTAAATTGTCGGGTACAGATGCTGAATTGCCGGCCGGCTTTTTTAAAGAGACGGTGCATGAAAACACTAATATTTTTTTTAATAAATCCTTTACACTAAATGACAAGTGCAGTAACCAACACTGTCACTGTGCTTCTTATATGTGTGACTGACATGTTTCTATGTATCTAATCTATGTGTGATGCTCTATTCCTTCTTGTCTAAATTGTCGGGTACCGGTGTATGCCGCTGCTGAATTTGCCGTCCGGCTTTTTTAAAGAGAGTGTCTTCTGAGCAGTTTGTCAGCTTTTGGACACCTTTGCAGGTGTTTTCTATGTGTTTCTATGTGTTTTTGTTTGCCTGCCATTGGTTTTAACGGTGTTCGACGGTGTTCTAAGGTGTTCGACGAACAGTTCGACGAACAGTTCCTCGAACATCCCGGTGTTCGACTAACCGAACCGAACCCGAACACTACGGGGGTGGCTCAACACTAGTAGCTATTGACAAATCATGACCAGGCTTGAATGTTTTTTGCACCCTTGCCCCACATGCCAGACATATGAAGAATACTGGAGATTACTATCAACCACTACTTTCCAGAAATCCCTGCAGCTCCTTTAATGTTGCTGTAGTCCTATTGTTTGCGTCCTGGACCACTTATTTTCTTGTATTTTCATCAATTTTCAGTTCTAGGTAATGTCAATATTGTGCCAAATTAAAGTCCCTTCTTGACGTCTTCACAGTGTTCCATGGTGTATCCAATGCCTTGAAAAATTTTTTTTACTTTTTTTTTAATGATAATTTTCAACAATGAGATTGAGATTCTTTTCTGTGTTTTAAGCTGTTTACAGACCATGTCTTTTGCTGTAAGATGAAATTAAGAAAATGTAACCAAAATCCTACTAAAACAGCTAAACTTTCAATGGGGTTAATCAGAATCACTGTAAATGATGGCAGCTGTGTACTGACTGCTATTTAACATGAGTTTAAAGGGAATCAGTCAGTAGGATCAACCCCCTTAAGCGTATAAATGGACATGCATGTCATAGGAAGCTGAATAAAATGATACATTGACATCTTCAATCTGATGTCTTATTCCAGAGAAATCCATGTTTTTCTTATAAGTAAATGACCTCTTCCAGGCCATGGGGAGGATGTTGCCTGGAAGATAACTCTGCCTACAGAGCATATTTTAAATAGAAGGTGGAGTTACCAGAGTGAGGCAAATAACTAACACAGAACCAGAAAAATTAAATTTGTCTTCTTGCAAACACATGTTTTGCAGCTCTTTGAGCTCTGCTGCATTGCAACAATATTGGAACCCTGTCCACCTGTGAGATGGAAATTGAAGCTGAGAGAAACCTGCAGATGTGTCAGTTATAATCACACACAGCTCTGTAGCCATTACACATCACACATTCATGTAAAATAAGCTCTGGAAGCAAAGTAATCTTCCAGGGAGTATCCGCCCATAGCCTGAAAGAGGTCATTTACATAAAGTGATAAAAGATCAACAATAAGGCTGTGTGTCCATGATGAGTTTTTGATGAGTTTTTGATGCTGTGCATTTTCGCTGTGTCAAAAAAGCAGCATCTTACAGTTCCAAGAAAGTGGATAGTATTTATAGAAATCTCATGCTCACTGTGATGTTTTGTTTTAATGCAGAGTAAGCTGACCTGCAGTGCGTGTTTCAAATTCGCAACGTGTCAATTTCTCTTGTGGGTAAGCTGAGTTTCATATTGAGATTATTCCCATAGACTTGCATTAGATGCAAAAAATCCACAGGTAAAAAACACACATGTGTAATGTAGGTGACCGGATGCAACTGTAACACAGGTACTTTAGATGCAGTGACACAGAAACACAGAGCAGCCAATACAGGGTTAATAAACAGGGGAGGTTTATGATAACAGGGTCAATCTCCACGCAGGGAGTAACAGGGGAAAATATGGGGAAAAACAAGGGAAGTAGCAGGTAAAAGTCTATAACTGACAGTTCACAGTTTAACTAAATGTAGCAAAGTCGAACCGGTTGTAATCGACAGTTTTTTACACTTAGCTGACTCTTATCCTCCACAATCAGTGAATGTGAATAGCGGTATCAGAGCGCCAATAACAGGGCAAAAATTAAATTAAAATGACTGATTTATTAACACACACAACGCGTTTCGGTGGACAAGGCCACCATCATCAGGTGACCTGTTATTGGAGCTCTGATACCGCTATTCACATTCACTGATTGTTTTTTTTCCCCCTGGTTTGGGTGCGGTAGAGCTGCCTCCATTTACCTGTTCATCCACCTGTGGGATGAAGATAATTAAGTAGTCACTACCTTGGTTTCCAAGCTGCGCTGCCCTAACCCCTCCGGAATGCTGCCGGGAGTGGTGGTGAAACTGGGCGTCCATCTCGGCGGTAAGCGCAACTAACCTGATCACGTGACTCACCATTGCGAGATCAGGATCTGTGAACGCCGCTGAAAACAGATGACAGCCACGAACCGAGCGCAGCCTGTGGAGCTTTACACTGGGGTTGTGCAGAGGTGCACAACTCCATAAGGTTAGTAGCCATTCCCACACCCCCACTACATAATTTATTACTGAGTCACCCATTGCGCCCTGTTCTCTTTTTTTACATCTTATCCTCCACAAGGCAGTTGCCAGCTGATGCCGGTGTTGCTTTCTTCAGGCTTCCCTGCCCAAACAATGCTCCGTCTTCTGGCGGCAGCGGGCGGTCTCCGGTTTTACCCACTGAGCCCCTAGTCCATAACACGGCACCTCATGTGCTCGGCTCCACGGAACCTGCGTCTCTTCTCCCTCTAGTCGGCTTGACTCCTCTGGTCCACTGCACTCGGATCTTGCTCCAAGTACTGGAGCCAGGAGCCTGGACCCTCTCACACTGCTCTCCTGAGCGGGACTCTCCTGCCGCTTTCCCGCTCAAAAGTCCTCATCTCCCCCTCTCTCTAGCCACGCCACCAGTTTCCCGGTCACCTGACCTCCCAGCTCCCACTCTGGACATGCCCCCAGCTTCCCAGTCACCTGACTCCTGTGCTCGCAGTCTGTCTTCCCCCTGCAACCATAGTAACGGCCCCGGCAGTTCCGGATCCCTTGTTCTGAAAGTACTTACACCCTGGTCTTCCCCCTTACACAACATGCAGATGGACACGAGGCGGGAATACTCAATGAACTATTTATTTCCTCTAATATGGTGGGAACTCACAGTAGTTTGGAAACAGTTAAACAGTATGAAACAGAATAATCACAAGCAAATTATACAATGCGGAACATGTAATGAATATCAGAGTTCAATTTAAGTGACAAAGAAATCTCTTAGTAATTGCGCTTGTGTCCCTCTGGCAGGTGTGATACATCCGTTCCAGTGGGAGCTACTATGTTGGCTCCTCCTGAAACAGTGGCCCTAGCGGGTGTCATCAGGTATTCCTGCTAAGTCGCAAGTCCTCCTAACAAAGTCTACCAAAGCGCATTGAGCCTCCTTTGCTCCAACCAACCCCCACTCTATATATTGTCCTAGCCCAGGTCGAGCCCTGTACCATACGTCAGTGCTGGAAGCGACAACCCGGCTTACTCATGTCTTCCTTTCACCACTGCAGGTTTCCTCTTCCAGATTAAGTCTCCTCACAGATCTTCATTGCTTGACCAATGTCTGGGGAGAAGAGGGCTTGGTTCCTGCTCTTGACTGGCATCGTCTGAGCTCTGGACCTTGACTGGTGCAGGTCTGGGTTTCGGGCCTTGACTGGCGCAGACTGGGCTCTGGGTCTTGACCAGCGTAGCTTGAATTTTGAGGTATGGACCAGCGTAGTCTGGACTCTGGATCTGATATGGTGTCGTCTGGGTCCTGTCTGCAAGCGGCCAGCACTCTGCTGGCACACGCTTCCTACTGAGGCCTGTCACTCCGGCTGCAGCGTCTTCTCCTGTGCACATCTGCACCTCTCCCTCTCTTGGCGCCAAAACCCGCTCCGGTTTGGCACGCAGACCCTTTATATTCAGGAACTCCATCATCAAAGGCACCTGACTAGGTGTTACATTCAAACTCGTCCCCCTTGCAACGCTTCCTGTTCTGTTCAGTCTTGCATGGTCCTGTCTGAACATCAAGTTGCAGCCTTCTTGCACCAATGATACATAGCACCGGTGTCTTTCAGGAGTATTGTCACTTCCTCTTACACATAAGTTTTTAGTACGTTTCCGCTGCGGAAACGTATCAGAAATTCACATGTAATCTGCAAATTAAAATATCTATAAAGTTTTGTCAAAGCCAAATATCAGGAAGTATAAAAAAATAAAGCGATTTTATTTAAAACATGACAGACAAACAAGAAACAGAAAACACAGCATCAAAAACGCGATAAAAACGCAAGTAAGAAAACCACACACAAAAACGCAATGAAAAAATGAAAAGTAACCTAATTTACATAGTAAGCGCAGAAATTCTGCAACATCAAAAACTCACCAAAACTCTTCGTGGGAACATAGCCTTACAGTACCAGCAAAGTGGATTTATAGAAATCTCATGCCCACTGTGCGTAATAAACGCACGTAAACAACTCATAAAATACTCAATGTGTGCACGTGGCCTAATAGATGAAGAAATTCTGCAGAAAATCTTCCGCATCAAAAGCTCACCAGAAGCTCATAGTGGGAACATAGCCTAAGACGCTGCGTTTTTAATGCAGCGAAAATATGCAGCGTCAAAACTCACCAAAACTCATAGTGGGCACACAGTCTTAGGCCACGTGCACATGTGGAGTATTTGTTTCATTTTTTACTTCAGTATTTGTAAGCCAAAACCAGAAGTGGAACAATCAGAGGAAAAGTATAATAGAAACACGTCACCACTTCTGTATTTATCACCCACTCCTGGTTTTGGCTTACAAATACTGAGGTAAAAAACTCACCAAATACTCAATGTGTGCACATGGCCTAAGGCAGTGTTCCCCAACTCCAGTCCTCAAGAGCCACCAACAGGTCGTGTTTTCAGGATTTCCTTAGTATTGCCCAGGGGATAATTACATCACCTGCACAGGCAATAATTACATCACCTGTGCAATACTAAGGAAATCCTGAAAACTTGATCTGTTGGTGGCTCTTGAGCACCGGAGTTGGGCAACACTGGCCTAAGGCTACGTTCCCTCAATTCGTTTTTTATGCTGCGTATTAAAAAAAAAAAGAAATATTTAACCAATTTTACTTAATAGGTTCAGAAAATCTGCAACATCAAAAACGCACCGAAAGCTGATGGTGGGAACATAGCCTAAGGTCACGGTCACACGTTGAGTATTGGTGAGTTTTTTACCTCAGTATTTGTAAGCCAAAACCAGAAGTGGGTAAAAAATACAGAAGTGGTGATGAGTTTATATTATACTTTTCCTCTGATTGTTCCACTACTGGTTTTGGCTTACAAATACTGATGTAAAATACTGACCAAATACTGAATGTGTGAACGTGGCCTTAATACTCCTTGCTCTCCCTCCATGCGGACTAGTCTAGAACCACTTTAAATCATTGCTACAATACACAGGGATCATACCTATAGTAGGGTGACTGAGACCCCAGCATGTGCAAGGAAGTGGAAAAGTCCCTCTACACCAATAGAACTTTGCTACATGCTGCATTCCTACAACTTTTATGTATGCAATAGGTTCCTCCAATCCAACTAGCAACTAACAGCCAAAATTTAATTAATTTAAAGTCTTTCAGCAAATTTTAGCCCACCAAACAATTAACATCATATAACATGGTTAAACATACCCCTGTAGCTATTCAAAGAGGTAGCAGAGCTGAGAAATAAATATTAATTCTGCCCCTTAGAATATGTAAATTTGCTGGAAAATGTCCTCTTGGTGTTGTCAAGTTAGAAATTTGTCCTGGGTTTTCATCAATTATCCCTTCCTACCAACCTCAACTAGAGACAGGGGTGGCAGACAAGCCAGAAAATTCACTGGAAAGGGGACACCCTTGATCTATACAGCACAAACATAGAATAAACAATGAGACAAAAGAACACCAGAGCAGTCAATTAATCGCCCCTCCGCCGGACCAGGGGATTTACCGTTTTTGCCCTTTTGTTTTTCTACAACTTTTCATTTTTCAGTCATAGACAAAGAAATATGAGAACTCATTTTTTTGCGGGACAAAGTGTAGTTTTGAATAAAAAATTTAATTTTACTATTCAATGTGCTGGAAAATAGGAAAAAAATTCCAAATGTGGGAAATTGAAAGAAAAAAACATAACAAAAAAAAACACGTTATAAAGGCATTTCCACGATTGTTTTAGGGGTTTTGTTTTTACAGTATTCATTGTATGTCAAAAATAACTTAACATGATTTGTTGCACGATTACCGGGTTACCAATCATAAAGTTCATTTTTCCAATTTAACCCCTTTACCTCCGAAGGTGGTTTGCACGTTAATGACCAGACCAATTTTTACAATTCTGACCACTGTCTTTTTATGAGGTAATAACTCTGAAAAGCTTCAACGGATCCCCCTGATTCTGAGTTTGTTTTTTCGTGACATATTGTACTTCATGATTGTGGTAAAATTTATTTGATATGACTTACATTTATTTGTGAACAAATCGGAAATTTGGCGAAAATTTTTAAAATTTAGCAATTTTCAAAATTTGCATTTTCATGCCCTTAAATCAGAGAGATATGTCACACAAAATAGTTAATAAATAACATTTCCCACATGTCTAGTTTACATCAGCACAATTTTGGAACCAACATTTTTTTTTGTTAGGAAGCTATAAGGGTTAAAAGTTGACCAGCGATTTCTCATTTTTCCAACAAAATTTACAAAACAATTTTTTTAAGGGACAACATTACATTTGAAGTCACTTTAAGGGGTCTATATGACAGAAAATAACAAAAAGTTACACCATTCTAAACACTGCGCCCCTTAAGGTGCTCAAAACCACATTCAAGAAGTTTATTAACCCTTCAGGTGCTTCACAGGTATTTTTGGAACGTGAAAGGAGAGAATTAACATTTAACTTTTTTTCACTAAAATTTTACTTTAGACCCCAATTTTTTTTTTTCGGCAAGGGTAACAGGAAAAAAGAGACCCCACATTTTTTTGTACAATTTCTTTTGAGCACTCCAATACCCCATATGTGGGAGAAAACCACTGTTTGGGCACACGGCAGGGCTCGGTAGGGAAGGAGCGCCATTTGATTTTTTGAATGTAAAATTTGCTTGAATAATTAGCGGATGCCATGTCGCGTTTGGGGAGCCCCTGATGTGCCTAAACAGCGGAAACTCCCCACAAGTGACACCATTTTGGAAACTAGACCTCTCAGGTAACTTATCTAGATGTGTAGTGAGCACCTTGAACACCCAGCTGCTTCACAGAAGTTTATAAAATTCAGTCGTAAAAATAAAATTTCAAATTTTTCCCAAATATGTGTACTTTTTTTTTTTTTTCAGAATAATATTTATTTATGGGTACGATACATTTTTATTTATTTGAATTATTTTTTCATTTTTTTTATATTTTTATAATTTTTTTTTTACTTTCTGATACTTTTTTGCACTTTTACACTTTGTCCCACTGTGGGACTTTCATTTTTTGCAGGCTATTCACTTGCACAGCATAGGAATGCAGCGGCATCCCCAATGCTATGCAGGCTGTCAGCCCTGCAGACACAAGTTAGGTAGATCGTGCACTGAGCACTATCTACCTAACTTTCTAATGTCTGATGACCTGGATGTGCTCCCAGCATGGGGTCGCCAACACAAGGTTAGAGGGGCGCTCTTGACTTTGATCGCAGCATTTCGGGAGTTAATGTGCCAGAAACAGTGCGGCATTGCTCCTGGCACATAGTACCGGGTGTCAGCTGTTAGAATTATCTGACACCCAGCGGCGATTGCGCCAGCACAGCCTCTGTGCGAGCGCGATCGCCAGGGTGTAATAATCCATACCTGGTCCATAAGGCCCAGGGCGCAGGTACGTATTATTACACCCGACGTCAGAAAGGGGTCAAAGTACCTCTCCAGCATTTTTATTTTTATTTTACCGCTGGAGTGGTGCTACTAATCTAAGTTCCCTGCCCCTAGTATTATACTCAACAGCCGCCATCTTCATCTTTTATTGGTGCCTCTCTGGTCGTCTTCTGCAGGTTGTGACCTGCTAGATCGCTACAGTGTTTGCTAGGTGATCCAGAAGACAATACTCAAAGTAAGTCTATGAGAGCCAGAACGAGGCCAGAATGAAGCTTTCATAGACTTACATTCACAGCTTGTGACTGTTACGTCTGACTTCTGGTCAGTCAGAAGTTCCCGTCACATGATAGCAGTGTGTGACCAGAGTGGCGTCGGGAAGAGCTGAAGACTGCGGCTGGTAAGTATAATACTAGGGTTACAAAACTTACATTAATGGCAACACTCCAATGCTGAAGCTAAATAAAAAATTCTGCAGTGGTGCTTTAAGTATAAAAAAGATACATTTTGATCGCTTCTTATTGCTCTTTTTTTATGCAGCGTTATGACAACCAAAAAACCTGCAATATTGGCGTTTCGATTCTTTTTTCTTCTTACATCATTTAGCAAACAAAATTAATCTATTTCATATTTTGATTGGACTTTTGGAACAAATACGTATCATTTTTTCAATTTTTTTTTAATGGGGAAAAAGAGGTGTGGTGATTCAAATTTTTATAATTTTTCCCCAAAAATGTTTTAAGTCACCTGACAATCACAGTCTCCTATGAATGCCGACCACAAGTTAGTTTTTATATTATTACTGTCAAAACAAGTATAGGGGCCTTCAGCAGGCTCCCATGTGTCTTGGCAACCCATCAGCAGGCCTTGAACTCTTTGTGGTTGGAGGGTTGGGTGCATAGAGTGGTGTGCCCCTTAGTTTGCAGCTGTGATTGCTGCTGTCAGAGATTTGTGTGGTTAACAGCAGCAAGCAGAGCTCAGTTCTACCCGTTGCTATGAAAGGCTATGTAAGGCTAAGTGCCCACGTAGAGTTTTTCAAGCGTATATGCTGCGGAATTTCCGCAGCGTAAACGCTTGTTAAACGCTAGGTAATCCGCCCCCCCATGGTCCCCAAGGGGATTCCGCAAGTTCTATGCCCATGCTGCGGTTTTTTCCGCAGCTTTTATGCTGCTCTCAAAAATCCACAGCATGTCCATTAAATTTGCGGAAGCGCGGCGTAATCGCCGCCATTGACTTGCATTGAGACGCACATAATCCGTGTCAGTACATTTGTACTCATGGATTATATGCTTTTCAATGTGCGGATGTGTGTCACTCTGGCCTGGATGCCACAAAATGTAATAAAGCTGTGTCTGAGAGCAAGGGGGAGGCTCTCTAGTCAGGGGAACATTAGCATGCAGTACCTCCTGTCTCAGGCCAGTAGGGGGAGCAGGCTGCCTCTATAAAAGCTGGTGCTGGGGGCAGGGTTAGGGAGAACTGGATGACCTGTCTCAGTACTGAGACTTGTCCCGGAGCAGAGCAGGTACAGAAAGTTGTATTGCACCTAAGAGGAAGTGTGGCAGGAGGAGAGCTACAAGCCAGAGACAAGAGGCGAAGTGAGCCTGTCTTAGCAGATAAAGGACTTAATTTACCAGACTTTGGTGTCTGAGGCTGGGAGGATTTCACATCCCACAGCAGATAACCAGTCCGCAGGGGACTGTATGTTCCTTGGCCTAAGAAACCTGGAGGCTCTGCCACAACAGAAGGGACCAGTAAAGCCGTACCAGGCCGGGAGCAGAAAGGAACCCACGTCGCAGGCCATACAGGCGAGAGTACACGGAAAGCTCGGAAACGTGGGCTGTTACCCTATAAGGAGGAGATAGCCAGAAGGAGCACAGAAAGCACGGTAGGCCTACACCCTCACCCTGACCAGGGCCAATTTCCCCATTGCTCTCAGACATCCAGGTCCCCTCCTAGCCGGGACTGTTTATGGGTCAGTTTACCTGTTTTAGTAAAGGCCCTGGACTGCAACCTGTTGTCTATGTGCTCCTTCGCGCCTCCAGCACTACCGGTACTGGGACTCTCGCCGCCATCACTCCCACCATCCATTATACTGCCCTGGGGCCGCACTCTTCCCTTGGGGAGTCACACTACCCTAGCTGCACACCTCATCAGCCCCAGCGGTCTGCATGCAGCGGCGGTTCCTAATAACCGCAATCCACGGGTGGCGTAGTCGGACATAATCATCAGCGCATAACGGACTACCACTGGCCTGACCACCCTGAGCCACGGAACCGGGTTGCCACTACTACTCCCATCGTTCCCCTACTGCCCGGATCTGAGTGCCCCACGGCCCAGGGGGCGAGTCAGATGGTACCCAAGTCTGGAGGAGAGGAGACTCTCATCCAGACCTGGGTACCATTGTACCTGTAAAAAAAAGAATAAAATAAAAAATAAAGATAATATTCACCTTCCAACGGCCCCTGGTCTCCTTCCCTGTGCTTGCGGGCAGGACTGAAGGACCTGCGGTGACGTCACAGTCATGTGACCGCAGGCCCTTCAGTGCAGTGTTCCGCGATCAGCTGGCAGCCAGGAAGGAGCACAGCAACACACGCCGGGCCATCGGAAGGTAAGTATAGGTTTATTTTTTTATTTTTGAACATTCTTACGGTCACACTATATAAATCCATGCTGTTTGCATGGATTTATATAGTGTGACCTAGTTGTCAAGCACTTTCCAAGTGATGCTAAAATCGCCTGGAAAGCGCTTGTCAATCCGCATGCAGAACGCATGTGAATAACGCTTCAAATCCGCATGTATTTGGCAGAAAAAACGCATGCACAATCTGCATGCGTTTTTTCTGCCAGGGAGATGCAGAAATGCTGCAGAAATTTTCTGCTTCATTTCTGCATCGTGGGCACATAGCCTAAGGCTACGTTCTGACAATTAACTTTTGGTGAGTTTTTGATGTTGCATATTTTTTTGCACCATATCTGCACGCATTAAGTAAAACAGGTTACTATTCACCACAATTCATCAAAAACTCATCCTCAGAACTGGGAACATAGTATAACTCAACCATTATTTGTCATTAAAGTTGCAAGCAATCATTCTATTTTTCCAGATGTCCCAAACAGTCTGAAAGGGGCTTCCTAAGAAAAAATAATTTTATTCCAGTCCAATCCCTGTATTTCCTGCAGAATGTCGGTCAATAGGATGTACAGAGATTGGCTTGAAGAGGACTGGAAGAAGAAAAGATGAGCGCTACCATGAGTCCTGTGTCATGTTAACATTAAAGCATCCTGAGAGTATTAATGTGTGGGGTCTCTCTTTATCCAATAGAGTAGGCTTACTTACTATTTTGCCTAAGAACACTTCCATGAATAAAGAAAAAGATCTAAACATTCCCAAGAGCAACTTCTTCCAACGATGCGGGAGCAATTTGATGATGAACAATACTTTCTCCAGTATAATGAAGACCATGTCACAAGGCAAAAGTGATAACTTAGTGGCTTGGTGAACAAAATATTGAAATTTTGGGTCCATGGTCAGGAAAATCCCCAAGTCTCAATACTATTAAGGAGGACTTGATGTCAACCCTCAAAAATAAGGTGGGCAAACAAAAATAAAGAAATTGTGATAACGTCCAAGCAATGATTAGGTAATAATGGGTTGTCATCAGCCAGAATTTGGCTCAGAAGGTAATATCCAGCTGCCAGGGTAAATTTCAGAAGTCTTGAAATATAATGGTCATTACTGTAAATATTGAGTCTTTGCATAAACTTGATGTATTTGTCAATAAAAGTGTAAAAACGTATTAAGTGCTGATGATTGTACTCCAGTAACCATAGAAACATCAGTCTAAAAGATCTAAAAACGCTGAAGCAGCTGTCTTTGTGAAAACGAGTCTCAAAAGTTTTGTCTATGACTGCATACTGCAATACTGTGGCCAAGCGATTGGACTATCACAGGTTCACATCCCCTGAAAGGACTACAAAATACAGTAAAAAGTTAACAAATATGTAAAAATAGAAAATATATATAAAAGTATAAAAGTGGCACTGCTGTATCTATAAAAGTCTAATTTATCAAATTATCAAATTAATGAACCCAATTGGTAAACAACACAAAACAAAAAAAGAAAATCAAAATTCCTGAATTGTTATTTTTCAGTTACTGCAACAGCGCAAAAAAGTGCAATAAGAAGCTATAGGAAAATTGTATCTATTCTGAAATTATATCAATAAAAACATCTGCTTACCTTGCAAAATACAAGATTTAACACATCTCCATCAACTGAAAAATGTTACAGGTCTCTGAACATGGTGACACAGGAGATTGTTTTTTTTATAAATTTCAGAATATTTTTCACTACTTTAAGGGGTGGATGAAACTAATATTCATTTTCATCCTAAATACCTCTCCATTTATTTTAATAATAGTTTTTCTAATATGGTTAAATTAAAAAAATCTCTACCCTTCCCTCTCTATTTTAGCGGCTTTATGTTTTACCTATTTCTGTTGTAATGACACTTTGTTTGAGAATCCTCAGGGCATGCTGGGGGCAGAAGCTGCAGTCACTACTGTACCCCCTGTCTCCAACCTGACAAAAAGCGTCATCAGTGACATCCATTTCAGGGACTGGGCTAGTCCCTGCTGTACTGATCATGCGTCGGTTGTCAATCCTGATGTATGCTCAGTACAAGCTCACTGCTCACCGTGCAATATTCTTCTCAGTGCACAATGACAGTGCACTCCCTTGTCGGCTCTAATTATAAGTGATAAACCTGCAACAGAGCGCACTGTCAGTGTGCAATTTACTGATGATATCTTCCTTTTAAACTTAGTTGATTGATAGAAAGATTTGACTTACAAAATGGAAACAATTCTAGACAAAATCATTAAATTGCTATATTTATAGACAACACACGTTTATCATCAATTGTAAGAGTAGATTCACAGTGATTTAATTGGTACGGATTATTCGTAAAGACAGCTAGAGTCATTCACTATCAATTTTTGTGTAGAACAAAGATGTCTAGAGACTCCTAATAAAAGCAAAGTAGAACTAATCTGAGTCCTGTAAAAGCTGCATTATGTGCTGTCTTTCAGATGAAACCTAGATAACACCTCCAACAGCAGGAACAGAAGCAGCTCAATAAATATAGGCTTTTTCAAAGACAGGGATTAGACAAGTGACCTTTTCTTGTTGTCAAACTCATAGGAATGCAAGTAAAGTGGTATTTGAAAGTTTGTGAACCCTTCAAAATTCTCGAAATAAAACTAAATCAGATTTTCACACAAGTCCTAAAAGTAAAGAAAATAAAATCAAACAGATTAGTAAAAAATATTAGACTTTGTCATTTTTTTAATTCAGGTAAATGATCCAATATCACACTTTTGTGAGTGACATAAGTATGTGAACCTTTATGATTAGAAGATAATTTGAAGGTGAAATTTGAGTCTGGTGTTTTCACTCAATGTGATGACAGTCAGGTGTAGAGATGAGCGTTGTTCTACTCGAACTGTTCACCAATCTCAAATTCGAGCTGTTTTGGGCGGTGTTCGAGCCGTTCGGCGAACACGAACAATTTGAGAAAAATTCGGCTGTTCGAGGTTATGTTCGATAACTGTTCGTGCACCAAAATCATAACTGGATTTTTTCTCAGTAATGATGAAAATTAATGTTAATACGCAGTTTGAGTGTACAGCGGGGTGGGGGGAGGGGCAGGGGATGGATCTCTGCAGGAATAATGAAGATCTCCATTTTTTTTTCTCATTCCCGCATTTACAGTGGGGAGGTGCAATCTGTCAGCCTATCAGCAGCGCACACACGGAGCGAAGTGCTTTTTTTCACACAAGCAAGGGCATGTGTCATTGGCAGTGTATGTCACATGTCCTTGCCCTATAAGACCAAGCCATTTTCCCCGTCGCCACCATTTTCTCACTGCTGCAGCTGCGTGTTAGACGGCACCGCTGTTGCTGTGTGCGCTATACCTTGTTAATTTCAAGCCAATTTTCGCACAAATATACAGATAGCTTGGGAGTAGGGAATAGTTGTGATTGCAGTCCTTTTAAGGACTAGGTTACAGCATTTCCTACGACTTTTATCAGGCAGGTCTGTGCTCTTAAATAGATAGGTTGTGAGAGTAAAGACTAATTGTAATTGCAGTCCTTTTCAGGACTAGGTTACATCAGTTCCTATCAGTTTTTGCCAGGCAGGTCTGTGCCAGTGCTGTGCAAGTTTTTTTCACAGCATTTGGCTGAATCTAGCAAAGCTAATCCTTTTTGGCCTATTGCAGAGTGTGTTAGTCAGTGGAGTAGCCTATCTGTGTTGCAAGATATACCACCTGTGTATAGAATACCAATTTTTTTACTGCACCTAGTGAAGTAAAATCTTTTGGGCATAGCATCATTCTATTAGTCCATCTATACTGACCTCCATCAGGTTGCAAACTGAATCTAATTTTTTTCTGCATCTAGCTCTGAAAAAATATTTGGCCTTCTAGCAGTGTGTCGGACTTTCTCTATTAGTCCATCTATACTGACCTCCATCAGGTTGCAAACTGAATATAATTTTTTTCTGCATCTAGCTCTGAAAAAATATTTGGCCTTCTAGTAGTGTGTCGGACTTTCTCTATTAGTCCATCTATACTGACCTCCATCAGGTTGCAAATTAAAAATAATTTTTATCTGCATCTACAGTACCTCTGAAAAAATATTTGGCCTTCTAGCAGTGTGTCGGACTTTCTCTATTAGTCCATCTATACTGACCTCCATCAGGTTGCAAATTCAAAATAATTTTTATCTGCATCTACAGTACCTCTGAAAAAATATTTGGCCTTCTAGCTGTGTGTGGGACTTGTTGTATTAGTCCATCTATACTGACCTCCATCAGGTTGCAAACTGAATATATTTTTTTCTGCATCTACCTCTGAAAAAATATTGGGCTTCTAGCTGTGTGTGGGTCTTGTTCTATTAATCCATCTATACAGACCTCCATCAGGTTGCAAACTGAATATAATTTTTTTCTGCATCTAGCTCTGAAAAAATATTTGGCCTTCTAGCAGTGTGTCGGACTTTCTCTATTAGTCCATCTATACTGACCTCCATCAGGTTGCAAATTCAAACTAATTTTTATCTGCATCTACAGTACCTCTGAAAAAATATTTGGGCTTCTAGCTGTGTGTGGGACTTGTTGTATTAGTCCATCTATACTGACCTCCATCAGGTTGCAAACTGAATATATTTTTTTCTGCATCTACCTCTGAAAAAATATTGGGCTTCTAGCTGTGTGTGGGACTTGTTGTATTAGTCCATCTATACTGACCTCCATCAGGTTGCAAACTGAATATATTTTTTTCTGCATCTACATCTGAAAAAATATTGGGCTTCTAGCTGTGTGTGGGACTTGTTGTATTAGTCCATCTATACTGACATCCATCAGGTTGCAAACTGAATATAATTTTTTTCTGCATCTAGCTCTGAAAAAATATTTGGCCTTCTAGTAGTGTGTCGGACTTTCTCTATTAGTCCATCTATACTGACCTCCATCAGGTTGCAAATTAAAAATAATTTTTATCTGCATCTACAGTACCTCTGAAAAAATATTTGGCCTTCTAGCAGTGTGTCGGACTTTCTCTATTAGTCCATCTATACTGACCTCCATCAGGTTGCAAATTCAAAATAATTTTTATCTGCATCTACAGTACCTCTGAAAAAATATTTGGCCTTCTAGCTGTGTGTGGGACTTGTTGTATTAGTCCATCTATACTGACCTCCATCAGGTTGCAAACTGAATATATTTTTTTCTGCATCTACCTCTGAAAAAATATTGGGCTTCTAGCTGTGTGTGGGTCTTGTTCTATTAATCCATCTATACAGACCTCCATCAGGTTGCAAACTGAATATAATTTTTTTCTGCATCTAGCTCTGAAAAAATATTTGGCCTTCTAGCAGTGTGTCGGACTTTCTCTATTAGTCCATCTATACTGACCTCCATCAGGTTGCAAATTCAAAATAATTTTTATCTGCATCTACAGTACCTCTGAAAAAATATTTGGGCTTCTAGCTGTGTGTGGGACTTGTTGTATTAGTCCATCTATACTGACCTCCATCAGGTTGCAAGCTGAATATATTTTTTTCTGCATCTACCTCTGAAAAAATATTGGGCTTCTAGCTGTGTGTGGGACTTGTTGTATTAGTCCATCTATACTGACCTCCATCAGGTTGCAAACTAAATATATTTTTTTCTGCATCTACATCTGAAAAAATATTGGGCTTCTAGCTGTGTGTGGGACTTGTTGTATTAGTCCATCTATACTGACATCCATCAGGTTGCAAACTGAATATAATTTTTTTCTGCATCTAGCTCTGAAAAAATATTTGGCCTTCTAGTAGTGTGTCGGACTTTCTCTATTAGTCCATCTATACTGACCTCCATCAGGTTGCAAATTAAAAATAATTTTTATCTGCATCTACAGTACCTCTGAAAAAATATTTGGCCTTCTAGCAGTGTGTCGGACTTTCTCTATTAGTCCATCTATACTGACCTCCATCAGGTTGCAAATTCAAAATAATTTTTATCTGCATCTACAGTACCTCTGAAAAAATATTTGGCCTTCTAGCTGTGTGTGGGACTTGTTGTATTAGTCCATCTATACTGACCTCCATCAGGTTGCAAACTGAATATATTTTTTTCTGCATCTACCTCTGAAAAAATATTGGGCTTCTAGCTGTGTGTGGGTCTTGTTCTATTAATCCATCTATACAGACCTCCATCAGGTTGCAAACTGAATATAATTTTTTTCTGCATCTAGCTCTGAAAAAATATTTGGCCTTCTAGCAGTGTGTCGGACTTTCTCTATTAGTCCATCTATACTGACCTCCATCAGGTTGCAAATTCAAACTAATTTTTATCTGCATCTACAGTACCTCTGAAAAAATATTTGGGCTTCTAGCTGTGTGTGGGACTTGTTGTATTAGTCCATCTATACTGACCTCCATCAGGTTGCAAACTGAATATATTTTTTTCTGCATCTACCTCTGAAAAAATATTGGGCTTCTAGCTGTGTGTGGGACTTGTTGTATTAGTCCATCTATACTGACCTCCATCAGGTTGCAAACTGAATATATTTTTTTCTGCATCTACATCTGAAAAAATATTGAGCTTCTAGCTGTGTGTGGGACTTGTTGTATTAGTCCATCTATACTGACCTCCATCAGGTTGCAAACTGAATATAATTTTTTTCTGCATCTAGCTCTGAAAAAATATTTGGCCTTCTAGCAGTGTGTCGGACTTTCTCTATTAGTCCATCTATACTGACCTCCATCAGGTTGCAAATTAAAAATAATTTTTATCTGCATCTACAGTACCTCTGAAAAAATATTTGGCCTTCTAGCAGTGTGTCGGACTTTCTCTATTAGTCCATCTATACTGACCTCCATCAGGTTGCAAATTCAAAATAATTTTTATCTGCATCTACAGTACCTCTGAAAAAATATTTGGGCTTCTAGCTGTGTGTGGGACTTGTTGTATTAGTCCATCTATACTGACCTCCATCAGGTTGCAAACGGAATATATTTTTTTCTGCATCTACCTCTGAAAAAATATTGGGCTTCAAGCTGTGTGTGGGTCTTGTTCTATTAATCCATCTATACAGACCTCCATCAGGTTGCAAACAGAATATAATTTTTTTCTGCATCTAGCTCTGAAAAAATATTTGGCCTTCTAGCAGTGTGTCGGACTTTCTCTATTAGTCCATCTATACTGACCTCCATCAGGTTGCAAATTCAAAATAATTTTTATCTGCACCTACAGTACCTCTGAAAAATATTTGGGCTTCTAGCTGTGTGTGGGACTTGTTGTATTAGTCCATCTATACTGACCTCCATCAGGTTGCAAACTGAATATATTTTTTTCTGCATCTACCTCTGAAAAAATATTGGGCTTCTAGCTGTGTGTGGGACTTGTTGTATTTGTCCATCTATACTGACCTCCATCAGGTTGCAAACTGAATATATTTTTTTCTGCATCTACCTCTGAAAAAATATTGGGCTTCTAGCTGTGTGTGGGACTTGTTGTATTAGTCCATCTATACTGACCTCCATCAGGTTGCAAACTGAATATAATTTTTTTCTGCATCTAGCTCTGAAAAAATATTTGGCCTTCTAGCAGTTTGTCGGACTTTCTCTATTAGTCCATCTATACTGACCTCCATCAGGTTGCAAATTCAAAATAATTTTTATCTGCATCTACAGTACCTCTGAAAAAATATTTGGGCTTCTAGCTGTGTGTGGGACTTGTTGTATTAGTCCATCTATACTGACCTCCATCAGGTTGCAAACTGAATATAATTTTTTTCTGCATCTAACCCAGCCAATAGTTTTGGCCTAATACCACAGTTTGGCCACTCAGCTCTGCTCGGTTACCATCCATTGTTTTTTTGTGCAAACAACTCCAGAGTTGTGAATTAGTTAACCACCAAAATGAGTGGAAAAAGGCCTGCTGCTGGTGGAAAGGGGAATAGGCGTGTTGGGAAGGGGAAAAAAGGTTGTGTCCGTGGGGTAGGTGTTAAAGCAACAGTAACATCTGCAGAAGAAAGACCATCTTCCAGCCAAACTAAAATGTCTACTTCTTTTAGCGGACAATGTGATAAGATCCCTTTCTTACGGCCACGCCAATCGCTACAAATTCCAGATGAGGCACAAAAACAGCAGGTGCTTCAACGGATATCAAGTGCTCCTTTAAGTGGGCTCTCCTCCACATCAACTTCAACATCACAAATACTCCAGTCCTCAAAGGTGTCACCCAAATCGCACTTGCTTCCTCACAGCTCCCAAATCTCCAGCTGCCCGTCTGAGTATGAGGTAGAACAGATGGTTGAGTCTGCAGAGCTGTTTACTCATACTATAGCCTGGGAATCAGAGGTTGACTCCAGCGCTTCTGTGAATCCAGACGAGGAAATGATCTGCACTGATGCCCAGAATCTTTATGAGTCGGATCCAGGACCAGACGCAGAAGGTTCTGACCATAATGTAGACCCTCATTCCCAAACTGTAACTCCTGTTGGTGGAGACAATGAGGAAGACGATGATAAGACTCAAATACCTGATTGGAGCGACAACTTTAGTTTTTTGTCAGGGCAGGAACAGGTTGGCTCTGAGGACGACGGGTGTGATAACACACAGGTTGATGATGATGAGGTTGGAGATCCCACTTACTGTCAACCCACAGTCAGCCAAGAGATGAGGTCAGCAGAGGAGGTGGAGGAAGATGCTAGTGACGACGAGGTCAGGTTGCGCCTTTCTGGACAGAGACGTAGTACTGGAAGCACGTCAACAACTGCATCCTCAAACACAACTCTGCCTCTCACCACAAGTCGTGGTGGCTCTTCAGGTCGCATGGGTGCTAAGCCTTGCATAGCCTGGGCATTTTTTCAGATCGATAAAGATGACCCAACTCGTGTTATCTGTAACATTTGTCAGCAAAAGCTAAGTAGAGGCCAAAAAATACATAGTTTGAGTACTTCATGCATGAACCGGCACATGGACATGAAGCATAAGTTGCAGTGGGAAGCTCAGTGTGCTACAATGCGGCCTAGCCGGCCGGGCCAACCACCGTCTGCCATATCTTGTGCATCCGCGGCCTCTTCATCCTCTGTGACTGGGGGGACAGCAGTCACACCTGTTTTGGGGCGCAGACCTGCCACCTTTTTACCCGCAACAGCCAGCGTGATTGGCAGGTCATCATTTTCTTTGGAGGTGGTAACACCAGCTGGTGTTGAGCGCTGTCCGACATCGATAGCACCACCTTTGGATCAAGGCAACCTAACATGTCCGCCTGCATCTTCCTCACAGACCGGCAGTTTGCCGGGGACACCCTTATCAACCCCGTCTAAGCACAATAGCCAGCCCTCGGTACCTCAGATGTGGACAAGTAAAAGACCATTTCCTCCTAGCCATGAGAAAGCTAAGAGGTTGAATTTCACCATCTGCAAGCTCTTGGCTACAGAAATGCTGCCTTTCCGCCTGGTGGACACAGAGGATTTTCGAGACCTTATGTCCGTCGCAGTGCCCCAGTACCAGATGCCCAGTCGGCACTACTTCTCAAAGAAAGGTGTGCCTGCGCTCCACCAGCATGTCGCACACAACATCACCGCTTCTTTGAGAAACTCTGTGTGTGACAGGGTGCATTTCACCACAGACACTTGGACGAGTAGGCATGGACAGGGGCGTTACATGTCGCTGACTGGGCACTGGGTAACTATGGTGACAGCAGGACAAGGGGCTGCTGTCCAAGTCTTGCCGTCCCCACGAGTTGTGCGTCAATCCTCTTTATGTCAAAGTTCCTCCACTGCTTCTGCCTCCTCAACCTCCTCTCGGTCTTCCACCTGCACCCAAAGCCTGTCTGGTCATGCCACAAGCTTTCTAACTGCGCAGAAGGGATCCTGCACACCTCCTTACTATGTTGGCAGTAGGGCTCAACGTCATCAGGCGGTTTTTACTTTGAAATGTCTGGGAAATGTGAGTCACACAGCTGAGGAGTTGTGGTCAGCTCTGGAGAACCAATTTAATGAATGGTTGTCTCCACTGGACCTGAAACCAGGGAAGGCCGTGTGCGACAATGCTGCAAACCTGGGTGCGGCCCTTCGCCGGGGCAATGTCACACACGTGCCTTGTATGGCTCACGTGTTGAACCTGGTTGTCCAGCAATTTTTAGCCCACTATCCCAGACTAGATGGCCTTCTGCAGAGGGCACGGTCGCTGTGTGCTCACTTTCGCCGTTCGCATACCGCAGCTCAGCGACTTACATCTCTGCAGAAGTCGTTGGGCCTGCCACTTCACCGGCTAAAATGCAATATGCCTACCCGGTGGACTTCAACTCTGCACGTGTTGCAGCGACTGTGGCAGCACCGACAAGCCCTGGTGCAATACGTTCTGACGTATAGCCTGCGCCAACGAGATTCAGAGGTGGGGCAAATCACGCTGGAGGAGTGGTCTCAGATCAGGGACCTATGCACCCTTCTGCACAGTTTTGAAATGGCGACGAAGATGTTTAGTGCTGACGATGCCATTATCAGCATGACTATTCCGGTGATTTACATGCTGGAGCACATGTTAAACAGAATTCGGAGTCAGGTGGTGGCACAAGAGGAGGTGGAGGAAGTAGAGGAGGAGGAGTTGTATGCGGAAGGGCTAACATCTGCAAGGTCCAGACGGTCGGCAGCACCAAGGCGGCAGGCATGTGAGGGTGGGGGAGATGGTTTTACCAGGGCGCATGATAGCAGCCAAACTAGTGAGGAAGGTGCAGGAGCCCAGGAAGAAGTGGAGGACGAACTGATGGAAGACTCATCAGATGAGAGAGACCTTGATCACATTTCTGTTGTGCGAGGTTGGGGGGAGAGGACAGAGGAAGGAAGCATGATTGTTACCTCGCCACCAACACAACAGGGACTTGGTGCTCCTGGATGCGCAACACACATGAGTGCCTTCTTGCTGCACTACCTGCAACATGACCCTCGAATTGTGAGAATTAGAAATAATCCTGACTACTGGGTTGCCACACTGTTAGATCCCCGGTACAAAAGTAAATTTGCAGAAATTATTCCTGCCATAGAAAGGGATGCACGCATGCAGGAGTATCAGCAGAGACTGTTGCAGAATCTTACATGTGCTTTTCCACAAAATACCAGTGGTGCACGTAGTGAATCTCACAGTTCCAACTTGCCAACCGTGGGACCGTCAAGTGTTCAATTGCCTGTAGGAAAGAGTCCTCAATTTGCCCTTATCAGCACGCACACGTGTGTACTGTGAATCAGCTACATACTTCTTGATTGCCAAGACACTTCATCCTGATCATCGCACAATGTTGATTGTAGTCATGCCTTGACCTAAACACTCCACAATTTGTTGCTTCTCAGCAGCCGACACATCCTTTTTCTTTCCCATTTTGGCAGAAAATGTAGGCTGCTTAATAATGTGAGAGAGCCTTCTTAAGTAGTCTTGCCTTTCATTGGACACACCTGCCAAACTAATTAGCACAGGTGTCTGCAATTGCTTACAGTGATATAAAGAGCCCTGACACACATCACCATCAATGAGTTTAACTGACAAACAAACAAATTCTTCCCTTATCACTCCTAAACACTTTTTGCATAATAATTTGGAACGCAGTGTACATGTGCTTTTCCACAAAACACCAGTGGTTCACGTAGTGAATCTTACAGTTCTAACTTGCCAACCGTGGTCTGTATGGAATTGTTCAATAAAGGGCCCAAAATTAAGATAACATAGATGGGAGAGGTCTCTATGAATAGGAATTCCTAAGTATTTGATACCCTGTGAGGGCCAGGCAAAGGGAAAGTTGGACTGGATGGAATCCTATATGGATTTGGGGAGGGAGACATCGAGGGCCTCAGACTTCGCTGCATTGATTTTAAAATTTTACCATGTAACAAAGTGATCTGTTTCAGCCATATCTGCAGGGATGGATATATGTGATTGAGTGATATATACTAGGACATCATCAGCAAATAGAGAGCACTTGTACTCGGTGCCTCCCACCTCAATCCACCTAATATTGGGGTTATGGCGAATTGATGAGAGCAGGTGCTCCGTCACTAGGATGTATAAGAGAGGGGACAGAGGACATCCCTGCCTTGTCCCATTGGTGATTGTGAAAGGTGATGAAAATGTTCTGACGCACCCCCTGGGCCTTGGGACACCCGGAGCCGGACCCTTTTTGGTGGATGCTGGTGGTTGTAGTCTTCGTGGCGGCGACCCGGTTCCGTGGCTCAGGGCGGACAAACCAGTGGCGGAACTATTTATGTGGTTTTGATGTTTAAATGTCCGACTACGCCACCCGTGGATTGCGGTCAGAGTGAACCGCCGCTACAGGGCAGACCGCTGAGGCTGGTGTTGTGGGTGCAGCAGAGCGTAGCATAACTCCCCACGGGAGGAGTATAGCCTCAGGGCAGTGTATGCGGAGGATGGGGGTGATGGTGCAGGGCAGCAGCAGTAATGACACGGAGTCAGTGATGCAGTCCAGGGCCTTTACTCACAGTTCTTATTATCCAGACCACGTCTGCAGGTAACGGCTGCCCACGTCGTACTGTGCTCACCAGGTGAGGGGCTCAGACAACTCCCAGATAACTTTGGAGCACTTCACAGGACCCCCTTTGTGTGTCCTTTGTCTGGCCTTTCTTACCAACACTTCTGTCCGGCTGCCTCGGGCCTCCTCTTGGTAAACTTGGCGCCAGTTTCCCTGACCCTATGTGGTGCCTTCCTAGCGGGTGCAGCGAGGGGCTGCGCCACATAAAATGTCAGAGCCTCCGGTTTCTAGCTGAGGGTCGTTTCCTGCCTCCACTAGTTCGGGGACCGGTCTCCCCCTTTGGCCTGACCCCTCCACGCAGGTGAATTCGGGCGTGCGGTGGCGACTCGCCCGTCCGCACCCCTGGGATCCCTTCATTCCTCGTTCCTGGAGCCTTCTCCGCTCCTCTTCCTTCCTTCTCCCTCTTCCAGGCCTGGGCCTCTGTTACTAGGCCCGCCTCCGGAGCAGAGCTCATGCAGAGCCCCTGCTCCCTGCCACTTCTGCTCAGACTTCTCTGCACTGAACTAAGATGGTGCCCACCTTTTATACTCCCTTCTCAATGCACCCAGGAACTGCTTCCTCCCTGCTCCTGCACTACAGGGTTCCCCTTCCTCAGTGTTCCCTCCCCCCACTCCAGCCAGGGACAGGGACTGTCGTGCCCATCTCAGGGGCATATTGGTCGCCCTGCCCCACGGCAATGTGGTGTAATGCATGCAGGTGTCGGGTCCTGATCCACACTCCATCCTTACCTGAGAGTGAGATATCACACCTCTGGGTGAGGTGCAATACGTCTGTAGCAACCGAGCCCTCAGGGTGCTACAGTTCCATTTATCTTCAGCCTAGGTGACGTATTGCGATACAGGGCTGTGATTTTGGCTATAAAAGGGTCCCCTAGACCCCTACCCCAAGCTTTTTAAGAGAATCATATATGGCGTGCCAGGAGACTCTATGGAATGCTTTCTCAGCATCCAACGAGAGTATCTAATTACAAATTTTTAACTGCATCTAGCCCAGGAAATACTTTGTGCCTAGTAGCAGTGTCTGCTAGTCAGCGGATTATCCCGGCTGTTAAGCAAGCTACACCACCTGTAGTTTAGACACTTAATTTTTTCAAAGGAAATGCTTCGGGACCATGGGATACTTAGTGAAGAGCATCAGGAGGCACACCAAGGCATAGGGGCTGGGACTGGCAGTAGGATGCCTTGCGGTGGACAGCCGAGCTCGATCCTTATAAAAGCTTTTTAACTGCAGCAGCTTTAGTGGACGCTACTGGAGCTGGAATTACCGCGGCTGCTGGCATGAGACTTGCCCTCCAATAGATCCTTGTAAATGGATTTAAAGTGTATTCATTCAAATTAGAGAGACAATTTAAATTAAAAAGCTTAGAGCTGCCTCCACCACAGGGGGGCTCGCTCGACCCACCAGCGGACAGGCACCAGTATTGGGAGAGGGGGGCTGGCCGTCAGGGTTCACCGCGGCTCTGGCACAAACCCGGCGACACGGAGGTGGCACGGGCAGGAGCGGACTGGCCGTGTCGGCTTCTCACTTTTTGGATTTTAGAAGGGCATGACATGCCTATATCTGTGTCTCCCCCTCCTTTTACTCCTCCACCTCTTTTATTTTCGCATGACTATATGTACTTGTCACTTTTCCATGTGTTAGTTATGTCTTCTGAGCAGTTTGTCAGCTTTTGAACACCTTTGAAGGTGTTTTCTATGTGTCTCTATGTGTTTTTGTTTGCCTGCCATTGGTTTTAACGGTGTTCGAAGGTGTTCGACGAACAGTTCGACAAACAGTTCGGCGAACACACGGGTGTTCGACGAACCGAACCGAACTCGAACACTACGGGGGTGGCTCAACACTAGTCAGGTGTGAGTGGGTGATCTGTTTTATTTAAAGAAGGATCTATCAAATTCTGATCTTCACAACATGTATGTGAAAGTGTATCAAAGACACAGACAAATGAGACACCAGAAGAAGAGCTCTTGATCCTCACTAGGCTAGAAAAGGATACAAAACCATCTCTATAAAGTTTGGACTCCACCAACCTACAGTAAGATAGATTGTGTACAAATAGAGAAAATTAAAGACTATTATACTATTACTAGCTATTGTACCCGTTCTACGCCCGGGTGGTGAGCATTTTTATTGATGTATGGTCTCCCATGGGTATGTGCTGTGCCCTCCTGGTATTTGTGCTGCCCCCATCCTGTCCCCACCATCCTATCCTGGTATGCATGGCACCCCTCATCCCCATCCTGATATGCATGGCACCCCTCACCCCCAATCCTGGTATGCATGGCACCCCTCACCCCCAAACCTGGTATGCATGGCATCCCTCAACCCCAATCCTGGTATGCATGGTACCCCTCAACCACAATCCTGGATGGCATGGCAATGCTCACCCCCAATACTGGTATGCGTGGCACCCCTCATCCCCAATTCTGGTATGTGTGGTACTCCTCATCTCTATCCTGGTATGTGTGGTACTCCTCATCCCTATCCTGATATGCATGATACCCCATCCCTCATCCCTATCCTGGTATGTATGGTACCCCTCACCCCCATCCTGATATGCATGGCACTCCTCATCCCTATCCCAGTATGCATGGCACCCCTCATCCCAAATCCCGGTAAGCATGGCACCCCTCATCCCCAATTCCGGTATGCATGACACCCTTCATCCCCAATCCCGGTATGCATGGCACCCCTCATCCCCAATCCCGGTATGCATGACACTCATCATCCCCAATCCCGTTATGCATGCCACCTCTCATCCCCAATCCCGATATGCATGGCTCCCTCCATCCCGAATCCCGGTAGGCATGGCTCGCTCATGCCCAATCCCGGTATGCATGGCACCCCTCATCCACAATCCCGGTATGCATGGCTCCCTCGTCCACAATCCTGGTATGCATGGTACCCCTCATCCCCAATCCTGGTAATCATGGCTCCCTCATCCCCAATCCTGGTATCATGGCTCCCTCCTACCCAATCCTGGTATGCATGGCACCCCTCATCCCCAATCCTGGTATGCATGGCAGCCTTCATCCTCAATCCTGGTATGCATAGCTCCCTCATCCCCAATTCTGGTATACATGGTGCCCCTCATCCCCAATCCTGGTATGCATGGCACCCATCAACCCCAATCCTGGTATGCATGGCTCCCTCATCCCCAATCCTGGTATGCATGGCTCCCTCATCCCCAATCCGGGTATGCATGGCTCCCTCATCCCCAATCCGGGTATGCATGGCACTCCTCATCTCTATCCTGGTATGCATGGCACTCCTCATCCCTATCCTGGTATGCATGGCTCCCTCATCCGCAATCCTGGAATACATGGTACCCCTCATCCCTATCCTGCTATGTATGGCACCCCTCTTCCTGGTATGCATGGCACCCCTCATCCTCAATCCCGGAATGCATGGCACCCCTCATTTCCAATCCCGGTATGCATGGCTCGCTCATCCCCAATCCCGGTATGCATGGCACCCCTCATCCCCAATCCTGGTATGCATGGCTCCCTCATCCCAAATCCTGGTATGCATGGTACCCCTCATCCCCAATCCTGGTATGCATGGCTCCCTCATCCCAAATCCTGGTATGCATGGTACCCCTCATCCCAAATCCTGGTATGCACTGCCCCCTCATCTACAATCCTGGTATTATGGCTCCCTGATCCCCAATCCTGGTATGCATGGCACCCCTCATGCCTAATCCTGGTATGAATGGCACCCCTCATCCCCATTCCTGGTATGCATGGCACCCCTCATCCCCAATCCTGGTATGCATGGCACCCCTCATCCCCAATCCTGGTATGCATGGCACCCCTCATCCCCAATCCTGGTATGCATGGCACCCCTCATCCCCAATCCTGGTATGCATGGCACCCCTCATCCCCAATCCTGGTATGCATGGCACCCCTCATCCCCAATCCTGGTATGCATGGCTCCCTCATCCCCAATCCTGGTATGCATGGCACCCCTCATCCTCAATCCTGGTATGTATGGCTCCCTCACCCCCATCCTGGTATGCATGATACTCCTCATCAGTATCGTGGCATGCAAGGCACTCCTCATTCCTATCCTGGTATGCATGGGCCCCTCATCCCCTATCCTGGTATACATGGTACCCCTCATCCCTATCCTGGTATGTATGGTACCCCTCTTCCCGGAATGCATAACACCCCTCATTCCCTATCCCGGTAAGCATGGCACCCCTCATCCCCAATCCCGGTATGCATGGCGTCCCTCATCCCCAATCCCGGTATGCATGGCACGCTTCATCCCCAATCCCTGTATGCATGGCTCCCTCATCCCCAATCCTGGTATGCATGGCACTCCTCATGCCTAATCCTGGTATGCATGGCACCCCTCATCCCCAATCCTGGTATGCATGGCACCCCTCATCCCCAATCCTGGTATGCATGGCACCCCTCATCCCCAATCCTGGTATGCATGGCTCCCTCATCCCCAATCCTGGTATACATGGTACACCTCATCCCCAATCCTGGTATGCATGGCACCCCTCATCCTCAATCCTGGTATGCATGGCTCCCTCATCCCCAATCCTGGTATGCATGGCTCCCTCACCCCCATCCTGGTATGCATGACATTACTCATCCTTATCCTGGTATGCATGGCACTCCTCATCCCTATCCTGGTATGCATGGGCCTCTCATCCCCAATCCTGGTATACATGGTACCCCTCATCCCTATCCTGGTATGTATGGTACCCCTCTTCCTGGTATGCATGGCACCCCTCATCCTCAATCCCGGAATGCATGGCACCCCTCATCCCCAATCCCGGTATGCATGGCTCCCTCATCCACAATCCTGGTATGCATGGTACCCCTCTTCCCCAATCCTGGTATGCATGGTACCCCTCATCCCCAATCCCGGTATGCATGGCACCCCTCATCCCCAATCCTGGTATGCATGGCTCCCTCATCCCAAATCCTGGTATGCATGGTACCCCTCTTCCCCAATCCTGGTATGCATGGCTCCCTCATTCCCAATACTGGTATGCATGGTACCCCTCATCCCCAATCCTGGTATGCATTGCCCCCTCATCTCCAATCCTGGTATTATGGCTCCCTCATCCCCAATCCTGGTATGCATGGCACCCCTCATGCCTAATCCTGGTATGCATGGCACCCCTCATCCCCAATCCTGGTATGCATGGCACCCCTCACCTCCAATCCTGGTATGCATGGCACCGCTCATCCCCAATCGTGGTATGCATGGCTCCCTCAACCCCAATCCTGGTATACATGGTACCCCTCATCCCTATCCTGGTATGCATGGCACCCCTCATCCTCAATCCTGGTATGCATGGCTCCCTCATCCCCAATCCTGGTATGTATGGCTCCCTCACCCCCATCCTGGTATGCATGATACTCCTCATCCATATCCTGGTATGCATGGCACTCCTCATCCCTATCCTGGTATGCATGGGCCCCTCATCCCCTATCCTGGTATACATGGTACCCCTCATCCCTATCCTGGTATGTATGGTACCCCTCTTCCTGATATGCATGACACCCCTCATCCTCAATCCCGGAATGCATGGCACCCCTCATCCCCAATCCTGGTATGCATAGCTCACTCATCCGCAAACCTGGTATGCATGGCTTGCTCATCCCCAATCCTGGTATGCATGGCACCCATCATCCCCAATCCTGGTATGCATGGCTCCCTCATCCCCAATCCTGATATGCATGGCTCCGTCGTCCCCAATCCCGGTATGCATGGTACCCCTCATCCCCAATCCCGGTATGCATGACTCCCTCATCCCAAATCCCGGTATGCATGGCTCGCTCATCCCGAATCCCGGGTATGCATAGTACCCTCGTCCCCAATCCTCGTATGCATGGTACGCCTCATCCCCAATCCCGGTAAGCATGGCTCCCTCATCCCTAATCCGGGTATCATGGCTCCCTCATCCCCTATCCTGGTATGCATGGCACCCCTCATCCCCAATCCTGGTATGCATGGCACCCCTCATCCCCAATCCTGATATGTATGGCTCCCTCACCCCCATCCTGGTATGCATGACACTCCTCATCCCAATCCTGGTATGCATGGCACTCCTCATCCCTATCCTGGTATGCATGGGCCCCTCATCCCCAATCCTGGTATACATGGTACCCCTCATCCCTATCCTGGTATGTAAGGTACCCCTCTTCCTGGTATGCATGACACCCCTCATCCCCATTCTCTGTATGCATGGCCCCCTCATCTCCAATCCTGGTATGCATGGCACCCCTCATCCCCAATCCTGGTATGCATGGCTCCCTCATCCCCAATCCTGGTATGCATTTCTCCCTCATCCCCAATCCTGGTATGCATGGTAACCCTCATCCCCAATCCTGGTATGCATGGCTCGCTCATCCCCAATCCCGGTATGCATGGCTCCCTCGTCCCAAATCCTGGTGTGCATGATACCCCTCATGCCTAATCCTGGTATGCATGGCACCCCTCATCCCCAATCCTGGTATGCATGGCACCCCTCATCCCCAATCCTGGTATGCATGGCACCCCTCATCCCCAATCCTGGTATGCATGGCTCACTCATCCCCAATCCTGGTATACATGGTGCCCCTCATCCCCAATCCTGGTATGCATGGCTCCCTCTTCCTCAATCCTGGTATGTATGGCTCCCTCACCCCCATCCTGGTATGCATGGCACTCCTCATCCCTATCCTGGTATGCATGGCACTCCCCATCCCTATCCTGGTATGCATGTGCCCCTCATCCCCAATCCTGGTATACATGGTACCCCTCATCCCTATTCTGCTATGTATGGTACCCCTCTTACTGGTATGCATGGCACCCCTCATCCTCAATCCCGGATTGCATGGCACCCCTCATTTCCAATCCCGGTATGCATGGCTCCCTCATCCCCAATCCTGGTATGCATGGCACACTCATCCCAAATCCTAGTATGCATGTTATCCCTCATCCCCAATCTTGGTATGCATGGCTCCCTCATCCCCAATCCTGGTATGCATGTCACCCCTCATCCCCAATCCTAGTAAGCATGACACCCCTCATCCTCAATCCTGGTATGCATGGCTCACTCATCCCCAATCCTGGTATACATGGTGCCCCTCATCCCCAATCCTGGTATGCATGGCACACCTCATCCCCAAACCTGGTATGCATGGCTCCCTCATCCCCAATCCCGGTATGCATGGCACCCCTCATCCCCAATCCCGGTATGCATGGTACCCCTCATCCCCAATCATGGGATGCATGGCTCTCTCATCCCCAATCCTGGTATCATGGCTCCCTCATCCCCAATCCTGGTATGCATGACACCACTCATGCCTAATCCTGGTATGCATGACACCACTCATGCCTAATCCTGGTATGCATGGCAACCCTCATCCCCAATCCCGGTAAGCATGGCACCCCTCATCCCCAATCCTGGTATGCATGGCACCCCTCATCCTCAATCCTGGTATGCATGGCTCACTCATCCCCAATCCTGGTATACATGGTGCCCCTCATCCCCAATCCTGGTATGCATGGCACACCTCATCCCCAATCCTGGTATGCATGGCTCCCTCATCCCCAATCCTGGTATGCATGGCTCCCTCATCCCCAATCCTGGTATGCATGGCACTCCTCATCCCTATCCTGGTATGCATGGCACTCCTCATCCCTATCCTGTTATGCATGGGCCCCTCATCCCCAATCCTGGTATACATGGTACCCCTCATACCTATCCTGGTATGTATGGTACCCCTCTTCCTGGTATGCATGGCACCCCTCATCCTCAATCCTGGAATGCATGGCACCCCTCATTTCCAATCCCGGTATGCATGGCTCCCTCATCCCCATTCCCGGTATGCATGGCTTGCTCATCCCCTATCCTGGTATGCATGGCACTCCTCATCCCTATCCTGGTATGCATGGCACTCCTCATCCCTATCCTGGTATGCATGGGCCCCTCAACCCCAATCCTGGTATACATGATACCCCTCATCCCTATCCTGGTATGTATGGTACCCCTCTTCCTGGTATGCAAGGCACCCCTCATCCCAATTCTGGTATGTATGGCCTCCTCATCCCAGATACCTGGTATGCATGGCACCCAATCCCTCATCCTAGTATGCATGGCACTCCTCATCCTTATCCTGTTATGCATGGTACCCCTCATCCTGGTATGCATGGCATCCCATCCCTCATCCTGGTATGCACGTTGCCCCGCATTCCTATCCTGGTATGTATGGTACCCCTCATCCCTATTCTGGTATGCATGGCACCCCTCACCCCCCAATCCTGGTATGCATGGTCCCCTCACCCCCCAATCCTGGTATGCATGGTACTCCTCATCCTGGTATGCATGGTCCCCTCACTCCCCAATCCTGGTATGTGTGGTACCCCTCACCCCCCAATCCTGGTATGTGTGGTACCCCTCATCCCACAATCTTGGTATGTGTGGCCCCCCTCACCCCCCAATACTGGTATGTGTGGCCCCCTTATACCTTTCACGCTGTACACACATACAAAAAAATAAACACTTATACTCACCTTTTTTCCCTGTGCTCCAGCGCTGTGGTGTCCTGTTCTGCCGGAGGCCGGGGGAGGAATGTGGCGCCAGAGTATGCGCGTGCCCATACCGCACTGAGAGGCGCCATTTTGCTGAAGACACACTGCAAGTGTGTCTTCAGTAAAATTGCGCCGGATAGCGGTATGCTCATGCGCTGATCCGACGCCTCACTCCTGCCCCGGTCTCCGGCGAAGAGAGGCATCACGGCAACGCTCCTCCCGGTCAGGTAAGTATCTAATATGGCGCCGGAGATCGCGACATGCGTTCAGTGTCTACGCATACCGCGATCTCCGGCGCCATACACTCCTCTTACCTGTAACGGCTGGATGCGTGCTTCTGTCTGGAGCTAGAAAAAAGAGAGGGGTCGCTCACTGGTCTATTCGGGTGCTCTGAAGAAAAGAGTAATCTCAATTGCAAAAAGAACTTCGGCACGCCATACATGAATATATAAGAAATATTGTATCTAGACTAATGTCACTTTGAAAAATGAAGTTTTTTTGCGCATAATTTGGCCAATTTATGTGTGCCCATCAACCACGACAAGGTCACCTTCGTATGATGGGAAACTACGCTACGCTACCACTGGATATGCCACTCTTGGGCTGTAAGCCTGTATGGACAATATGTCTCTGCTTGGGCTTTTAACCTACAATGTATGGGCTGGTAGAGCTAGTTAAAACCACCTGTGACTGAATGGGAGGGACACATGGTCAGAAAAAAGGCTGTCAAACTTCTAATAGTGTGAACACGTACCTGCTGCAATGCTCCAGGAGCGGGATCCCAAAAATGATTAATAGAAAAAAGAGAGGGGTCGCTCACTGGTCTATTCGGGTGCTCTGAAGAAAAGAGTAATCTCAATTGCAAAAAGAACTTCGGCACTCCATACATGAATATATAAGAAATATTGTATCTAGACTAATGTCACTTTGAAAAATGAAGTTTTTTTGCGCATAATTTGGCCAATTTATGTGTGCCCATCAACCACGACAAGGTCACCTTCGTATGATGGGAAACTACGCTACGCTACCACTGGATATGCCACTCTTGGACTGTAAGCCTGTATGGACAATATGTCTCTGCTTGGGCTTTTAACCTACAATGTATGGGCTGGTAGAGCTAGTTAAAACCACCTGTGACTGAATGGGAGGGACACATGGTCAGAAAAAAGGCTGTCAAACTTCTAATAGTGTGAACACGCACCTGCTGCAATGCTCCAGGAGCGGGATCCCAAAAATGATTAATAGAAAAAAGAGAGGGGTCACTCACTGGTCTATTCGGGTGCTCTGAAGAAAAGAGTAATCTCAATTGCAAAAAGAACTTCGGCACTCCATACATGAATATATAAGAAATATTGTATCTAGACTAAGGTCACTTTGAAAAATTAAGTTTTTTTGCGCATAATTTGGCCAATTTATGTGTGCCCATCAACCACGACAAGGTCACCTTCGTATGATGGGAAACTACGCTACGCTACCACTGGATATGCCACTCTTGGACTGTAAGCCTGTATGGACAATATGTCTCTGCTTGGGCTTTTAACCTACAATGTATGGGCTGGTAGAGCTAGTTAAAACCACCTGTGACTGAATGGGAGGGACACATGGTCAGAAAAAAGGCTGTCAAACTTCTAATAGTGTGAACACGTACCTGCTGCAATGCTCCAGGAGCGGGATCCCAAAAATGATTAATAGAAAAAAGAGAGGGGTCACTCACTGGTCTATTCGGGTGCTCTGAAGAAAAGAGTAATCTCAATTGCAAAAAGAACTTCGGCACTCCATACATGAATATATAAGAAATATTGTATCTAGACTAATGTCACTTTGAAAAATGAAGGTTTTTTGCGTATAATTTGGCCAATCTGTCTGGAGCTAGACTGTGCATCGAGCATGTGCAGTCTATAAAGGCTTCAGACAGAGATAAGCATCCCCGGTTATATTATAGATTATCCTCTACATGAGTGGTCGATAAACAGAGATCACTCCAGGAACAAGGTGTCTAATAGTTTGCAAGGTGAGAATGGAACCCAAGGTAACCTCCAAGCATCTAAAGGCCTCTATCACATTTTCTAATATTAATGTTATATTAATATTAATGTTCATGAGTCCACCATCAGGAGGACACTGATCAACAATGCATGACAAGATCACAAGGAGAAAGCTACTGCTCTCCAAAATGAAGAGCAGTTTGCTAAAGATTACCTGGACAAACCAAAAGGCTACTAGAATAATATTTTGTGGACAGAGGAGACCAAAATAAAGCTTTTCGGTATAAATAAGAATGTTATGATTGGAGAAAAAACATAGCATCTCTGAAACACAGTGCTAGTATTATCATGGTTTGGAGCTGTTTAGCTGCATCTGGGACAGGATAACTAGCCATCATTGATAGAACAATGAATTCTGAATTTTATCTGCAAATTCTAAAGGAAAATGTGAGGTCATCTGTCCATGAGTTGAATCTCAAGAGACCTTGGGTCATGTAATGTCAGTGGGGAGATGCAGTTTGACTGAATGTCATACTGATTGATGTGCTGAACTCAATCAGTGGCTCTGCAAAACATTGCAGCTACGATCACGTAGTGTAATTGTTGGCTTTGTTTGCTGGTTTGTGTCTGCAGCTGCCTCTTGGTACTGTACTGCCGACAGGAGCCAGGATTAAGAACTAGCAATGACATTATGTGAGCGATACCGCAATGTCCGTGCAGAGCTACTGAGTTCGGGCAGTGCTCACTTGAGCACTATCAATCAAGATATGACAGCGCTCATTATGCAAATTCAGGAGGTAAAATGGTGCACAGAGCACTTGCCCACACAAAGAGTGCACTGAAGCATCCTAATTTACATGTAAAATACATATTTTTTTAAAGCAATTAAGCCACTAAAGTACTATGGGTAAGATTTTTATAGGAAAAAATAGTCAATTCATTAAGACTGGTGTTTCCTTTGCCAGTCTTAAAGAAAATCTTTCACCATTTTTTCAGGTTGAACTGGGCACACAATATAATAGTGGCTGCAGTGAAGAATATTTTTTTTACATTTCACCTCTTCATCTCTCCATTGCCAAGATATTAGCAACTAAAATATGATGATTGTATAGTTCTTCTGATTCTCTTTGTCACTTAATCTATGTGCAGGGCATTGCAGTAGCTTAGCTACCCATGGTTACGACCAGTCATATAGTGGCAGTTGGTTACCTGTTAGTGGGGGTAACCAGGGATATCTAAGCTACTGCATGGCCCTGAACATGGGGCAAGTGACAAAGAGAATCAGAAGAATTATACTACATTTCTAAATGGAGGTATTTGCTATTATTATTATTACACCTACTACATATTGGGAAAGGATGTTGGAGATGGGAATACCCCTTTAATCAAAAAGAGTCAAGCGACATCAGAATTACCATATCACATTCAGGCCTATGATTGAAGACGGTATATACTGTATAGATCTGAGGTCATTGCCAAGCCATTAAGCAAGCTTTGATAATGTACTGACAGAAAACTGAAGAGGCTGCCAAGAAAGCAGCTCTATTGGAAGGTCATTTACTGTGCGGAAACTTTTTATAGTAATTGTACCTTTATCCTTTACTAGGTGAAGCATTCATTCAATGTAAAGATTCTTTTTTGCTTTAATGTAACAAATATAAAAGCTTTTACTTTACTGTCTATAACCTTGTTATTATACGTGACATTGTGAGGTAAAAACTGGAGTTTTATCAAGAATAACATCAGCATTTTATCATGCACACATATTAAAGTGGAGTGTAACTCATGCGTTGCCCCTGGATCTGGGTGTCCTCTGGCGTCTGTGTCTCTACGTGTGCACATGTCATCGGGTCATCTGCCTATGTCATCGGGTCATCTGCCTGAAGAGGTGGATCACGTGGCGCAGATGCCGGATGTCCTCCGGATTTTCCCGAACAACGGTTGCGTCACAGAACTTCTGGTCTATGTCTATTGGCTGCAATTCCATTCTTAAACCCCCGCCTTCTGTTTGGTGCCACCCCCTGACGAAGGCTTATGCCAAAACATGCATCGGGGTGGGCGCCACACAAGTCTTTTGGACTATACAGGTAATAACTAGATATATACTGTTGTCAGCTCCTATTGTAGACCCTGATTACGCACAAGCACTTTTATTTATTTATTTTACTCACTTACATAGCACAATTAATTCCACTGCGTTTTACAGACATTATCATCACTGTCCCCATTTGGGCTCACAATCTACATTCCCTATCAGTATGTCTTTGGGGTGAGGGAGGAAACTGGAGAACCCAAAGGAAACTCATGCAAACACAGGGAGAACATACAAACTCCTTGCAGATGTTGTCCTTGGTTGGATTTGAACACAGGACCCCAGCGCTGCAAGGCTTCAGTGCTAACCACTGAGCCACCATGCTCCCTTTTGTTGGAGATCTATATTTGGATCATGTACAAGCACTTATACATTAAGTCTATCTAACAGTCCTCAGTCGGAGATATTACCACTTACCATTATATAATTTAACAATTAGTGTATTATGGTATACTTATTTTCTCCGCTCTGATATTTTATATATTAGGTTTTCTCTTACCAATACTTTGTCCTGTGTCCGGGAGTTTTTTTAGTTGACATTGATTGTATTTTAACTATTGTATGTAAATAGATGTGTGCGCCTGTTCCTGCAGTGCCTCCCTCTTACCTAACCATGTATTCATTAAAGGTTTTTTATTTGCATCTTATGCATACTCTCTGACTGTTTTTGTTTGGTTGTTCTTTATGGGTTTTGCTATTTCCTCAGAATGGTCTTGCATTTATATGTCTGGTGAATATATGAATGATAATAACCACTAAGCACATATAGGTTTGTACCGAAGTATATTTTCATATATTATTTTGCTGTATCCAAGTATCTTATTCTACACATATAAAAAAAATATGGAGCGGATTCATCAAGACTGGAATTTGAACAGTCTTGATTCAGGTTTATCTCCCGTGCACCAGCATCAGAAATGTAATCTTGTCATCGAACTGTGTGCATTTCTGTGATAACTTACACCACTTTTGTAGAGTAAATTATGATGAATTTCTAAGGCCATGATCGATCGTAACACCCCCGCAAAGCTCTTTTCCCACTTTTCAAAAAGCTGGAATAAAAATACCAGAAGTACAAAATGAGGAAACACTGTATTTTGCTCCATTTCAGTTTTGCACCATATGCTGGTACAAACTGATGAATTAGTCTCTGTGTATATTTTTTAATGCGCCAGTACAGAAAGAGGATTGTACTCGTTATATAGCTATTAGAGATGAGCGAACCCGAACTTAAAAGTTCGGTGTTCATACCGGACAGTTAGAGTCTGGTGATAAACGCCAAACAGGGACTTTCCCCGAAAGTCCGTTGCAATGTTTGGAAATGTTTGAAAAATGATTGCACGCATCATATTTGCATAATAGTTGTTAATTATTCCTGTTTTCTGTTGCTCTCAACAAGTTTTTGAAAACTGTGCAGGGCTAAGTGGGTGGTTAGCTGAACTGAGACTTGTGCTAGTAATGAATTCCTCAATATATTTAAATGATGACTTTTTGGCAGCATGCAACTTTTAAAGGGATATTCCCATCTCCAAGATCCTATCCCAATATGTAATAGGTTTAATAAAAATAATAATATTAGCAAATACCTCCAATTAGAAATGTAATATAGTTTTTCTGATTTGCTATGTCTCTTTCCTTGTGTGCAGGCATTGCAGCACCTTAGTTATCCATGGTTATGACCACTAGAAACTAGCTAAATTACTATTAGTGGTCGTAACCATGGATACCTAAGGTCCTGCAATGCCTGCACATGAGGAAAGAGACATAGCAAATTTAGAAGAACTATACTACATTTCTAATTGGAGGTATTTGGTAATATTATTATTACACCTACTACGTATTAGGCTAGAATCTTGGAGATGGGAATATCCCTTTAAGGGTGATGTGGAGGGTGCTTAGACTCTTACTGAATACTGATTTATTAAAAGGGTATTCCCATCCAGCATTCCTATAACATTTTGGTCAGTTTGAAGATGACCTACAGGACTCTGTTTTCCCAAAATTAAAGGAGCAAGTGTCCTATTAGCATGTAATTCTGTACGGCTCTGCTCCCAGCCAAGAAGGGAACTGTAGCAAAGCTCCATTCAAGTTATTGGATCTCTATTATAGTTCCAAAATCAATGAAAGAGCCAAAGAATAAGTTAGGATGTCCAGTACTTTCATATTGATGGCCTACTTATGCACGCAGCTTGTATGGGAGGCAGGGGCCCTCCAGGGAATTCACAGATTCTCCAGTAGGCCAGTCCAAGTCTATGCAGATCAGTAGTGTATTTGTTTCAGATATTTTTTCTTCACCTTCAAAAGCATGAAAAATTCTTTAATTTCTTAAAAAAAATTAACATAGTAAGTGCATAAGTGCCTATCCTTAGCTAAGTTATTAGGAGTCAATCACATGACCATATTTCACTGCTTGCATGTGTTACTTCTGTATTTTTCACAGATAGAACACTTAGCTTGGAGCTCATTCAAGTTCTCCTTCTTCTCCACACCTGTGATGCAGCAGAATCGGATCACAGTAAACTGATACTCAGCTCTAACTCTGACAGATTTCGAGCCGAGTGTCATTAGCATAATTGATCCAGTTCTCTTGCATAAGAGAATCAATGTTTGTGTGACCCCGGCCTTATTGTCTGTGGGGCTTTTCATATACTGTGTTTTCTTTTGGACCAAATGATTGTGATAAATTAAAAAACTGCAAATATGTTCCATTTTTATTTGATTCACGGATCAAACACGTCAATGGGTCTGTGAAATTAACGTATAACACACAGGTACCTTCCATGTGTCATCTGTGTGTTCTCCGTTTCCTACCCATTAAAGGGAATCTGTCACCACTTTGGAGTTATCAGACCACTACTATGGGCATACAGGTTATAAAAAAGTAAATCTATACTTACCTGTATGGCCCATGGTAGAGGTCCTGTTGCAGAGAAAAGCCAAGCCTGTTGAAAACCATAAAGGTAAAACTACTTTTCTCTGCAATCAGACCTCTGCTATGGGCCATACAGGCAAGTATAGATGTACTTTTCAATAACCTGTATGCCCATAGTAGTGGTCTGATAACTCCAAAGTGGTGACAGATTCCCTTTAATGGGTAGGAGAAGCTTGAGAATGTTTTTTTTCCATAAGGTAACAATGGATGCCAAATTTATGGAAAAATATACAAGTTGACCAAACACTGATGAAAATCTATTCTAGAAAAATAATTAAAATCTTGTTCAATGCACAGATTGTAATCCTTGGTATTTTTTTTTACAGTCAAGAAAACAATGGACATTTGAATGAGACCTATGGTTCTGATGCAGTATAGATAGATTCCAATGGCATCCAGCAAAACTAAAGTAATGGAGATTTTGATGTAATTGGAGGATGAAACATAACCATTGGGACAGAGTTACTGGTGTGATATACGAGGGGAGGTATGTGTCACTCAGGTTGCTCTCCTCTGTGAACTGAATCCTACTTAATTTCTACCAGCATATTATATGCGGGGGGTTAACTCTCTTAAAGAATGTGGTTTTATGGGAATGGCAAAGAAGGTGGGAGGCCATTCCCCTACCTCCCCTCAGGGGTGTGGCTGAGCAAGGTTTAAATGCTCAGTCCTGTTTTTTTTCTGTGTTGGTAAGTCTGGAGAGACAAGTCTCCAGGCTGTGTAACATCAACTCAGAGAGGAGTTGAAGGTGCTGCAAAGTGGTGCAGGGCAACCCGCACACATATGGACTGTGTTACTGAAGCGCCCCCTGGGCCAGTGTTGTTTGGGGGATACCCGGAGCCGGATCAGATGGGGGTTGTAGTCTCCGAGTGGCGGTGACCCGGTCCGTGCCCAGGGTGTCAAGCTCAGTGTGTGGCAGTCCTTACAGATGTTATTAGTGTTCTTTGTGTCGACTACGCCACCCGTTGATTTGCGGTCAATACGGCCGCCGCTGCAGCAGGGTCCGCTGAGGCTGGTGGTGCTTGTGCAGCTCTGGTAGTATAACCCCCAACGGGAGGGGTATAGCCTCAGGGGGTCAGGTGTAGAGGATGGTGGTAGTGGTGGTGCAGTGTGGATGTTAAGAAGACTCCGAGCCGGGCTGTGCAGTTCAGGGTTTTTACTTACTGCTGTTCTTGTGGTCACTCTGGCCTTAAGTGACCGCCCGAGCCGTGCTGCGTCCACCAGGTCTTGGACTCGGCCAACCCCCAGGTGATTCTGGAGCGTGGTCCTGAGCTCCCTTTCTGACTTGTCCTTCTCTCTGGCCTTCCCCACCAGGGATCCACCTAAGTCCGGCTCCCTCGGGCCTCTTGTTGGTAAACCCTTGTCTCTGGGTTCCCTGACCCTATTCTTGGTTTGCCTTCCGGGTGGATTTAGTGGGTGGTCGTGGCAGATCCTGCCCACGACCTCCGGTCTCTGGCTAAGGTGTGCTGTAGCCTCCACCAGCTTGGGATCCGGTACCCTGTTGCCAACTCTTCACCCTCTGATCTAATTTTGGGTTCTTGGAGTTCCCTCTTCTCCCCCTTCTGGGTCCTTCTTTCTCCTCTCTCTCTGCTTCTCAGGCTCTCTCAGACTGACCAAACCTCTACAAAAGACTGACGTCTCACAGACTGACCCTGATCTAAGATGGTTCCCACCTTATATACTCCCTCTATGTGTGAGCTCAGGTGACCAGCACCCAATGAGCTCCTAGCTTTACCCAGGCTGCTCCCCCTATCTGCCCCTACACTACTGGGATGTTCCACCCCCCTCCCACTCCAGCCAGGAACAGACACTGTCGTACCTGCACATAAACTGGTGGGAGTACCGTCGGTCTGTTCCTTGGAAATAGGATGTGTGTAGTGCATGCAGCTAACTGAGCTCAGTTCCACACTCCATCCTTACCCGGGAGTGGAATATCACACCTCTGGGTTGAGGTGCAATACCCCTGTAGCAGCCGAATCCTCAGGGTGCTACATTCCCCCCTGGTAAACCACAGCACGTCCTCGGGCTGTAAGATAACAAAACATCAAAACATACAATTTTTTTTTTTTCATAAACATCAACATATAAAACATCATATATATTATCAGCTATCAAACTTTTCATATAAAACTTTTCATAAATAACATTCTTGTTCCTCCGGCCACGGTGCAACTTGTGACCGGGTAAGGTGAAAACAGTTTCCTATAAAACCGGTAGGGGGCGCTTTAGGAAGCGCAACTATATACAAGGGAAATATGGCCGCTCTCAGTCCTCGGCCAGGTATTAGGGAGGAATGACCGCTCTCAGTCCTCGGTCAGTGGGAATAGGGACACACGGGTTTCAGTTCAATTGGCTGGTCCCAACGGGGACTATATTTTAACTAGAACAGTTCTTATACCCTGACGGGTAACTATGTACAGTCTCTCTCTACCGTACTTCAATGACGGCGTCCTCCTGCTCCTTCTTTAGATTCTTCAGACCCGTCCGGGTCCTCTTGCTCCTCCTCACACCGCAGCTCCTCCTCCGTCAGGCGATGCACATGGAGGGCGTAGGGTCCTTTGGCACACTTGTGCCGGGTGAAGGTGACCTCGTCCCCTACGTACAGGTCACGACCTCTGTGTCCCTCCGGCAGATGGCTTTCTACGTCTCTGCGAGTTACAAAGACGTCGCCGGGGGTCTGATGGTCTCTAATGAAGCCCCATCCGTGCTGCATGTTGAATTTTATCACAGTCCCGGTGGAAGGGGGACCATGTGCTGCACGGGGATTCCTCCTGGTCTGGCTCTTCTGCTCCGCGCTCCTTATCTGCGCTTGCTGTTCCCGGACCCGCCTCTCTCTCCGCTCCCTCTCGAAGACCTCGAGCTGCTGGCGGCAGCACTCTGCACGCTCCGCTGCGGCCGCCCGATTCTCCTGAGTGAACCCCATGAGGTCTTCTCCAGTGGGGTCCCACTCGAACTGTGCCTCCTCCAGCGGGGGCGAGGTCCTCTTTACAGGCTTCGGAGCCGGAATCAGGGGCTCGTCTAGGGGTCTCTCTTTCCGGAGTCGGGGATGGTGAAACTCCGGTGGCCATATAAAGGGCTGCCCATCCGGGCACGTATGCTGGGCAAATAGATTTTCACCCAGGTGCGGCACTCTAGATGTTGAGGGCGCGTTGATGGTAGTGGCGCCCGGGTCGACCAGGCCTTGCGACCAGGCTTGGGGCACCCTAAAGGCAAAGGGCACCGTAAGAACGGCGGCGCCCGTGGTTACTCGGCCCTGCGACCAGGCCGGTGGCTCCGCGGAGGTAGGGGGCGCTGTTGGTATTGCGGCGCCCGGGGGTACTAGGCCTTGCGACCAGGCCGGTGGTATTTCCTGCTTTGAAACGCTCGAGGTCGAGGCGTGTGACGTCACAGGGGTCGCGGCCGCGGTTTCCGGTTGAGGCCTAGTCGGCGGCGGTGACGATGCAGCGATGGGCACGGCAGGGGGAATTTCGGGCTCTGCGACGGGGAGCTGGGGCAGGCACGCGGTTTCCCGGCTCGGGGTAGAGACGTCCCCTTTACCTGCCTCCGTCCGTTCAGCTCCCTTCTCGGCGCCGTCTCCTGCCTTCATTCCTCCTGCGCCATCCTCAGAGGCGGTCTGTCTCCTCGTCTCGGGTGGCGTGCTCCGCTGACGGGTTTCGGTCTGCTGGGCCATCTCTCGGCTCCACTCCGCCAACGTCTCCCGCTGCACCCGGGCCATCCTCCGTGCGAGGCCCTCCAGCGCGGTCTGTGCACACTCCCGGTCTCGGGGGAGCTGTGCTAGGATCTCCAGCAGGCCTTCTGGAGTGGCGACCTGCAACAGGCTCCTGACCACTGGGTCGGTGCTGCCTGACTCTCCCTCCATCTCCGGGTAGGCTCTCTCTGGACTCTCTTCCAGACGTCTTGTCTCCGGGTGCGCTCTCTCCAGACTGCTCCAGGCGACACCCATCTTTGTTCTCTTCTTCTGTCTCCGCCCACATCGAGGGTGGTCCCGGGGCAACTTTGTGATTGTCAGTTCCAGGGGCAGTTCTCTTATGCTGATGGACACTTCCAGCATCACAGTCTCTGTTGGTGGGCGCGGTTTCCGCTTTTGGCGCCATTCTTCGACCTGGCCCACGATGGGAGGTGGCCTCTTGCCACCCTCTGGCACGCCCACAATGGCGTCCGCTCCCCCAAGGCGGGAAATCCTTGGAAATGGCGGGAATCGTCTCCCAGTGGCGGGAAACTCCATGGATGGCGGGAAAAAGCTGCAAATGGCGGACAACCGGCGGGAAACGACCTGTGATGGGGCCCGATGGCGGGGACCCTCCGGAACCGGCAGGAGACTTCTTTTTGAGGTAACGGTGAACTTCTCTTCAGGCACGCAGTACCCGGTTGTTGCGGGCACGTTATCCTGCCGACTACGCCAAAGTTGACGCGCCCCCTGGGCCAGTGTTGTTTGGGGGATACCCGGAGCCAGATCAGATGGGGGTTGTAGTCTCCGAGTGGCGGTGACCCGGTCCGTGCCCAGGGTGTCAAGCTCAGTGTGTGGCAGTCCTTACAGATGTTATTAGTGTTCTTTGTGTCGACTACGCCACCCGTTGATTTGCGGTCAATACGGCCGCCGCTGCAGCATAGTCCGCTGAGGCTGGTGGTGCTTGTGCAGCTCTGGTAGTATAACCCCCAACGGGAGGGGTATAGCCTCAGGGGGTCAGGTGTAGAGGATGGTGGTAGTGGTGGTGCAGTGTGGATGTTAAGAAGACTCCGAGCCGGGCTGTGCAGTTCAGGGTTTTTACTTACTGCTGTTCTTGTGGTCACTCTGGCCTTAAGTGACCGCCCGAGCCGTGCTGCGTCCACCAGGTCTTGGACTCGGCCAACCCCCAGGTGATTCTGGAGCGTGGTCCTGAGCTCCCTTTCTGACTTGTCCTTCTCTCTGGCCTTCCCCACCAGGGATCCACCTAAGTCCGGATCCCTCGGGCCTCTTGTTGGTAAACCCTTGTCTCTGGGTTCCCTGACCCTATTCTTGGTTTGCCTTCCGGGTGGATTTAGTGGGTGGTCGTGGCAGATCCTGCCCACGACCTCCGGTCTCTGGCTAAGGTGTGCTGTAGCCTCCACCAGCTTGGGATCCGGTACCCTGTTGCCAACTCTTCACCCTCTGATCTAATTTTGGGTTCTTGGAGTTCCCTCTTCTCCCCCTTCTGGGTCCTTCTTTCTCCTCTCTCTCTGCTTCTCAGGCTCTCTCAGACTGACCAAACCTCTACAAAAGACTGACGTCTCACAGACTGACCCTGATCTAAGATGGTTCCCACCTTATATACTCCCTCTATGTGTGAGCTCAGGTGACCAGCACCCAATGAGCTCCTAGCTTTACCCAGGCTGCTCCACCTATCTGCCCCTACACTACTGGGATGTTCCACCCCCCTCCCACTCCAGCCAGGAACAGACACTGTCGTACCTGCACATAAACTGGTGGGAGTACCGTCGGTCTGTTCCTCGGAAATGGGATGTGTGTAGTGCATGCAGCTAACTGAGCTCAGTTCCACACTCCATCCTTACCCGGTAGTGGAATATCACACCTCTGGGTTGAGGTGCAATACCCCTGTAGCAGCCGAATCCTCAGGGTGCTACATTACTATTTGTCTTTTGTTTTACCTTTGTGCCAGCAAGGATGAGTTTATTTTTACTGAAGTCTGCAGTGCTTTATGCTGACATAATAAACCTACAGATGAAACCGTTCTGTGTCTACTTCCGACTGCAGCCGAGTGAGTCGTCTTGCCACACCATTTAATTAAAGTAACTGTAACATTTGTTTGTCCTAAATTTAAAAAAGGTAATTAAAATCATATATTCATGTAAATTACTCAAAATATGCTTTAAAATCGTACTAAGCATGATAGTTCACAACCCCATTACAAATGTCATGTTCTGTAAGACAGCAGAAGGAAAAGTTATTTCACCAATAGTGTGACCAGGTTTCAGATACTTTTTTATAAATAATCTAAAAGAAAAAATCTAGCTAATTTTTCAGTAACAACGCACAGTTTTCACAGCAGGAAAAGGAAAGTGTGAGTTTAGGAAAAACAAGAATTCATTAATTTATATTGATTTTGTAAGAGATTTACACTTTCCTATTGACCCAGGAGGATGAGTGCCAAGCCATTTATTTATCTACTGGAAACTATTATAAATTGTGTATTTGTATTAAACCAGTGAGCAATTCGCTGATCTTCTCATAAAGAAGATGAAACCACAAATCAATATACCCCAATTTCAGTTGAAGACTAGGATTTAAGCTGCGATAGAGAAGGGCTGAATAAAAATAAAATGATTGAATAAGTTATATTTAGAGCTTATTGACTGATCTCTTGAAAAGGATGTGGTCTTTTTATGAGTATAAGGCTTTGTTCACATTGTGCTTCAGCCTACTGTCAGTGACTCTGTTGGGGGTTACATCTGAAGCCCTGGAAAATGGTATTCGTACATTTGCACTTATGGGGCCATTAAGTTAATGATGCAGATGGAGTAACTATGTGCTTTGTCAGACGCCACTTTTGGCAGTAATCGCCTATATTTGGAAGGCAGCAAAAGATCGTCAACAGAGGCAGATACTAACAAAAATTATAGTGACTCTGTCTGCATCATTAAGCTAATGGTCATGTCAGCATAAACATCCAAATCCCATTTTCCAGGGCTTCAGAAGTAATCCCTGATGGAGCAATGGACTGAAGGAAAAAATGCAATGTGAACATAGCCTTAGGGTGTGCATACATGATCTATAGCTACAGCATAATACATGATCAACTCTCACTTATACATGCTCACTCAATTTGAGCTGGGCATGCATGTATTTTCAGTGGAGAATGAACATTGTAAGACAGGACAGGTCCTGGAGGGAGATATATGTCACTGAGGTGGTTAGCCTCGGTAATGGGAAGTCAAGAAAAGTAGGCTTCATCACAGATAGTGCTGAGAGGGGTTTTAAAGGGCCTGGATTTGGGGTCTGGGTTTAGGAATGGCCAGAAGAGCTGTGTGGGACTTGCCTTTCTAACATTTCCACTTCCAGGCTTTCAACAGCCTATTTTAAGGCAGATCAACTGCTTCAGTCTGTGTCTGTGAGTGAGAGGCAGAAAGACCTCTTTCTGCTGTGAGAGACTTGACATTATTCTGAATGGGGGAGACCATCTATGATATGAACTATTTCTTTTTCCTTTGTTGGTCTTTATGCTGCAGAAAATGCTGTTTGTTTTCCTTTATTCTGGAAGACTATGAACTCTAATAAATCTTCCTGTGTGAGCAAGACACTACGTGGCTGAGCGTGTACCTAACCCACTGCCAGAGAGAGTGAATCCCTACAACATATATGAAAAATGAAGAATTTAATAATTAAAAAGTTTCTTTTCCTGGACAATACCTGGTTTGGATGCATATACTGGTAAGCATTGCTTTGAAGTCAGTCCTTGTTCATTAAACCTCTGAGATTTACCAATATAGACAGATTCCAGCCATAAGCATAAGGAAATCAACAGCCACCCAATACTTATTAGTAGAGATGAGCGGTGTTCGACTCGAACTGTTCGCCAAACTCAAATTAGAGCTGTTTTGGGCGGTGTTCGAGCCGTTCGGCGAACACGAACAATTTGAAAAAAAATCCGGCTGTTCGAGGTTAAGTTCAATAACTGTTCGTGCACCAAAATCGTAACTGGATTTTTTCTCAGTAATGCTGAAAATTAATGTTAATACGCAGTTTGATTATACAGCGGGGCGGGGGGAGGGGCAGGGGATGGATCTCTGCATAAATAATGAAGATCTCCATTTTTTTTTCTCTTTCCCGCATTTACAGTGGGGAGGTGCAATCTGTCAGCCTATCAGCAGCGCACACACGGAGCGAACTGCTTTTTTTCACACAAGCAAGGGCATGTGTCATTGGCAGTGTATGTCACATGTCCTTGCCCTACAAGACCCAGCCATTTTCCCCGTGGCCACCATTTTCTCACTGCTGCAGCTGCGTGTTAGACGGCACCGCTGTTGCTGTATGCGCTATACTTTGAGTGTTCATTTCAAGCCAATTTTCGCACAAATCTACAGATAGCTTGGGAGTAGGGAATAGTTGTGATTGCAGTCCTTTTGAGGACTAGGTTACATCATTTCCTACGACTTTTATCAGGCAGGTCAGTGCTCTTAAATAGATAGGTTGGAAGTAGGGACTAAATGTAATTGCAGTCAGTTTCAGGACTAGGTTACAGCATTTCCTAGGACTTTTTGCCAGGCAGGTCTGTGCCAGTGCTGTGCAAGTTTTATTCACAGCATTTGGCTAAATCTAGCTAAGCAAATCCTTTTGGGCCTCTTGCAGTGTGTGTTAGTTAGTGGAGTAGCCTATCTGTGTTGCAAGCTACACCACCTGTGTACAGAATACAATTTTTTTTACTGCACCTAGCCAAGTGAAACCTTTTGGGCATAGCGTCATTCTATTAGTCCATCTATACTAACCTCCACCAGGTTGCAAATTAAAAATAATTTTTATCTGCATCTAGCTCTGAAAAAAAAATTTGGGTTTGTAGCAGTGTGTGGGACTTGTTCTATTAGGCCATCTATACTCACCTCCACCAGGTTGAAAATTAAAAATAATTTTTATCTGCATCTAGCTCTGAAAAAAAATTTGGGTTTGTAGCAGTGTGTGGGACTTGTTCTATTAGTCCATCTATACTAACCTCCACCAGGTTGCAAATTAAAAATAATTTTTATGTGCATCTAGCTCTGAAAAAAATTTGGGCTTGTAGCAGTGTGTGGGACTTGTTCTAGTAGTCCATCTATACTAACCTCCACGAGGTTGCAAATTAAAAATAATTTTTATCTGCATCTAGTCCTGAAAAAAAATTGGGCTTGTAGCAGTGTGTGGGATTTGTTCTATTAGTCCATCTATAGCAACCTCCACCAGGTTGCAAATTAAAATTTTTTTTTATCTGCATCTAGCTCTGAAAGAAAAATTGGGCTTGTAGCAGTGTGTGGGACTTGTTCTATTAGTCCACCTATACTAACCTCCACCAGCTTGCAAATTAAAAATAATTTTTATCTGCATCTAGCTCTGAAAAAAAAATTTGGGCTTGTAGCAGTGTGTGGGACTTGTTCTATTAGTCCATCTATACTAACCTCCACCAGGTTGCAAATTAAAAATAATTTTTATCTGCATCTAGCGCTGAAAAAAAATTTGGGCTTGTAGCAGTGTGTGGGATTTGTTCTATTAGTCCATCTATAGTAACCTCCAACAGGTTGCAAATTAAAAATAATTTTTATCTGCATCTACCTCTGAAAAAAAATTTCTGCTTGTAGCAGTGTGTGGGACTTGTTCTATTAGTCCATCTATACTAACCTCCACCAGGTTGCAAATTAAAAATAATTTTTATCTGCATCTAGCTCTGAAAAAAAATGTGGACTTGTAGCAGTGTGTGGGACTTGTTCTAGTAGTCCACCTATACTAACCTCCACCAGGTTGCAAATTAAAAATAATTTTTATCTGCATCTAGCGCTGAAAAAAAATGTGGGCATGTAGCAGTGTGTGGGACTTGTTCTATTAGTCCATCTATAGTAACCTCCACCAGGTTGCAAATTAAAAATATTTTTTATCTGCATCTAGCTCTGAAAAAAAATTTGGGCTTGTAGCAGTGTGTGGGACTTGTTCTATTAGTCCATCTATACTAACCTCCACCAGGTTGCAAATTAAAAATAATTTTTATATGCATCTAGCTCTGAAAAAAAATTAGGGCTTGTAGCAGTGTGTGGGACTTGTTCTATTAGTCCATCTATACTAACCTCCACCAGGTTGCAAATTAAAAATAATTTTTATCTGCATCTAGCTCTGAAAAAAAATTTGGGCTTGTAGCAGTGTGTGGAACTTGTTCTATTAGTCCATCTATACTAACCTCCACCAGGTTGCAAATTAAAACTAATTTTTATCTGCATCTAGCTCTGAAAAAAAATTTGGGCTTGTATCAGTGTGTGGGACTTGTTCTATTAGTCCATCTATACTAACCTCCACCAGGTTGCAAATTAAAAATAATTTTTATCTACATCTAGCTCTGAAAAAATATTTGGGCTTGTAGCAGTGTGTGGGACTTATTCTATTAGTCCATCTATACTAAGCTCCACCACCTGTGTATGTAATAAAATTGTTTTACTGCATCTAACCCAGCCAATACTTTTGGGCTAATACCACAGTTTGGCCACTCAGCTCTGCTCGGTTCCCATACATTGTTTTTTGTGCAAACAACTCCAGAGTTGTCAATTAGTTAACCACCAAAATGAGTGGAAAAGGCCTGCTGATGGTGGAAAGGGGAATAGGCGTGTTGGGAAGGGAAAAAAAGGCTGTGTCCGTGGGGTAGGTGTTAAAGCAACAGTAACATCTGCAGAAGAAAGACCATCTTCCAGCCAAACTAAGATGTCTACTTCTTTTAGCGGACAATGTGATAAGATCGCTTTCTTACGGCCACGCCAATCGCTACAAATTCCAGATGATGCACAAAAACAGCAGGTGCTTCAACGGATATCAAGTGCTCCTTTAAGTGGGCTCTCTTCCACCTCAACTTCAACATCACAAATACTCCAGTCCTCAGAGGTGTCACCCCAATCGCACTTGCTTCCTCACAGCTCCCAAGTATACAGCTGCCCGTCTGAGTATGGGGTAGAACAGATCGTTGAGTCTGCAGAGCTGTTTACTCATACTATAGCCTGGGAATCAGAGGTCGGCTCCAGAGCTTCTGTGAATCCAGACGAGGAAATGATCTGCACTGATGCCCAGAATCTTTATGAGTCGGATCCAGGAACAGATGCTGAAGGTTCTGACCATAATGTAGACCCTCGTTCCCAAACTGTTACTCCTGTTGGTGGAGACAATGAGGAAGACGATGATGAGACTCAAATACCTGATTGGAGCGACAACTTTAGTTTTTTGTCAAGGCAGGAAGAGGTTGGCTCTGAGGACGATGGGTGTGATAACACACAGGGTGATGATGACGAGGTTGGAGATCCCACTTACTGTCAACCCACATTCAGCCAGTCGATGAGGTCAGCAGAGGAGGTGGAGGAGGATGCTAGTGACGACGAGGTCAGGTTGCGTCTTCCTGGACAGAGACGTAGTACTGGAAGCACGTCAACAACTGCATCCTCAAACACAAATCTGCCTCTGACCACAAGTCGTGGTGGTTCTTCAGGTCGCATGGGTGCTAAGCCTTGCATAGCCTGGGCATTTTTTTAGAACGATAAGGATGACCCAATTCGTGTTATCTGTAACATTTGTCAGCAAAAGCTAAGTAGAGGCCAAAAAATACATAGTTTGAGTACTTCATGCATGAACCGGCACATGGATATGAAGCATAAGTTGCAGTGGGAAGCTCACTGTGCTACAATGCGGCCTAGCCGGCCGGGCCAACCAACGTCTGCCACATCTTGTGCATCCGCGGCCTCTTCATCCTCTGTGACTGGATGGACAGCAGTCACACCTGTTTTGGGACGCAGACCTGCCACCTCTTTACCCGCAACAGCCAGCGTGATTGCCAGGTCATCATTTTATTTGGAGGTGGAAACACCAGCTGGTGTTGAGCGCTGTCCGACATCGATAGCACCACCTTTGGATCAAGGCAACCTAACATGTCTGCCTGCATCTTCCTCACAGACCGGCAGTTTGCCGGGGACACCCTTCTCAACCCCGTCTAAGCACAACAGCCAGCCCTCGGTCCCTCAGATGTGGACAAGTAAAAGACCATTTCCTCCTAGCCATGAGAAAGCTAAGAGGTTGAATTTCACCATCTGCAAGCTCTTGGCTACAGAAATTCTGTCTTTCTGCCTGGTGGACACAGAGGATTTTCAAGACTTTATGTCCGTCGCAGTGCCCCAGTACCAGATGCCAAGTCGGCAATACTTCTCAAAGACAGGTGTGCCTGCGCTCCACCAGCAAGTCGCACACAACATCACTGCTTCTTTGAGAAACTCTGTGTGTGACAGGGTGCATTTCACCACAGACACTTGGACAAGTAGGCATGGACAGGGGCGTTACATGTCACTGACTGGGCACTGGGTAACTATGGTGACAGCAGGACAAGGGGCTGCTGTCCAAGTCTAGCCGTCCCCACGAGTTGTGCGTCAATCCTCTTTATCTCGAAGTTCCTCCACTGCTTCTGCCTCCTCAACCTCCTCTCGGTCCTCCACCTGCACCCAGAGCCTGTCTGGTCATGCCACAAGCTTTCTAACTGCGCAGAAGGGATCCTGCACACCTCCTTACTATGCTGGCAGCAGGGCTCAACGTCATCAGGCGATTTTTACTTTGAAATGTCTGGGAAATGTGAGTCACACAGCTGAGGAGTTGTGGTCAGCTCTGGAGAACCAGTTTCATGAATGGTTGTCTCCACTGGACCTGAAACCAGGGAAGGCCGTGTGCGACAATGCTGCAAACCTCGGTGCAGCCCTTCGCCGGGGCAATGTCACACACGTGCCTTGTATGGCTCACGTGTTGAACCTGGTTGTCCAGCAATTTTTAGGCCACTATCCCGGACTAGATGGCCTTCTGCAGAGGGCACTGTCGCTGTGTGCTCACTTTCGCCATTCGCATCCCGCAGCTCAGCGACTTACATCTCTACAGAAGTAGTTGGGCCTGCCACTTCACTGGCTAAAATGCGATGTGCCTACCCGGTGGAATTGAACTCTGCACATGTTGCAGCGACTGTGGCAACACCGACAAGCCCTGGTGCAATATGTTCTGACGTATAGCCTGCGCCAACGAGATCCAGAGGTGGGGCAAATCACGCTGGAGGAGTGCTCTCAGATCAGGGACCTATGCACCCTTCTGCACAGTTTTAAAATGGCGACGAAGATGTTTAGTGCTGACGATGCCATTATCAGCATGACTATTCCGGTGATTTACATGCTGGAGCACATGTTAAACAGAATTCAGAGTCAGGCGGTGGCACAAGCGGAGGTGGAGGAAGTAGAGGAGGAGGAGTTGTATGCGGAAGGGCTAACATCTGCAAGCTCCAAATGGTCGGCAGCACCAAGGTGGCAGGCATGTGAGGATGGGGGAGATGGTTTTACCAGGGTGCATGGTAGCAGCCAGACTAGTGAGGAAGGTGCAGGAGCACAGGAAGAAGTGGAGGACGAACTGATGGAAGACTCATCAGATGAGGGAGACCTTGATCACATTTCTGTTGTGCGAGGTTGGGGGGAGAGGGCAGAGGAAGGAAGCATGATTGTTACCTCGCCACCAACACAACAGGGACTTGGTGCTACTGGATGCGCAAGACACATGTGTGCCTTCTTGCTGCACTACCTGCAACATGACCTTCAAATTGTGAGAATTAGAAATGATCCTGACTACTGGGTTGCCACACTGTTAGATCCCCGGTACAAAAGTAAATTTGCAGAAATTATTCCTGCCATAGAAAGGGATGCACGCATGCAGGAGTATCAGCAGAGACTGTTGCAGAATCTTACATGTGCTTTTCCACAAAACACCAGTGGTGCACGTAGTGAATCTCACAGTTCCAACTTGCCAACCGTGGGACCGTCGAGTGTTCAGCACTCAAAACGTAACAGAAACACAGTATCTGCTGGTAACATCAATTTTGCGGAATCATTTCACCACTTTTTTAGCCCATCCTTTGCAAGGCCACAGGAGACAAGAAGTCTGACACATAGTCAACGCCTAGAGACGATGGTACAGGAATATCTCCAAGTAAACATTGAAGCCATGACTGTGTCACTGGACCCTTGCTGTTTTTGGGCTTCCAATCTGGATAAATGGCCGGAGCTCGCCACTTACGCCTTGGAGATCTTGTCATCTCCCGCAGCCAGCGTTCTGTCTGAACGTGTGTTCAGTGCTGCTGGTGGTGTGCTGACAGATAAGCGCACGTGGCTCTCCACTGATAATGTAGACAGACTCACGTTCATAAAGATGAGCAAATCATGGATCCGAAAGGACTTTTCTACCCCTGTGTCATCCTGGGGAGAGTAAAAGCTTGACGATTTGTTAAAATCACCTCACCAACCGTTTTAAGGTTTCAAATTACTAATCATGTTTATCTGTATCTTGGCTGTATAATAATTTTGGCCTTGTAGCACTGTGCAGTACTGATTCTATTAGGCCGTCTATACTAAACTCCACCAGATTTCAAATTACTAATCATGTTTATCTGTATCTTGGCTGGAAAATAATTTGGGCCTTGTAGCAGTGTGCAGCACTGATTCTATTAGGCCATCTATACTAAACTCCACCAGATTTAAAATTACTAATCATGTTTATCTCTATCTTGCCTGTAAAATAATTTTGGCCTTGTAGCAGTTTGCAGTACTGATTCTATTAGGCCATCTATACTAAGCTCCACCAGCTTTCAAATTAATAATAATTTTTAGCTGCATCTAGCCCAGAAAATAATTTTGGGGCTACTAGATGCGCAAGACACATGAGTGCCTTCTTGCTGCAGTACCTGCAACATGACCCTCAGATTGTCAGATTTCGAAATAATCCTGACTACTGGGTTGCCACACTCTTAGATCCCCCACACGCTTCGATCAACCTTTTCATTTTAATAAAGAACAAAAAGATGGTCATTTTTGAAATTATAAGCATTAGCAGGTTATTAGAAACTGAAATCAAACAGTTTTCAACTCAAAACTTTATTCTAGGTGATGTAACATTTGCACATAGGACCCGTTGTTCGAGAGGAGCTTCTGAACTCTCTCATCCATTGAATTTGTCAGGTTTTGGATGGTTTCTGCTTCAATTGTTTTGCATGAGGACAGAATACCCTCCCAGAGCTGTTGCTTAGATGTGAACTGCCTCCCGCCATCATAGACACTCCTTTTGATGATGCTCCAGAGGTTCTCAATGGGGTTGAGGTCAGGGGAGCATGGGGGTCACACCATAAGTTTGTCCCCTTTTATGCCCATATCAGCCAGAGATGCAGATGTGTTATGTGCAGCATGAGACGGTGCATTATCATGCATGAAAATGATCTTGCTGCGGAATACACGGTTCTTCTTCTTGAACCATGGCAGGAAGTGCTGTTTGAGAAACTCCACATACATTATGAAGTTCATCTTTACCCCTTCAGGGATCCTAAAGGGGCCTACAATCTCTCTCCCCATGATTCCATCCCAAAACATTACTCCACCTCCTCCTTGTTGGCGCCTTAGCCGTGTTTGCGCGGGGTGTCCATCAACCAGCCATCCTCCACTCCATCCATCTGGACCATCGAGCGTTGCACGGCACTCATCTGTGACCAAAACAGTTTTGAAGTCAGTCTTCATGTATTGTTTGGCCCACTGGAGCCGTTTCTGCTTGTGTACAGTGGATAGAGGAGGTCGACAGGATGGCTTGCGCACAGCTGCAAACTTCTAAAGGACCCTGCATCTTGTTGTTCGGGGGACGTTGGAGGTGCCAGCAGCTTCAAAACCTTGTCTGCTGCTATGAGAAGGCTTTTTTGCTGCTGCTCTTTTAACCTGACGTAATTTCCTGTAGGAAAGAGTCCTCAATTTTCCCTTATCAGCACACACACGTGTGTACTGTGAATCAGCTACATACTTCTTGATTGTGCGATGATCAGGATGAAGTGTCTTGGCAATGTTGATTGTAATCATGCCTTGACCTAAAGACTCCACAATTTGTTGCTTCTCAACAGCCGACACAGCCTTTTTCTTTCCCATTTTGGCAGAAAATGTAGGCTGCTTAATAATGTGGGACAGCCTTCTTAAGTAGTCTTGCCTTTCATTGGACACACCTGCCAAACTAATTAGCACAGGTGTCTGCAATTGCTTACAGTGATATAAAGAGCCCTGACACACATCACCATCAATGAGTTTAACTGACAAACAAACAAATTCTTCCCTTATCACTCCTAAACACTTTTTGCATAATAATTTGGAACACAGTGTACATGTGCTTTTCCACAAAACACCAGTGGTTCACGTAGTGAATCTTACAGTTCTAACTTGCCAACCGTGGTCTGTATGGAATTGTTCAATAAAGGGCCCAAAATTAAGATAACATAGACGGGAGAGGTCTCTATGAATAGGAATTCCTAAGTATTTGATACCCTGTGAGGGCCAGGCAAAGGGAAAGTTGGACTGGATGGAATCCTGTATGGATTTGGGGAGGGAGACATCGAGGGCCTCAGACTTCGCTGCATTGATTTTAAAATTTGACCATGTAACAAAGTGATCTATTTCAGCCATAACAGCAGGGATGGATATATGTGATTGAGTGATATATACTAGGACATCATCAGCAAATGCAGAGCACTTGTACTCGGTGCCTCCCACCTCAATCCACCTAATATTGGGGTTATGGCGAATTGATGAGAGCAGGTGCTCCGTCACTAGGATGTATAAGAGAGGGGACAGAGGACATCCCTGCCTTGTCCCATTGGTGATTATGAAAGGTGATGAAAATGTTCCATTTATCTTTAGCCTAGGTGACGTATTGCGATACAGTGCCGTGATTTTGCCTATAAAAGGGTCCCCTAGACCCCTACCCCAAGCTTTTCAAGAGAATAATATATGGCGTGCCAGGAGACTCTATGGAATGCTTTCTCAGCATCCAACGAGAGTATCTAATTACAAATTTTTAAATGCATCTAGCCCAGGAAATACTTTGTGCCTAGTAGCAGTGTCTGCTAGTCAGCGGATTATCCTAGCTGTTAAGCAAGCTACACCACCTGTAGTTTGGACACTTAATTTTTTCAAAGGAAATGCTTCGGGCCCCCGGGACACTCAGTGAAGAGCATTGGGAGGCACCCCAAGCCACAGGGGCTGGGACTGCCGGTAGGACGCCTTGAAGTGGACCGCCAAGCTCGATCCTTATAAAAGCTTTTTAACTGCAGCAGCTTTAGTGGACGCTACTGGAGCTGTAATTCCCGCGACTGCTGGCATCAGACTTGCCCTCCAATAGATCCTTGTAAAAGTGTACTCATTCAAATTAGAGAGACAATTTAAATTAAAAAGCTTAGACCTGCCTCCACCGCAGGGGGGCTCGCTCGACCCACCAGCGGACAGGCACCAGTATTGGGAGAGGGGGGCTGGCCGTCAGGGTCCACCGCAGCTCTGGCACAAACCCGGCGACACGGAGGTCGCACGGGCAGGAACGGACTGGCCGTGTCAGCTTCGCACTTTTTTGGTTTTAGAAGGGCATGACATGCCTATAGCTGTGTCTCCCCCTCCTTTTACTCCTCAACCTCTGTTCTTTTTGCATGACTATATGTACTTGTCACTTTTCCATGTGTTAGTTGTGTCTTCTGAGCAGTTTGTCAGCTTTTGGACACCTTTGAAGTGTTTTCTATGTGTTTTCTATGTGTTTCTATGTGTTTTTGTTTGCCTGCCATTGGTTTTAACGGTGTTCGACAGTGTTCGACGAACAGTTCGACGAACAGTTCGGCGAACATACGGGTGTTCGACGAACCGAACCGAACTCGAACACTACGGGGGTGGCTCAACTCTACTTATTAGCAGAAATCTAATAGGTGAAACGTTACACTTTTAACCAGTACTTACCCAATGTGGTGCTTGTCAGCTATTAAAGTTTATAGACACCTTTACACTCTTATTTTTTATTATTGTCTTAAATTTAGTCAGTTTAGGATTAGACTTGATGCAATAAATGTATATTTCCTGACTATGCTGTGACATTAACAGAGGAATACTCTGGAGATATGAAAATGTATCAAAATCCACATCTTACCAAAAACTATGAAGGCTCATATCCCTCTTTCTGTTTTTACTTTCCACTTCATGTGCTTTTACCACTATTCATTGTGACTTCTCATCACAATGCATATGTGAACTGTCATGGCTTTTTTTTCTCTTCCTCCCCACTCCTTGAGGGTGCGTGCCCATGATCAGGAGCCACTGTGGGTTTGACTCTGCGTGTTATGCAGCGTAAAACCCGCAGCGTCCAGATGTTACAGCATAGTGGATGGGATTTCTATAAATCCCATGTCCACTATGCGTCTCTGTGCACTTGCGGATCACCCGCGGAAACTGATATGCGGCGCGTCTTTCAATAATATTCTTTTTATTTGAGGGATTTTTTAACTATTTTTAGGGAGGGGATTATAGTTATAGTCAATAAAGTGAGTGATAAAACATAACAGAATGATCTAAAAGTAGTTCAACTAAACAAGTAAGTAAGAAGTTCTATCCAAAGAAGAATCAAGAGAGAAAAAAGGGTAGGTGCAAGAGGAAAAGGATGTGGAAGGAAAAGTTAGGAAAGGTAGAGGGGAAGGGGAAGGATAGAAAAGGGCCAAGGGGAAGATTGGATCAGATAAACGTGGAGAGTCGGGACAGTGATAAAGATCATCCTTATTGAAACAATATTTATAACAAAAAACACTTTTCAATTTGCTTAGTTAAATATGTGATTGTACTTGTACTTCTTGGCATATAATAAATCTTTTTATCTAAAAGTGGGCATTGAGAAAAGAAATAGGTTCCAAGGGGACCATGTGGGAGAGTATTTTTTTAAATAATTATTTCTTAGAGCATAAGAATGTTCAAAAGAATTATGGGTAGACATTATTTTCATTATTTCTGGAATGGAAGGAACATCTATCGATTTCCACTTAGATGTTATAAGTATTTTTGTTACAGCAAATAGATGAATTGCAAGATGTTTCATTTTTGGGGGGAGTTGATTTGAATCAAGTGAGAACAAAACTAGTTTAGGAGAGATTTCAACTCCAGAGTTGTTAATATTGCTCAATAAATTAGCTACTTCTTTCCACAGGTCGATTATTTTAGGACAGGACCAGAAAATATGCAATATGTTAGCTTTTTGAGTACAGTTCCTACAGCATAAGTCTGATCCGTCCTCAAAAATCTTCTTTAATCTGACAGGTGTATAGAACCAACGAGATAATATTAATGAGAATTATTTTAAAATCTTAACATTTACATTTGATTTGTATGTTATTTCAATTGCTTCTTTCCATGTCTCAGGCGAAAAACATATATTCATATCTTCTTCCCACTTAACCATGTGTTTTGATTTTGAAATAGTTATGTCACTATGCCCAGCAGCATGTCAATTTCTCTTGCGGGTGCGCTAGTGGACTTTCCCCATAAATTAACATTAATGAGGAAAGTCTGCATGTGAAAAAAAAATTGCGGCTGCTCATTTTCATAATGAGGGCAAAAGCCGCTCGGCTATTCTGTAGAGTAGAGACCGCAGCGGCTCCGGATCGTGGGCACATACACTTAGGCTATGTGTACACTGTGTGTTTTTGATGCATTTTCGCGGCGTTTTTTCCATGCTGAAATGCACCAAAAAACACTAGATAATCCGTCTGTCAGCTAACGCAATGATAATCCTGATGTGCTGTGCACATGATCCGGAATTTTCCGCTTAGGATTGTCATTGCGTTAAAATATGCAGCATGTCCATTCTTTGTAGCGTTTCTGCAGCACAAAAATGCAGAAAGAAAGGTACCCAGGCTGGGGAAGAACACTACTTCTCCCATCATCCGGCCGCCGCTCCTGCTGATAACAGCGAGAGCGACGCGGCTCAGAGGAGATGTACTCTCCTCAGCTGAGCTAGCGTCTGTGTGCGCGGTGTAAAAAAAAACCAATAAAGATCTCAATTAAAATAATAAACACCTTTCTCACCTTTCCGGCATCCTCCCGATGTTCCCCGGCGACCCGATCACCCTGCAGCCGGCGGTACACTGACAGGAGTGCACTCGCTCCTGGCAGTGTACATCGCTGCGCTGCTGGATGAAATCACATGATTTCATCAGCTGAAGATCAGCTCCGTGACCTCACTTTAAGGCACCGATGCTGTGCGGGAATATTCTCACAAATTTTCCCACCAGCACTGATGCAGTAAATGAGGGCACTGGAGCTTATCAGCTGATCTTCAGTTGATGAACTCAAGTGACCTCAACCAGCAGCACAGTGCTGTCTTCTACAACAGTCACATCAGTGATTAATGTGGCTGCTGTAGAAGTGACCTGGATCGCCGTGGGACACTCAGATTACGTCATGACGGCTGACAGGTGAGGGATATGGTTGTTTTTTATTTTTGTTTTTTTACACTAGATGAGGGATTCGGGGATTAGGAGAACAATAAAGGAATTATTAAATTATATTAAAACTGTGCGGAATTTTATTTCAATAAAAGACTCTATTCTGGCCGTGTCTTTATTGAAAAACCATCATAAACCTTTACTACAGGGTTAGTAATGGGGACGTCTTATAGACGCCCTCCATTACTAACCTGGGCTTCATGACAGCCATCAATACAAGGCGGACATGAGCCCCAACCCTATTACCCCACTCACCACCACTACACAGCAGTGGGAAGAGCGGGGGCTAAGCGCTAGACTTGGCGCATCTTATGGAGATGCAGATTTTGACCGATTGAAGTGTCATTATATGAGGTGGATCCACATGTATTGACAACAAAAGTGCGGCATTAGAACATAGCGTTTTGAACACAGCTAAAATACGCTGCGTCCAAAGCGCTGCTGTTTGCTGATTGTGGGGATGTAGAGGCAAACAAAACATCTGTGAACTCTTATTAATAGCCAGGGAAGATGTTTGCCTAATGGCACCTTCCTAGGCTAAAAATAGCAGCTCTCAGCTGCCCCAGAAATGACATGAATGGGAATGCTAATCAGATTGGTTTAGCTGACACCTAGCACTTTTGTTTAGTTATGACAAGGTGTCAATCAAATCCTTTAATTACCAAACATAATTAAAGTAAAGTAAAGAGTTAAATAAACACACACAAGCACAAAGAGTAAAACACTTCATTTGAAATACAACAGACATGTTCTTTAATCATTTATATTAACCAATATACTCATCCCAGGCCAGATGGTAATCCAAGGGTTAAAGCAATGCAACGTTTCTTTTTTCACATATTTTTATTTAGCTCCAAAAAGCATTCATTGATGTACAAAAATGCATAAAAAAGGCATTAAAAAATGCATCAAAAACGTGGCAAAATTGCGTCAAAACGCATGTTTTTCTGCAGCGTTTTTCCTGCTAAGAGATGCAGAAACACTGCAGAAATTTCTGCAATCAAATCCTGAACGTGCACACATAGCCTTACAGTTTTTTATTTTACATGTTATGGTTCCTTCCTCTGCGATCCTTCTATGCTCCTTGACACATCTGTGAAAAAGCATGGAGGCTGGGCTTCATGGGAAGACAGCAATTCAACCATATACTGCAATAATGCAATATTACAGTATATAGTATAAAACCTTTAAAGGGGAGGTCCTGTCTAAATTGACAAGTCTGCAGTCACTCTATGTGCACTGTGCGCTGCAGGGATTCACCAGTTTCTGACCCGGGACCGGAGGGTATGTATGAGTTATACATACTCACAGCCAGAACCTTGCTCCATACACTTGTAGTGACGCGGCCTGCCAGTGGTTGTGACTGACTAGAGGGCGTGGGCTCACTCCATATAAGTGTATGAAAGTGAGGCCACGCTCACTGGCCGGGAGTATGTAATACTCATACATACCCTCTGGTTCCGGGTCAGAAACCGACAAATCCCCGCAGCTCACAATGTCGTGCGCTGCAGAGAAGTGTGTGTTATCAATTTTAACCGGACAACCGCTTTAAGGGTACAAAGAAATCAAGCAAAAAAACAATGTTTTAATAAATAAAATTTAAATAACCCCTTTTTCCCTGTTTAAAAGTAAATAAATAAAAAAAAGTCATATTTGGAATCAACATCTCTCTAAAAGTGCAATCGATCAAGATCTAAAATTGTTTAAACCATACATTAAACACTGTCAAAAACATTATGTACCACAAGAAAGGTAAAAAGACGGATAGCAGAACATCTAAGTAACATAAGAAACAAAAAAAGCTCATACTCAGGGGCAGTCAAACATTTTGTGAATATTCACAGCGGTGATATCGCTAATTTTAAATTTTATGGCCTTGATAAAGTTGTCTGCCCTAGTAGGGGAGGTAACTGGCAAAAAGAATTGACTAAACGTGAAGCCTCTTGGATACTCACCCTGAACACAAAATTCCCAAATGGAATGAATTATAAAATTGACCTCTTTTATATTTATTAGTTCTGAGTTACAATGCTATGTTTAATGATTTCTGCTGGACGTTTAAGGATATTATCATATTTACATGTATATGCAGATTATACAGTTGTGCTCAAAAGTTTACGCACCCTGGCAGAATTTTTCCTTTCTTGGCCTTGTTTCAGAGAATATGAATGATAACCAAAAACCTTTTTCTCCACTCATGGTTATTGGTTGGGTGAAGCCATTTATTGTCAAACTACTGTGTTTTCTATTTTTAAATCTTAATGACAACGAAAAACATCCAAATGAACCTGATCAAAAGTTCACATACCCCAGTTCTTAATACCATGTATTGCCCCCTCTAACATCAATGACCGCTTGAAGTCTTTTGTGGTAGTTGTGGATGAGGTTCTTTATTTTCTCAGATGGTAAAGCTGCCCATTCTTCTTAGCAAAAAGCCTCCATTTCCTGCAAATTCCTGGGCTGTCTAGCATGAACTGCGCTATTGAGATCTCCCCAGAGTGGCTCAATGATATTGAGGTCAGGAAACTGAGATAGCCACTCCAAAACCTTCACTTTGTTCTGCTGTAGCCAATAACAGGTCAACTTGGCCTTGCGTTTTGGATCTTTGTCATGTTGGAACGTCTAAGTACGTCCCATGCGCAGCTTCTGGGCTGATGAGTGCAAATTAGCCTCCAGTATTTGCTGATAACGTGCTGCATTCATCTTTCCTTCAACTTTCACCAAGTTTCCTGTGCCTTAGTAGCTCACACATCCCCAAAACATCAGTGATCCACCTCCGTGCTTTACTGTAGGAATGTTGTTCCTTTCATCTTAGGCCTTGTTGACCTCTCTCCAAATGTAACGTTTATGGTTGTGGCCAAAAAGTTCAATTTTGGTCTCATCATTCCAAATTACCTTGTTCCAGAAGTTTTGAGGCTTGTCTCTGTGCTGTACGGCATATTGTAGGTGAGATATTTTGTGGCATTTGCGCAGTAATGGCTTTCTTCTTCAACCATGCAGCCCATTTTTCTTCAAGTGCCTCCTTATTGTGCATCTTGAAACAGCCACACCTCTTGTTTTCAGAAAGTCCTGAATTTCAGCTGATGTTATTTGTGGGTTTTTCTTTGCATCCCGAACAATTTTCCTGGCAGTTGTGACCTATATTTTTGTTGGTCTACCTGACCGTGGTTTGTTTTTTCCAGAGCCCCTGATTTTCCATTTGTTAATCACAGTTTGAACGCTGGTGACTGGCATTATCAATTCCTTGGATCATTTTTTATATCCCTTTCCTGTGTTATACAGTTCAACTACCTTTTCCAGTAGATCCGATGACAATTCTTTTGCTTTCCCCATGACTCACAATCCAGAAACATCAGTGACTGGATGAAAGATGCAAGAGTCTGTCTGGATCCCAGAAACTCACTCAGCTTTTATGCACACACACTGATTACAAGCAAATAGGTCACAAGTGAGGATGTTACCTTTAGTAACCATTCAAACCCATTTGTGTCAAATTCTGTGCATCTTATCAGGCAAAATCACCAGGGTATGTTAACTTTTGATCAGGGTCATCTGAATGTTTTTGGTTGTCATTAAGATTTAAAAAGAGAAAACACAATAGTTTGACAATAAATGGCTTCACCCAACCAATAACCATGAGTGGAGAAAAAGTATTTTTGTTATCATTCATATTCTCTAAACCAAGGCCAAGAAAGGAAAAATTCTGCCAGGGTATGTAAACTTTTGAGCAAAACTGTATGTATATTTGTAAATTTCAAGTAACATAATTCATCTTCTCCACTTACGTATCTGGTTTTGGAGCTTTATTCCCCAGAAAAAAACCTTCCTCCACTTCGTGTGTTTCCAATATCTTTAGGATTGCTGTCTTGGATTTCACCATTGGTTCTGTATGTTCTTGTTTTTGATTGGTTCTTTCAATTTATTTAATGTGTGTCAATGTGATTTTTTATTATGCTATGATTAAGAGCAGTTCATCGCTCGAAATGCATCAGCTTTTTATCCCCCTGTATGTGTTTTTGTCATTTTTTAATGGATCTACAATAAAATAACTTTTTTATATTACCTACGGATGGATGGGTGGAATTTCCTCTTCTACTGCCTATTGGTGCAAACTGCCAACTGAATACTGCACCCGTCGTGTTGGTTTATTTCAAGCGGATATCTCTATTAGCAACGTTGGTGAGCTTCCCACCCCCCTTTTTTTTTCTCAAATACATTAAACACTGTAGAGAAAAAAATTAACCGGAACCCCAGATTTAATTTTTTTTTATCGTTTATACTTTCTTCATATAAATGCAACAAATATTAGTAAAAACATTAATTGTAACAGTAAAAACATCCTAAAATGCCGACACAAAGCAATTTTTTTTTTTTTACAAAAGTTCTGACTTAAAAAAAAGCAAAAGATGTAAAAACAAAACCTGAAAAAAACGATGGAGGAATTTTTTTTTTTCATAATTTTTTCCCCACTTAGAAAGTATTTTCCTGTATTTCAGGACATTGCCATTCAAAACTGCAAGTTGTCCTGAAAAAAACAAGCCCTCATATATCAATGGAAATATAAAATAGCTATAGGTAATGGAAAAGGGGGAGAGAAAAATTTGCTGCAAAAATGGAAAATCGGCCAGTAGCAAAGGGGTTAATGGGTAACATGGAGTACGACACAGTATAGCGGTATTTTCAACAGTGCACCATTCATAAATCTTATTTTAATAAGAACTTATCTGTCCAAACAAAAAGTTCTGAGGTCCTCTACTATCAGGATCGAGTCTCTAGCCGTGTGTAAAATTAACTGTCCGCTCTGACTCGCATTACATTAGCATACTTGAATAAAGCATGCTTACACTTAGTTGTCTGCTAGCATTTTCTGATCACAGCAATTTTAAAAGGTTCTATTCTTTTTGAAGATAAGTAAATAAGTAACACTTTGACATCTTAGATTAAAAAGTATTTTGGCCAATGTAAAGCAATTTACACTTTACAGATACTGATACCGTTCTATATATTCACAAAAATATATTTGCAAGGATAGAAATAAAAAATATTGTAGCCTTATACAGAAGCCCATAGAGTGTATTATATGAAAGTGATATGATCATATAGTTAGTGTCTGTTTTACATTTAATTATGGATGCCTTTTGAACATAGCGAAAATAGAAGGGGCAGTAGCATAGCTACCGGGGGGCTGAGGGTGCGGTCGCTCAGGGCCCTGCGCTCTGAGGGGCCCACCCGGAGCTTCGCTACACTTAACTGTATTGACCTGCACAGCGCGCCGATACAGTTAAATACTGCGACAGAGCAGGGAGAGATCGTCTCCTTGCACTGCCGCTCTCCACTCTGTTGGACACAAGATGCATTAGGCCTAAGGCCTACAGAACGGTAGGTCCAGGGCGGAGGGACTCAATGACGTCATCACGCTGCGCCACGCATCGTATGTCAGAGTTCCGGGGTAATGACATCATTATTTCGGACTGCCTGGGACCTGCCACTGTCTGCTGGATTCGCCAAGTTTAGGTGAGTATATAATGTTTGTTTTTTTATTTTAAGATTGTGTGTTTGTGTCTTTATGTATGGGGGCTACTACTAAGGGGGCCATAAAAAAGTGGGGGCTACTCTAAGGGGCCATAATAGACTGGGGGATACTACTAAGAGGGCCATAATAGAGTGGGGGATACTACTAAGGGAGCCATAATAGAGTGGGGTGTTCTACTAAGGGGGCCATAATAGACTGGGGCATACTACTAAGGGGGCTATAATTGACTGGGGGATACTACTAAGGGGGCTATAATAGACTGGGGGATACTACTAAGGGGGCTATAATAGACTGGGGGATACTACTAAGGGGGCCATAATAGACTGGGGGATACTACTAAGGAGGCCTTAATAGACTGGGGGATACTACTAAGAGGGCCATAAAAGAGTAGGGGATACTACTAAGGGGGCCATAATAGACTGGGGGACACTACTAAGGGGGTCATAATAAACTGGGAGATACTACTAAGGGGGCCATCAAAAACTGGGGGATACTACTACTACTACTACCAAGGAGGCCATAATAGACTTGAGGGCTATTAAAAGGTGGCCATCAATATAGTGTGGGGGCTACTAATGCAGTCATCATATAACATAGGGGCTACTAAGTGGGTCATCCCACATAGTGGGGGTTATCAAGTGCGCCCACACACATATTGGTGCAATGATACAGTGTGTGAGCTACTAAAGGGGACCATCATACAGTGTGGGGACTTCAAAAGGGCCATGATACAATGCTGGAGTTACTAAGGAGACCAAGAAAAAGTGTGGGGGGCACTAAGGAGGACCATCATAGAGCTTGGAGGCTACTAATGGGCTATGACACAGAGTGGTGGCTACAAATGGCCCCCCTTCAGAGTTGGGGCTTCTAGTGGGGCCATCAGAGTGAGATCTATTAAGGGAGCTATCTTACAGAGTGGTGGCTACTAAGGGGGCCAATATACTGTGTGGACTACTGTGGAGGCTATTGTGGCGCCCCTGAGGGTTCAGTCGCCACAGAGGTACTGCATCTCACCAGATGTGTGGTATCTCACTCTCAGGTAAGGAAGGAGTACTGCCCGGGACCCTAACACCTGCATCCAACACTACACTACTCCAGACCAGCAGGAGGGGCAAGATGCGTCGCTCTCCTGCTGAGCCCTGTCCCTGGCTGGAGTGGGGGGAACCAAAGTAGGGGGAACCATGTAGTGGGTGTGGGTGGAGGAAGTAAATCAGGGGAGAACTTGTTAGGAATAGTATAAAGAGGGAAGCCTTCTTGGGAGTTAAGTTCAGTCAGGGGAGGAGAGTGAGAGGAGCAGGAGCTCTGTAGGAGCTCTGCTCAGGAGGAGGGCCTGGCCAGAGAGGTCCAAGACTGAAGAGAGAGAGGAGCAGGAGAAAGGCTCCAGGAACGTGGAAGGGACCCCAGGGGTACGGGTAGTGCTGGGGGCCACCCGTACGCCCGAATCTGCCAGGAGGTGGAGGGGTCAGGTCGCACAGAGGGGACCGGTCCCTAAACTAGCGGAGTTCTTTAAGCCTCAACTAGGAAACCGGAGGCTGCAGTATTTCAGGTACTGCAGCCACAAGCCACATCTGTCTCACCAAGAAGGTGGCCATAGAGGACCCAGGGGACAGAGAAGACGTTGCCCGGCAAGGTCCGCGGTCACTGTATTAGGACACTAGGTGTGAGGTGCAGGGAGACGGCCAGAAGGAACACACAGAAGGGGGTCCTGTTATGTACTCCGGGGGTACCTGAGGGTTGGCTGAGCCCCTGCCCGGTGAACGCAGCACGACGTGGGAAGTTATGATCTGCAGTTGTAAGCAGGAGCAAAGTGAGAACTGTGAGTAAATCCGGAAGACTGCACCCCACCGTCTCTGTCAATTATTACTGCTGCGCCATCACCCCACTGCACTACACTGCACCACGAGTGCTACTTCTATAAAATCGCTACACTGCCCTGGAGCTAAGCTCTACCTGTGGAGAGATGAACCAACTCTGCTGCATTTACACCAGCTCCAGAGGACCTGCTCTGCAGCGGCGGCTCCATATAGCCGCATACCACAGGTGGCGTCACAAACTGTATATAAGAACTATAAATCCCCTGTAAATAATATTTCCCTTTTGATTGACCGCCCTGGGTCACGGACCGGGTCACTGCCACTGTGACATCTCCCCTTGCAACGACCGGCCCGGCACCTAGTACCCTATGGCCCAGGGGGAGCGTCATCTTTGGCATCACGAACAGGATATGAACCCACCGGTTATCACCGGGTATTGTAAGCCTAGAGACTGTGTTGTATACTGAATGTGGCATCCGCCCCAGAACAACGGGCGCCATTATGTGCGTTATCAAGGACGACAAAGAACCTCCCATCGTGGGATGGGTCCCAGAATGGCTCCAAAAGCGCAACCCGCCCCTTGCGCCTGTGGCCATATACCTGGATCTGTCCATCAGTCTGGGGAAGCCGCCTCTGGGTGTGGCCGACAGCAAGCAGCCATGGGACCGCCCCAGAAAGGGGAGAGGAGAGAAGAAATCTTGGAGACAGGGCAGAGTCTCCAGCAGTCTAGACAGACTGCACCCGGCAGGCAGCATGGACGGGAGTCAGGAACGAGCTCCCGCCCGTAGCCTGCAGCAGCCAGAGACACCCCTCACCTTGGAGGAGGTGGTCTCCAAATTATCCTTGGAGGATGCGGAGTTCCTCCACGCCGAGATGCAAGAACTGGGTCGGCGGATGGAGAAGGCCCAGCAGGATGCCATCACCAGCTGGAAGGAGGAGATGATGGAGAAGATGGTGACCAGGCAGCAGCCAGTGCTGCGTGCTACCGGCAGTGCCCCAGCCCCGGCGGAGCCTGATCAGAACCAGGAGGCAGCGTGCAGCACAGGAGCGGCCGTGGGAGCAGGTAAGAGGAGTCTCCCTGTCCCGGGTGCTGAATGCGCTGACCTGCTCCTGAGTCCCCTGGCGGAACCCCCAGTCCCGGGCGCTGAAAGCGCTGACCTGCTCCTGGGCCCCATTCCGGAACCACCGTCCCCGGAGCCATCAACCCCGGGCACTGCTGACGCAGACCTGCTCCTGGGTCCCCTGCAAGAGTCACCTACCCCTACACCCGAATGGGTGTACGGGCGCCTGCCCTGGGACTGGTCCGCGGAGATGGAAGACCAGAGTCTCCCACTGCTACCCGCTCAAGAGCCCTCAGCTCTCTACGGGAGTGAAGAGGACCAGTTCCTGTGGGATAACCAAGAGGAGGACCTCATGGGATTTCCCCGGGAGACCAGAAGGGAAGCTGTCCGATGGGAGGAGCACTGTCAGAGGGAGCTCTGGCAGCTGGAAAAAGAGCTGCGCATCCGGCAGGTGCGCTGGGAGAAGATGGAGGTGAAAAATATGGAGGAGAAGGACCGGGCCCGCAAGGCAAAGTCAACCACGCCTGAGCCACGTGCAGAGGGGACCGTGGTAAAGTTTGATTTAGAGACCGGGTGGGGATTTATAAGAGAGCCCCACATGGCGCGGGACTTCTTCGGCAATCGGCGGGACATGGAGTCCCATCTTCAACAGGGACACCCCGACCGAAATTTGTACACCGGTGACCGAGTCACTTACACCCGGCACAAGGGGGTACGGGGTTGATATGCTCTCCGTGTACACAGGGTAGTGGAGGAGGAGGAGAGTGTACCCTCGCCGTCTAAGGCTGATGACCCGGCTGGGTCAGCCTGCAGGAACCAGGTGTTCCTCAGGAGGGGGCACCACTGTTGAACTGTTTGTTTGAAAGGACTGTAAATAGTTACCCAGAAGGGTATAGCAGGAATGCTGCAACTTTGAAAAAGTTTGATTTTGTGTGACTTTAAAGTTCTATAAGTGTACCCGGTATGGGTAAAAGGACTGTAGGGTTATGGACAGTGAATAACCGAAAAACTTTTAACTGTAAATAGTTGCACTTCTTAAAGTGCCGCTTATTGGTTTTATATAAATAGACGGCAGAAAAAAAACCCGTTTGGCGTGGCCGAAGACGTGATCCAACGACTGGATCATCTATGCCCTGCAGCCACGCCCAGGGCCTACGTTGAGGGTTTTCGGACGGGTCCCTCATGTTCATCAGAATTGCACCTTCTGCAGTGGAATGGACACCTGGTTAAAGATCGTGCTGTAGCTGTTATGTTCTGCTACCAGAGCTAAGGAAAGAGAGGAGATCTGTCCCTACGATAGAACTCAGCTTAATCCCTGCGATGTAACAGGGGACCTGATCCTGCGATCAGACCTGCTAAAGTCCTAAGCTAGTCTGTACGGAGACCTATAGATGTGGGGAAGGAAACCCTACAAGTACTAAGGACTGGGAGGAAAATGGGACACCTCCTAACAGAAATAGTAGCAGACAGACGAACAAACAAAATATATAGAACATAGAGGTCCGTAGACCAAGCAAACTAACAGAGTTAGATACAGAGCACAGGCTAGCTAGAAAGTAGTTATACAATGAAGTCCAGCAAAGCCAGAAGGGCGGAGCAGGATTAAATAGGCCAACAAGGTCATGTGACCAGCAAAGGAAAAAAACTAAGAGCAAGGTTCTAACAGTACCCCCCCTTCTAAGAGGATCCTCCGGATCCCCTAGGACCAGGCTTATCAGGAAATCTCCTGTGAAACGCTCTGATAAGTCTGGACGCGGAAACATCATCTGACCTCACCCAAGAGTTATCCTCGGGTCCGAAACCTTTCCAGGCCACAAGATACTGCAAACTACCTCTATACCGTCTAGAGTTAAGGATGCGAGAAATTTCATATTCCCCGTCCTCCACCACCAGAGGAACAGAGGCAGAGGCGTCACCATCCGACTCAACAGCTTTTTTTAACAGAGAGACATGAAATACCGGATTAATTCTCCAGGAGGTAGGAACTAGAGATGAGCGTTGTTCTACTCGAACTGTTCGCCAATCTCAAATTCGAGCTGTTTTGGGCGGTGTTCGAGCCGGTCGGCGAACACGAACAATTTGAGAAAAATTCGGCTGTTCGAGGTTATGTTCGATAACTGTTCGTGCACCAAAATCATAACTGGATTTTTTCTCAGTAATGATGAAAATTAATGTTAATACGCAGTTTGAGTGTACAGCGGGGCGGGGGGAGGGGCAGGGGATGGATCTCTGCAGGAACAATGAAGATCTCCATTTTTTTTTCTCTTTCCCGCATTTGCAGTGGGGAGGTGCAATCTGTCAGCCTATCAGCAGCGCACACACGGAGCGAAGTGCTTTTTTTCACACAAGCAAGGGCATGTGTGATTGGCAGTGTATGTCACATGTCCTTGCCCTATAAGACCAAGCCATTTTCCCCGTCGCCACCATTTTCTCACTGCTGCAGCTGCGTGTTAGACGGCACCGCTGTTGCTGTGTGCGCTATACCTTGTTAATTTCAAGCCAATTTTCGCACAAATATACAGATAGCTTGGGAGTAGGGAATAGTTGTGATTGCAGTCCTTTTAAGGACTAGGTTACAGCATTTCCTACGACTTTTATCAGGCAGGTCTGTGCTCTTAAATAGATAGATTGTGGGAGTAAAGACTAATTGTAATTGGAGTCCTTTTCAGGACTAGGTTACATCAGTTCCTATCAGTTTTTGCCAGGCAGGTCTGTGCCAGTGCTGTGCAAGTTTTTTTCACAGCATTTGGCTGAATCTAGCAAAGCTAATCCTTTTTGGCCTATTGCAGAGTGTGTTAGTCAGTGGAGTAGCCTATCTGTGTTGCAAGATATACCACCTGTGTATAGAATACCAATTTTTTTACTGCACCTAGTGAAGTAAAATCTTTTGGGCATAGCATCATTCTATTAGTCCATCTATACTGACCTCCATCAGGTTGCAAACTGAATATAATTTTTTTCTGCATCTAGCTCTGAAAAAATATTTGGGCTTCTACAGTGTGTGGGACTTGGTCTATTAGTCCATCTATACTGACCTCCATCAGGTTGCAAATTAAAAATAATTTTTTTCTTCATTTAGCTCTGAAAAAATATTTGGGCTTCTAGCAGTGTGTGGGACTTGTTCTATTAGTCCTTCTATACTGACCTCCAGCAGGTTGCAAATTGAATATAATTTTTTTCTGCATCTAGCTCTGAAAAAATATTTGGGCTTCTAGCGGTGTGTGGGACTTGGTCTATTAGTCCATCTATACTGACCTCCATCAGGTTGCAAATTAAAAATAATTTTTTTCTGCATCTAGCTCTGAAAAAATATTTGGGCTTCTAGCAGTGTGTGGGACTTGGTCTATTAGTCCATCTATACTGACCTCCATCAGGTTGCAAATTAAAAATAATTTTTTTCTTCATTTATCTCTGAAAAAATATTTGGGCTTCTAGCAGCGTGTGGGACTTGTTCTATTAGTCCATCTATACTGACCTCCATCAGGTTGCAAATTAAAAATATTTTTTTTCTGCATCTAGCTCTGAAAAAATATTTGGGCTTCTAGCAGTGTGTGGGACTTGGTCTATTAGTCCATCTATACTGACCTCCATCAGGTTGCAAATTAAAAATAATTTTTTTCTGCATCTAGCTCTGAAAAAATATTTGGGCTTCTAGCAGTGTGTGGGACTTGGTCTATTAGTCCATCTATACTGACCTCCATCAGGTTGCAAATTGAATAAAATTTTTCTGCATCTAGCTCTGAAAAAATATTTGGGCTTCTAGCGGTGTGTGGGACTTGGTCTATTAGTCCATCTATACTGACCTCCATCAGGTTGCAAATTAAAAATATTTTTTTTCTTCATTTAGCTCTGAAAAAATATTTGGGCTTCTAGCAGTGTGTGGGACTTGTTCTATTAGTCCTTCTATACTGACGTCCAGCAGGTTGCAAATTGAATATAATTTTTTTCTGCATCTAGCTCTGAAAAAATATTTGGGCTTCTAGCGGTGTGTGGGACTTGGTCTATTAGTCCATCTATACTGACCTCCATCAGGTTGCAAATTAAAAATAATTTTTTTCTGCATCTAACCCAGCCAATAGTTTTGGCCTAATACCACAGTTTGGCCACTCAGCTCTGCTCGGTTACCATCCATTGTTTTTTTGTGCAAACAACTCCAGAGTTGTGAATTAGTTAACCACCAAAATGAGTGGAAAAAGGCCTGCTGCTGGTGGAAAGGGGAATAGGCGTGTTGGGAAGGGGAAAAAAGGTTGTGTCCGTGGGGTAGGTGCAGAAGAAAGACCATCTTCCAGCCAAACTAAAATGTCTACTTCTTTTAGCGGACAATGTGATAAGATCCCTTTCTTACGGCCACGCCAATCGCTACAAATTCCAGATGAGGCACAAAAACAGCAGGTGCTTCAACGGATATCAAGTGCTCCTTTAAGTGGGCTCTCCTCCACATCAACTTCAACATCACAAATACTCCAGTCCTCAAAGGTGTCACCCAAATCGCACTTGCTTCCTCACAGCTCCCAAATCTCCAGCTGCCCGTCTGAGTATGAGGTAGAACAGATGGTTGAGTCTGCAGAGCTGTTTACTCATACTATAGCCTGGGAATCAGAGGTCGACTCCAGCGCTTCTGTGAATCCAGACGAGGAAATGATCTGCACTGATGCCCAGAATCTTTATGAGTCGGATCCAGGACCAGACGCAGAAGGTTCTGACCATAATGTAGACCCTCATTCCCAAACTGTAACTCCTGTTGGTGGAGACAATGAGGAAGACGATGATAAGTGTTATGTTCTGCTACCAAAGCTAAGGAAAGAGAGGAGATCTGTCCCTACTATAGGACTCAGCTGAATCCCTACGATGTAACAGGGAACCTGATCCTGCGATCAGACCTGCTAAAGTCCTAATCTAGTCTGTACGGAGACCTATAGATGTGGGGAGGGAATCCCTACAAGTACTAAGGACTGGGAGGAATATGGGACACCTCCTAACAGAAATAGTAGCAGACAGACGAACAAACAAAATAGATAGAACATAGAGGTCAGAAGACCAAGCAAACTAACAGAGCTAGATACAGAGCACAGGCTAGCTAGAAAGTAGATATACAATGAAGTCCAGCAAAGCCAGAAGGGCGGAGCAGGATTAAATAGGCCAACAAGGTCATGTGACCAGCAAAGGAAAAAAAACCTAACAGCAAGGTTCTAACAGTACCCCCCCTTCTAAGAGGATCCTCCGGATCCCCTAGGACCAGGCTTATCAAGAAATCTCCTGTGAAACGCTCTGATAAGTCTGGACGCGAAAACATCATCTGACCTCACCCAAGAGTTATCCTCGGGTCCGAAACCTTTCCAGGCCACAAGATACTGCAAACTACCTCTATACCGTCTAGAGTCAAGGATGCGAGAAATTTCATATTCCCCGTCCTCCACCACCGGAGGAACAGAGGCAGAAGCGTCACCATCCGACACAACAGCTTTTTTTAACAGAGAGACATGAAAGACCGGATTAATTCTCCAGGAGGTAGGAACCTCCAACCTAACAGCAGATTGGTTGACAACCTGAAGCACCTTAAAGGGCCCTACAAACTTGGGACCCAATTTCTTAGAAGGAATCCTCAACCGCAGATTCCTAGAGGACAACCAAACCATGTCACCAACAGCGAACAAAACCTCCTGTCGTTTCCTATCAAAGTAGTCTTTAGATTTTCTGTTGGCCTCCTGAAGATTACCACGCACATCCGTCCAAACTCTTTCCAAATCACCGGAAAAATTCTCCTCCTCAGGCACGGCAGATCCCAACTTGGAGAACGACCCAAACGACGGATGTCTCCCAGAACAACAAAAAAAAGGCGAACAAGCAGCAGAAGAAGATGTATGATTGTTCAGAGCAAATTCGGCAAGTGGCAGAAACTCAGACCACCCCTCTTGATTGTCTGCCACAAAACAACGCAAGAACTGCTCAACATCCTGGTTTTTCCTTTTTGTCTGGCCATTAGATTCAGGATGATATCCGGACGAAAACAACAAATGAATTCCCAACCTGTCACAAAAGGCACGCCAAAAACGAGCCACGAACTGAGGACCCCTATCAGAAACAATGTCAGTAGGAACGCCATGAAGTCTGACAATTTCCTTGACAAAGGCCTTAGCGAGAGTTTTAGCGCAGGGCAGTTTGACGAAGGGAACCAAGTGACACATCTTGCTAAAACGGTCCACGACCACCCAGATGACAGTAAAACCCTCAGAGGGGGGAAGGTCAGTTATAAAGTCCATAGCCAAATGTGTCCAAGGAGCACTGGGGACCTCCAAAGGACAAAGTAACCCCGCAGCAGGAGTATGTGAGGACTTAGATCTAGCACATATAGTACATTGGCGCACCCACTTAATGACTTCCTTCTGCCATCCAGGCCACCAAAAACTGCGACCCACCAGTCTCTTGGTCTCAGAGATTCCGGGATGACCTGCCAACCGAGATTCGTGACACTCAACAAACAAATCTCTCCTAAAGGTCCCAGGCACAAACAACCTCCCATGAGGAGTGTTAGATGGGGCATTCTCCTGAGCTTTAAGAATCTCATCTTCCAAAACGGAGTCTAAAGCAGCTATCACAACACCTTCTTGTAAAATGTTCTCCTCTTTCTCATCACCGACTATGGGAGAAAAACTGCGAGACAAGGCATGGGCCTTAACATTCTTAGTACCAGGGATGTAAGTAACGGAGAAATTAAACCGCGAGAAAAACAGTGCCCACCTAGCCTGACGGGCATTCAGGCGCTTGGCAGCATCAAGATATATCAGATTTTTATGATCCGTAAGAACCTGAACGGGAAATTCCGCACCTTCCAAGAAGTGGCACCAGTGTTCAAATGCAAGTTTAATAGCCAATAATTCCCGATTACCAATATCGTAATTCAATTCAGTCTCCGAAAATTTTTTTGAAAAAAAGGCACAGGGATGTAATCCATCCCCGTTATCCTGAGACAATACTGCGCCAACCCCCACAGAGGAAGCATCAACCTCAACCAAAAACGGCCTAGTAACATCAGGCTGCATAAGGATGGGAGCAGAGGTGAACCTCTCCTTGAGATACACAAAAGCTTCAATGGCCTCAGAAGACCACTGAACCGCATCAGCACCTTTCCTGGTGAGATCAGTCAGAGGTTTGACAATACTAGAAAATTTTTTTATGAATTTTCTATAGTAATTGGCGAAACCCAAAAACCTCTGTATCGATTTCAAACCAATAGGCCTAGGCCATTCCTGCACAGCCTGAACCTTAACCGGATCCATCTCAAAACCTTTGCTGGAGATAATGTAGCCCAAAAAACTAATTCTCTGTACAGCGAACTCACATTTCTCCAGCTTAGCAAAAAGCGAATTGTCCATTAATAACTGTAATACCTCACGCACGCTCCGCCAATGAGACTCCAGATCTGGCGAATAAATCAAAATGTCATCCAAATACACAACCACATTTTTACCGATCAAAGGTCTAAGGATGTCATTAATCAGATTCTGAAAAAATGCAGGAGCATTAGTAAGACCAAAAGGCATAACCAGATTCTCAAAATGACCCACAGGAGTGTTAAAAGCAGTCTTCCATTCATCACCCTCCTTCATGCGCAACAGATTGTATGCCCCCTTAATGTCAATTTTAGAGAACCACTTGGCCCCCAATAACTGGTTAAACAGATCAGGAATCAATGGCAGTGGGTAAGGATTGCGTACCGTAATTTTGTTAATCTCACGAAAATCCAGACAAGGACGTAAACCGCCGTCCTTTTTTTTTACAAAAAAAAATCCAACTGCCGCAGGAGACTTAGAGGGCCTAATGTGACCGGCGGCCAAACTTGTCTGTATGTATTCCTCCAAAGCCTTCCTCTCAGGAATAGTAAGGTTAAATAAACGACTTTTAGGAAGAATCGCTCCAGGGACAAATTCAATAGAACAATCATAGTCTCTATGGGGAGGCAAAACCTGCGATTCTTTCTCAGAAAAAACTCTCCAAAAATCCTGAATAGGAACAGGCAATTCTCCCCTATCCAAAGCTGCAATACGCCCGTTACAACACTTGTCATAACATTTATGGCTCCAGGATTTAATTTCACTGGTAGACCAATCTAGTACAGGATTGTGAAATTTTAACCAGGGCAAACCCAATATTACTGGAGAAGGCAAGTTATTCAACACTACCAAATCCAATTTCTCATGGTGAACACCATTAATAGTGAGAGGAAATTCACTGACCTTGAGAGTAATATTCTTCAAAGGGGAGCCATCCACAGAAACCACAGCAATGGGGGATGATAAAGGTTCAGGTTTTAAATTGAGTTTTTCCACGAATCCCCCATCAATTACATTCAGTGTAGACCCGCAATCAACAAACACCCGAAATTCCATTAATTTTTCCTGAGCAATCGTGGAAGCAGCTAAAAATATACCCTTGGAATTTAAACAGGCAATACGGGCATGACTGACCATTTTTTTTTCTTTCTTCATACGAAGCTCACAGCCTTTAATCAAATGACCAGATTTTCCGCAATAGAAACACAAGCCTTCCGAAAAACGACGGTCTTTTTCTTGAGAGCGAGGTGCCACCGATCCAATCTCCATCGGTTCACCACTGTTAGTACACACATTATCATAACCAGAAACTGACATAGCAGAGGATTTGCTCTCATTAACCCTAGCACGCAGTCTTCTATCCACCCGTATAGCTAATTGCATAGCCTGTTGCAAATCCTCAGGTGTAGGATAAGCAATTAGCAGGTCTTTAACCCTTTCACTGAGCCCAGCAAGAAATAGACTTTTCAGAGCAGAATCGTTCCACCCTGTTTGAGTGGACCAACGACGAAAATGAGTACAATATTTTTCTACATTACCTGATCCTTGTTTTAAACGTCTCAACTCAGTCTCAGCTGATGCCACACGGTCAGGATCATCATATAATAATCCTAAAGCAGAAAAAAAACTATCCACTGATCTGAAGCATGTATCACTAGGTTGCAAAGAAAAGGCCCACTCCTGAGGCTCTTTGCGCAAAAGTGACATTATGAACCCTACGCGCTGGGATTCATCCCCAGAGGACTTGGGTCTCAAACGAAAATACAATAAGCAAGCATTTTTAAATGAAAAAAATTCTCGATGTTCACCAAAAAATAAATCCGGCAAACATACCTTAGGCTCCAAGAAATATGCTCCAGGACAGTTACTCACGTGCTGACGGAGCTCGGCCACTTCCAGAGAGAGTCCCTGCAGGTGTTTAGCCAAATCCTGAACCGACACCATGATGGAACAAAAAAAAAAAAAAAAAATCTTTCCTTATAGAATTTGCAGGCTGGACTTACTGTTATGTTCTGCTACCAAAGCTAAGGAAAGAGAGGAGATCTGTCCCTACTATAGGACTCAGCTGAATCCCTACGATGTAACAGGGAACCTGATCCTGCGATCAGACCTGCTAAAGTCCTAATCTAGTCTGTACGGAGACCTATAGATGTGGGGAGGGAATCCCTACAAGTACTAAGGACTGGGAGGAATATGGGACACCTCCTAACAGAAATAGTAGCAGACAGACGAACAAACAAAATAGATAGAACATAGAGGTCAGAAGAACAAGCAAACTAACAGAGCTAGATACAGAGCACAGGCTAGCTAGAAAGTAGATATACAATGAAGTCCAGCAAAGCCAGAAGGGCGGAGCAGGATTAAATAGGCCAACAAGGTCATGTGACCAGCAAAGGAAAAAAAACCTAACAGCAAGGTTCTAACAATAAGACTCAAATACCTGATTGGAGCGACAACTTTAGTTTTTTGTCAGGGCAGGAACAGGTTGGCTCTGAGGACGACGGGTGTGATAACGCACAGGGTGATGATGATGAGGTCGGAGATCCCACTTACTGTCAACCCACAGTCAGCCAAGAGATGAGGTCAGCAGAGGAGGTGGAGGAAGATGCTAGTGACGACGAGGTCAGGTTGCGCCTTCCTGGACAGAGACGTAGTACTGGAAGCACGTCAACAACTGCATCCTCAAACACAACTCTGCCTCTCACCACAAGTCGTGGTGGCTCTTCAGGTCGCATGGGTGCTAAGCCTTGCATAGCCTGGGCATTTTTTCAGATCGATAAAGATGACCCAACTCGTGTTATCTGTAACATTTGTCAGCAAAAGCTAAGTAGAGGCCAAAAAATACATAGTTTGAGTACTTCATGCATGAACCGGCACATGGACATGAAGCATAAGTTGCAGTGGGAAGCTCAGTGTGCTACAATGCGGTCTAGCCGGCCGGGCCAACCACCGTCTGCCATATCTTGTGCATCCGCGGCCTCTTCATCCTCTGTGACTGGGGGGACAGCAGTCACACCTGTTTTGGGGCGCAGACCTGCCACCTCTTTACCCGCAACAGCCAGCGTGATTGGCAGGTCATCATTTTCTTTGGAGGTGGCAACACCAGCTGGTCTTGAGCGCTGTCCGACATCGATAGCACCACCTTTGGATCAAGGCAACCTAACATGTCCGCCTGCATCTTCCTCACAGACCGGCAGTTTGCCGGGGACACCCTTATCAACCCCGTCTAAGCACAATAGCCAGCCCTCGGTCCCTCAGATGTGGACAAGTAAAAGACCATTTCCTCCTAGCCATGAGAAAGCTAAGAGGTTGAATTTCACCATCTGAAAGCTCTTGGCTACAGAAATGCTGCCTTTCCGCCTGGTGGACACAGAGGATTTTCGAGACCTTATGTCCGTCGCAGTGCCCCAGTACCAGATGCCCAGTCGGCACTACTTCTCAAAGAAAGGTGTGCCTGCGCTCCACCAGCATGTCGCACACAACATCACCGCTTCTTTGAGAAACTCTGTGTGTGACAGGGTGCATTTCACCACAGACACTTGGACGAGTAGGCATGGACAGGGGCGTTACATGTCGCTGACTGGGCACTGGGTAACTATGGTGACAGCAGGACAAGGGGCTGCTGTCCAAGTCTTGCCGTCCCCACGAGTTGTGCGTCAATCCTCTTTATGTCATTTTTCCTCCACTGCTTCTGCCTCCTCAACCTCCTCTCGGTCTTCCACCTGCACCCAAAGCCTGTCTGGTTATGCCACAAGCTTTCTAACTGCGCAGAAGGGATCCTGCACACCTCCTTACTATGCTGGCAGTAGGGCTCAACGTCATCAGGCGGTTTTTACATTGAAATGTCTGGGAAATGTGAGTCACACAGCTGAGGAGTTGTGGTCAGCTCTGGAGAACCAATTTCATGAATGGTTGTCTCCACTGGACCTGAAACCAGGGAAGGCCGTGTGCGACAATGCTGCAAATCTGGGTGCGGCCCTTCGCCGGGGCAATGTCACACACGTGCCTTGTATGGCTCACGTGTTGAACCTGGTTGTCCAGCAATTTTTAGCCCACTATCCCAGACTAGATGGCCTTCTGCAGAGGGCACGGTCGCTGTGTGCTCACTTCCGCCGTTCGCATCCCGCAGCTCAGCGACTTACATCTCTACAGAAGTCGTTGGGCCTGCCACTTCACCGGCTAAAATGCGATGTGCCTACCCGGTGGAATTCAACTCTGCACATGTTGCAGCGACTGTGGCAGCACCGACAAGCCCTGGTGCAATACGTTCTGACGTATAGCCTGGGCCAACGAGATTCAGAGGTGGGGCAAATCACGCTGGAGGAGTGGTCTCAGATCAGGGACCTATGCACCCTTCTGCACAGTTTTGAAATGGCGACGAAGATGTTTAGTGCTGACGATGCCATTATCAGCATGACTATTCCGGTGATTTACATGCTGGAGCACATGTTAAACAGAATTCGGAGTCAGGTGGTGGCACAAGAGGAGGTGGAGGAAGTAGAGGAGGAGGAGTTGTATGCGGAAGGGCTAACATCTGCAAGGTCCAGACGGTCGGCAGCACCAGGGCGGCAGGCATGTGAGGGTGGGGGAGATGATTTTACCAGGGCGCATGGTAGCAGCCAAACTAGTGAGGAAGGTGCAGGAGCCCAGGAAGAAGTGGAGGACGAACTGATGGAAGACTCATCAGATGAGGGAGACCTTGATCACATTTCTGTTGTGCAAGGTTGGGGGGAGAGGACAGAGGAAGGAAGCATGATTGTTACCTCGCCACCAACACAACAGGGACTTGGTGCTCCTGGATGCGCAACACACATGAGTGCCTTCTTGCTGCACTACCTGCAACATGACCCTCGAATTGTGAGAATTAGAAATAATCCTGACTACTGGGTTGCCACACTGTTAGATCCCCGGTACAAAAGTAAATTTGCAGAAATTATTCCTGCCATAGAAAGGGATGCACGCATGCAGGAGTATCAGCAGAGACTGTTGCAGAATCTTACATGTGCTTTTCCACAAAATACCAGTGGTGCACGTAGTGAATCTCACAGTTCCAACTTGCCAACCGTGGGACCGTCAAGTGTTCAGCACTCAAACCGTAACAGAACCACAGTATCTGCTGGTAACATCAATTTTGCGGAATCATTTCACCACTTTTTTAGCCCATCCTTTGCAAGGCCAAAGGAGACAAGAAGTCTGACACATAGTCAACGCCTAGAGACGATGGTACAGGAGTATCTCCAAGTAAACATTGAAGCCACGACTGTGTCACTGGACCCTTGCTCTTTTTGGGCTTCCAATCTGGATAAATGGCCGGAGCTAGCCACTTACGCCTTGGAGATCTTGTCATGCCCCGCAGCCAGCGTTCTGTCTGAACGTGTGTTCAGCGCTGCTGGTGGTGTGCTGACAGATAAGCGCACGCGGCTCTCCACTGATAATGTAGACAGACTCACGTTCATAAAGATGAACAAATCATGGATCCGAAACGACTTTTCTACCCCTGTGTCATCCTGGGGAGAGTAAAAGCTTGATGATTGGTTAAAATCACCCTACCAACCGTTTTAAGCTTTCAAATTACTAATCATGTTTATCTGTATCTTGACTGGAAAATAATTTGGGCTTTGTAGCAGTGTGCAGCACTGATCCTATTAGGCCATCTATAATAAGCTTCACCAGATTTAAAATTAAAAATAATTTTTAGCTGCATCTAGCCCGGAAAATAATTTTGGGGCTCCGAGATGCGCAAGACACATAAGTGCCTTCTTGCTGCACTACCTGCAGCATGACCCTCATATTGTCAGAATTCGAAGTAATCATGACTACTGGGTTGCCACACTCTTAGATCCCCCAAACTTTTCGATCAACCTTTTCATTTTAATAAAGACCAAAAAAATGGTCATTTTTGAAATTATAAGCATTAGCAGGTTGTTAGAAACTGAAATCAAACAGTTTTCAACTCAAAACTTTATTCTAGGTGATGTTACATTTTCACATAGGACCCCTTGTTCGAAAGGAGCTTCTGAACTCTCTCGTCCATTGAATTTGTCAGGTTTTGGATGGTTTCTGCTTCAATTGTTTTGCATGAGGACAGAATACCCTCCCAGAGCTGTTGCTTAGATGTGAACTGCCTCCCGCCATCATAGACACTCCTTTTAATGATGCTCCAAAGGTTCTGAATGGGGTAGAGGTCAGGGGAGCATGGGGGTCACACCATAAGTTTGTCCCCTTTTATGCCCATATCAGCCAGAGATGCAGATGTTTTATGTGCAGCATGAGATGGTGCATTATCATGCAGAAAAATTATCTTGCTGTGAAATACACGGTTCTTCTTCTTGAACCATGGCAGGAAGTGCTGTTTGAGAAAATCCACATACATTATGGAGTTCATCTTTAGCGCCTTCAGGGATCCTAAAGGGGTCGACAATCTCTCTCCCCATGATTCCAGCCCAAAACATTACTCCACCTCCTCCTTGTTGGCGCTGTAGCCGTGTTTGCGTGGGGTGTCCATCAACCAGCCATCCTCCACTCCATTCATCTGGACCATCGAGCGCTGCACGGCACTCATCCGTGAACAAAACAGTTTTGAAATCAGTCTTCATGTAATGTTTGGCCCACTGGAGCCGTTTCTGCTTGTGTGAAGTGGATAGAGGAGGTCGACAGGATGGCGTATGCACAGCTGCAAACCTCTGAAGGACCCTGCATCTTGTTGTTCGGAGGACGTTGGAGGCACAAGCAGCTTCAAAAACTTGTCTGCTGCTATGACAAGGCTTTTTTGCCGCTGCTCTTTCAACCTGACGTAATTGCCTGTAGGAAAGAGTCCTCAATTTGCCCTTATCAGCACGCACACGTGTGTACTGTGAATCAGCTACATACTTCTTGATTGCCAAGACACTTCATCCTGATCATCGCACAATGTTGATTGTAGTCATGCCTTGACCTAAACACTCCACAATTTGTTGCTTCTCAGCAGCCGACACATCCTTTTTCTTTCCCATTTTGGCAGAAAATGTAGGCTGCTTAATAATGTGAGAGAGCCTTCTTAAGTAGTCTTGCCTTTCATTGGACACACCTGCCAAACTAATTAGCACAGGTGTCTGCAATTGCTTACAGTGATATAAAGAGCCCTGACACACATCACCATCAATGAGTTTAACTGACAAACAAACAAATTCTTCCCTTAACACTCCTAAACACTTTTTGCATAATAATTTGGAACGCGGTGTACATGTGCTTTTCCACAAAACACCAGTGGTTCACGTAGTGAATCTTACAGTTCTAACTTGCCAACCGTGGTCTGTATGGAATTGTTCAATAAAGGGCCCAAAATTAAGATAACATAGATGGGAGAGGTCTCTATGAATAGGAATTCCTAAGTATTTGATACCCTGTGAGGGCCAGGCAAAGGGAAAGTTGGACTGGATGGAATCCTATATGGATTTAGGGAGGGAGACATCGAGGGCCTCAGACTTCGCTGCATTGATTTTAAAATTTTACCATGTAACAAAGTGATCTATTTCAGCCATAACAGCAGGGATGGATATATGTGATTGAGTGATATATACTAGGACATCATCAGCAAATAGAGAGCACTTGTACTCGGTGCCTCCCACCTCAATCCACCTAATATTGGGGTTATGGCGAATTGATGAGAGCAGGTGCTCCGTCACTAGGATGTATAAGAGAGGGGACAGAGGACATCCCTGCCTTGTCCCATTGGTGATTGTGAAAGGTGATGAAAATGTTCTGACGCACCCCCTGGGCCTTGGGACACCCGGAGCCGGACCCTTTTTGGTGGATGCTGGTGGTTGTAGTCTTCGTGGCGGCGATCCGGTTCCGTGGCTCAGGGCGGTCAAACCAGTGGCGGAACTATTTATGTGGTTTTGATGTTTAAATGTCCGACTACGCCACCCGTGGATTGCGGTCAGAGTGAACCGCCGCTACAGGGCAGACCGCTAAGGCTGGTGTTGTGGGTGCAGCAGAGCATAGCATAACTCCCCACGGGAGGAGTATAGCCTCAGGGCAGTGTATGCGGAGGATGGGGGTGATGGTGCAGGGCAGCAGCAGTAATGACACGGAGTCAGTGATGCAGTTCAGGGCCTTTACTCACAGTTCTTATTATCCAGACCACGTCTGCAGGTAATGGCTGCCCACGTCGTACTGTGCTCACCAGGTGAGGGGCTCAGACAACTCCCAGATAACTTTGGAGCGCTTCACAGGACCCCCTTTGTGTGTCCTTTGTCTGGCCTTTCTTACCAACACTTCTGTCCGGCTGCCTCGGGCCTCCTCTTGGTAAACTTGGCGCCAGTTTCCCTGACCCTATGTGGTGCCTTCCTAGCGGGTGGAGCAAGGGGCTGCGCCACATAAAATGTCAGAGCCTCCGGTTTCTAGCTGAGGGTTGTTTCCTGCCTCCACTAGTTCGGGGACCGGTCTCCCCCTTTGGCCTGACCCCTCCACGCAGGTGGATTCGGGCGTGCGGTGGCGACTCGCCCGTCCGCACCCCTGGGATCCCTTCATTCCTCGTTCCTGGAGCCTTCTCCGCTCCTCTTCCTTCCTTCTCCCTCTTGCAGGCCTGGGCCTCTGTTACTAGGCCCGCCTCCGGAGCAGAGCTCATGCAGAGCCCCTGCTCCCTGCCACTTCTGCTCAGACTTCTCTGCACTGAACTAAGATGGTGCCCACCTTTTATACTCCCTTCTCAATGCACCCAGGAACTGCTTCCTCCCTGCTCCTGCACTGCAGGGTTCCCCTTCCTCAGTGTTCCCTCCCCCCACTCCAGCCAGGGACAGGGACTGTCGTGCCCATCTCAGGGGCATATTGGTCGCCCTGCCCCACGGCAATGTGGTGTAATGCATGCAGGTGTCGGGTCCTGATCCACACTCCATCCTTATCTGAGAGTGAGATATCACACCTCTGGGTGAGGTGCAATACGTCTGTAGCAACCGAGCCCTCGGTGCTACAGTTCCATTTATCTTCAGCCTAGGTGACGTATTGTGATACAGGGCCGTGATTTTGGCTATAAAAGGGTCCCCTAGACCCCTACCCCAAGCTTTTTAAGAGAATCATATATGGCGTGCCAGGAGACTCTATGGAATGCTTTCTCAGCATCCAACGAGAGTATCTACTTACAAATTTTTAACTGCATCTAGCCCAGGAAATACTTTGTGCCTAGTAGCAGTGTCTGCTAGTCAGCGGATTATCCCGGCTGTTAAGCAAGCTACACCACCTGTAGTTTGGACACTTAATTTTTTCAAAGGAAATGCTTCGGGACCACGGGATACTTAGTGAAGAGCATCAGGAGGCACCCCAAGGCATAGGGGCTGGGACTGGCACTAGGATGCCTTGCGGTGGACAGCCAAGCTCGATCCTTATAAAAGCTTTTTAACTGCAGCAGCTTTAGTGGACGCTACTGGAGCTGGAATTACGCGGCTGCTGGCATGAGACTTGCCCTCCAATAGATCCTTGTAAATGGATTTAAAGTGTATTCATTCAAATTAGAGGGACAATTTAAATTAAAAAGCTTAGAGCTGCCTCCACCACAGGGGGGCTCTCTCGACCCACCAGCGGACAGGCACCAGTATTGGGAGAGGGGGGCTGGCCGTCAGGGTTCACCGCGGCTCTGGCACAAACCCGGCGACACAGAGGTGGCACGGGCAGGAGCGGACTGGCCATCTCGGCTTCTCACTTTTTGGATTTTAGAAGGGCATGACATGCCTATATCTGTGTCTCCCCCTCCTTTTACTCCTCCACCTCTTTTCTTTTCGCATGACTATATGTACTTGTCACTTTTCCATGTGTTAGTTGTGTCTTCTGAGCAGTTTGTCAGCTTTTGGACACCTTTGAAGGTGTTTTCTATGTGTTTCTATGTGTTTTTGTTTGCCTGCCATTGGTTTTAACGGTGTTCGAAGGTGTTCGACGAACAGTTCGACGAACAGTTCGGCGAACACACGGGTGTGGCTCAACACTAGTAGGAACCTCCAACCTAACAGCAGATTGGTTGACAACCTGAAGCACCTTAAAGGGCCCTACAAACTTGGGACCCAATTTCTTAGAAGGAATCCTCAACCGCAGATTCCTAGAGGACAACCAAACCATGTCACCAACAGTGAACAAAACCTCCTGTCGTTTCCTATCAAAGTAGTCTTTAGATTTTCTGTTGGCCTCCTGAAGATTACCACGCACATCCGTCCAAACTCTCTCCAAATCACCGGAAAAATTCTCCTCCTCAGGCACGGCAGATCCCAACTTGGAGAACGACCCAAACGACGGATGTCTCCCAGAACAACAAAAAAAAGGCAAACAACCAGCAGAAGAAGATGTATGATTGTTCAGAGCAAATTCAGCAAGTGGCAGAAACTCAGACCACCCCTCTTGATTGTCTGCCACAAAACAACGCAAGAACTGCTCAACATCCTGGTTTTTCCTTTCTGTCTGGCCATTAGATTCAGGATGAAATCCGGACGAGAACGACAAATGAACTCCCAACCTGTCACAAAAGGCACGCCAAAAACGAGCCACGAACTGAGGACCCCTATCAGAAACAATGTCAGTAGGAACGCCATGAAGTCTGACAATTTCCTTGACAAAGGCCTTAGCGAGAGTTTTAGCGCAGGGCAGTTTGACGAAGGGAACCAAGTGACACATCTTGCTAAAACGGTCCACGACCACCCAGATGACAGTAAAACCCTCAGAGGGGGGAAGGTCAGTTATAAAGTCCATAGCCAAATGTGTCCAAGGAGCACTGGGAACCTCCAAAGGACAAAGCAACCCCGCAGCAGGAGTATGTGAGGACTTAGATCTAGCACATATAGTACATTGACGCACCCACTTAATGACTTCCTTCTGCCATCCAGGCCACCAAAAACTGCGACCCACCAGTCTCTTGGTCTCAGAGATTCCGGGATGACCTGCCAACCGAGATTCGTGACACTCAACAAACAAATCTCTCCTAAAGGTCCCAGGCACAAACAACCTCCCATGAGGAGTGTTAGATGGGGCATTCTCCTGTGCTTTAAGAATCTCATCTTCCAAAACGGAGTCCAAAGCAGCTATCACAACACCTTCTTGTAAAATGTTCTCCTCTTTCTCAGCACCGACTATGGGAGAAAAACTGCGAGACAAGGCATCCGCCTTAACATTCTTAGTACCAGGGATGTAAGTAACGGAGAAATTAAACCGCGAGAAAAACAGTGCCCACCTAGCCTGACGGGCATTCAGGCGCTTGGCAGCATCAAGATATATCAGATTTTTATGATCCGTAAGAACCTGAACGGGAAATTCCGCACCTTCCAAGAAGTGGCGCCAGTGTTCAAATGCGAGTTTAATAGCCAATAATTCCCGATTACCAATATCGTAATTCAGTTCAGTCTCCGAAAATTTTTTTGAAAAAAAGGCACAGGGATGTAATCCATCCCCGTTATCCTGAGACAATACTGCGCCAACCCCCACAGAGGAAGCATCAACCTCAACCAAAAACGGCTTAGTCACATCAGGCTGCATAAGGATGGGAGCAGAGGTGAACCTCTCCTTGAGATACACAAAAGCTTCAATGGCCTCAGAAGACCACTGAACCGCATCAGCACCTTTCCTGGTGAGATCGGTCAGAGGTTTGACAATGCTAGAAATTTTTTTTATGAATTTTCTGTAATAATTGGCGAAACCTAAAAACCTCTGTATCGATCTCAAACCAATAGGCCTAGGCCATTCCTGTACAGCTTGAACTTTAACCGGGTCCATCTCAAAACCTTCGCTGGAGATAATGTAACCCAAAAAACTAATTCTCTGTACAGCGAACTCACATTTCTCCAGCTTAGCAAAAAGTGAATTGTCCATTAATAACTGTAATACCTCACGTATGCTCCGCCAATGAGACTCCAGATCCGGCGAATAAATCAAAATGTCATCCAAATACACAACCACATTTTTGCCGATCAAAGGTCTAAGGATGTCATTAATAAGATTCTGAAAAAATGCAGGAGCATTAGTAAGACCAAAAGGCATAACCAGATTCTCAAAATGACCCACAGGAGTGTTAAAAGCAGTCTTCCATTCGTCACCCTCCTTCATGCGCAACAGATTGTATGCCCCCTTAAGGTCAATTTTAGAGAACCACTTGGCCCCCATTAACTGGTTAAACAGATCAGGAATCAATGGCAGTGGGTAAGGATTGCGTACAGTAATTTTGTTAATCTCACGAAAATCCAGACAAGGACGTAAACCGCCGTCCTTTTTTTTTACAAAAAAAAATCCAACCGCCACAGGAGACTTAGAGGGCCTAATGTGACCGGCGGCCAAACTTGTCTGTATGTATTCCTCCAAAGCCTTCCTCTCAGGAATAGTAAGGTTAAATAAACGACTTTTAGGAAGAGTCGCTCCAGGGACAAATTCAATAGAACAATCATAGTCTCTATGGGGAGGCAAAACCTGCAATTCCTTCTCAGAAAAAAACTCTCCAAAAATCCTGAATAGGAACAGGCAATTCTCCCCTATCCAAAGCTGCAATACGCCCGTTACAACACTTGTCATAACATTTATGGCTCCAGGATTTAATTTCACTGGTAGACCAATCCAGTACAGGATTGTGAAATTTTAACCAGGGCAATCCCAATATTACTGGAGAAGGCAAGTTATTCAAAACTACCAAATCCAATTTCTCATGGTGAACACCATTAACAGTGAGAGGAAATTCACAGACCTTGAGAGTAATATTCTTCAAAGGGGAACCATCCACAGAAACCACAGCAATGGGGGATGATAAAGGTTCGGGTTTTAAATTGAGTCTTTCCAAGAATCCCCCATCAATTACATTCAGAGTAGACCCACAATCAACAAACACCCGAAATTCCATTAATTTTTCCTGAGCAATCGTGGAAGCAGCTAAAAATACACCCTTGGAATTTAAACAGGCAATACGGGCATGACTGACCATTTTTTTTTCTTTCTTCATACGAAGCTCACAGCCTTTAATCAAATGACCAGATTTTCCGCAATAGAAACACAAGCCTTCAGAAAATCTACAGTCTTTTTCTTGAGAGCGAGGTGCCACCGATCCAATCTCCATCGGTTCACCACTGTTAGTACACACATTCTCATAACCAGAAACTGACATAGCAGAGGATTTGCTCTCATTAACCCTTGCACGCAGTCTCCTATCGACCCGTATAGCTAATTGCATAGCCTGTTGCAAATCTTCAGGTGTAGGATAAGCAATTAGCAGGTCTTTAACCCTTTCATTGAGCCCAGCAAGAAATAGACTTTTCAGAGCAGAATCGTTCCACCCTGTTTGAGTAGACCAACGACAGAAATGAGTACAATATTTTTCCACATTACCTGATCCCTGTTTCAAACGTCTCAACTCAGTCTCAGCTGATGCGACACGGTCAAGATCATCATATAATAGTCCCAAAGCAGAAAAAAAACTATCCACTGATCTGAAGCATGTATCACTAGGTTGCAAAGAAAAGGCCCACTCCTGAGGCTCTTTGCGCAAAAGTGACATTATAAACCCTATGCGCTGGGATTCATCCCCAGAGGACTTGGGTCTCAAACGAAAATACAATAAGCAAGCATTTTTAAATGAAAAAAATTCTCGGTGTTCACCAAAAAATAAATCCGGCAAACATACCTTAGGCTCCAAGAAATGTGCTCCAGGACAGTTACTCACGTGCTGACGGAGCTCGGCCACCTCCAGAGAGAGTCCCTGCAGGCGATGAGCCAAATCCTGAACCGACACCATGATGGAACAGAAAAATCTTTCCTTAGAGAATTTGCAGGCTGGACTTACTGTTATGTTCTGCTACCAGAGCTAAGGAAAGAGAGGAGATCTGTCCCTACGATAGAACTCAGCTTAATCCCTACGATGTAACAGGGGACCTGATCCTGCGATCAGACCTGCTAAAGTCCTAAGCTAGTCTGTACGGAGACCTATAGATGTGGGGAAGGAATCCCTACAAGTACTAAGGACTGGGAGGAAAATAGGACACCTCCTAACAGAAATAGTAGCAGACAGACGAACAAACAAAATATATAGAACATAGAGGTCCGTAGACCAAGCAAACTAACAGAGTTAGATACAGAGCACAGGCTAGCTAGAAAGTAGTTATACAATGAAGTCCAGCAAAGCCAGAAGGGCGGAGAAGGATTAAATAGGCCAACAAGGTCATGTGACCAGCAAAGGAAAAAACCTAAGAGCAAGGTTCTAACAGTAGCCTGCTAAAAATGTTTTATATGAGAAATGTTTTATATGTGAGAAAAAAAAAATGTTCTTTAAAAAGTTTTATATAGTAACTTGTAACATTTAAGAAATGTGCCTCCCATAAAGGGAAGAAAAAGTTTGGTTATTATCTTATATGCGAATGCATTCTAAAAATTGTATGTCTAAAACCTTGTTTTACTCTGTTCCAGCCCGTGGATGTGCTGTGTTTTACCAGGGGGGTATGTGGCGCCCCTGAGGGTTCAGTCGCCACAGAGGTACTGCATCTCACCCAGAGGTGTGGTATCTCACTTTCAGGTAAAGAAGGAGTGCTGCCCGGGACCCTAACACCTGCATCCAACACTACACTACTCCAGACCAGCAGGAGGGGCAAGATGCGTCGCTCTCCTGCTGAGCCCTGTCCCTGGCTGGAGTGGGGGGTACCATAGTAGGGGGAACCATGTAGTGGGTGTGGGTGGAGGAAGTATATAGTAATATAGTAATAGTATAAAGAGGGAAGCCATCTTTGGAGTTAAGCTCAATCAGGGGAGGACAGTGAAAGGAGCAGGAGCTTTGTAGGAGCTCTGCTCAGGAGGAGGGCCTGGCCAGAGAGGCCCAAGACTGAAGAGAGAGAGGAGCAGGAGAAAGGCTCCAGGATTGTGGAAGGGACCCCAGGGGTACGGGTAGTGCTGGGGGCCACCCGTACGCCCCAATCTGCCCGGAGGTGGAGGGGTCAGGTCGCTCAGAGGGGACCGGTCCCTAAACTAGCGGAGTTCTTTAAGCCTCAACTAGGAAACCAGAGGCTGCAGTATTTCAGGTACTGCAGCCACAAGCCACATCTGTCTCACCAAGAAGGTGGCAATAGAGGACCTAGGGGACAGAGAAGACGTCGCCCGGCAAGGTCCTCGGTCACTGGATTGGGATACTAGATGTGAGGTGCAGGGAGAAGGCCAGAAGGAACACACAGAAGGGGGTCCTGTTATGTACTCTGGAGTAGAGATGAGCGTTGTTCTACTCGAACTGTTCGCCAATCTCAAATTCGAGCTGTTTTGGGCGGTGTTCGAGCCGTTCGGCGAACACGAACAATTTGATAAAAATTCGGCTGTTCGAGGTTATGTTCGATAACTGTTCCTGCACCAAAATCATAACTGGATTTTTTCTCAGTAATGATGAAAATTAATGTTAATACGCAGTTTGAGTGTACAGCGGGGTGGGGGGAGGGGCAGGGGATGGATCTCTGCAGGAACAATGAAGATCTCCATTTTTTTTTCTCTTTCCCGCATTTGCAGTGGGGAGGTGCAATCTGTCAGCCTATCAGCAGCGCACACATGGAGCGAAGTGCTTTTTTTCACACAAGCAAGGGCATGTGTCATTGGCAGTGTATGTCACATGTCCTTGCCCTATAAGACCAAGCCATTTTCCCCGTCGCCACCATTTTCTCACTGCTGCAGCTGCGTGTTAGACGGCACCGCTGCTGCTGTGTGCGCTATACCTTGTTAATTTCAAGCCAATTTTCGCACAAATATACAGATAGCTTGGGAGTAGGGAATAGTTGTGATTGCAGTCCTTTTAAGGACTAGGTTACAGCATTTCCTACGACTTTTATCAGGGAGGTCTGTGCTCTTAAATAGATAGGTTGTGGGAGTAAAGACTAATTGTAATTGGAGTCCTTTTCAGGACTAGGTTACATCAGTTCCTATCAGTTTTTGCCAGGCAGGTCTGTGCCAGTGCTGTGCAAGTTTTTTTCACAGCATTTGGCTGAATATAGCAAAGCTAATCCTTTTTGGCCTATTGCAGAGTGTGTTAGTCAGTGGAGTAGCCTATCTGTGCTGCAAGATATACCACCTGTGTATAGAATACCAATTTTTTTACTGCACCTAGTGAAGTAAAATCTTTTGGGCATAGCATCATTCTATTAGTCCATCTATACTGACCTCCATTAGGTTGCAAATTAAAACTAATTTTTATCTGCATCTACAGTACCTCTGAAAAAAATATTTGGGCTTCTAGCTGTGTGTGGGACTTGTTGTATTAGTCCATCCATACTGACCTCCATCAGGTTGCAAACTGAATATATTTTTTTCTGCATCTACCTCTGAAAAAATATTTGGGCTTCTAGCTGTGTGTGGGTCTTGTTCTATTAATCCATCTATACTGACCTCCATCAGGTTGCAAACTGAATATAATTTTTTTCTGCATCTAGCTCTGAAAAAATATTTGGCCTTCTAGCAGTGTGTCGGACTTTCTCTATTAGTCCATCTATACTGACCTCCATCAGGTTGCAAATTAAAAATAATTTTTATCTGCATCTACAGTACCTCTGAAAAAATATTTGGGCTTCTAGCTGTGTGTGGGACTTGTTGTATTAGTCCATCTATACTGACCTCCATCAGGTTGCAAACTGAATATTTTTTTTTCTGCATCTACCTCTGAAAAAATATTGGGCTTCTAGCTGTGTGTGGGTCTTGTTCTATTCATCCATCTATACTGACCTCCATCAGGTTGCAAACTTAATATAATTTTTTTCTGCATCTAGCTCTGAAAAAATATTTGGCCTTCTAGCAGTGTGTCGGACTTTCTCTATTAGTCCATCTATACTGACCTCCATCAGGTTGCAAATTAAAAATAATTTTTATCTGCATCTACAGTACCTCTGAAAAAATATTTGGGCTTCTAGCTGTGTGTGGGACTTGTTGTATTAGTCCATCTATACTGACCTCCATCAGGTTGCAAATTAAAAATAATTTGTATCTGCACCTACAGTACCTCTGAAAAAATATTTGGGCTTCTAGCTGTGTGTGGGACTTGTTGTATTAGTCCATCTATACTGACCTCCATCAGGTTGCAAACTGAATATATTTTTTTCTGCATCTACCTCTGAAAAAATATTTGGGCTTCTAGCTGTGTGTGGGACTTGTTGTATTAGTCCATCTATACTGACCTCCATCAGGTTGCAAACTGAATATATTTTTTTCTGCATCTACCTCTGAAAAAATATTTGGGCTTCTAGCTGTGTGTGGGTCTTGTTCTATTAATCCATCTATACTGACCTCCATCAGGTTGCAAACTGAATATAATTTTTTTCTGCATCTAGCTCTGAAAAAATATTTGGCCTTCTAGCAGTGTGTCGGACTTTCTCTATTAGTCCATCTATACTGACCTCCATCAGGTTGCAAATTAAAAATAATTTTTATCTGCATCTACAGTACCTCTGAAAAAATATTTGGGCTTCTAGCTGTGTGTGGGACTTGTTGTATTAGTCCATCTATACTGACCTCCATCAGGTTGCAAATTAAAAATAATTTGTATCTGCACCTACAGTACCTCTGAAAAAATATTTGGGCTTCTAGCTGTGTGTGGGACTTGTTGTATTAGTCCATCTATACTGACCTCCATCAGGTTGCAAACTGAATATATTTTTTTCTGCATCTACCTCTGAAAAAATATTTGGGCTTCTAGCTGTGTGTGGGACTTGTTGTATTAGTCCATCTATACTGACCTCCATCAGGTTGCAAATTAAAAATAATTTGTATCTGCATCTACAGTACCTCTGAAAAAATATTTGGGCTTCTAGCTGTGTGTGGGACTTGTTGTATTAGTCCATCTATACTGACCTCCATCAGGTTGCAAATTAAAAATAATTTTTATCTGCAGCTACAGTACCTCTGAAAAAATATTTGGGCTTCTAGCTGTGTGTGGGACTTGTTGTATTAGTCCATCTATACTGACCTCCATCAGGTTGCAAACTGAATATATTTTTTTCTGCATCTACCTCTGAAAAAATATTGGGCTTCTAGCTGTGTGTGGGTCTTGTTCTATTAATCCATCTATACTGACCTCCATCAGGTTGCAAACTGAATATAATTTTTTTCTGCATCTAGCTCTGAAAAAATATTTGGCCTTCTAGCAGTGTGTCGGACTTTCTCTATTAGTCCATCTATACTGACCTCCATCAGGTTGCAAATTAAAAATAATTTTTATCTGCATCTACAGTACCTCTGAAAAAATATTTGGGCTTCTAGCTGTGTGTGGGACTTGTTGTATTAGTCCATCTATACTGACCTCCATCAGGTTGCAAATTAAAAATAATTTGTATCTGCATCTACAGTACCTCTGAAAAAATATTTGGGCTTCTAGCTGTGTGTGGGACTTGTTGTATTAGTCCATCTATACTGACCTCCATCAGGTTGCAAACTGAATATATTTTTTTCTGCATCTAACCCAGCCAATAGTTTTGGCCTAATACCACAGTTTGGCCACTCAGCTCTGCTCGGTTACCATCCATTGTTTTTTTGTGCAAACAACTCCAGAGCTGTGAATTAGTTAACCACCAAAATGAGTGGAAAAAGGCCTGCTGCTGGTGGAAAGGGGAATAGGCGTGTTGGGAAGGGGAAAAAAGGTTGTGTCCGTGGGGTAGGTGTTAAAGCAACAGTAACATCTGCAGAAGAAAGACCATCTTCCAGCCAAACTAAAATGTCTACTTCTTTTAGCGGACAATGTGATAAGATCCCTTTCTTACGGCCACGCCAATCGCTACAAATTCCAGATGAGGCACAAAAACAGCAGGTGCTTCAACGGATATCAAGTGCTCCTTTAAGTGGGCTCTCCTCCACATCAACTTCAACATCACAAATACTCCAGTCCTCACAGGTGTCACCCAAATCGCACTTGCTTCCTCACAGCTCCCAAATCTCCAGCTGCCCGTCTGAGTATGAGGTAGAACAGATGGTTGAGTCTGCAGAGCTGTTTACTCATACTATAGCCTGGGAATCAGAGGTCGACTCCAGCGCTTCTGTGAATCCAGACGAGGAAATGATCTGCACTGATGCCCAGAATCTTTATGAGTCGGATCCAGGACCAGACGCAGAAGGTTCTGACCATAATGTAGACCCTCATTCCCAAACTGTAACTCCTGTTGGTGGAGACAATGAGGAAGACGATGATAAGACTCAAATACCTGATTGGAGCGACAACTTTAGTTTTTTGTCAGGGCAGGAACAGGTTGGCTCTGAGGACGACGGGTGTGATAACACACAGGGTGATGATGATGAGGTTGGAGATCCCACTTACTGTCAACCCACAGTCAGCCAAGAGATGAGGTCAGCAGAGGAGGTGGAGGAAGATGCTAGTGACGACGAGGTCAGGTTGCGCCTTCCTGGACAGAGACGTAGTACTGGAAGCACGTCAACAACTGCATCCTCAAACACAACTCTGCCTCTCACCACAAGTCGTGGTGGCTCTTCAGGTCGCATGGGTGCTTAGCCTTGCATAGCCTGGGCATTTTTTCAGATCGATAAAGATGACCCAACTCATGTTATCTGTAACATTTGTCAGCAAAAGCTAAGTAGAGGCCAAAAAATACATAGTTTGAGTACTTCATGCATGAACCGGCACATGGACATGAAGCATAAGTTGCAGTGGGAAGCTCAGTGTGCTACAATGCGGCCTAGCCGGCCGGGCCAACCACCGTCTGCCATATCTTGTGCATCCGCGGCCTCTTCATCCTCTGTGACTGGGGGGACAGCAGTCACACCTGTTTTGGGGCGCAGACCTGCCACCTCTTTACCCGCAACAGCCAGCGTGATTGGCAGGTCATCATTTTCTTTGGAGGTGGTAACAGCAGCTGGTGTTGAGCGCTGTCCGACATCGATAGCACCACCTTTGGATCAAGGCAACCTAACATGTCCGCCTGCATCTTCCTCACAGACCGGCAGTTTGCCGGGGACACCCTTATCAACCCCGTCTAAGCACAATAGCCAGCCCTCGGTACCTCAGATGTGGACAAGTAAAAGACCATTTCCTCCTAGCCATGAGAAAGCTAAGAGGTTGAATTTCACCATCTGCAAGCTCTTGGCTACAGAAATGCTGCCTTTCCGCCTGGTGGACACAGAGGATTTTCGAGACCTTATGTCCGTCGCAGTGCCCCAGTACCAGATGCCCAGTCGGCACTACTTCTCAAAGAAAGGTGTGCCTGCGCTCCACCAGCATGTCGCACACAACATCACCGCTTCTTTGAGAAACTCTGTGTGTGACAGGGTGCATTTCACCACAGACACTTGGACGAGTAGGCATGGACAGGGGCGTTACATGTCGCTGACTGGGCACTGGGTAACTATGGTGACAGCAGGACAAGGGGCTGCTGTCCAAGTCTTGCCGTCCCCACGAGTTGTGCGTCAATCCTCTTTATGTCAAAGTTCCTCCACTGCTTCTGCCTCCTCAACCTCCTCTCGGTCTTCCAACTGCACACAAAGCCTGTCTGGTCATGCCACAAGCTTTCTAACTGCGCAGAAGGGATCCTGCACACCTCCTTACTATGCTGGCAGTAGGGCTCAACGTCATCAGGCGGTTTTTACATTGAAATGTCTGGGAAATGTGAGTCACACAGCTGAGGAGTTGTGGTCAGCTCTGGAGAACCAATTTCATGAATGGTTGTCTCCACTGGACCTGAAACCAGGGAAGGCCGTGTGCGACAATGCTGCAAGCCTGGGTGCGGCCCTTCGCCGGGGCAATGTCACACACGTGCCTTGTATGGCTCACGTGTTGAACCTGGTTGTCCAGCAATTTTTAGCCCACTATCCCAGACTAGATGGCCTTCTGCAGAGGGCACGGTCGCTGTGCGCTCACTTCCGCCGTTCGCATCCCGCAGCTCAGCGACTTACATCTCTACAGAAATCGTAGGGCCTGCCACTTCACCGGCTAAAATGCAATGTGCCTACCCTGTGGAATTCAACTCTGCACAAGTTGCAGCGACTGTGGCAGCACCGACAATCCCTGGTGCAATACGTTCTGACGTATAGCCTGGGCCAACGAGATTCAGAGGTGGGGCAAATCACGCTGGAGGAGTGGTCTCAGATCAGGGACCTATGCACCCTTCTGCACAGTTTTGAAATGGCGACGAAGATGTTTAGTGCTGACGATGCCATTATCAGCATGACTATTCCGGTGATTTACATGCTGGAGCACATGTTAAACAGAATTCGGAGTCAGGTGGTGGCACAAGAGGAGGTGGAGGAAGTAGAGGAGGAGGAGTTGTATGCGGAAGGGCTAACATCTGCAAGGTCCAGACGGTCGGCAGCACCAAGGCGGCAGGCATGTGAGGGTGGGGGAGATGGTTTTACCAGGGCGCATGGTAGCAGCCAAACTAGTGAGGAAGGTGCAGGAGCCCAGGAAGAAGTGGAGGACGAACTGATGGAAGACTCATCAGATGAGGGAGACCTTGATCACATTTCTGTTGTGCGAGGTTGGGGGGAGAGGACAGAGGAAGGAAGCATGATTGTTACCTCGCCACCAACACAACAGGGACTTGGTGCTCCTGGATGCGCAACACACATGAGTGCCTTCTTGCTGCACTACCTGCAACATGACCCTCGAATTGTGAGAATTAGAAATAATCCTGACTACTGGGTTGCCACACTGTTAGATCCCCGGTACAAAAGTAAATTTGCAGAAATTATTCCTGCCATAGAAAGAGATGCACGCATGCAGGAGTATCAGCAGAGACTGTTGCAGAATCTTACATGTGCTTTTCCACAAAATACCAGTGGTGCACGTAGTGAATCTCACAGTTCCAACTTGCCAACCGTGGGACCGTCAAGTGTTCAGCACTCAAACCGTAACAGAACCACAGTATCTGCTGGTAACATCAATTTTGCGGAATCATTTCACCACTTTTTTAGCCCATCCTTTGCAAGGCCACAGGAGACAAGAAGTCTGACACATAGTCAACGCCTAGAGACGATGGTACAGGAGTATCTCCAAGTAAACATTGAAGCCACGACTGTGTCAATGGACCCTTGTCTTTTTGGGCTTCCAATCTGGATAAATGGCCGGAGCTAGCCACTTACGCCTTGGAGATCTTGTCATGCCCCGCAGCCAGCATTCTGTCTGAACGTGTGTTCAGCGCTGCTGGTGGTGTGCTGACAGATAAGCGCACGCGGCTCTCCACTGATAATGTAGACAGACTCACGTTCATAAAGATGAACAAATCATGGATCCGAAACGACTTTTCTACCCCTGTGTCATCCTGGGGAGAGTAAAAGCTTGATGATTGTTTAAAATCACCCTACCAACCATTTTAAGCTTTCAAATTACTAATCATGTTTATCTGTATCTTGACTGGAAAATAATTTGGGCTTTGTAGCAGTGTGCAGCACTGATCCTATTAGGCCATCTATAATAAGCTCCACCAGATTTAAAATTAAAAATAATTTTTAGCTGCATCTAGCCCGGAAAATAATTTTGGGGCTCCGAGATGTGCAAGACACATAAGTGCCTTCTTGCTGCACTACCTGCAGCATGACCCTCATATTGTCAGAATTCGAAGTAATCATGACTACTGGGTTGCCACACTCTTAGATCCCCCAAACTTTTCGATCAACCTTTTCATTTTAATAAAGACCAAAAAAATGGTCATTTTTGAAATTATAAGCATTAGCAGGTTGTTAGAAACTGAAATCAAACAGTTTTCAACTCAAAACTTTATTCTAGGTGATGTTACATTTTCACATAGGACCCCTTGTTCGAAAGGAGCTTCTGAACTCTCTCGTCCATTGAATTTGTCAGGTTTTGGATGGTTTCTGCTTCAATTGTTTTGCATGAGGACAGAATACCCTCCCAGAGCTGTTGCATAGATGTGAACTGCCTCCCGCCATCATAGACACTCCTTTTAATGATGCTCCAAAGGTTCTGAATGGGGTAGAGGTCAGGGGAGCATGGGGGTCACACCATAAGTTTGTCCCCTTTTATGCCCATATCAGCCAGAGATGCAGATGTTTTATGTGCAGCATGAGATGATGCATTATCATGCAGAAAAATGATCTTGCTGTGAAATACACGGTTCTTCTTCTTGAACCATGGCAGGAAGTGCTGTTTGAGAAAATCCACATACATTATGGAGTTCATCTTTAGCGCCTTCAGGGATCCTAAAGGGGCCGACAATCTCTCTCCCCATGATTCCAGCCCAAAACATTACTCCACCTCCTCCTTGTTGGCGCTGTAGCCGTGTTTGCGTGGGGTGTCCATCAACCAGCCATCCTCCACTCCATCCATCTGGACCATCGAGCGCTGCACGGCACTCATCCGTGAACAAAACAGTTTTGAAATCAGTCTTCATGTAATGTTTGGCCCTCTGGAGCCGTTTCTGCTTGTGTGAAGTGGATAGAGGAGGTCGACAGGATGGCGTATGCACAGCTGCAAACCTCTGAAGGACCCTGCATCTTGTTGTTCGGGGGACGTTGGAGGCACAAGCAGCTTCAAAAACTTGTCTGCTGCTATGACAAGGCTTTTTTGCCGCTGCTCTTTCAACCTGACGTAATTGCCTGTAGGAAAGAGTCCTCAATTTGCCCTTATCAGCACGCACACATGTGTACTGTGAATCACCTACATACTTCTTGATTGCCAAGACACTTCATCCTGATCATCGCACAATGTTGATTGTAGTCATGCCTTGACCTAAACACTCCACAATTTGTTGCTTCTAAGCAGCCGACACATCCTTTTTCTTTCCCATTTTGGCAGAAAATGTAGGCTGCTGAATAATGTGAGAGAGCCTTCTTAAGTAGTCTTGCCTTTCATTGGACACACCTGACAAACTAATTAGCACTGGTGTCTGCAATTGCTTACAGTGATATAAAGAGCCCTGACACACATCACCATCAATGAGTTTAACTGACAAACAAACAAATTCTTCCCTTATCACTCCTAAACACTTTTTGCATAATAATTTGGAACACAGTGTACATGTGCTTTTCCACAAAACACCAGTGGTTCACGTAGTGAATCTTACAGTTCTAACTTGCCAACCGTGGTCTGTATGGAGTTGTTCAATAAAGGGCCCAAAATTAATATAACATAGATGGGAGAGGTCTCTATGAATAGGAATTCCTAAGTATTTGATACCCTGTGAGGGCCAGGCAAAGGGAAAGTTGGACTGGATGGAATCCTATATGGATTTGGGGAGGGAGACATCGAGGGCCTCAGACTTCGCTGCATTGATTTTAAAATTTGACCATGTAACAAAGTGATCTATTTCAGCCATAACAGCATGGATGGATATATGTGATTGAGTGATATATACTAGGACATCATCAGCAAATAGAGAGCACTTGTACTCGGTGCCTCCCACCTCAATCCACCTAATATTGGGGTTATGGCGAATTGATGAGAGCAGGTCCTCCGTCACTAGGATGTATAAGAGAGGGGACAGAGAACATCCCTGCCTTGTCCCATTGGTGATTGTGAAAGGTGATGAAAATGTTCTGACGCGCCCCCTGGGCCTTGGGACACCCGGAGCCGGACCCTTTTTGGTGGATGCTGGTGGTTGTAGTCTCCGTGGCGGCAACCCGCTTCCGTGGCTCAGGGCGGTCAAACCAGTGGCGGAACTATTTATGTGGTTTTGATGTTTAAATGTCCGACTACGCCACCCGTGGATTGCGGTCAGAGTGAACCGCCGCTCCAGGGCAGACCGCTGAGGCTGGTGTTGTGGGTGCAGCAGAGCGTAGCATAACTCCCCACGGGAGGAGTATAGCCTCAGGGCAGTGTATGCGGAGGATGGGGGTGATGATGCAGGGCAGCAGCAGTAATGACACGGAGTCAGTGATGCAGTCCAGGGCCTTTACTCACAGTTCTTATTATCCAGACCACGTCTGCAGGTAACGGCTGCCCACGTCGTACTGTGCTCACCAGGTGAGGGGCTCAGACAACTCCCAGATAACTTTGGAGCGCTTCACAGGACCCCCTTTGTGTGTCCTTTGTCTGGCCTTTCTTACCAACCCTTCTGTCCGGCTGCCTCGGGCCTCCTCTTGGTAAACTTGGCGCCAGTTTCCCTGACCCTATGTGGTGCCTTACTAGCGGGTGTAGCGAGGGGCTGCGCCACATAAAATGTCACAGCCTCCTGTTTCTAGCTGAGGGTCGTTTCCTGCCTCCACTAGTTTCGGGGACCGGTCTCCCCCTTTGGCCTGACCCCTCCACGCAGGTGGATTCTGGCGTGCGGTGGCGACTCGCCCGTCCGCACCCCTGAGATCCCTTCGTTCCTCGTTCCTGGAGCCTTCTCCGCTCCTCTTCCTTCCTTCTCCCTCTTCCAGGCCTGGGCCTCTGTTACTAGGCCCGCCTCCGGAGCCACTTCTGCTCAGACTTCTCTGCACTGAACTAAGATGGTGCCCACCTTTTATACTCCCTTCTCAATGCACCCAGGAACTGCTTCCTCCCTGCTCCTGCACTACAGGGTTCCCCTTCCTCAGCGTTCCCTCCCCCCACTCCAGCCAGGGACAGGGACTGTCGTGCCCATCTCAGGGGCATATTGGTCGCCCTGCCCCACGGCAATGTGGTGTAATGCATGCAGGTGTCGGGTCCTGATCCACACTACATCCTTACCTGAGAGTGAGATATCACACCTCTGGGTGAGGTGCAATACGTCTGTAGCAACCGAGCCCTCAGGGTGCTACAGTTCCATTTATCTTCAGCCTAGGTGACGTATTGCGATACAGGGCCGTGATTTTGGCTATAAAAGGGTCCCCTAGACCCCTACCCCAAGCTTTTTAAGAGAATCATATATGGCGTGCCAGGAGACTCTATGGAATGCTTTCTCAGCATCCAACGAGAGTATCTAATTACAAATTTTTAACTGCATCTAGCCCAGGAAATACTTTGTGCCTAGTAGCAGGGTCTGCTAGTCAGCGGATTATCCCGGCTGTTAAGCAAACTACACCACCTGTAGTTTGGACACTTCATTTTTTCAAAGGAAATGCTTCGGGACCACGGGATACTCAGTGAAGAGCATCAGGAGGCACCCCAAGGCATAGGGGCTGGGACTGGCAGTAGGATGCCTTGTGGTGGACAGCCGAGCTCGATCCTTATAAAAGCTTTTTAACTGCAGCAGCTTTAGTGGACGCTACTGGAGCTGGAATTACACGGCTGCTGGCATGAGACTTGCCCTCCAATAGATCCTTGTAAATGGATTTAAAGTGTATTCATTCAAATTAGAGAGACAATTTAAATTAAAAAGCTTAGAGCTGCCTCCACCACAGGGGGGCTCGCTCGACCCACCAGCGGACAGGCACCAGTATTGGGAGAGGTGGGCTGGCCATCAGGGTTCACCGCGGCTCTGGCACAAAAACGACGACACGGAGGTGGCACGGGCAGGAGCGGACTGGCCGTGTCTGCTTCTCACTTTTTGGATTTTAGAAGGGCATGACATGCCTATATCTGTGTCTCCCCCTCCTTTTATTCCTCCACCTCTTTTATTTTCGCATGACTATATGTACTTGTCACTTTTCCATGTGTTAGTTATGTCTTCTGAGCAGTTTGTCAGCTTTTGGACACCTTTGAAGGTGTTTTCTATGTGTTTCTATGTGTTTTTGTTTGCCTGCCATTGGTTTTAACGGTGTTCGAAGGTGTTCGTCGAACAGTTCGACGAACAGTTCGGCGAACACACGGGTGTTCGACGAACCGAACCGAACTCGAACACTACGGGGGTGGCTCAACACTACTCTGGAGGTACCTGAGGGTTGGCTGAGTCCCTGCTCGGTGAATGCAGCACGACGTGGGAAGTTATGATCTGCAGTTGTAAGCAGGAGCAAAGTGAGAACTGTGAGTAAATCCGGAAGACTGCACCCCACCGTCTCTGTCAATTATTACTGCTGCGCCATCACCCCACTGCACTACACTGCACCATGAGTGCTACTTCTATAAAATCACTACACTGCCCTGGAGCTAAGCTCTACCTGTGGAGAGCTGAACCAACTCAGCTGCATTTACACCAGCTCCAGAGGACCTGCTCCATATAGCCGCATACCACCGGTGGCGTCACGAACTGTATATAAGAACTATAAATCCCCTGTAAATAATATTCCCCTTTTGATTGACCGCCCTGGGTCACGGACCGGGTCACCGCCACTGTGACATCTCCCCTAGCAACGACCGGCCCGGCACCGAGTACCCCACGGCCCAGGGGGCGCGTCACTATCATACAGGTTAGGGACTACTATGGGGGCCGTCATAGAGTGAGGGGGCCATCATACAGTGGGGACATCATACAGTATGAGAGTTATCAAACAGTGTGGTGGCTACTAGGGGGTCATTATACAGTGTGAAGGCTACTGTGGGCCATCATACAGTGTTGGGACCATTGTGGAGGCATCATAGTTTTCAGGGCATTATACGATCTATGGTGGAGCTGTAGGGACATCATTTTGTATAGAACTGAGCTGTTGGGACATCATACTGTGTATAAGGGAGTTGTGACACATTGTGTAGATGGAAGCCGTACAGGGTAAGTCTCAATGGACATTATTAATGTTAAGTGGGCACTTATTGTGCACTTAGGGTAACTCCTTCAAGATTGTTGGAAGACCATTTCCGGTGACTACCTCTTGAAGCTCATCAAGAGAATGCCAAGAGTGTGCAAAGCAGTCATCAAAGCAAAAGGTAGCTACTTTGAGGAACCTAGAATATAAGACATATTTTCAGTTGTTTCACACTTTTTTTTGTTAAGTATATAATTCCACATGTGTTAACTCATAGTTTTGATGCCTTCAGTGTGAATGTACAATTTTCATAGTCATGAAAATACAGAAAAATCTTTAAATGAGAAGGTGTGTCCAAACTTTTGGTCTGTACTGTATATGCCGCCTTCTCCCAATCCATGTATATATGCCGCCCTCCCCCAATCCATGTATATATGGCTGCCCTCCCCCAATCCATGTATATATGCTGTTTCCCCCCATTCCATGTATATATGCTGTATCCCCTCCATTCCATGTATATATGCTGTTTCACCCCCATTCCATGTATATAAGCTCTTTCCCCCCATTCCATATATATATATGCTGCCCCCCCATTCCATGTATATATGCTCTTCCCCCCATTCCATGTATATATGCTCTTTCCCCCCATTCCATATATATTTGTATGCTGCCACCCCATTCCATGTATATATGCTCTTTCCCTCCCCCCTCCCATTCCATGTATATATGCTCTTTCCCTCACCCCTCCCATTCCATGTATATATGCTCTTTCCCTCCCCCCTCCCATTCCATGTATATATGCTCTTTCCCTCCCCCCTCCCATTCCATGTATATATGCTGTTTCCCCCACCCCCCCATTCCATGTATATATTGCTGTTCCCCCTTCCGCCCCCCATTCCATGTATATATGCTGTTTCCCCCACCCCCCCATTCCATGTACAGTCATGGCCAAAAGTTTTGAGAATGACACCAAAATGATAATTTCACATGATCTGCTGGCCGCTGGTTTTTATTAGTGTTTGTCTGATGTTTATATCACATACAGAAATATAATTGCAGTCATATTATGAGTACCAATAGGTTATATTGACAGTTAGAATGAGTTAATGCAGCAAGTCAATATTTGCAGTGTTGCCCCTTCTTCTTCAAGACCTCTGTAATTCTCCCTGGCATGCTCTCAATCAACTTTTGGACCAAATCCTGACTGATAGCAGTCCATTCTTGCATAATCAATGCTTGCATTTTGCCAGAATTTGTTGGTTTTTGTTTTTCAACCCGTCTCTTGATGATTGACCACAAGTTCTCAATGGGATTAAGATCTTGGGAGTTTCCAGGCCATGGACCCAAAATCTCTATGTTTTGTTCCATGAGACATTTTGTTATCACCTTTGCTTTATGGCAAGGTGTTCCATCATGCTGGAAAAGGCATTGTTGGGCGCCAAACTGCTCTTGGACAGTTGGGAGAAGTTGCTCTTGGAGGATATTCTGGTACCATTCTTTATTCATGGCTGTGTTTTTAGGCAAGACTGTGAGTGAGCCGATTCCCTTGGCTGAGAAGCAACCCCACACATGAATGGTTTCAGGATGCTTTACAGTTGGCATGAGACAAGACTGGTGGTAGCGCTCACCTCTTCTTCTCCGAATAAGCTGTTTTCCAGATGTCCCAAACAATCGAAAAGGGGATTCATCAGAGAAAATGACTTTGCCCCAGTCCTCGGCAGTCCACTCCCTGTACCTTTTGCAGAATATTGGTCGGTCCCTGATGTTTTTTCTGGAGAGAAGTGGCTTCTTTGCTGCCCTCCTTGAAACCAGCCCTTGCTCAAAGAGTCTCCGCCTCACAGTGCGTGCAGAAGCACTCACACCAGCCTGCTGCCATTCCTGAGCAAGCTCGTCACTGCTGGTAGTCCGATCCCGCAGCTGAAACAGTTTTAAGATACGGTCCTGGCGCTTGCTGGTCTTTCTTGGGCGCCCTGGAGCCTTTTTGACAACAATGGAAGCTCTCTCCTTGAAGTTCTTGATGATGCGATAGATTGTTGACTGAGGTGCAATCTTTGTAGCTGCGATACTCTTCCCTGTTAGGCCATTTTTGTGCAGTGCAATGATGGCTGCACGTGTTTCTTTAGAGATAACCATGGTTAACTGAAGAGAAACAATGATACCAAGAATCAGCCTCCTTTTAAAGTGTCCAGTGATGTCATTCTTACTTAATCATGACTGATTGATCGCCAGCCCTGTCCTCATCAACACCCACACCTGTGTTAATGGATCAATCACTAAAACGATGTTAGCTGCTCCTTTTAAGGCAGGACTGCAATGATGTTGAAATGTGTTTTGGGGGTTAAAGTTAATTTTCTGGGCAAATATTGACTTTGCAAGTGCAGTAATTGCTGTTAAGCTGATCACTCTTTGACATTCAGGAGTATATGCAAATTGCCATTACAAAAAATGAAGCAGTAAACTTTGGAAAAATTACTATTTGTCTCATTCTCAATACTTTTGGCCATGACTGTATATATTGCTGTTCCCCCCTCCCGCCCCCCATTCCATGTATTTATGCTGTTTCCCTCACCCACCCATTCCATTTATAAATTGCTGTTCCCCCCTCCCACCCCCATTCCATGTACAGTATATATTGCTCTCGTCCACCCCCGCCGCCCCCCATTCCATCCTGCTGTCACCGCTGTTCATATAAAAAAAAAAACATAACAAACACTCCTACTCACCTTCCTTCCTCTCCCGCGCCGCCTCCCCCCCTGTAGTCACCAGCTGACTCCAGCGTCTAGCGATGGGGCGCATGACGTCACTGCCATGCGCCCGGTCGCCTGTATGCTGACATCAGCTGCTGGCCTCTGATTGGCAAGCAGCGTGTATTGCGGCGCACGGGCGTGCGCTACAATACTCTTCAGCTAGATGTGTGTCAGAGAACGCACATCTAGCTGAAGTAGTGGTGCTGGCGTCGGCAGGCTCCGAGTACTCACCTGCCGGGCCAGGTCCTGGTCCAGTAGCACTAGTGCTGCGGCGATGGTGTGCGTGCCCTTAGGGAGTGCTCTGCGTACCCACTCTGGCACGCGTGCCATAGGTTCGCCAACACTGTTCTAGAGGTTTCTTTTACCATCTAGAGGGCACAAATGAGGCATTTTACTTTGTAAGGGGCACAGTGGTGACATTACTATATATAACTGTACTGTAATCTTTTATATGTTCTGCAGCATGAGTATCTACCATTATATGGTCACTGTTACGGATCTGGGTGGTGGAAGCTCTGTGCTGCGGTGCAAGGAGGGACCAGAGGGGCGTAACTAGGTATAAACTCGGACTGACCAAGGTCGCACGGCGGCTCAATCGACTCCGTGAACCAGGGAAGGACTGAGCAGAGGGACCAGGTGCTACTCTGGACCAGTCCTTGTATGAGAGCAGGTGACTCCCATAGGTCAGAAGGCAGGGACTGACCGGTACAGCAGATGAGCATGGCAGGCAGGGTGACGGGTGATCCTTGTAGACGGACTAGCAGACAACACGGGTAACTGGCAGGAGCCTCCAGGTAGGCAGGCTGTTAGGCACGGCAGGTAACTGGTACGTTCTCCGGGTAGGCAGGCAAGCCTGGCCCATAGACAGACTGGCGGGCTTGGTCCATAGGCAGACCGTCGGGCTGGAGAGTGTACTTGGCTGGCGGACTGGACTGGTAGTCAGGCTGGCGGACTGGACTGGTAGTCAGGCTGTCGAACTGGACTGGTAGTCAGGCTGGCGGACTGGACTTGTAGTCAGGCTGGCGGACTGGACTGGTAGTCAGGCTGGCGGGCTGGACTGGTAGTCAAACTAGCAGCGGGACCTGAGGGCTGAAGCAGAGTTAGTACACTGAGCTACAACCTTGCACGGGCACCTCCATTTTGGAGGACGTGCCTTTTATATGGGAAGTCCTCCAGCCATTGGCCGGGGACTCCTTAGGACGGCGTGCGCCGCCCCTTTAAGAGGGAGGTAACGCGCACGCCCTAAGCACAGTGCCCGGGAAACTGCGCGCGCCGGCAGCAGCAACAGCAGGAGAGCCGGAAGATACCAGGCCAGGAGCGTGGCGGTAAGGGGGACGGCGTCTCTGCCTGTCAGGGGGCAGAGACGCTGATGCTATAGTCACCTTATGGCAGTAATATCAGTGTTGGTCTTTGAATAGTGATTTACTTTTAGTAGCAGCCGGGTCATTAGCTGAGGTTCCTTTATATTATTAGGGTGTGCCACCATAGTTGTAATCAGGTTCACCTGGTTAGGGGCCCACTCAGATGTTTCGCCCCCCTGAGCTGAACCCCTAGCTACTAGTGATGAGTGAGCATACTCGCAAGTACTCACCCGAGCATCTCAGTACTCGAGATGCTCGGAGCTGGTCGAGTAATTGCGAGATGCTCGGACGGATGCTCGGGTCCCCTCCCTGCATGTTTGGCGCTATTTAGAGCACCAATCAACATGCAGGGATTGCCTGCCAGTCACTGTAATGCCACAGCCATGTTGGTTGTGGCATTACAGTGTTTGGCTGGCAACACAGCATCATCAGGTCTCTATCACTCCGGAATCAGACAGTGCAGGGAGAGGTGCTGCTGAGCTAGGGAGATATTTGGTTATGTATTAGGTAGTGTAGGGAGAAAACAAGTACATTACACATATCCATCTCAACAAACAGTCCTTCTGAGGACTAATCCATCTGTAGAGATATCAGGCAGGAAGTATATATAGGCAGGCAGGAAGTGTATATAGGCAGGCAGGCAGTGTATATAGCAGACTGCAGTGCATATAGCACAAGAGGCTCCATTCCAGTTCTGCCTTCTGCTGCTGTTAGATATTTCAAGACAAAGGCCCAAGTCTCAGGGGCCAGGAATAATTTTTTTTGGATCTTAATCCTCATGATTTGCTTAAAAAGCAATCCAGAGAACACCGTTTTTCTGTGCCATTTGCTTGTTGGCACTGCAGAATACAGCCAGCTCCTTTCCATATTACAGCGCTAAAAATCCATTTCCAATTTTGGGCCTCCATTCAAATTTTTTTTCAGTGTGTCAGCAAAGTTTTTGACACCGGTTTGCTGTTCAAAATAGTTACCTAAAGGCCAGGTATTTAAAATTGTGGTTTCTCCATCACACTGATTACATATAACTTCGCTCCAAATTCAGCCATTTGTAGTGAGCGTGGAAGATATTGTCCTCCATTTAAAATGGGCAAGGCGCGTGGCAAGGGATGGGGAACTGGACATGATGGTGATGGTGCATGCAGAGGCCAAGGCTGAGGCCATGGGCAAGCTGAAATTGTGCCACAACAAACACCCACATCTTCTCGCCTGACCTTCCTGTCCCAATTCCTAGGGGACCGCAACACACCACTATTGAACCCAGAGCAGTGTCAAAAGGTTGTTGGTTTGATAGCGGATAATGCTTCCAGTCACTTAGCTACCACCACCATGTCTTCCACGCGGTCAAGTCTCAGTAGCCGTGAGTCTGGACCGCATATTCCTCACCCTGATTCTCCTTCCTCCCACCAAGCCGAGTGCCCGGAGGCAACTGATCCCACACTTGGACTCTCTGAAGAGCTGTTCACTTTTCCATTTATAGATTCAGGCCTCTCGCCCGGTCCACTTGAAGCGAAGCAAGAGGAGATGGCATGTAGCGATGCCCAAATATTTGAGCAACCACGGTCACACGAAGGCGACGGTGGGAAAGTGTCACAAGAGGTGGACAAAGATGAAACACAATTGCCAGAAAGTCAGGAGTAGGACCAGGGTGCAGAAGTGGAAGACGAGGTGGTGGATGATATAGCAACTGACCCAACCTGGCAGGAGGACATGCAGAGCGAGGACAGCAGCACACAGGGGGAGGGAGGCAGAGCACCCCAACAGGCAGGAAAAAGCAGTGTGGTGGCCACAGACAGAAGGCAGGCAACTGTTCCCCGTAGCACCAACACAAAGGAAGTTGCCAGTACAACTGTTAGGTCTTTCCGAGTCTGGTTGTTTTCTAAAGACTCTGCCGATAACCCCAAAAAGGCCATTTGCACCACCTGCCAGACCAGCATCAGCAGGGGTGGCAAAACTAGTAGCCTGACCACCACCAGAATGATCAGGCGTATGGCAGCAAAGCACCTGACTTTGTGGGCCGAACCCCAGGGTCCAGGAACACTGTCTGCAGGCGGCACCATTGCTTCTTCCGCTGTTGTGCATGCAAGCCAATCCCCTGTCCATGGTGCATGCGAAGATGTCTCCTGCCCTGCACCTTTCATTGCACACTCTCAAGTAGCAGCATCAGCAAGCACATCCACGTCCTTGTCCCAGCGCAGCGTTCAGTTGTCCATACCCCAGTCCTTGGAACAAAAGCGCAAATACGCAGACAACGCCCCAAAGGCCACAGTACTAAATTCCTACATTTCACGACTACTTGTGCTCGAAATGTTGCCTTTTAGGCTCATGGAGACAGAAGCATTCCGCAAACTGATGGCGGCGGCCGTCCCTCGGTACTCAGTCCCCAGCCACCACTATTTCTCCCAGTGTGCCGTCCCCGCATTACACAAGCACGTGTCCAAAAACATTAGCCGTGCCCTCAACAACGCAGTTAACGGGAAAGTCCAACTAACCACGGACACGTGGACAAGTTGTTGTGGGCAGGGACGGTACATCTCGCTGACGGCACACTGGGTTAACATAGTGGAAGCCAGGACCCAGTCGGAACACGTCCTCCCGACGCCAAGGATTGCGGGCCCTGGGTATATCAGGGCTGCCCCCACGGTCTACAGCTCCTGCACCTCATCCTCCTCAGCCTCCTCCTCCTCTTCAGCCACCATCTCCGAAATGACCACATCAGTCACAAGCTGGAAGCACAGCAGCACTGCCTTGGCCAAGCGGCAACAGGCTGTGCTGAAGCTAATATGCTTAGGTGACAAATCGCACAATGCTGAAGAGTTGTGGACAGCTCTGAAAGAGCAGGCAGATCTGTGGCTCACACCGCTGAACCTACAGCCAGGCATGGTCATGTGTGACAATGGCTGGAACCTGGTGGCAGCTCTGAGGCGAGGCGAGCTCACACACGTACCATGCCTGGCCCATGTGCTTAACCTCGTGGTTCAGCGGTTTCTCAAATCCTACCCGGAGCTGCCGGATATGCTTGTTAAAGTACGCCGCCTGTGTGCCCATTTTAGAAAGTCACATACAGCTTCCGCCGCCCTTGCCGTGTTTCAGCAGTGCTTGCAGCTTCCGGCTCACAGACTGGTGTGTGATGTCTCCATGCATTGGAACTCTACACTGCAGATGTTGGGAAGGATTTGTGAGCAGAAGAGGGCAGTTGCTGTGTACCAGCATCAACAAGGCCGTCGGTATTCAGTTCAGACTCCACACATAAGACCTCAGGAGTGGACATGGATGTCAGATATATGTACCATCCTCCAAAACTTTGAGGACTCCACCAAGATGGTGAGCGGCAAAGACACCATAATTAGCATCACCATCCCGCTTCTATGTTTTCTGAAATGCTGTCTGCTCACAATCAAAGAGGATGCATTGCAGGCGGAGCACGATGAGATGGAGCAAGGAACCATACAGGGTGATTACACACAGCCCAGCCTCATCTCATCCCAACGTGGATTAAGTGACAATGAGGAAGAGGAGGAGGAAGAACAGGAGCTAGTTTCATGCGCTATAGACGGTACTACCTGCACAGCTGTCATACCGTCTGTTCTGCGTTGATGGCCAGAGGACAGAGGGGAGGAGGAGGAGGAGAAGAGTATGGTCAGTCATCCTCTTGGTGAGGACACGGAAGTCTTGCCTGTTAGCAGTTTGGCTGAGGTTATGTTACGCTGCCTTTCCCATGACCCTCACATTCTCAAAATTTTGGGTGACAGTCATTACTGGTTGGTGACACTTCTAGACCCACGTTGCAAGGAGAACTTTATATCTCTTATTCCTGAGGCGGACATGTCTACAAAAATGGGGCTGTACCAGAAGGCCCTTGTTGCGGAACTATTAAAAAAATTCCCATGTGAAAATGCTGGCGGTAGAGGTCACAGTTTGTTGGACAACCAAGGGGTACAGGCGAGAGAGACACAACTTCAATCCAGCAGAGGCAGGGGAACACTGTCAAAGTTCTGGGAGAATTTTCTCAGCCCCTCCCATCGAACAAGCCCTGAGGCGCGGGGTACTCTCAAAAGGAGTGCAAAGTTTGGGAAGATGCTGAGTGAGTACCTTGCCGACCGTACCAACGTCCTCCATGATTCCTCTGTGCCTTATAATTATTGGGTATCCAAGCTGGATACATGGAATGAACTGGCTCTCTATGCCTTGGAGGTCCTGTCCTGCCCTGCCACCAGTGTTTTATCAGAGCAGGTTTTTAGTGCCGTTGGTGGAATTATAACTGATAAGCGCATCCGCCTGTCAACTGAAAATGCTGACAGGCTGACTCTTATAAAAATGAACAAGGGCTGGATTGGACCAGACTTCTCAACACCACCGAATAATAGCAGCGTAACATAAACTCAAATCCAGTGTCTTTTTTTGAGAGGTGTATTCCCATGCACCTGTTCACACCCACACATGAGTATACGCTTCCTGATTTTGGCTATTTGCTCTTGTCCTCCTCCTTCTCTTCATCCTCATCCTCCACCACCAAATAACCAGGGTGACCATGGTCTGTGATGCAACACCCATATAATTTTTTTAAAGGGTCTTTAGGATGCCCGTAAAAAAATTTTTTTATACAGTACGTTCATGTATACCCCCCAGGGGTAAATGTTTGTCAGCCCATACACTTAGTGAATGGGCATTACAAGTATAGGAGACCCGCTCCTTTCTAATGGGAACATTGTTTTCAGGAGGCCCTCTGACCTCCACGTCTCTTCCAAGGGGCATTGGAGTGCCTCTAAATTTTTGGCAACCCTTGCATTCACTGCATAGGCAAACACAAAGGGAGACCTACTTCCTAATAATGGGAACATTGTTTTCAGGGGGACCTCCTCTAAGTCTCTTCAAAGGGGTATTGGGGAGAGTCCAAATTTTCAAAGTGGTATTGGGGTGCGTCCAAATTTTGGGCAGCCCTGCCACTCACTGCATACGCAATAACAATATAGGAGACCCACTCCTTAGTAATGAAAACAATAAAACATAGCTGGCTGATGGCTCTCTAAGAATAGTGAGGGCTGACTGCTGGCCCTCCTTCATAAATGAAACATGATTTGTCTGATGATATCTCACACACCACATGGCCAGATAAGGTTGTAAAATGTTAAAATGACATTTCCTGGTGAATGCATTTGTCACAGTTGAAAGCAATGCAAAAGTGAAAAAAAAAGCATCAAAAGCGCTACGTGTGAACATAGTCCAAGATGTTGAGGAGAATTTATGTATTTGGTTAGTTATTTTGCTTTATATGCAAGTCATTACCCTGGAAAGGATGTTCCTTAACATATTTCCCAGGAAAATCCATTTTGGTTTCGTTTTTGTATGTTTTATTGTGAAAAAGTAAAAGTGGCGTAATACCTCTGACAATGTTGTTGACAGAAGTGACCTGGGAGTCAGAAATGCTTCCATGTGTCTTCCCCATGCTGTCCCCATGTCATTTCAGCACTGTTCCCATCGATTTGGCCAATTTTTAGGCCCTCTCCAGACCGCCGGTGGATGCCGTCTGAAAAATGCTCGAGTTTCCAATAGACTTACATTGGGCTCATTGCTTGGGTCGAGCACCCAATTATTCCAATGTGCTCGACCAGAGCCTTGAGCACCCGAGCATTTTAGTGCTCGTCCATCACTACTGGCTACTAGTGTTGAGCGAGCACTAAAATTCTCGGGTGCTCGAAGCTATGGCCGAGCTCACCGTGATACTCGGTTGCTCGACCCGAGCAACGAGCCCAATGTTAGTCTATGGGAGACCCGAGCATTTTTGCGGCGGCACCGCTGGCAGTCTGTAGAAACCCTAAAAGTGCCCAAAACGATAGTGACAGTGCTCAAATGACATGGGGACAGCATGCAGATCGCCCCAGGAAGTATTTCTGACCCCCAGGTCACAGCTGTCAACAACGTGGTCAGAGGTATTAAGCCACTTTTACGGGCTCACAATAAAACGTTCAAAAACTAAACTGAAACTGCTTTCCTGTGAAATATGTTAAGGAACATCCTTTCCAGGGTAAAGACTTGTGTATAAGGTAAAATAAATAACCAAAAACAAAAATACTCCTCCACACCTTGGGCTATGTTCACAAGTAGCATTTTTTATGCGTTTTTGCACTTTTGTATTGCTTTCAACCGTGACAAATGCATTCACCGGGAAATGTCATTTTAACATTTTACAACCTTATCTGCCCATGTGCTGTGTGACACATGCATGCAGTGCTGAAAAGACATGGGAACAGCATGGGGAAGACCCCTGGAAGCATCTCTGACAACCAGGTCACTGCCTAAAAGTGTGCCCATCAGAAGTGATTCTTGCCGCATCAGAAGATGCAGACTTGCAACTATCCCCGTGCAAGTCCTTGTCCCCAGGCAGTGTTCAATTGTACCACCCCCATTCCTTGCAATGCAAGCGCATGTATGCAGCCTGCCACCCACCCCCAGGCTGCAATACCATATTGCTTGCTTGCACTTGAAATTGGGCCTTTTAGGCATGTGGAGGCGGAATCTGGCCACCGCGTCATCGCTGCGTCGGCAGCCTGGTATCCATACTCAGTCCCCAGCCCCCCGGCGGCCGGGTGTCCACGCTTGGTCCCCAGCCACCAGGGGGCGGCCGGGTGTCCATACTCGGTCCCCAGTTGCCCCTATTTGTCCCGGTAACCTTCCCCACACTTTTCTTAGCCTGGCCTGCTTTAGGGTAGCATTGGCTGAGCCCACCAGACAACCAGACTCCTCCAGTGGGCCCTGGCCTCTCCATCAGGGGAGTTGAGAGTGCCAAGGTGAGGAGCATGATGATGATGTTAGAAGTTAGCATCTGCTTTGTTTTCTTGGAATGCAAGCGTAAGTGTGCAGCCTGCCACCCACCCACCCCCAGGCTGCAATACCATACTGCTAGCTTGCTTGCACTTGAAATGAGGCCTTTTAGGCTTGTGGAGGCAGACGCCGGCCACCATGTCATGGCTGCATCGGCGGCCTGGTATCCATACTCAGTCCCCAACCGCCCGGCGGCCGGGTGTCCACACTCGGTCCCCAGCCGCCCCTATTTGTCCCAGTAACCTTCCCCACACTTTTCTTAGCCTGGCCTGCTTTAGGGCAGCATTGGCTGAGCCCACCAGACAACCAGACTCCTCCGGTGGGCCCTAGCTTCTCCATCTGGGGAGTTGAGAGTGCCAAGGTGAGGAGCATGATGATAATGATAGAAGTTAGCATCTGCTTTGTTTTCTTGGAATGCAAGCGTAAGTGTTGAGCCTGCCACCCACCCACCCCCAGGCTGCAACATCATACTGCTAGCTTGCTTGCACTTGAAATGAGGCCTTTTAGGTTTGTGGAGGCAGACGCCGGCCACCATGTCATGGCTGCATCGGCGACCTGGTATCCATACTCAGTCCCCAGCCACCCCGCGGCTGGGTGTCCACACTCGGTCCCCAGCCACCAGAGGGCGGCTGGGTGTCCATGCTCGGTCCCCAGCCGCCCGCGGCCGGGTGCCCACTCACGGTTCCCAGCCACCTGGGGGCGGCCGGGTGTCCATAAACAGTCCCTAGCCGCCCCTATTTGTCCCAGTGCGCCTTATACACAAGCGCACATACCAAAACATTACCTTTGCCCTCCCCAGTGCATTTAGTGGGAAGGACAGCCTAACCACAAACACGTGGACTAGTGAATGTGGCCAGGTATGGTCCATCTCACTGACGCCTTCACACTGAGTTAATATTGTGGAATCCGGGACACAGTTGGACACTGGGATGCAACATGTCCTCCAGACATACAGGATTGAGGGTCCTGGGTCAATCATGCTTCAACACAAAGTTCAGAAGGTAGACAGCAGCAGTGGTTGGCCTCCTACACAACGAGTAAATTATTCATGTTCATGAGGCTATCCATCTCCTTAGATTCCTGTTCCTTGGAATGCAAGCGCATGTATTTAGTATAGCGGCTAGGCCAGAGGTGGTCAGCGTTTTGGCGCATATCCTACCTCTTACGAGGATTGCTGGATGTTTTCCTGCTACTATCCCAGTTCTATGACTCCCATTAAAAAAAGCTTCAGGTGATGAATGATGGATGAGGTGGTGGCAAAGGAGAAAGAGCAGGAGGAACAGGGACCATTCACATCAATATCAGGCCAGTCAACCACACATGTCTTGTAGGATATGTTTCTGTACCAAAAGGAGCTGTTCGGCTACACAGTTATAGGGCATACAGTGAATGCAATGCCTACCAAAAATTTCGAAGCACTTCAATGCCGCTTGGAAGTGACATGGAGGTCAGAGGGCCTTAACTAAACAGTTTTTTCCATTTATAGCAACTGGGTCTCCTGTACACTGTTGGCCTAAACAGTGAATGGAAGGCTTTCCAAAAACTATGAGGAACTGCAATGCCCTTTGAAACAGACGTGGATTGCAGCGTACTAAAAACCTTCTACACATTATTGGGAAGTGAGTCTCCTTTAGTGTTCGCCTATGCATTGAAAAGAAAAAGCTGACTAAAATTAGGAGGACATGCAATGCCCGTTGAAAGAGTCGTGGAGGTTAGAGGTAATTAAAAACAAAATTTCAATGCCCCTTGGAAGAGCTGTGGAGTTCAGAGTGGTTTAACAAGACGGTTTTAATGCCCCTTTGAAGAGACGTGGAGGTCACAGTAGCTTAACAAGACGATTTTAATACCCCTTGGAAGAGTGGTGGAGGTCGGAGTGGAATAAAAAGACAATATCAATCCCGCTTGGATGAGTGGTGGAGGTCGCAGTGGAATAAAAGACAATATCATTGCCCCTTGGAAGAGTGGTGGAGGTCCCAGTGGAATAAAAAGACAATATCAATGCCCCTTGGAAGAGTGGTGGAGGTCGCAGTGGAATAAAAAAAGACAATATCAATGCCCCTTGGAAGAGTGGTGGAGGTCGCAGTAGAATAAAAAGACAATATCAATGCCCCTTGGAAGAGTGGTGGAGGTCGCAGTGGAATAAAAAGACAATATCAATGCCGCTTGGAAGAGTGGTGGAGGTCGCAGTGGAATAAAAAGACAATATCAATGCCCCGTGGAAGAGACATGGAGGTCACAGTAGCTTAACAAGACGGTTTTAATGCCCCTTGAAAGAGTGGTGGAGGTTGCAGTGGAATAAAAAGACAATATCAATGCCCCTTGGAAGAGTGGTGGAGGTCGCAGTGGAATAAAATGACAATATCAATGCCCCTTGGAAGAGTGGTGGAGGTCGCAGTGGAATAAAAAGACAATATCAATGCCCCTTGGAAGAGTGGTGGAGGTCGCAGTGGAATAAAAAGACAATATCAATGCCCCGTAGAAGAGACGTGGAGGTCACAGTAGCTTAACAAGACGGTTTTAATGCCCCTTGGGAGAGTGGTGGAGGTTGCAGTGGAATAAAAAGACAATATCAATGCCCCTTGGAAGAGTGGTGGAGGTCGCAGTGGAATAAAAAGTCAATATCAATGCCCCTGGGAAGAGTGGTGGAGGTCGCAGTGGAATAAAAAGACAATATCAATACCCCTTGGAAGAGTGGTGGAGGTCGCAGTGGAATAAAAAGACAATATCAATGCCCCTTGGAAGAGTGGTGGAGATCACAGTCGAATAAAAAGACAATATCAATGCCCCTTGGAAGAGTGGTGGAGGTCGCAGTGGAATAAAAAGACAATATCAATGCCCCTTGGAAAAGTGGTGGAGGTCGCAGTGGAATAAAAAGACAATATCAATGGCCCTTGGAAGAATGGTGGAGGTCGCAGTGGAATAAAAAGACAATATCAATGCCCCATAGAAGAGACTTGGAGGTCACAGTAGCTTAACAAGACGATTTTAATGCCCCTTACAAGAGCCATGCAGTACAGCATATTAAAAACATTATCTCCATTATTGGAGTCTTTGCCTATGCCTTCCATTCAAAAGCTGCCAAAAATTAGGACGGAGGAACTTGCAATGCGCCGTACAAGAGCCATGCAGTACAGTATATTAAAAACATTATTCCCATTATGGGTTGAGTGGGTCTCCCATAGTCTTTGCCTATGCCTTCCAAGCAAAAGCTGCCAAAAATTAGGACGGAGAAACTTGCAATGCTGGCAATAGGACCACGCCTGGTGGTATAGTGGTGGTGGAGGCTGAGGATAAGGAGAAGAGCAAAAAACAGCCGAAATGAGGAAGCGTATACCCATGTGTGGGTGTGAAGCGGTGCATGGGAATACACCTCCCGAAACAATACAGTGGATTTGACTTTATGTTACTCTGCTGTCATTTGGTGGTGATTAGAAGTCTGGCCCAATCCAGCCCTTGTTCATTTTGATAAGGGTCTGCTTGTCAGCATTGTCAGTTGACAGGCGAGTGCGCTTATCAGTTGTAATTCCCCCAGCGGCACTAAAAACATGCTCCGATAACACGCTAGCACCAGGGCAGGCCAGGACCTCCAAGGCATACAGAGTGAGTTCATTCCAAGTGCCCAGCTTGGATACCCAATAATTAATAGGCACAGAGGAATCACGGAGGACGCTGGTACGGTCGGCAAGGTACTCCCTCAACATCTTTTGAAACTTTCCACTCCTTGTGAGAGTACCCCGCGCCTCAGGGCCTGTAAGCTGGGCGGGTCTCAGAAAACTGTCCCAGAATGTTGACAGTGTTCCCCTGACTCTGCTGGATTGGAGTTGCGTCTCTCAGACCTGTACGCCTTGGTTGGTCAAAGAACTGTGACCTCTGCCGCTAGCGTGTTCAGATGGGAATTTTTTTAACAGTTCTGCAGCAAGGGCCTTATGGTACTGCCCCATTTTTTTGGAGACCTCTCCACCTCAGGAATAAGAGAGTGAAAGTTCTCCTTGTAGCGGGGGTCTAAAAGTGTCACCAACCAGTAATGACTGTCACCCAACATTTTGACAATGTGCGGGTCACGGTTAAGACAGCATAACATAAAGTCAGCCATGCGTGCCAGACTGGTAACGGGCAAGACTTCCGTGTCCTCACCAAGATAACGACTGACCATGCTCTCCTACTCCTCCTTCTCCTCCTCCCCCTTGTCCTCAGGCCCCCCACGTTGAACCGACGGTATGACAGTTGTACAGGTACTACCGTCTACAGCGCATGATACCAGCTCCTGTTCTTCCTCCTCCTCCTCTCCCTCATTGACCCCAATGCACGTTGGTATGAGATGAGGCTGGGCTGTGTGTAGTCGCCCGCTACGGCTTCTTGATCCATCTCATCATACTCTGGCTGCAATGCCTCCTCTTTAATTCTCTGCAGAGAACATTGCAAGAGGGATGCTGACGTTAATAACTGCGTCATTGCCACTCACCATCTTGGTGGACTCCTCAAAGTTTGTCAGGATGGTACATATGTCAGACATCCAGGTCCACTCCTGAGGTCTTATGTGTGGAGTCTGACCTGAATATCGACGGGCTTGTTTCAACTGGTACTCCACAACTGCTCTCTTCTGCTCACAAATCCTTTGCAACATGTGGAGGGTAGAGTTCCAACGTGTGGGGACATCACACACCAGTCGGTGTGCCAGAAGCTGCAAACGCTCCTGCAACACAGCAAGGGCGGCGGAAGCTGTAGCCAACTTCTGAAAATGAGCTGACAGGCGGCGTACTTTGACAAGCAGATCTGGCAACTCAGGGTACGATTTAAGAAACCGCTGAACCACGAGGTTAAGCACATGAGCCAGGCATGGTATGTGTGAGATCTCGCCTCGCCTCAGAGCCGCCACCAGGTTACGGCCATTGTCACACACGACCATGCCTGGATGTAGGTTCAGCGGTCTCAGCCACAGATCTGCCTGCTCTTTCACAGCTGTCCACAACTCACAAGCAGTGTGAGGTTTATCACCTAAGCTTATGAGTTTCAGCACAGCCTGTTGCCGCATGGCTGAGGCAGTACTGCAGTGCTTCCAGCTTGTAACTGATGTGGTGATATCTGAGATGGAGGCTGAACATGAGGAGGAGGAGGAGGATGATGCGCAGGAGCTGTACACTGTGGGGGCAACTCTGACTGACATAGGGCCCGCAATCCTCAGTGTGGGGAGGATGTGTTCCGTCCCAAGGCCTGACTGGGTCCCGGCATCCACTATGCTTACCCAGTGTGCCGTCAGGGAGATGTACCGTCCCTGGCCACAAGCACTTGTCCACATGTCCGTTGTCAGGTGGACTCTCCCAGTAACTGCGTTGTTGAGGGCACGGCAGATGTTTTGGGACACGTGCTTGTGTAGTGCGGGGATGGCACACCGGGCAAAATAGTGTCAGTTGGGGACCGAGTACTGAGGGACGGCCACCGCCATAAGGTTGCGGAAGGATTCCATCTCCACCAGCCTAAAAGGCAGCATTTCCAATGCAAGCAGTCGTGAAATGTGCGAATTTAGGATTGTGTCCTGTGGGGCGTTGGCTACGAATTTGCACTTTCATTCAAAGGTCTGGGATATGGACAATTGAACGCAGTGGTGGGACGTGGACGTTGATACTGTTTCTTGAGAAACTGCCAGAACAAGTGAAGACTGAGAGGAGGGGGCATCTTTGCATGCAGTATGGACAGGGGATTGCCTTTCACGCACAACAGGGGGTTCTCTTAGATGGACAACAGCGGAAGAAGCAGTGGTGACACCCGCTGACACTGGTCGTGGACCCTGGGGTATGCCCCACAAAGTCGGGTGCTTTGTTGACATATGCCTGATCATGCTGGTGGTGGTCAGGCTGGTAGTTTTGTCACCCCTGCTCATGCTGGTCTGGCAGGTGGTACAAATGGCCTTTTTGGGGTTATTAGCAGAGTCTTTAAAACAATTCCAGACTCTGGAAGACCTACCGGGTGTACTGGCAACGTCCCTCGTGTTGGTGTTACGGGGAACGGTTGCCCGCCTTCTGTCTGCGGCCACAACACTGCTTCTTCCTGTCTGTTGGGGTACTCTGCCTCCCTCTCCCTGTGTGCTGCTGGCCTCGCTCTGTATGTCATCCTGCCACATTGGGTCAGTTACGAGATCATCCACCACATCCTCCTCTTCCACTTCCGCACCACGTTCCTCCTCCTCACTTTGTGGCAATTATGTCTCGTCATCGTCCACCTCTTGTGACAAATTTCCAGCGTCGCCTTCCTGTGGCCGTGGCTGTTCAAATATTTGGCCATCGCTACATGGGATCTCCTCTTCCACCACTTCAAGCGGAGCAGGCGAGGGGCGCAAATATGGAAATGGACAAGTGAACAGCTCTTCAGAGTGTCCAACTGTGGGATCAGTTGCTGTCTGACGACACTCGGCAAGGTGGGAGGAAGGAGCATCAGGGTGAGGAGGAGTATGCGGATGAGACTCACGGCTACTAACACTTGACCGTGTGGAAGACAGACCGGAGGTGGTGGTGCCCAGGTGAAGTATTATCTGCTATCCAATTAATAACCTAATAACCAAAATTAATAACCAAAAGTTTGGCACACCTTCTCATTTAAAGATTTTTCTGTATTTTCATGACTTTGAAAATTGTACATTCACACTGAAGGCATCAAAACTATGAATTAACACATGTGGAATTATATACTTAATAAAAAGAGTGTGAAACAACTGAAAATATGTCTTATATTCTTGGTTCCTCAAAGTAGCCACCTTTTGCTTTGATGACTGCTTTGCACACTCTTGGCATTCTTTTGATGAGCTTCAAGACGTAGTCACCGGAAATGGTTTTCACTTCACAGGTGTGCCCTGTCAGGTTTAATAAGTAGGATTTCTTGCCTTATAAATGGGGTTGGGACCATCAGTTGTGTTGTGCAGAAGTCAGGTGGATACACAGCTGATAGTCCTACTGAATAGGCTGTTAGAATTTGTATTATGGCAAGAAATAAGCAGCTAAGTAAAGAAAAAACTAGTGGCCATCATTACTTTAAGAAATGAAGGTCAGTCAGTGCGTAAAATTGGGCAAACTTTGAAAGTGTCCCCAAGTGCAGTTGCAAAAACCATCAAGTGCTACAAAGAAACTGGCTCACATGTGGACCGCCCCAGGAAAGGAAGACCAAGAGTCACCTCTGCTTCTGAGGATAAGTTTATCCGAGTCACCAGCCTCAGAAATCGCAGGTTAACAGCAGCTCAGATTAGAGACTAGGTCAATGCCACACAGAGTTCTAGCAGCAGACACATCTTTCCAACAACTGTTAAGAGGAGACTTTGTGCAGCAGGCCTTCATGGTAAAATAGCTGCTAGGAAACCACTGCTAAGGACAGACAACAAGCAGAAGAGACTTGTTTGGGCTAAAGAACACAAGGAATGGACATTAGACCAGTGGAAATCCGTGCTTTGGTCTGATGAGTCCAAATTTGAGATCTTTGGTTCCAACCACCATGTCTTTGTGCGACGCAGAAAAGGTGAACGGGATTTATTCAAAATAGAAGGCATACTGAACCAGCATGGCTACCACAGCATCTTGCAGCGGCATGCTATTCCATCCGGTTTGCGTTTAGTTGGACCATTCTTTATTTTTCAACAGGACAATGACCCCAAACACACCTCCAGGCTGTGTAAGGGCTATTTGACCAAGAAGGAGAGTGATGGGGTGCTATGCCAGATGACCTGGCCTCCACAGTCACCAGACCTGAACCCAATCGAGATGGTTTGGGGCGAGCTGGATCGCAGAGTGAAGGCAAAAGGGCCAACAAGTGCTAAGCATCTCTGGGAACTCCTTCAAGATTGTTGGAAGACCATTTCTGGTGACTACCTCTTGAAGCTCATCAAGAGAATGCCAAGAATAAGCAAAGCAGTCATCAAAGCAAAAGGAGGCTACTTTGAAGAACCTAAAATATAAGACATATTTTCAGTTGTTTCTCACTTTTTTGTTAAGTATATAATTCCACATGTGTTAATTCATAGTTTTGATGCCTTCACTGTGAATGCACAATTTTCATAGTCATGAAAATACAGAAAAATCTTTAAATGAGAAGGTGTGTCCAAACTTTTGGTCTGTACTGTAGGTATGGTGATATGGTAGATATGGTGGTGATTTCTAGGAGGATGTGGAGTATGAGGATGAGAAGAAGGAGGAGGACAAGAGCAAATAGACAAAATCAGGAAGCGTATACCCATATCTGGGTGTGAAGACAGAGGTGCATGGGAATAGAGTTTGACCTCCCAGAAAAAAGACACTGTATTTGAGTTTATGTTGCGCTGCTATCATTCAGTGGTGTTGAGAAGTCTGGCCCAATCAAGCCCTTGTTCGTTTTTATAAGAGTCAGCCTGTCAGCATTTTCAGTTGACAGGCGGATGCGCCTACCAGTTATAATTCCATCGGCAGCACTAAAAACCTGCTCTGACAAAACGCTAGCGGCAGGGAAGGCCAGGGCCTCCAAGTGTAGAGAGCCAGTTCATGCCACATGTCCAGCTTGGATACCCAATAATTATAAGGCACGGAGGACATTGGTAAGGTAGGCAAGGTACTCCTTCACCATCTTCCAAAACGTTTCCTTCCTTGGGAGAGTACCCCGTGCCTCAGGGCCTGTGAGATGGAAGGGTCTGGGAAAACTGTCCCAGAACTTTGACAGTGTTCCCCTGCCTCTGCTGGATTGCATTTGTGTCTCCCTCGCCTGTACTCCTTGGTTGTCCAACGAACTGTGACCTCTGCCGCCAGCGTTTTCAGATGGGAATTTTTTCAATAATTCCGCAACAAGTGTCTTCTTGTACTGCACCATTTTATTAGGCCTGTCCTGCATGGGAATAAGAGACAGAAAGTTCTTCTTGTAGCGTGGGTCTAGAAGTGTCACCAACCAGTAATGACTGTCACCCAAAATTTGGACAATGCGAGGGTCAAGGGAAAGGCAGCGTAACATAAACTCAGCCATGTGTGCCAGACTGCTAACAAGCAAGACTTCCATGTCCTCACCAAGAGGACGACTGACCATGCTCTCCTCCTCATCTACCTCCTCCCTGTCCTCAGGCCATCCACGCTGAACAGACGGTATGACAGCTGTGCAGGTAGTACCGCCTATAGTGCATGAAACTAGCTCCTGTCCTTCCTCCTCCTCCTCCTCTTCCTCATTGTCACCCAATCCACGTTGGGATGAGATGAGGCTGGGCTGTGTGGAATCAGCCTGTATGGTTCCTTGCTCCATCTCATCGTGCTCCGCCTGCAATGCATCCTCTTTGATTGTGAGCAGAGAGTGTTTCAGAAGACAGAGAAGCGGGATGGTGACGCTAATTATGACATCATCGCCACTCACCATCTTGGTTGAGTCCTCAAAGTTTTGGAGGATGGTACAGATGTCTGACATCCATGTCCACTCCTGAGGTCTTATGTCTGGAGTCTGACCTGAATACCGACAGCCTTGTTGATGCTGGTAGTCAACAACTGCCCTCTTCTGCTCACAAATCCTTCCCGACATCTGCAATGTAGAGTTCCAATGCGTGGGGACATCACAGATCAGTCGGTGAGCTGGAAGCTGCAAATGCTGCTGAAGCACCGTGTACATTGACAAGCAGATCCGGAAGATCCGGGCAAGTTTTGAGAAACCGCTGAACCACGAGGTTAAGCACATGGGCCAGGCATGATACGTGTGTGAGTTTTCCTCGCCTCAGAGCCGCCACCAAGTTCCGGCCATTGTAACACATGACCATGCTTGGCCTGGCTGTAGGGTCAGCGGTGTCAGCCACAGTTCTGCCTGCTCTTTCAGAGCTGTCCACAACTCTTCACAGTTGTGCAATTTGTCACCTAAGCATATTAGCTTCAGCACAGCCTGTTGCCGCTTGACCAAGGCAGTGCTGCAGTGCTCCCAGCTTGCGAGTGATGTGGTTATTTTGGAGATGGAGCCTGAAGAGGAGGATGAGGTGCAGGAGCTGTAGAATGAGGGCAGCCCTGATTGACCCAGGGCTCGCAATCCTCGGCGTCCGGAGGATGTGTTCTGTCCAAGGTCCGACTGGGTCCTGGCTTCCACTATATTAACCCAGTGTGCCGTCAACGAGATGTACCATCCCTGCCCACAAGCACTTGTCCACGTATCCGTGGTTAGGTGGACTTTCCCAGTAACTGCATTGTTGAGGGCACGGCTAATGTTGTGGGACACGTGCTCGTGTAATACAGGGACGGCCCACCGGGAGCTGGGAACCGAGTACCGAGGGACAGCCACTGCCATCACGTTGTGGAAAGCTTCTGTCTCCACAAGCCTAAAAGTTCACATTTCAAGCGCAAGCATTCTGCAACAGAATGGAAAAGGAGGCCAATATTTTCCATGTTCAGTTCAAATTTCTAGATTTTTATCGCTGAAATATGGATCAGATCTGGCTGTATTCTGCAGTGCTAACAAGCAAATGGAGCAGAAAAATGGTGTATTCTGGATTGCTTTTTAAGCAAATAACAAGGATTAAGATAAAAAAAAAATTGCCCTGGCCCCTGATATCTGGGGCTATGTCTACAAATATCTGTAATTATTACAGCAGCAGCAGACAGGACATTCAATGGACCCTCTTGCACTATGTGCACTGCAGTCTGCCACATACCCGGGCTGCCTCCCTAACTCCTTCTATCACAACTGAATAAATACAGCTGGATTAGTCCTCAGAAGGACTGTTAGTTCAGATGGATATATATATTGAGAAAGGTCCACAATTTAAAGGTTATCTTTTAAATGGGTTTTTTGATGTGAGATACATTTATATACCCATGAAGTTTCTCTATTCTTGTGATTCTGATTCGTATGGGCAATTAAACCTTATCACTTTATTCTACTCTGCATGCTGCCTCCATTTTTGCATGGATATTTAAAGGACTGGTATGTACCTGGGGGGGGGGCCTTTTTGCACCAAAAATACTTTTTGTGCTGTTTTCTATTTTTGTTTTTTATATACAGTACAGACTAAAAGTTTGGACACACCTTCTCATTTAAAGATTTTTTTGTATTTTCATGACTATGAAAATTGTACATTCACACTGAAGGCATCAAAACTATGAATTAACACGTGGAATTATATACTTAACAAAAAAGTGTGAAACTACTGAAAATATGTCTTATATTCTAGGTTCTTCAAAGTAGCCACCTTTTGCTTTGATGACTGCTTTGCACACTCTTGGCATTCTCTTGATGAGCTTCAAAAGGTGGTCACCGGAAATGGTTTTCACTTCACAGGTGTGCCCTGTCAGGTTTAATAAGTGGGATTTCTTGCTTTATAAATGGGGCTGGGACCATCAGTTGTGTTGTGCAGAAGTCTGGTGGATACACAGCTGATAGTCCTACTGAATAGACTGTTAGAATTTGTATTATGGCAAGAAAAAAGCAGCTAAGTAAAGAAAAACGAGTGGCCATCATTACCTTAAGAAATGAAGGTCAGTCAGTGCGAAAAATTGGGAAAACTTTGAAAGTGTCCCCAAGTGCAGTTGCAAAAACCATCAAGTGCTACAAAGAAACTGGCTCACATGAGGACCGCCCCAGAAAAGGAATACCAAGAGTCACCTCTGCTTCTGAGGATAAGTTTATCCGAGTCACCAGCCTCAGAAATCGCAGGTAAACAGCAGCTCAGATTAGAGACCAGGTCAATGCCACACAGAGTTCTAGCAGCAGACACATCTCTTCAACAACTGTTAAGAGGAGACTTTGTGCAGCAGGCCTTCATGGTAAAATAGCTGCTAGGAAACCACTGCTAAGGACATGCAACAAGCAGAAGAGACCTGTTTGAGCTAAAGAACACAAGGAATGGACATTAGACCAGTGGAAATCTGTGCTTTGCTCTGATGAGTCCAAATTTGGATTCCAACCACCGTGTCTTTGTGCGACGCAGAAAAGGTGAACGGATGGACTCTACATGCCTGGTTCCCACCATGAAGCATGGAGGAGGAGGTGTGATGGTGTGAGGGTGCTTTGCTGGTGACACTGTTGGGGATTTATTCAAAATTGAAGGCATACTGAATCAGCATGGCTACCACAGCATCTTGCAGCGGCATGCTGTTCCATCCGGTTTGCGCTTAGCTGGACTATCATTTATTTTTCAACAGGACAATGACCCCAAACACACCTCCAGGCTGTGTAAGGGCTATTTGACCAAGAAGGAGAGTGATGGGTGCTACGCCAGATGACCTGGCCTCCACAGTCACCAGACCTGAACCCAATCGAGATGGTTTGGGGTGAGCTGGACTGCAGAGTGAAGGCAAAAGGGCCAACAAGTGCTAAGCATCTCTGGGAACTCCTTCAAGATTGTTGGAAGACCATTTCCGGTGACTACCTCTTGAAGCTCATCAAGAGAATGCCAAGAGTGTGCAATGCAGTTATCAAAGCAAAAGATGGCTACTTTGAAGAACCTAGAATATAAGACATATTTTCAGTTGTTTCACACTTTTTTGTTAAGTATATAACTCCACATGTGTTAATTCATAGTTTTGATGCCTTCAGTGTGAATGTACAATTTTCATAGTCATGAAAATACAGAAATATCTTTAAATGAGAAGGTGTTTCCAAACTTTTGGTCTGTACTATGTGTATATATATATATATATTTATATATATATATATTAGTATGTATGTTGTGGTATACCTATACTAACTATAAACAAGCAAATCTCTCCCTGACACAGCAGCACCTCTCCCTACTCTGCCCGTTTCTGGGGTAGACTGTGCCAAGCTCTCTAAAGAGTGCCAAACATGCAGGGCAACCCGGAAATACTCGGCGAGCGCCGAGCTTGTCGAGCACCGTGATGCTCGGGTGAGTACCGAGCAGTGGCAAGCACATTCACTCATCACTAGTCACAACACCTCGACGCAGTTACAGAAGGGCATATCCTGTGCAGGGATGTTCAATACTCAGATGGGCCAAATTTGCATATTGAAAGAAACTCCAGCAGCAAGGAGAAATCCCTATAAAATGTCCAGTTTATGTTATGTACCTTAAAATTCCAGACACCATTTCAGATTTGTCTTTACTCATGGCCTATGTAAGGACATTTCTGAAACCTATAGGCCAGAACACAGGCTCTAGAATTTTATTGTACATAAAATATACTGGATGTTTTATAAGGATGTCTCCTTGTTGCTGATTTTTTTTTATCTATACATAGAAGGGCATTCTTCCCAAATTTTAAAGAAATAAATACATTGAGCGGAACATATGTTGTGGCACTTGCAGAGAGGTAATGCCCCTACTAAAGTTTGTTAATGTTCTTACCCACTATACCCATGCACTAATGCCCTCTTCATAACTCCATCGAGTATTTAGCCCCCAAAAATGCCTCTACGCATAGTATGAAACCCCACAGTGAGTTCCGTAATTGCAATTTGCCCCCACAGTATCCCTTGCACGCACATTATGTTGCCCCCATAGAAACTCCAGCAAAGTGTGAGGTCCCCACTGTGCCCTCAACACAGAATGATGACTCTACAGTTCCCCCCACACATTATTATACTGCCACAGTACCCCAACACAGTATATTTCACTCCACAACCAGCCAACACAGTATAATACCCCAACAGCCTCCAACACAATATGATGCCCCTACAGTGCCCCACAATGCAGTATGATATCCCCAAGAAGACCCAAGCACAGTATGATGTCCCTATACATATAGATACATATAGATACATATTATATTTAACTACTAGATGGTGGCCCGATTCTAACGCATCGGGTATTCTAGAATACGTATGCGGCCGACCGGGCGCAATCAGCAGAGCGGTGTTTAAATTTGGCGCCAAAATCGCTGATTGGTCGCGGCCGGCAACCGTGACCAATCAGCAAAGCGGTGTTGAAATTTGGCGACTATATCGCTGATTGGTCACGGCCGGCGGTCGTGACTAATCTGCAGAGCGGGGTTTAAATTTTGCGCCAATAATGCTGATTGGTCACGGCCAGCGAACGTGACCAATCAGCAGAGCGGGGTTTAAATTTTGCGCCAATAATGCTGATTGGTTGCGGCCGGCGGTCGCGACCAATCAGCAAAGGGGTGTTTAAATTTGGCGGCAATAATGCTGATTAGTCGCGGCCGGCAATTTGGAGCCAACAATGCTGATTAGTCGCGGCAACCGCGACCAATCAGCAGAGCGGGGTTTAAATTTGGCGCCAATACTGCTGATTGGTCGCGGCCGGCATCCGTGACCAATGAGCAGAGCGGGGTTTAAATTTGGCGCCAATACTGCTGATTGGTCGAGGCCGCCGGCCGTGACCAATCAGCAGAGCGTTGTTTAAATTTGGCGCCAATCTCGCTGATTGGTCGCGGTTGTAGTCTGCGACCAATCAGCAGAGCTTTGTTTAAATTTGGCGCCAATCTCGTTGATTAGACGCGTCTGGCGTCCGCGACCAATCAGCAGTGCGTTGTTTAAATTTGGTGCCAAGCTCGCTGATTGGTCGCGTCCTGCGTCCGCGACCAATCAGCACAGCAGTGTTTAAATGTGGCGGCAAGATCGGTGAATGGTCGCGGCCGCTATTTAAATGTGGCGCCCAAATCGGTGATTGGTCGCGGGCAGCGGCCGCGACCAATCAGCAGAGCGGTGTTTAACTTTAGCGCCAAGATCACTGATTGGTCGCGTGCAGAGAGCGTGACCAATCAGCGAATCGTATTGGTGAGGACCGGGGAGCGGAATCGTATTGGTGAGGACCGGGGAGCGGCGCTGCCTGTGCGGCTACTTCCGCTGCGAGAAGCCGGGAGATGAGCGACTGCTCGCAGCAGAAGTATCCCGACCCGCAGCGCCGCTCCCCGGTCCTCCCTTGACACCCTAGCCGCTGATCTCCCGACAGTAGCCACATGGTGTTACAAAGGTCCGGACATTTGTGTTAAAAATCATTGATTGGTCGCTGGCACTGCCCGCGACCAATCACCGATTTGGGCGCCAAATTTAAATATCGGCCGCGACCAATCACCGATCTTGGCTCCACATTTAAACACCGCTGTGCTGATTGGTCGCGGATGCTGGGCGCGACCAATCACCGATTTTGGCGCCACATTTAAATAGCGTCTGCGACCAATCAGCACAGTAGTGTTTAACTTTTGCGGCAAGATCAGTGATTGGTTGCGGGCAAAGACCGCGACCAATCACCGATTTGTGGGGCACATTTAAATAGCGGCCGCGACCAATTGGATGCCAGGGCCGCTCCCCGGTCCTCCCTTCACACCCTAGCCGCATGGATGTCAGCGCCGCTCCCCGGTCGTCCCTTGACACCCTAGCCGCTGATGTACCCACAGTATCCGCATGGTGTTACAAAGGTCCGGACATTTGTGTTAAAAAATCGCTGATTGGTCGCCGACGCTAGGCGCGACCAATCACCGATTTTAGCGCCACATTTAAATAGCGTCAGCGACCAATCAGCGATTTTTAACACAAATGTCCGGACCTTTGTAACACCATGCAGATACTGTGGGGACATCAGCGGCTAGGGTGTCAAGGGGCGACCGGGGAGCGGCGCTGCGGGTCGGGATACTTCTGCTGCGAGCGCCCGCTCATGTCCCGGGTTCTCGCAGCGGAAGTATCCGCACAGGCAGCGCCGCTGACATCCATGCGGCTAGGGTGTGAAGGGAGGACCGGGGAGCGGCGCTGACATCCAATTGGTCGCGGTCGCTATTTAAATGTGCCGAACAAATCGGTGATTGGTCGCGGTCTTGGCCCGCGACCAATCACTGATCTTGCCGCAAAAGTTAAACACTACTGTGCTGATTGGTCGCGGACGCTGACCGCGACCAATCACCGATTTGGGTGCCAAATTTAAATATCGGCCGCGACCAATCACCGATCTTGGCTCCACATTTAAACACCGCTGTGCTGATTGGTCGCGGATGCTATTTAAATGTGGCGACAAAATCGGTGATTGGTCGCTGTGCTGATTGGTCGCCGACGCTGGGCGCGACCAATCACCGATTTTGTCGCCACATTTAAATAGCGTCCGCGACCAATCAGCACAGCGGTGCTTAAATGTGGAGCCAAGATCGGTGATTGGTCGTGGCCGATATTTAAATTTGGCGCCCAAATCGGTGATTGGTCGCGGGCAGCGTCCGCGACCAATCAGCACAGTAGTGTTTAACTTTTGCGGTAATATCAGTGATTGGTCAGGTCCGAAGACCGCGACCAATCATCGAATCGTCTTGGTGAGGACCGGGGAGCAGCGCTGCCTGTGTGGGTACTTCCGCAGCGAGAACCCGGGACATGAGCGGGCGCTTGCAGCATAAGTATCCCGACCCGCAGCGCCGCTCCCCGGTCCTCCCTTCCGCATGGAGGTCAGCGACGCCAGCGGTCCTTCCACTGTTACCGGCCGGGAGATGAGCGCCTCGCGCCGGTCATCTCCCGGCTGCATCTCCGTCCCGCAGATGGGTCCGGCGGTCGAGGTCCTTCTGCTGTTACCGGCCGGGAGATGAGCGCCTCGCGGCGCTCATCTCCCGGCTGCATCGCCACTGAGCTCCGTCCCGCAGATGAGCCGCTAACGGCCGCCATCTTTTTTCAGAAATCCCACGGCGCTGATTGGCCGCTGCCGGACCAATGAGCGACGCGGGATTTCCAGGACAGACAGACAGACAGACAGACAGACGGGATAAGACAATTATATAGTAGATATCTGTATCCTGAGGATGCAGATATGGTTGAAATTCAGATGGCAACTTGGCATGGGACGGTGTTGCTTGATTTGGGTCCCCATAGCAGCTGCGTGGTCTGCTGCTATTAGAGGTATGCCACTAGTAATAGGGATCTAATTAAGAGGGCAAGGGGGAAATGTGATAAAATAATAATAGATGTAAGACTTTCTTGTAAATCCTGCCACTCCAGTGCAATCCACTTTTTTCGAATTAATTGGCTGGACATATCAGCTACACAAGACTGCTGCTGTCAAACTCTGGCCTCAGATTAACTCAAGCAATGTGCACATACAGTGGGGAAAAGAAGCATTTGATACACTGCCGATTTTGCAAGTTTTCTCACCTACAAAGAATGGAGAGGTCTGTAATTTTTATCGTAGCTAGACTTCAACTGTGACACACAGAATCAAAAAAAAAATCCAGAAAATCACATTGTATGATTTTTACATAATTAATGTGCATTTTATTGCATGAAATACCATATTTTTCGGACTATAAGACGCACCGGACCATAAGACGCACCTAGGTTTTAGAGGAGGAAAATAGGAAAAAAAATTTAAGCAAAAAATTTGGTCATGATGCACTGGTATGGGGGAGGGGGTCTGCTGCTGACACTGGTACTGGGGTAATGTCCCCCAATTATGTTAATATCCTCAATCCTGGTATGATTGGCACCTCCTTCCTGGTATACATGGCCCTCATCCCCATCCTGGTATGCATGGTACCCCTTGATCCCCCATTCTGGTATGCATGGCACCCCTTGTTCCCCATCCTAGTATGAATGGCACACCTTGATCACCCTTCCTGGTATGCATGGCACCCCTTGATCCCCCATCCTGGTATTCATGGCACCCTTTGATCCCCCATCCTGGTATTCTTGGCATCCCTTGATCCCCATCCTAGTATCATGACAGTGCATGGCACCCCTTGATCCCCCATCCTGGTATACATGGCACCCCTTTATCCCCCATCCTGGTATGCATGGCACACCTTGATCACCCATCCTGGTATGCATGGCACCCCTTTATCCCCCATCCTAGTATTCATGGAACTCCTTGAGCCCCCATCCTGGTATTCATGGCGCCTCTTGATACCCCATCATGGTATGCATGGCACCCTTTGATCCCCCATCCTGGTGTGCATGGCACCCCCTTGAGCCCCCATCATGGCATGCATGGCACCCCTTGAGCCCCCATCACGCTGCCCACAAAAAAAAATAAACAATCATACTCACCTCCTCCCTCCTCCAGCACTATCAGGCTCTGCTGCCGACACTCTCACTGTGTGAGCCGCGCATGGCAGGGCTCGCAAGGCGTACCTGCCATGCACCCTCACACAGTGTGAGATGCCGTGCCGGAATAGTCACTGCTTCTCATGCCGGGACTCTGTGCGTGGGGAGCAGTGACTATTCAGTCTCTTCAATAGCCGGCACATTGTACCGCAGCGCGGCTACTGCTGCGGCCGGCGGTCAGTGTGCCCGCTATTAAAGACCATGAATATTCACTACAACTCCCATGGGTTGTAAGGAATATTCATGAGCTTTAATAGTGGGCACACAGACCGCAGAGCGGCTGCTGCTACAGTGTTCCGGCTATTAAGGAAAATTAATATTCATTGCTCTCAACGCCGATGGGCGTGGGGAGCAGGGAATATTCATTTCCTTTAGAAGCGGGCACAGCGTAGGCTGCAGCAGGCGGCTGCTGCCTCCTGTGCCATACTGATTCCCCGCTGCTGCTCCCCCACACCCACCATGTGTAACATCCCTGGCGGCGTGCTTGCATGGTGCACCACCTCCCACCATGCAAGTCCGCAATCTTACCTGTCAGTCTTTGCTGGACTCTTTGCTCCAGTACCTGCTCTGTCCATGTCTCTTGTTTGATAGTTTAGGGCGTCGGCGCGGCTTTCTGCTTGTTTCTTATAGCTACTGTGTGCCCAGTCCTAATGCATTCCCAGCCTATTGCTGTGAGTCACTGGATACTTAAACCCCTTCCACCCAGTAGGAGGTGCCTGAGCAACACTTTCACTCAGTTTGTCTTTGGCAACTGAATTGCCAGGTCCTGTCCTGACTCTAGTCTGTCCGCCACCCTGGGGGCTGAGTACCCAGGGCCGCTACCTGTATCTCTGACTTCTAGTCTGTTTCCGCCACCCTGGGGGCTGTGTTCCCAGGCTCGTTCCTATATCTTGTTCCCGGTTCAGTTCCTGTCTGAACAGTGTCCTAGCCCATTACTTGTTCTCTCTATGTCTGTACCTTCCCTTTTCCTGCAGTGTCTGAACTTGAACCTAACTCCAATTCGTCGTCTCTGTACTTCTGTTTGTGAGTTTTGTGTCCACTCACTACTTCATTGTAAGTACCTTGTGTATATCTAGTTCTGCTTGTCCCCTTTCCCTGCCTCCGTATCTACCTCCTGTGTTCTAACCATCTTCCTGTATTTTCCAGTCTGTTCCATGTGAACAGAGCCCTGTCCTGTCTGCCTTCACTTTCTGCTCTGTTCTGCTCTGCTTGTTAACCGCTCAGGCGGTTCCGCTCTGCTCCGCTTGTTTACCGCACCTGCGGTTTTGCTCCGCTCTGCTTGTTCACTGCACCTGCGGTTTTGCTCCGTTCTGCTTGTTCACCGCCCTGCGATTTTGCTCCGCTCTGCTTGTTCACCGCACCTGCGGTTTTGCTCCTCTCTGCTTGCTCACCGCACCTGCGGTTTTGCTCCTCTCTGCTTGTTCATCGCTCCTGCGGTTTTGCTCCGCTCTGCTTGTTCACCGCACCTGTGGTTTTGCTCCTCTCTGCTTGTTCACCGCTCCTGCGGTTTTGCTCTGTTAGTCCACTGCACCTGCGGCTCTGTTCCTGTATCCCAGTCTGTACTGGTCCCTATCCAGCCTGCGTTCATACCTGCCAGTATCTGCCTGTCTGCATTCCAGCCGTGCCTGTCAGCACCCGCCTGTCTGCATACCAGCCGTGCCTGCCAGTACCCACCTGCTTTCTTACCAGCCATGCCTGCTAGTACCCACCTGTCTGCATACCAGCTAACCTGCCTGTTCCTGCATTCCCCGGTGTGGGTCAACAGCTGTGACCGGGGTCTGACCTGGAGTAGCACCTGGTCCCTCTGCTCGGTTCCTCCCTGGTGCACGGAGTCGACTGAGCCGCCGTGCGACCTTGGTCGGACCGAGTTGATACTTAGTTACGCCCCTCCAGGCACTCTTCGGTTCAGGGTACAGTGGGATCACTAATCAAGCTCACGCCAGTCAGTCCGGGCACGAGAGTAAGAGTTTGCTCAGGCCATGGTTCCCATTGAGCCCCATGGCCCTTCGCTCTCAGAGACATTTGAATCCTTGTCTGGCGAATACGTGCACTAAGAAAAAAAAATTCTCAAGCTGAGGTTCAGGCGATTTACGCACCAGCCCCAAATGGAGATATCAGCACTCGTTCCTGCGGATCCACCACGGTACTATGGGGATCCAAAACAAAGCCGTGCGTTTGTGGAGCAATGTATGCTGCATTTCAAATTCTATGCTCACTATTTTCCTACCGATAGGGTTAAAGTAGCATTCATGATGTCCTACCTAGCGGGTGATGCCTTGAAATGGATCACCCCCCCAAGCGAAGCATGGTATCCTATCGTCTTTGAACTGCAGGCTTTCCTGGTGGCCTTTCTAATGGTCTTCGATGACCCTTATCCTGAAGCTTCTGCTAAAGCTTCCTTTCATTATATCCTGAAGCAGCCCCGATGGGTGATGTGTGTAGGTAGCCTACCAGTTCTCAAGCCTGAAGAGACTGATGCCCACACAGAATCCACACAGGATGACAATGCTCCACAGAATACTTCCCTTCCCAAACTCAAGAGGCAGTCCAGACGTGCAAGGCGTAGAGGTAAATCGTCACAACAGGTTCTGTCCTCCCAGAGACCTCCTGTCCCCCAGCCTGTGGAGGCAGCTCTCCGCACAGAATCCATGAAGGATGACTATGTTCGTCAGGCAAAGCAAAGGCCAGAACTCAGTCACAAAATTGGATTGCGGTCCCGCTGCGGTTGTTTGGGACCCCCTGGCGGTCTTTGTCTAGCGAAGGTTGGAGAATCCCAAGACATTAGGCCTGTAGGAGAGGCTGCCCTTGGCGTTAGTGTTTCCTCTCCACAGGTGACCATGACTGTCTCTGTGGCAAGTGAAGGCTTCGGATTAACCGGAAGTTTTGGGCTTAAAGCCTTGAAAAGTCGGTGTCTGATTCCCATCCGACAACTCAAGAAGCTGGTTTGGGCATTGTCAGCAGAATGACGAGCCCTACTCAGAAACAGTCAAAATATGTCTGTACAAATTAAGCTCCAGATTGGAGCATTACACATGAAGAAATTCACATTCCAGGTGCTGTCTGGTTTACCTACAGGTCGTCCAGAGCCGAGAGAACTAGTGCTCGCTCAGGTCTGGAGATCCTGTATGGTGTTTCTTGGGGGACTGCTGAGGTGCAAGAGATGTCCAGTCCCCATATCTTCAGGATAGTCAGCAGTTTCTTCTTCTTCACGAGATCTACTAGTCGCTGACTCGCTGTGTGCAGAAGTCTCCGAAGGAAGGGAAGTGGAGGCATTGTTCCCACACAGTCTCAACGATTGTACCAATGATCTGGCTTTAGGCACCGCCCCGCCTCGCAGACATGTCATCTCAGAAACCAGACTGAAGTTGCTCCCTAATCAAGGATCCTCCATCTCTAACAAATCTGGCAATAAGTCCATCAAGGCGGTGGCTACCTCCAAGTCTCTACACCCCTCCAACCAGTCGGAGGACCTCCAGTTGCCTCCTGAATCCTCCGGGGTGCTATCTGATAACAAATGGAGAGAGACTTTTCTGCACCCTGTACCTAGTACTTCGCCCACTTCATTCAGTAAGCTTGGCAAAGTGTACGTCAAGGCGGTGCTTATCCCCGAGTCTCTGCACCCCTCCAACCAGGCGGAGGACTTCCAGTTGTCTCCTCAATTCCCCGGGGTGCTACCTGATAACAAATGGAGAGAGACTTTTCTGCACCCTGTACCTGGTACTTCGCCGACTTCATCCAGTAAGCTTGGCAAAGTGCACGTCAAGGAGGTTGTTTGCCCCGAGTCTCTGCACCCCTCCAACCCGGTGGAGGATCTCCAGTTGTCCCGTGAATCCTTTGGGGTGCTACCCAATATTAATAAGTGGAGAGAGACTTTCCTGTGTCCTGTTCCTGGTACCTCGCCCACTTCATCTGTTGCTGAGGATGGCCCGATGGAAGGAAGCATCCTAGTTACCAAGATGATGAGATCAGCTTTGTTCCCTCTAGTGGACAGAAGAGGAAATCTTCTTGAGGAGAAGGATTGGCCTCCAAATTCTTTGCAGGAAATCCCTGCTGGCTGGAGGAAGAGGGGGCATAAAGGGGGAGGTACTGTAACATCCCTGGCGGCGTACTTGCATGGTGCACCACCTGCCACCATGCAAGACTGCAATCTTACCTGTCAGTCCATGATGCACTCTTTGCTCCAGTACCTGCTCTGTCCATGTCTCTTGTCTGATTGCTTAGGGCGTCGGCGCGGCTTTCTGCTTGTTTCTTATAGCTACTGTGTGCACAGTTCCAATGCATCCCCAGCCTATTGCTGAGAGTCACTGGATACTTAAACCCCCTCCACCCATTAGGAGGTGCCTGAGCAACACTTTCACTCAGTTTGTCTTTTGCAATTGAATTGCCAAGTCCTGTCCTGACTCTAGTCTGTCCACCACCCTGGGGGCTGAGTACCCAGGGCCTTTTCCTTTACCTGTGACTTCTAGTCTGAGTACCCAGGACGGCTATCTGTATCTCTGACTTCTAGTCTGTTTCCGCCACCCTGGGGGCTGAGTTCCCAGGCTCGTTCCTGTATCTTGTTCCCGGTTCAGTTCCTGTCTGAACAGTGTCCTAGCCCGTTACTTGTTTCTCTCTATGTCCGTACCTTCCCTTTTCCTGCAGTGTCTGAACCTGCACATAACTCCAACTCGTTGTCTCTGTACTTCTGTTTGTGAGTTTTGTGTCCACTCGCTACTTCATTATAAGTACATTGTGTGTATCTAGTTCTGCTTATCCCCTTTCCCTGCCTCCGTATCTACCTCCTGTGTTCTAACCATCTTCCTGTATTTTCCAGTCTGTTCCATGTGAACAGAGCCCTGTCCTGTCTGCCTTCACCTTCTGCTCTGTTCTGCTCTGCTTGTTCACCGCTCCGGCGGTTCCGCTCTGTTCCGCTTGTTTACCGAACCTGCGGTTCTGTTCTGCTCTGCTTGTTCACCGCTCCGGCGGTTCCGCTCTACTCCGCTTGTTTACCGCACCTGCGGTTTTGCTCCGCTCTGCTTGCTCACCGCACCAGCGGTTCTGCTCCGCTCTGCTTGTTCACTAAACCTGCGGTTTTGCTCCGCTCTGCTTGTTCACCGCACCTGCGGTTTTGCTCCGCTCTGCTTATTCACCGCACCTGCGGTTTTGCTCCGCTCTGCTTGTTCACCGCATCTGCAGTTTTGCTCCGCTCTGCTTCTTCACCACACCTGCAGTTTTGATCCGCTCTGCTTGTTCACCGCACCTGCGGTTTTCCTCCGATCTGCTTGCTCAACGCACATGTGGTTTTGCTCCGCTCTGCGTGCTCACCGCACCTGCGGTTTTGCTCATCTCTGCTTGTTCACCTCTCCTGCTGTTTTGCTCCGCTCTGCTTGTTCACCGCACCTGCGGTTTTGCTCCGCTCTGCTTGTTCACCGCTCCTGCAGTTTTGCACTGCTAGTCCACTGCACCTGCGGCTCTGTTCCTGTATCCCAGTCTGTACTGGTCCCTATCCAGCCTGCGTTCATACCTGCCAGTATCTGCCTGTCTGCATTCCATCCGTGCCTGTTAGCACCCGCCTGTCTGCATACCAGCCGTGCCTGCCAGTACCCACCTGCCTTCATACCAGCCGTGCCTGCTAAGTACCCATCTGCTGTCATACCAGCCATGCCTGCCAGTACCCACCTGTCTGCATACCAGCTAACCTGCCTGTTCCTGCATTCCCCGGTGTGGGTCAACAGCTGTGACCGGGGTCTGACCTGGAGTAGCACCTGGTCCCTCTGCTTGGTTCCTCCCTGGTTCACGGAGTCGACTGAGCCGCCGTGCGACCTTGGTCGGACCGAGTTGATACTTAGTTACGCCCCTCCAGGCACTTCTGGTTCATGGTACAGTGGGATCACTAATCAAGCTCACGCCAGTCAGTCCGGGCGCGAGCGTAACACCACGCACAGCCATACAGTATATACATGTACAGTGCAGACCATAAGTTTGGGCACACCTTCTCATTTAAAGATTTTTCTGTATTTTCATGACTATGAAAATTGTACATTCATACTGAAGCCATCAAAACTATCAATTAACACTTGTGGAATTATATACTTAACAAAAAAGTGTGAAACATCTGAAAATATGTCTTATATTCTAGGTTCTTCAAAGTAGCCACCTTTTGCTTTGATGACTGCTTTGCACACTCTTGGCATTCTCTTGATGAGCTTCAAGAGGTAGTCACCAGAAATGGTCTTCCAACAATCTTGAAGGAGTTCCCAGAGATGCTTAGCACTTGTTGGTCCTTTTGCCTTGGATTCAGGTCTGGTGACTGTGGAGTAGAGATGAGCGTTGTTCTACTCGAACTGTTCGCCAATCTCAAATTCGAGCTGTTTTGGGCGGTGTTCGAGCCGGTCGGCGAACACGAACAATTTGAGAAAAATTCGGCTGTTCGAGGTTATGTTCGATAACTGTTCGTGCACCAAAATCATAACTGGATTTTTTCTCAGTAATGATGAAAATTAATGTTAATACGCAGTTTGAGTGTACAGCGGGGCGGGGGGAGGGGCAGGGGATGGATCTCTGCAGGAACAATGAAGATCTCCATTTTTTTTTCTCTTTCCCGCATTTGCAGTGGGGAGGTGCAATCTGTCAGCCTATCAGCAGCGCACACACGGAGCGAAGTGCTTTTTTTCACACAAGCAAGGGCATGTGTGATTGGCAGTGTATGTCACATGTCCTTGCCCTATAAGACCAAGCCATTTTCCCCGTCGCCACCATTTTCTCACTGCTGCAGCTGCGTGTTAGACGGCACCGCTGTTGCTGTGTGCGCTATACCTTGTTAATTTCAAGCCAATTTTCGCACAAATATACAGATAGCTTGGGAGTAGGGAATAGTTGTGATTGCAGTCCTTTTAAGGACTAGGTTACAGCATTTCCTACGACTTTTATCAGGCAGGTCTGTGCTCTTAAATAGATAGATTGTGGGAGTAAAGACTAATTGTAATTGGAGTCCTTTTCAGGACTAGGTTACATCAGTTCCTATCAGTTTTTGCCAGGCAGGTCTGTGCCAGTGCTGTGCAAGTTTTTTTCACAGCATTTGGCTGAATCTAGCAAAGCTAATCCTTTTTGGCCTATTGCAGAGTGTGTTAGTCAGTGGAGTAGCCTATCTGTGTTGCAAGATATACCACCTGTGTATAGAATACCAATTTTTTTACTGCACCTAGTGAAGTAAAATCTTTTGGGCATAGCATCATTCTATTAGTCCATCTATACTGACCTCCATCAGGTTGCAAACTGAATATAATTTTTTTCTGCATCTAGCTCTGAAAAAATATTTGGGCTTCTAGCAGTGTGTGGGACTTGGTCTATTAGTCCATCTATACTGACCTCCATCAGGTTGCAAATTAAAAATAATTTTTTTCTTCATTTATCTCTGAAAAAATATTTGGGCTTCTAGCAGCGTGTGGGACTTGTTCTATTAGTCCATCTATACTGACCTCCATCAGGTTGCAGATTAAAAATAATTTTTTTCTGCATCTAGCTCTGAAAAAATATTTGGGCTTCTAGCAGTGTGTGGGACTTGGTCTATTAGTCCATCTATACTGACCTCCATCAGGTTGCAAATTAAAAATAATTTTTTTCTGCATCTAGCTCTGAAAAAATATTTGGGCTTCTAGCAGTGTGTGGGACTTGGTCTATTAGTCCATCTATACTGACCTCCATCAGGTTGCAAATTGAATAAAAAAAATTTCTGCATCTAGCTCTGAAAAAATATTTGGGCTTCTAGCGGTGTGTGGGACTTGGTCTATTAGTCCATCTATACTGACCTCCATCAGGTTGCAAATTAAAAATAATTTTTTTCTGCATCTAGCTCTGAAAAAATATTTGGGCTTCTAGCAGTGTGTGGGACTTGGTCTATTAGTCCATCTATACTGACCTCCATCAGGTTGCAAATTAAAAATAATTTTTTTCTGCATCTAACCCAGCCAATAGTTTTGGCCTAATACCACAGTTTGGCCACTCAGCTCTGCTCGGTTACCATCCATTGTTTTTTTGTGCAAACAACTCCAGAGTTGTGAATTAGTTAACCACCAAAATGAGTGGAAAAAGGCCTGCTGCTGGTGGAAAGGGGAATAGGCGTGTTGGGAAGGGGAAAAAAGGTTGTGTCCGTGGGGTAGGTGCAGAAGAAAGACCATCTTCCAGCCAAACTAAAATGTCTACTTCTTTTAGCGGACAATGTGATAAGATCCCTTTCTTACGGCCACGCCAATCGCTACAAATTCCAGATGAGGCACAAAAACAGCAGGTGCTTCAACGGATATCAAGTGCTCTTTTAAGTGGGCTCTCCTCCACATCAACTTCAACATCACAAATACTCCAGTCCTCAAAGGTGTCACCCAAATCGCACTTGCTTCCTCACAGCTCCCAAATCTCCAGCTGCCCGTCTGAGTATGAGGTAGAACAGATGGTTGAGTCTGCAGAGCTGTTTACTCATACTATAGCCTGGGAATCAGAGGTCGACTCTAGCGCTTCTGTGAATCCAGACGAGGAAATGATCTGCACTGATGCCCAGAATCTTTATGAGTCGGATCCAGGACCAGACGCAGAAGGTTCTGACCATAATGTAGACCCTCATTCCCAAACTGTAACTCCTGTTGGTGGAGACAATGAGGAAGACGATGATAAGACTCAAATACCTGATTGGAGCGACAACTTTAGTTTTTTGTCAGGGCAGGAACAGGTTGGCTCTGAGGACGACGGGTGTGATAACGCACAGGGTGATGATGATGAGGTCGGAGATCCCACTTACTGTCAACCCACAGTCAGCCAAGAGATGAGGTCAGCAGAGGAGGTGGAGGAAGATGCTAGTGACGACGAGGTCAGGTTGCGCCTTCCTGGACAGAGACGTAGTACTGGAAGCACGTCAACAACTGCATCCTCAAACACAACTCTGCCTCTCACCACAAGTCGTGGTGGCTCTTCAGGTCGCATGGGTGCTAAGCCTTGCATAGCCTGGGCATTTTTTCAGATCGATAAAGATGACCCAACTCGTGTTATCTGTAACATTTGTCAGCAAAAGCTAAGTAGAGGCCAAAAAATACATAGTTTGAGTACTTCATGCATGAACCGGCACATGGACATGAAGCATAAGTTGCAGTGGGAAGCTCAGTGTGCTACAATGCGGTCTAGCCGGCCGGGCCAACCACCGTCTGCCATATCTTGTGCATCCGCGGCCTCTTCATCCTCTGTGACTGGGGGGACAGCAGTCACACCTGTTTTGGGGCGCAGACCTGCCACCTCTTTACCCGCAACAGCCAGCCTGATTGGCAGGTCATCATTTTCTTTGGAGGTGGTAACACCAGCTGGTCTTGAGCGCTGTCCGACATCGATAGCACCACCTTTGGATCAAGGCAACCTAACATGTCCGCCTGCATCTTCCTCACAGACCGGCAGTTTGCCGGGGACACCCTTAACAACCCCGTCTAAGCACAATAGCCAGCCCTCGGTCCCTCAGATGTGGACAAGTAAAAGACCATTTCCTCCTAGCCATGAGAAAGCTAAGAGGTTGAATTTCACCATCTGCAAGCTCTTGGCTACAGAAATGCTGCCTTTCCGCCTGGTGGACACAGAGGATTTTCGAGACCTTATGTCCGTCGCAGTGCCCCAGTACCAGATGCCCAGTCGGCACTACTTCTCAAAGAAAGGTGTTCCTGCGCTCCACCAGCATGTCGCACACAACATCACCGCTTCTTTGAGAAACTCTGTGTGTGACAGGGTGCATTTCACCACAGACACTTGGACGAGTAGGCATGGACAGGGGCGTTACATGTCGCTGACTGGGCACTGGGTAACTATGGTGACAGCAGGACAAGGGGCTGCTGTCCAAGTCTTGCCGTCCCCACGAGTTGTGCGTCAATCCTCTTTATGTCAAAGTTCCTCCACTGCTTCTGCCTCCTCAACCTCCTCTCGGTCTTCCACCTGCACCCAAAGCCTGTCTGGTTATGCCACAAGCTTTCTAACTGCGCAGAAGGGATCCTGCACACCTCCTTACTATGCTGGCAGTAGGGCTCAACGTCATCAGGCGGTTTTTACATTGAAATGTCTGGGAAATGTGAGTCACACAGCTGAGGAGTTGTGGTCAGCTCTGGAGAACCAATTTCATGAATGGTTGTCTCCACTGGACCTGAAACCAGGGAAGGCCGTGTGCGACAATGCTGCAAACCTGGGTGCGGCCCTTCGCCGGGGCAATGTCATACACGTGCCTTGTATGGCTCACGTGTTGAACCTGGTTGTCCAGCAATTTTTAGCCCACTATCCCAGACTAGATGGCCTTCTGCAGAGGGCACGGTCGCTGTGTGCTCACTTCCGCCGTTCGCATCCCGCAGCTCAGCGACTTACATCTCTACAGAAGTCGTTGGGCCTGCCACTTCACCGGCTAAAATGCGATGTGCCTACCCGGTGGAATTCAACTCTGCACATGTTGCAGCGACTGTGGCAGCACCGACAAGCCCTGGTGCAATACGTTCTGACGTATAGCCTGGGCCAACGAGATTCAGAGGTGGGGCAAATCACGCTGGAGGAGTGGTCTCAGATCAGGGACCTATGCACCATTCTGCACAGTTTTGAAATGGCGACGAAGATGTTTAGTGCTGACGATGCCATTATCAGCATGACTATTCCGGTGATTTACATGCTGGAGCACATGTTAAACAGAATTCGGAGTCAGGTGGTGGCACAAGAGGAGGTGGAGGAAGTAGAGGAGGAGGAGTTGTATGCGGAAGGGCTAACATCTGCAAGGTCCAGACGGTCGGCAGCACCAAGGCGGCAGGCATGTGAGGGTGGGGGAGATGATTTTACCAGGGTGCATGGTAGCAGCCAAACTAGTGAGGAAGGTGCAGGAGCCCAGGAAGAAGTGGAGGACGAACTGATGGAAGACTCATCAGATGAGGGAGACCTTGATCACATTTCTGTTGTGCGAGGTTGGGGGGAGAGGACAGAGGAAGGAAGCATGATTGTTACCTCGCCACCAACACAACAGGGACTTGGTGCTCCTGGATGCGCAACACACATGAGTGCCTTCTTGCTGCACTACCTGCAACATGACCCTCGAATTGTGAGAATTAGAAATAATCCTGACTACTGGGTTGCCACACTGTTAGATCCCCGGTACAAAAGTAAATTTGCAGAAATTATTCCTGCCATAGAAAGGGATGCACGCATGCAGGAGTATCAGCAGAGACTGTTGCAGAATCTTACATGTGCTTTTCCACAAAATACCAGTGGTGCACGTAGTGAATCTCACAGTTCCAACTTGCCAACCGTGGGACCGTCAAGTGTTCAGCACTCAAACAGTAACAGAACCACAGTATCTGCTGGTAACATCAATTTTGCGGAATCATTTCACCACTTTTTTAGCCCATCCTTTGCAAGGCCACAGGAGACAAGAAGTCTGACACATAGTCAACGCCTAGAGACGATGGTACAGGAGTATCTCCAAGTAAACATTGAAGCCACGACTGTGTCACTGGACCCTTGCTCTTTTTGGGCTTCCAATCTGGATAAATGGCCGGAGCTAGCCACTTACGCCTTGGAGATCTTGTCATGCCCCGCAGCCAGCGTTCTGTCTGAACGTGTGTTCAGCGCTGCTGGTGGTGTGCTGACAGATAAGCGCACGTGGCTCTCCACTGATAATGTAGACAGACTCACGTTCATAAAGATGAACAAATCATGGATCCGAAACGACTTTTCTACCCCTGTGTCATCCTGGGGAGAGTAAAAGCTTGATGATTGGTTAAAATCACCCTACCAACCGTTTTAAGCTTTCAAATTACTAATCATGTTTATCTGTATCTTGACTGGAAAATAATTTGGGCTTTGTAGCAGTGTGCAGCACTGATCCTATTAGGCCATCTATAATAAGCTTCACAAGATTTAAAATTAAAAATAATTTTTAGCTGCATCTAGCCCGGAAAATAATTTTGGGGCTCCGAGATGCGCAAGACACATAAGTGCCTTCTTGCTGCACTACCTGCAGCATGACCCTCATATTGTCAGAATTCGAAGTAATCATGACTACTGGGTTGCCACACTCTTAGATCCCCCAAACTTTTCGATCAACCTTTTCATTTTAATAAAGACCAAAAAAATGGTCATTTTTGAAATTATAAGCATTAGCAGGTTGTTAGAAACTGAAATCAAACAGTTTTCAACTCAAAACTTTATTCTAGGTGATGTTACATTTTCACATAGGACCCCTTGTTCGAAAGGAGCTTCTGAACTCTCTCGTCCATTGAATTTGTCAGGTTTTGGATGGTTTCTGCTTCAATTGTTTTGCATGAGGACAGAATACCCTCCCAGAGCTGTTGCTTAGATGTGAACTGCCTCCCGCCATCATAGACACTCCTTTTAATGATGCTCCAAAGGTTCTGAATGGGGTAGAGGTCAGGGGAGCATGGGGGTCACACCATAAGTTTGTCCCCTTTTATGCCCATATCAGCCAGAGATGCAGATGTTTTATGTGCAGCATGAGATGGTGCATTATCATGCAGAAAAATGATCTTGCTGTGAAATACACGGTTCTTCTTCTTGAACCATGGCAGGAAGTGCTGTTTGAGAAAATCCACATACATTATGGAGTTCATCTTTAGCGCCTTCAGGGATCCTAAAGGGGCCGACAATCTCTCTCCCCATGATTCCAGCCCAAAACATTACTCCACCTCCTCCTTGTTGGCGCTGTAGCCGTGTTTGCGTGGGGTGTCCATCAACCAGCCATCCTCCACTCCATTCATCTGGACCATCGAGCGCTGCACGGCACTCATCCGTGAACAAAACAGTTTTGAAATCAGTCTTCATGTAATGTTTGGCCCACTGGAGCCGTTTCTGCTTGTGTGAAGTGGATAGAGGAGGTCGACAGGATGGCATATGCACAGCTGCAAACCTCTGAAGGACCCTGCATCTTGTTGTTCGGGGGACGTTGGAGGCACAAGCAGCTTCAAAATCTTGTCTGCTGCTATGACAAGGCTTTTTTGCCGCTGCTCTTTCAACCTGACGTAATTGCCTGTAGGAAAGAGTCCTCAATTTGCCCTTATCAGCACGCACACGTGTGTACTGTGAATCAGCTACATACTTCTTGATTGCCAAGACACTTCATCCTGATCATCGCACAATGTTGATTGTAGTCATGCCTTGACCTAAACACTCCACAATTTGTTGCTTCTCAGCAGCCGACACATCCTTTTTCTTTCCCATTTTGGCAGAAAATGTAGGCTGCTTAATAATGTGAGAGAGCCTTCTTAAGTAGTCTTGCCTTTCATTGGACACACCTGCCAAACTAATTAGCACAGGTGTCTGCAATTGCTTACAGTGATATAAAGAGCCCTGACACACATCACCATCAATGAGTTTAACTGACAAACAAACAAATTCTTCCCTTATCACTCCTAAACACTTTTTGCATAATAATTTGGAACGCGGTGTACATGTGCTTTTCCACAAAACACCAGTGGTTCACGTAGTGAATCTTACAGTTCTAACTTGCCAACCGTGGTCTGTATGGAATTGTTCAATAAAGGGCCCAAAATTAAGATAACATAGATGGGAGAGGTCTCTATGAATAGGAATTCCTAAGTATTTGATACCCTGTGAGGGCCAGGCAAAGGGAAAGTTGGACTGGATGGAATCCTATATGGATTTAGGGAGGGAGACATCGAGGGCCTCAGACTTCGCTGCATTGATTTTAAAATTTTACCATGTAACAAAGTGATCTATTTCAGCCATAACAGCAGGGATGGATATATGTGATTGAGTGATATATACTAGGACATCATCAGCAAATAGAGAGCACTTGTACTCGGTGCCTCCCACCTCAATCCACCTAATATTGGGGTTATGGCGAATTGATGAGAGCAGGTGCTCCGTCACTAGGATGTATAAGAGAGGGGACAGAGGACATCCCTGCCTTGTCCCATTGGTGATTGTGAAAGGTGATGAAAATGTTCTGACGCACCCCCTGGGCCTTGGGACACCCGGAGCCGGACCCTTTTTGGTGGATGCTGGTGGTTGTAGTCTTCGTGGCGGCGATCCGGTTCCGTGGCTCAGGGCGGTCAAACCAGTGGCGGAACTATTTATGTGGTTTTGATGTTTAAATGTCCGGCTACGCCACCCGTGGATTGCGGTCAGAGTGAACCGCCGCTACAGGGCAGACCGCTAAGGCTGGTGTTGTGGGTGCAGCAGAGCGTAGCATAACTCCCCACGGGAGGAGTATAGTCTCAGGGCAGTGTATGCGGAGGATGGGGGTGATGGTGCAGGGCAGCAGCAGTAACGACACGGAGTCAGTGATGCAGTTCAGGGCCTTTACTCACAGTTCTTATTATCCAGACCACGTCTGCAGGTAACGGCTGCCCACGTCGTACTGTGCTCACCAGGTGAGGGGCTCAGACAACTCCCAGATAACTTTGGAGCGCTTCACAGGACCCCCTTTGTGTGTCCTTTGTCTGGCCTTTCTTACCAACACTTCTGTCCGGCTGCCTCGGGCCTCCTCTTGGTAAACTTGGCGCCAGTTTCCCTGACCCTATGTGGTGCCTTCCTAGCGGGTGGAGCAAGGGGCTGCGCCACATAAAATGTCAGAGCCTCCGGTTTCTAGCTGAGGGTCGTTTCCTGCCTCCACTAGTTCGGGGACCGGTCTCCCCCTTTGGCCTGACCCCTCCACGCAGGTGGATTCGGGCGTGCGGTGGCGACTCGCCCGTCCGCACCCCTGGGATCCCTTCATTCCTCGTTCCTGGAGCCTTCTCCGCTCCTCTTCCTTCCTTCTCCCTTTTGCAGGCCTGGGCCTCTGTTACTAGGCCCGCCTCCGGAGCAGAGCTCATGCAGAGCCCCTGCTCCCTGCCACTTCTGCTCAGACTTCTCTGCACTGAACTAAGATGGTGCCCACCTTTTATACTCCCTTCTCAATGCACCCAGGAACTGCTTCCTCCCTGCTCCTGCACTGCAGGGTTCCCCTTCCTCAGTGTTCCCTCCCCCCACTCCAGCCAGGGACAGGGACTGTCGTGCCCATCTCAGGGGCATATTGGTCGCCCTGCCCCACGGCAATGTGGTGTAATGCATGCAGGTGTCGGGTCCTGATCCACACTCCATCCTTATCTGAGAGTGAGATATCACACCTCTGGGTGAGGTGCAATACGTCTGTAGCAACCGAGCCCTCGGTGCTACAGTTCCATTTATCTTCAGCCTAGGTGACGTATTGTGATACAGGGCCGTGATTTTGGCTATAAAAGGGTCCCCTAGACCCCTACCCCAAGCTTTTTAAGAGAATCATATATGGCGTGCCAGGAGACTCTATGGAATGCTTTCTCAGCATCCAACGAGAGTATCTACTTACAAATTTTTAACTGCATCTAGCCCAGGAAATACTTTGTGCCTAGTAGCAGTGTCTGCTAGTCAGCGGATTATCCCGACTGTTAAGCAAGCTACACCACCTGTAGTTTGGACACTTAATTTTTTCAAAGGAAATGCTTCGGGACCACGGGATACTTAGTGAAGAGCATCAGGAGGCACCCCAAGGCATAGGGGCTGGGACTGGCACTAGGATGCCTTGCGGTGGACAGCCGAGCTCGATCCTTATAAAAGCTTTTTAACTGCAGCAGCTTTAGTGGACGCTACTGGAGCTGGAATTACGCGGCTGCTGGCATGAGACTTGCCCTCCAATAGATCCTTGTAAATGGATTTAAAGTGTATTCATTCAAATTAGAGGGACAATTTAAATTAAAAAGCTTAGAGCTGCCTCCACCACAGGGGGGCTCTCTCGACCCACCAGCGGACAGGCACCAGTATTGGGAGAGGGGGCTGGCCGTCAGGGTTCACCGCGGCTCTGGCACAAACCCGGCGACACGGAGGTGGCACGGGCAGGAGCGGACTGGCCGTCTCGGCTTCTCACTTTTTGGATTTTAGAAGGGCATGACATGCCTATATCTGTGTCTACCCCTCCTTTTACTCCTCCACCTCTTTTCTTTTCGCATGACTATATGTACTTGTCACTTTTCCATGTGTTAGTTGTGTCTTCTGAGCAGTTTGTCAGCTTTTGGACACCTTTGAAGTTGTTTTCTATGTGTTTCTATGTGTTTTTGTTTGCCTGCCATTGGTTTTAACGGTGTTCGAAGGTGTTCGACGAACAGTTCGACGAACAGTTCGGCGAACACATGGGTGTTCGACGAACCGAACCGAACTCGAACACTACGGGGGTGGCTCAACACTACTCTCCACTGATAATGTAGACAGACTCACGTTCATAAAGATGAACAAATCATGGATCCGAAACGACTTTTCTACCCCTGTGTCATCCTGGGGAGAGTAAAAGCTTGATGATTGGTTAAAATCACCCTACCAACCGTTTTAAGCTTTCAAATTACTAATCATGTTTATCTGTATCTTGACTGGAAAATAATTTGGGCTTTGTAGCAGTGTGCAGCACTGATCCTATTAGGCCATCTATAATAAGCTTCACCAGATTTAAAATTAAAAATAATTTTTAGCTGCATCTAGCCCGGAAAATAATTTTGGGGCTCCGAGATGCGCAAGACACATAAGTGCCTTCTTGCTGCACTACCTGCAGCATGACCCTCATATTGTCAGAATTTGAAGTAATCATGACTACTGGGTTGCCACACTCTTAGATCCCCCAAACTTTTCGATCAACCTTTTCATTTTAATAAAGACCAAAAAAATGGTCATTTTTGAAATTCTAAGCATTAGCAGGTTGTTAGAAACTGAAATCAAACAGTTTTCAACTCAAAACTTTATTCTAGGTGATGTTACATTTTCACATAGGACCCCTTGTTCGAAAGGAGCTTCTGAACTCTCTCGTCCATTGAATTTGTCAGGTTTTGGATGGTTTCTGCTTCAATTGTTTTGCATGAGGACAGAATACCCTCCCAGAGCTGTTGCTTAGATGTGAACTACCTCCCGCCATCATAGACACTCCTTTTAATGATGCTCCAAAGGTTCTGAATGGGGTAGAGGTCAGGGGAGCATGGGGGTCACACCATAAGTTTGTCCCCTTTTATGCCCATATCAGCCAGAGATGCAGATGTTTTATGTGCAGCATGAGATGGTGCATTATCATGCAGAAAAATGATCTTGCTGTGAAATACACGGTTCTTCTTCTTGAACCATGGCAGGAAGTGCTGTTTGAGAAAATCCACATACATTATGGAGTTCATCTTTAGCGCCTTTAGGGATCCTAAAGGGGCCGACAATCTCTCTCCCCATGATTCCAGCCCAAAACATTACTCCACCTCCTCCTTGTTGGCGCTGTAGCCGTGTTTGCGTGGGGTGTCCATCAACCAGCCATCCTCCACTCCATTCATCTGGACCATCGAGCGCTGCACGGCACTCATCCGTGAACAAAACAGTTTTGAAATCAGTCTTCATGTAATGTTTGGCCCACTGGAGCCGTTTCTGCTTGTGTGAAGTGGATAGAGGAGGTCGACAGGATGGCGTATGCACAGCTGCAAACCTCTGAAGGACCCTGCATCTTGTTGTTCGGGGGACGTTGGAGGCACAAGCAGCTTCAAAAACTTGTCTGCTGCTATGACAAGGCTTTTTTGCCGCTGCTCTTTCAACCTGACGTAATTGCCTGTAGGAAAGAGTCCTCAATTTGCCCTTATCAGCACGCACACGTGTGTACTGTGAATCAGCTACATACTTCTTGATTGCCAAGACACTTCATCCTGATCATCGCACAATGTTGATTGTAGTCATGCCTTGACCTAAACACTCCACAATTTGTTGCTTCTCAGCAGCCGACACATCCTTTTTCTTTCCCATTTTGGCAGAAAATGTAGGCTGCTTAATAATGTGAGAGAGCCTTCTTAAGTAGTCTTGCCTTTCATTGGACACACCTGCCAAACTAATTAGCACAGGTGTCTGCAATTGCTTACAGTGATATAAAGAGCCCTGACACACATCACCATCAATGAGTTTAACTGACAAACAAACAAATTCTTCCCTTATCACTCCTAAACACTTTTTGCATAATAATTTGGAACGCGGTGTACATGTGCTTTTCCACAAAACACCAGTGGTTCACGTAGTGAATCTTACAGTTCTAACTTGCCAACCGTGGTCTGTATGGAATTGTTCAATAAAGGGCCCAAAATTAAGATAACATAGATGGGAGAGGTCTCTATGAATAGGAATTCCTAAGTATTTGATACCCTGTGAGGGCCAGGCAAAGGGAAAGTTGGACTGGATGGAATCCTATATGGATTTAGGGAGGGAGACATCGAGGGCCTCAGACTTCGCTGCATTGATTTTAAAATTTTACCATGTAACAAAGTGATCTATTTCAGCCATAACAGCAGGGATGGATATATGTGATTGAGTGATATATACTAGGACATCATCAGCAAATAGAGAGCACTTGTACTCGGTGCCTCCCACCTCAATCCACCTAATATTGGGGTTATGGCGAATTGATGAGAGCAGGTGCTCCGTCACTAGGATGTATAAGAGAGGGGACAGAGGACATCCCTGCCTTGTCCCATTGGTGATTGTGAAAGGTGATGAAAATGTTCTGACGCACCCCCTGGGCCTTGGGACACCCGGAGCCGGACCCTTTTTGGTGGATGCTGGTGGTTGTAGTCTTCGTGGCGGCGATCCGGTTCCATGGCTCAGGGTGGTCAAACCAGTGGCGGAACTATTTATGTGGTTTTGATGTTTAAATGTCCGACTACGCCACCTGTGGATTGCGGTCAGAGTGAACCGCCGCTACAGGGCAGACCGCTAAGGCTGGTGTTGTGGGTGCAGCAGAGCGTAGCATAACTCCCCACGGGAGGAGTATAGCCTCAGGGCAGTGTATGCGGAGGATGGGGGTGATGGTGCAGGGCAGCAGCAGTAACGACACGGAGTCAGTGATGCAGTTCAGGGCCTTTACTCACAGTTCTTATTATCCAGACCACGTCTGCAGGTAACGGCTGCCCACGTCGTACTGTGCTCACCAGGTGAGGGGCTCAGACAACTCCCAGATAACTTTGGAGCGCTTCACAGGACCCCCTTTGTGTGTCCTTTGTCTGGCCTTTCTTACCAACACTTCTGTCCGGCTGCCTCGGGCCTCCTCTTGGTAAACTTGGCGCCAGTTTCCCTGACCCTATGTGGTGCCTTCCTAGCGGGTGGAGCAAGGGGCTGCGCCACATAAAATGTCAGAGCCTCCGGTTTCTAGCTGAGGGTCGTTTCCTGCCTCCACTAGTTCGGGGACCGGTCTCCCCCTTTGGCCTGACCCCTCCACGCAGGTGGATTCGGGCGTGCGGTGGCGACTCGCCCGTCCGCACCCCTGGGATCCCTTCATTCCTCATTCCTGGAGCCTTCTCCGCTCCTCTTCCTTCCTTCTCCCTTTTGCAGGCCTGGGCCTCTGTTACTAGGCCCGCCTCCGGAGCAGAGCTCATGCAGAGCCCCTGCTCCCTGCCACTTCTGCTCAGACTTCTCTGCACTGAACTAAGATGGTGCCCACCTTTTATACTACCTTCTCAATGCACCCAGGAACTGCTTCCTCCCTGCTCCTGCACTGCAGGGTTCCCCTTCCTCAGTGTTCCCTCCCCCCACTCCAGCCAGGGACAGGGACTGTCGTGCCCATCTCAGGGGCATATTGGTCGCCCTGCCCCACGGCAATGTGGTGTAATGCATGCAGGTGTCGGGTCCTGATCCACACTCCATCCTTATCTGAGAGTGAGATATCACACCTCTGGGTGAGGTGCAATACGTCTGTAGCAACCGAGCCCTCGGTGCTACAGTTCCATTTATCTTCAGCCTAGGTGACGTATTGTGATACAGGGCCGTGATTTTGGCTATAAAAGGGTCCCCTAGACCCCTACCCCAAGCTTTTTAAGAGAATCATATATGGCGTGCCAGGAGACTCTATGGAATGCTTTCTCAGCATCCAACGAGAGTATCTACTTACAAATTTTTAACTGCATCTAGCCCAGGAAATACTTTGTGCCTAGTAGCAGTGTCTGCTAGTCAGCGGATTATCCCGGCTGTTAAGCAAGCTACACCACCTGTAGTTTGGACACTTAATTTTTTCAAAGGAAATGCTTCGGGACCACGGGATACTTAGTGAAGAGCATCAGGAGGCACCCCAAGGCATAGGGGCTGGGACTGGCACTAGGATGCCTTGCGGTGGACAGCCGAGCTCGATCCTTATAAAAGCTTTTTAACTGCAGCAGCTTTAGTGGACGCTACTGGAGCTGGAATTACGCGGCTGCTGGCATGAGACTTGCCCTCCAATAGATCCTTGTAAATGGATTTAAAGTGTATTCATTCAAATTAGAGGGACAATTTAAATTAAAAAGCTTAGAGCTGCCTCCACCACAGGGGGGCTCTCTCGACCCACCAGCGGACAGGCACCAGTATTGGGAGAGGGGGGCTGGCCGTCAGGGTTCACCGCGGCTCTGGCACAAACCCGGCGACACGGAGGTGGCACGGGCAGGAGCGGACTGGCCGTCTCGGCTTCTCACTTTTTGGATTTTAGAAGGGCATGACATGCCTATATCTGTGTCTCCCCCTCCTTTTACTCCTCCACCTCTTTTCTTTTCGCATGACTATATGTACTTGTCACTTTTCCATGTGTTAGTTGTGTCTTCTGAGCAGTTTGTCAGCTTTTGGACACCTTTGAAGGTGTTTTCTATGTGTTTCTATGTGTTTTTGTTTGCCTGCCATTGGTTTTAACGGTGTTCGAAGGTGTTCGATGAACAGTTCGACGAACAGTTCGGCGAACACACGGGTGTTCGACGAACCGAACCGAACTCGAACACTACGGGGGTGGCTCAACACTACTGTGGAGGCCTGGTCATCTGGCGTAGCACCCCATCACTCTCCTTCTTGGACAAATAGCCCTTACACAGCCTGGAGGTGTGTTTGGAGTCATTGTCCTGTTGAAAAATATATGATGGTCCAACTAAACGCAAACCGGATGGAATAGCATGCCGCTGCAAGATGCTGTGGTAACCATGCTGGTTCAGTATGCCTTCTATTTTGAATAAATCCCCAACAGTGTCACTAGCAAAGCACCCCCACACCATCACACCTCCTCCTCCATGCTTCACGGTGGGAACCAGGCATGTAGAGTCCATCCGTTCATCTTTTCTGATTCGCACAAGGACACGGTGGTTGGAACCAAAGATCTCAAATTTGAACTCATCAGACCAAAGCACAGATTTCCACTGGTCTAATGTCCATTCCTTGTGTTCTTTAGCCCAAACAAGTCTCTTCTGCTTGTTGCCTGTCCATAGCAGTGGCTTCCTAGCAGCTATTTTACCATGAAGGCCGGCTGCACAAAGTCTCCTCTTAACAGTTGTTGTAGAGATGTGTCTGCTGTTAGAACTCTGTGTGGCATTGACCTCGTCTCTAATCTGAGCTGCTGTTAACCTGCGATTTCTGAGGCTGGTGACTCGGATAAACTTATCCTCAGAAGCAGAGGTGACTCTTGGTCTTCCTTTCCTGGGGCGGTCCTCATGTGAGCCAGTTTCTTTGTAGCGCTTGATGGTTTTTGCAACTGCCCTTGGGGACACTTTCAAAGTTTGCCCAATTTTTCGGACTGACTGACCTTCATTCCTTAAAGTAATGATGGCCACTCGTTTTTCTTTACTTAGCTGCTTTTTTCTTGCCATAATACAAATTCTAACTGTCTATTCAGTAGGACTATCAGCTGTGTATCCACAAGACTTCTGCACAACACAACTCATGGTCCCAACCCCATTTATAAGGCTAGAAATCCCACTTATTAAACCTGACAGGGTACACATGTGAAGTGAAAACCATTTCCGGTGACTACCTCTTGAAGCTCATCAAGAGAATGCCAAGAGTGTGCAAAGCAGTCATCAAAGCTAAAGGTGGCTACTTTGAAGAACCTAGATTATAAGACATATTTTCAGTTGTTTCACACTTTTTTGTTAAGTATATAATTCCACATGTGTTAATTCATAGTTTTGATGCCTTCAGTGTGAATGTACAATTTTCAAAGTCATGAAAATACAGAAAAATCTTTAAATGAGAAGGTGTGTCCAAACTTTTGGTCTGTACTGTATATTGTATACTATAAGACGCACCCCCCCAATTTCCTCCAAAATTTTGGAGGAATAAAGTGCGTCTTATAGTCCGAAAAATACAGTAAGTATTTCATATAATAGAAAAACAGAACGTAAAATTTGGTACAGAAACCTTCGTTGGCAATTACAGAGGTCAGTCCTTTCCTGTAGTTCGAGTTTGCACACACTGCAGCAGGAATTTTGGCCCACTCCTCCATACAGATCTTCTCCAGATCTTTCAGGTTTCAGGGCTGTCGCTGGGCAACATTAAGTTTCAGCTCCCTCCAAAGATTTTCTATTGGCTTCAGGTCTGAAGGCTGGCTAGTCCACTCCAGGACCTTGAAATGCTTCTTACGGAGCGACTCCTTAGTTGCCGTGGCTGTGTGTTTCGGGTCATTGTCATGCTGGAAGACCAAGCCATGACCCATCTTCAATGCTCTTACTGAGGGAAGTAGGATGTTGGCCAAAATCTTGTGATACATGACCTCATCCATCCTCCCTTCAATATGGTGCAGTCATCCTGTCCCCACCATGCTTCACAGTTGGGACGGTGTTCTTGGGGTAGTATTCATCCTTCTTCTTCCTCCAAACACGGCGAGTGGAGTTGATACCAAAATGTTCTATTTTGGTCTCATCTGACCACATGACTTTCTCCAATGCCTCCTCTGGATCATCCAGATGGTCATTGGCAAACTTCAAACGGGCCTGGACATGTGCTGGCGTGAGTAGGAGGACCTTGCATGCTCTGCAGTATTTAAATGCATGATCGCGTTGTGTGTTAATAACGGTAGTGTTTGAGACTGTGGTCCCAGTACTCTTCAGGTCATTGATACGGTCCCCCATGTAGTTCTGGGCTGATTTCTGACCATTCTCAGAATTATCCTTACCCCAAGAGGCGAGACCTTGGATGGAGCCCCAGACTGAGGAAGATTAACAGTCATCTTGTGTTTCTTCCATTTTCTAATAATTGTGCCAACAGTTATTGCCTGCTCACCAAGCTGCTTGCCTATTGTACTGTAGCCCATCCCAGCCTTGTGCAGGTCTACAATTTTTTCTTTGGTGTCCTTAGACAGCTCTTTGGTCTTGGCAATGGTGAAAAGGTTGGAGTGTTATTTATTGTGTGAACAGGTGTCTTTTATACAGGTAACGAGTTCAAACAGGCGCAATTAATACAGGTAATGAGTGCAGAGTAGGAGGGCTTCTTAAAAAAAAACTAACAGGTCTGTGAGAACCAGAATTCTTGCTGGTTGATCAAATACTTATTTCATAAAATAAAATGCAATTTAATTATTTCAAAACCATGCAATGTGATTTTCTGGATTTTTTTTAAAGATTCTGTCTCTCAAAGTTAAAGTGTACCTACATTAAAAATTACAGACCTCTCCATTCTTTGTCGATGAGAAAACTTGCAAAATCGACAGTGTATCAAATACTTATTTTCCCCACTGTATATATGCATATGGATTGTTACAATTTCAGACATTCCAAATATGTATTTTACTGTTTTGTGATGTGCATTTTAAAAATTGCATAAAAAATGCAATTATCGATGCAATTACTACAATTGTTCTTATACTGATATTTTGAAGTAACTTTAAGAAAAGAATTTCAGAATTTTCTACATTTCAACAGTTTTGTTTTTTTACATATAATTTACTTGTATATAAAGAAGTATCTGTATATAGTAGTACAAAAAGCCTATAAGAGGAAGAAAAACAAATACCGTATTTTGCGGACTTTCACTGGACCATAAGACACCCCAAATTTTGGGCAGGAAAATAGGAAAAAAATGTTTTTTAATAAAATGGGGGTCCGTCTTATAGTCCGAATTTACGGCAGCTTACTGGGGGGGCAGTGGCAGTGGAGCGGTGTAACAGGAGGTAGGGTCGTTGCTGCACAAAACCGTCGGCGGCAGGTATGAGGCGATGCTGTGGGCTCTGGGCTGGGAGGAAGGAGTGTCCTGGCAATGGGAGGCAACGGGCCCGGGGCTTCAAGAAAATGTTGGCTGTGAGGCAGGAGCAGAGTCCCCACTCTGCCCATTGATTTCCCGGCAGGGGGCTTCAGCAAAATGGCGGCACATGCACAGATTTAGATCTCGGCATGGGACACCCCTTTCCTGTAGCAGCGACCCAGCCTCCTGTGACCCTGCTCCACTGCCACCCATCCCCCAGGTAAGCTACATTTGGATTATAAGATGCACCCCTATTTTCGTCCCAAATTTGGGGGAAAAAAGTGAACCCTATAATCCTCAAATTACGGCATATTTTAGGGTTAAAAATTCATGATAGTGCTGCCTGTGGCTGATCATTAGTGTTTCTGCTCTCCACACTACAGGTCCATCGTTTGAGTCCTGCAAAGACCAGCTATAATAAAAAGTGAAGTGTTAATTGTATTTATAATGAACCCTACTGGGCACAGTCAAAGAGTCGGAGACCTGTGATCTCGGAGGTGAAGAATCTTCATAGGAAAACGAGGAAATGACACAATATACACAGCAATGCAACAAAAGGAGGTCAACTTTAATGCACAGATCTGATCCCAACTGCGGCACCGCTATTTCAGCCTTTGCTTTGATACTCTGGTTGGCCAATCTGTCTTTAATTATGTCTATTATAGTATTATTATTACTGCAAAAAAAATTTTTTTTTTCTTTTTTAATCTTTGAACACATGAACAGCATACAACAAATGAAATTCTGCCCCTCACAAACAGAAAATGATTGCCTATGCTCCAAGTGGGAATGAAGCCAGAAAACACATATGAAGTACAGTTACTTTCACAAACTACTTAAGAAAAATCAGTATCATAGATATCAATGTATAATGAGCAGGCGAGGTACCAGCAGCTGTAGCAATTAATTTATCAATCTGCTACACCATAAAAGCCCAAAGTGAAAGTCAAGAGGGAATTCATGTATTTGTTGGGCAATACTATAGCTGCCAGTCTATGAAATATGCAAGATATTACCAACATGTTCATTATGCAACATTCAGTATCTTCTTAAAGGATTTTTGCTCACACAGGGTATTCTCATACAGAGAAATGAAAGTTCTAAAGGGACTAATTTCACCATACGGTGATAGCTCAATCCATCCTATTATTAATATCTGATGAGCCAATGTTAAAAATCATTCATATAAGTTGCTTCTCTGCAAGCATCTAACCTAATAGAAATCTGAAGGATGCACTTACTTAGCTCTGATGGTGTCAGCTCCCTTTTTTGGCAGGAAAACTAAATGTAACAAGTTGAAATAAGACAGGACAAGTTCACTTTCCACCATTACTCAGAGGCTCCTGATCTCATTACAGGCAAAAGTTATTGTTTTGAGTTTTGGTTGGGGTTGGGAAAGCCATAGAGGATCCCATAGTTATTATTACAGTATATTTTCATCCCCGATTCATATATATGGTAATAACAATATCCATAGTACAGCTGCTATCATATAACCATGTTAAAGCTGGAGGACCAGGACCCCAGCAGTTCTAAGCCCAATGGTGACTTTTGGCTCAGTAAAAATGCAGGGGTCTAGGTCTTAGAAATATACTGCAATACCAACAGTAAAATATGCTTGTATTAGGGTATGTTCACATGGTCGGTATTGGCAGCGCTTTGAATGCAGTATACTTTATGCTGCGTCCAAAGCGCTGCACGCCGGTGAATCCGCATGTGTTTGTAGCACCCGGAGGGTTCTGTTGCTACAGAGGTATTGCATCTCACCCAGAGGTGTGATATCTCACTTCCAGGTAAGGATGGAGTGTGGCTCAGGACCCTAACACCCACATGCACTACACCACATTTCCGGGGGACAGGGCGACAATGCACCCAAGAGTGAGCACAACTGTCCCTGTCCCTGGCTGGAGTGGGGGGAGGGAACACCTAGAAAGGGGGAACCCAGTAGTGTGTGGGTGGGGAGAGTAGATCCTGGGTGCACTGGGTAGAAGATATATAAGGTGGGCACCATCTTAGATCAGAATTCATTTCAGAAAGTGAGAGAGAGCAGAGAGAGAAGGAGGCTGGGAGCAGAGGCTCTGCATGGGCTCTGCTCCGCAGGCAGGCCAAGTCTTAAGGCCTGAGGAGAAGAAAGGAGAGGAGAGTAATGAAGGAGTCTCCTGGAGTGGAGTGAAGGGACCCCAGGGGTGCGGACCGGCCAGCCGCCACCGCACGCCCGCTGCTACCAGAGTAGGGGGCTCAGGCCAAGAAAGGGAACCGGATCCCTCATCTAGTGGAGGAGAGCAACTACCCTCAGCTAGTAACCGGAGGCCGTGGCATTGTACGTGCACGGCCCCTCACTACACCCGTTAGGAAGGCACCACATAGGACCCAGGGAAACAGAACATACATTTGCCCGCCAAGGCCCGAGGCAGCTGGACAGAAACGTGGTCAATTGTGGGGTATGACAGGCCAGAGAAATGACACGATGGGCGTACTGAAAAGCATTCCAAAGGTACCTGGGAGTTGGCTGAGCCCCTCACCTGGTGAGCACAGCACGACGTGGGCAGCCATTACCTGCAGAAGTGGCTTGGAGTGTAAAACTGTGAGTAAAGACCCTGGACTGCATCACTGGACTCTGAGTCATTACTGTTGCTCCCGGCACCATCACCCCCATCATCTGCACGCACTGCCCTGAGGCTATACTCCTCCCTTGGGGAGTTATACTACCCTCTGCTGCGCACACAACATCAGCCTCAGCGGTGTGCCAGCAGCGGCGGTTCTCAGTGACCGCAATCCACGGGTGGCGTAGTCGGACATTTAAACATTACAAAACCAAAGAAACAGATCCGCCACTGGTTTGACCACCCTGAGCCACGGGACCGGGTCGCCGCCAAGTAGACTACAACACCCAGCATTTCACAGAGGCCCGGCTCCGGGTATTCCCCCACACACACGGCCCAGGGGGCGCGTCAACTTTGGCGTAGTCGGCAGGATCGAAACCAACCCGTTATCATCAGGTATTGCATGCCTAGAGACTGTTTCACTGTATTGAATGTGTCACCCGCCCCAGAAGAACAGACGACATGATGTACGCGCCAAAAGACAACAAGAAGCCACCTCCCATCGTGGGCGAGGTCCCAGAATGGCGCCAAAGACGGAGCCCACCCCCAACAGCCATGAGTGCGGCTGTAGAGATGTCCATCAACGTGGGGGGGCTGCCTCTGAGAGTGATTGTCAGCAGATTGCCCCGAGACCACCCCCAACAGGAGCGGAAGGACAAGAAAACGAGGGGCAGGATGTGGTTTGGATTAGCCTTGGGAGACCACACCCGGAGATGGCGGGGAGCGCCATTCCCAGCACCCTGACGAATGGCCTGCTGCAGGCCGAAGCGGCTCCGTGCAGCCTCTCGGAGCTGATGGCCCAGCTCCCCAGAGATGACCCTGAATTCCACCGGGCTGGACTGGAGGATTTGGACCGGAGGATGGTCCAGGCGCAGCGGGAGGCCATCGCGGGGTGGAGAGAAGAGATGGGCCGGCGGGTCGCGGCCCGGCAGCAAGTGGCGCTGCAAGCACCCGGCAGCGTGCCTGCCCCTGAGGACGGAGGAGGACCACCGGAGGCTGAGAGCAGCGTTGCAAAGGGAGCAGGTAAGGGGGACGCCCCTGATACCAGCCAGGATGCCACTAACCTGCCCCTGGACCCCGTCGCGGAGCCGATCGCCCCGGAAGTTGCTGCACCTCCTCCGCTCCCGTCGCCTGCACCTAGGTCCCAAGCCCCAAGCGCAGCCGCCGGACCACGTCCCACGCCGTGCCCCTTGATCCCGGGTGCGGCCGGGAGCGGCCCGCCCCAGGCCCGGTCGCAAGGCCTGATGCCCCCAGGCGCCTTCCAACAACGAGCGCCCCTGGTCCCAACACTACCACCCTTGGGGACCGACTTATACAGTCAACTTGCCGGTCCTGAGGGAGAGTCGGTCCCCCTGCTACGCGGATGGGTTCACCCTTGCCATCGGAGGGACCAGTCCGCAGGGGCCAAAGCCCCACTTCCACCGCTCCTGCCCGCTCCACAGCCAGTCACCATCCCCCAGCTCCCGGATGAAGAGGTCCAGATGGAGTGGGACCAGACCGGGGAGGACTTGATGGGGTTCTCACAGGAGACGCGGGTGGACGCAGCTCGCAGGCAGGAATTCTGCCGCTGGGAAATAGAGCAGCTGGAGAAGGAGAAGGAGGCGCGGCACCAGTTGCAGGAACAGCTACAGGCCCAGAGCGCGGAGGAAAAGACCCGGACCCGCCGAAACCCCGAGGCTGCACGCGGTCCCACAGTCACCGGGATCGTGGTCAGGTTCCACCAGGAGAAAGGGTGGGGGTTTATTCGGGACTCGACAACCGACACAGACCTCTTTGTCAACAGGAGGGATGTGGACAGTCGCCTGCCCGCGGGTCACCCGAAACGGGATCTGTTCCCGGGGGATCAGGTAACATACACCCGACACCGAGGTCTGCGAGGGTGGCACGCCCTCAACGTTCGGAGGGTGGAGGAGCACCGCTACCTTGAATCCAGCTATGTGGAGGACCCGGATGAGCCTGAAGAGGATGAGGCGCAGGGATACCGCTACTAAAGAGCAGCAATAGAAACTGTATATAGTTACCCGCCAGGGTGAAAGAGAAGGAGAAACGCCGTTTTGCGGATTACAAAAAGTTTACCCGGATCGGGATTGTTGTCAAGTTTATTTGTTTACTAAAGTTACCCGAAAAGGGTCTGTGAACTAACCGGCTGAGGACTGGGAGCAGCCAAACTTTTCTAACCGGCTGAGGACTGGGAGCAGCCAATCCTTTCTATCCGGCTGAGGACTGGGAGCAGCCAAATTTTGTAAATAGTTGCACTTCTTACAGTGCCCCCTATTGGTTTTATAAATACCTACCTCAACGGACACCTGAAGGTGTTTGAAAGTTTGTACTTAGTAAAATTGCACCTTGTTGGGTGACATGGACTCCTGGTCGCGGCAAGGACTGTGACCTGCTAAAGAGACTTCATCGCAAGAATGCTGCTGAGAATAGTTTGTATTTTCTACTTGAAGAGATGTTTAATATACATATATATGCCGAGAGTTATATATTTGAAAGAAAATTTTATACATATTAAAAAGTAAAGTTTAATAAAGCTGAAAGTAACAGGAAAAGTTGTCTCCAAAAAAGGGAAAAAGAAAATGGTGAATTGCTTTTGTATGGTTGCATTTAAAATGTTTTTGCATGTCTTGCAATCAATTGTGTTTTGCTCTGTTCCAGCCTGCGGACGTGCTGTGATTTACCAGGGGGGAATGTAGCGCCCAAAGGGTTCGGTTGCTACAGAGGTATTGCATCTCACCCAGAGGTGTGATATCTCACTTCCAGGTAAGGATGGAGTGTGGCACAGGACCCTAACACCCACATGCACTACACCACATTTCCGGGGGACAGGGCGACAATGCTCCCAAGAGTGAGCACAACTGTCCCTGTCCCTGGCTGGAGTGGGGGGAGGGAACACCTAGAAAGGGGGAACCCGGTAGTGTGTGGGTGGGGAGAGTAGATCCTGGGTGCACTGGGTAGAAGATATATAAGGTGGGCACCATCTTAGATCAGAGTTCAGTTCAGAAAGTGAGAGAGAACAGAGAGAGAAGGAGGCTGGGAGCAGAGGCTCTGCATGGGCTCTGCTCCGCAGGCAGGCCAAGTCTTAAGGCCTGAGCCTGGAGGAGAAGAAAGGAGAGGAGAGGAATGGAGGAGACTCCAGGAGTGGAGTGAAGGGACCCCAGGGGTGCGGACCGGCCAGCCGCCACCGCACGCCCGCCGCTACCAGAGTAGGGGGGTCAGGCCAAGAAAGGGAACCGGATCCCTCATCTAGTGGAGGAGAGCAACTACCCTCAGCTAGTAACCGGAGGCCGTGGCATTGTACGTGCACGGCCCCTCACTACACCCGTTAGGAAGGCACCACATAGGACCCAGGGAAACGGAACATACGTTTGCCTGCCAAGGCCCGAGGCAGCTGGACAGAAACGTGGTCAATTGTGGGGTACGACAGGCCAGAGAAATGACACACGAAGGGGGTCCTGAAAAGCATTCCAAAGGTACCTGGGAATTGGCCGAGCCCTTCACCTGGTGAGCACAGCACGACGTGGGCAGCCATTACCTGCAGAAGTGGCTTGGAGTGTAAAACTATGAGTAAAGACCCTGGACTGCATCACTGGACTCTGAGTCATTACTGTTCCTCCCGCGCACCATCACCCCCACCTTCTGCACGCACTGCCCTGAGGCTATACTCCTCCCATGGGGAGTTATACTACTCTCTGCTGCACACACAACATCAGCCTCAGCGGTCTGCCCGCAGCGGCGGCTCTCAGTGACCACAATCCACGGGTGGCGTAGTCGAACATTTAAACATTACAAAACCAAAGAAACAGATCCGCCACTGGTTTAACCACCCTGAGCCACGGGACCGGGATATCACCAAGGAGACTACAACCCCCAGCATTACACATAGGCCCGGCTCCGGGTATTCCCCCACACACATGGCCCAGGGGGCGCATCATGTTCCTTGAACCATGCAGATTCACCACATCCTATACATTGCACTGATATCATTTCTCTTGTGGAGACTAGGGTCTTCACAAGAGAAATCGACATGTTGTCGTCTGGAAAGACGCGCCGCAAGTCAGTGTCCGCAGGTGATCCGCAGGAGCACGGAGATGCATAGCAGGCATGGGATTTCTTAAAATCCCATCTACTATGCTTTAACATCTGGCCTCTCCGGATTGCACTGATCGTGTGCACGTACCGTGAATGTGAACTGTTCCCGGCCTTTGTATATAGGAAAATAGTTCGAAACCATGTTTTTATTCCAGAATTTTTTGAGCAGGTCCTCTCCAAAAAATGCCAGAAAAAGCACTCACAGATCACACAAAAGAAACTTCCTATTCATTTATATGCAAAATGACATTCTGCTTGTATGTTCAGGCTTTTGAGCATCTTTTAAACGCTATAAAACTTTCAAAAATGACAAGTACCTGAAGAAGTGACGGCCATTCTTCAGGTATTTTCCACTAGGAAGATGTTACATACTATACAACAGAAGACAAGGGGAGGGCTAAAAAGATTCCTAGAAGACCCTTAAAAATCACAAGACTTTTATGCACTGCTTAGTGAATTTCCAGAGACAAAAGAAAAATGGCAATAAAAAGACGCCCAGAAGACTCTGAGAAAACGGTAACCAAAAATGTGGATGGAAAAAATGCAAACAAAGCATTTTAACAAATGACAAAAAATGCTTAAAAAAACCCTCAGGCTTAAAACAGCAGAGAAACTGTCAGAGACAAGGAGTGATTCCTGAAGTATCTTCCACTTGATGTTTTTGACTGTCACAAAAAGACACAGTGTGAATATAGCCTTAGAAAGTGATAGAGGAAATTACCAGAAAACACTAACAAATGAATCAGGAGAAGAAAATACAGAGAAAATACAGAGAAAATAAACATTTCCTGAAGCGTCTCTTGCTTACACAAATTTCCTTTTTTTACCACCAAGAAAAAACTCAGTGTGAACATATAGAAAGAATTGTTCCATTTATTAGGATGGAAAATGTACTCACTGTACACATGTTCAGGCTTTCAAAGACTTGTGTACATTATCCACGTATTTGCCACTAGGAAGACGCTCAATACTTTCCAATACAAGTTAGTCAACCAGACTTCTTGTTGAGCATTCTTTTTTTACTGAGAAACACTAGTCTTGTCTTCATTGCTTTATGGAATTCAAAAATGTTTGAAACATGGCAGTAAAAAGACACCCAAAGAACACTGATAAAAAATTCTGCCAGAAAAAAAGTTCACAAAGCACATGACTTAAAACATATTGTCTTCTAGGTTGACTTCTGGCACCTGTTATCTGTTATTCCGGTCCAGGATGCTTTGACTACATCACACAATTTTTCAGCATTTGTTGGCTTTGCCTCAGAAACTGCATTTTTTATGTTACCCCACAAGTGTTCTATTGGAGTAAGGTCCGGGGACTGGGCTAGCCACTCCATAACCTCAATTTTGTTGGACTGGAACCCAGATTTTGCTAGTTTACTGGTATGTTTAGAGTCGTTGTCTTGTTGAAACACCCATTTCAAGGGCATATCCTCTTCAGCGTAAGGCAACATGACCTTTTCAAGTATTTTAATATATGTAAACTGGTTCATGATCCCTGGTATACAGTAAATAGGTCCAGCCCCATAGTAAGAGAAACATGTCCATATCATGATGCTTGCACCATCATGCTTCACTGTCTCCAGAGTGTACTGTGGCTTGAATGCAGAGTTTAGGGGACATCTGAGGGCATATCCTCTTCAGCGTAAGGCAACATGACCTTTTCAAGTATTCTAATATATGTAAACTGGTTCATGATCCCTGGTATGCAGTAAAAGGAGTCACTATCGGTGACTCATCGACTGGTACAAGAGGAGATAGGACCCTGTCCGCGAGGGCGCACAAACAGTCTACAAGGGATGGGTGAGGATACAGTAGGTCAGGGTACAGCTAGTCTTGCAGCGGTATGCTGGAGCGAGGCTGACCGCAGATTGTACACTTGTCACATGAAGTGGGTCTTCAGCTTCCCTTTCAAGGTTTCCACGGTAGGCGAAAGTCTGATTTGTTTGGGTACAGCGTTATCACAGTGGGGGAGATGCACGGGACAAATCTCGAGAGCCTAAATCACATTAAGCTTACAGGAGCTCACAACTGAGCAGATTAAACCCTGCACTGATTAATATGAAGGCAAAAGGCTTCTTTCTAATGGCTGCAGAAGTGGGAGGAATCAGACGCTGTGGTCTTCTGGCTCCTCTCTGTCACGGTAAACCCGTGACACCTTGCAAGCTTCAACACAATGTTCACAAGGTAGACAGCAGCAGTGGTCGATCTCCTAGACGACGAGCTAACTCCTTTATGATGATAGAGGACAACATCTGTAAGTAGTTTGTATGTTCTCCCAGAGTTTCCTCCAGGTTCTCTGGTTACCTCCTCAGTAAAAAAGCAGCCATACAGGAGTGTTCACAGTCCAAAAAATTAGAGCCTGACACCACCATTTCTGTGGCCAACAGATTGGAGATAGTGGATTTCCACCTCTTAGCTTTGTCATTTGTGGGAGGAATCAATCTTTTACGTAACCATAACTGCGGGACCAAGAGCTGGCTGCGGTGCTGAGAGAGGGCGGAGTACGGTGAAACAGACAAACTGCTGGACTGTGAGTGAGGTTCAGGCGCAGATGTTACGGTGGATTGAGAAACATGTGGTGTGCTCGGTGAAACAAACACAACAGACATGTCTGCTTCCGTTACAGCTGACAGGCTCTCACTCAGCCTGACTGGAGCAGTTAGAGAACCAGAAGTTTTTCGGTGGGAGACCTGGGTGCCAATACTTGCCACGGTAACAGAGGAGGCGGAAGAAGCAGCGGATGCGGTTGATAGGGCAGCTGATGGTTGTTGAGGTCTGCTGGTCTGCATTTTAGCGCAGTGAGATTCCCAGCGTAACGCATGTTGTGTGCGCATGTGAAGGTTCATGCATGTAGTAGTCAAATTATTTCACTTTTTCCCTCTACTGAGTTTTTTCTTGCACAGTGTGCAGATAACGTGAGTTGGCTCATCCTTTGGGGTCTCAAAAAAGGCCCAGGCTAGGCAACCCTTGCCACCCCTGTGAGCTGCAGACCCGCGAACACTGCTGGCCACAGCCACAGTTGTGGTTAAGGATGCAGTGCTCCTCGTGCTTTCATCACTTTGTGTAACTTCCTCGTCTTCCTCCTCCACCTCCTCAGATGAGCTACTCGGCTGCGTGACTCTGGGTTCACACCAAGTAGGATCTTCAACCTCTTCATCATCCAATATGTTATTCCATTCCTCACCCTCGGACCAAGTTGGTACTTAGTTACGCCCCTCCAGGCACTTCTCGGTTCATGGTACAGTGGGATCACTAATCAAGCTCACGCCAGTCAGACCGTGCGTGAGCCTAACAGTTTGCTCAGGCCATGGTTCCCGTTGAGCCCCATGGCCCTTCACTCTCAGAGACATTTGAATCCTTGTCTGGCGAATACGTGCACTAAGAAAATTTTTTTTCTCAAGCTGAGGTTCAGGCGATTTACGCACCAGCCGCAAATGGAGCTATGAGCACTCATTCCTGCGGATCCACCACGGTTCTATGTGGATCCAAAACAAAGCCGTGCGTTTGTGGAGCAATGTATGCTGCATGTCAAATTCTACAATCACTATTTTCCTACCGATCGAGTTAAAGTAGCATTCATGATGTCCTACCTAGCGGGTGATGCCTTGAAATGGATCACCCCCCTATGGGAAGCATGGGATCCTATCGTCTTTGACCTGCAGGCCTTCCTGGTGGCCTTTCTAATGGTCTTCAATGATCCTTATCTTGAAGCTTCTGCTAAAGCTTCTCTTCCCAATATCCTGGAGCAGCTCCGATGGGTGATGTGTGTAGGTAGCCTACCAGTTCTCCAGCTTGAAGAGACTGCTGCCCACACAGAATACACACAGGATGACAAGCTGACTCGCCCCCTGGGCCGTGGGGCACTCGAGACCGGATTTCAGGGCAATGCTGGGAGTAGTAGTGGCGACCCGGTCCCGTGGCTCAGGGTGGTCAGACCAGTGGCAGCCTTTTATATGTTTTAGGTAATCTCCGACTACGCCACCCGTGGATTGCGGTCAGGGAGGACCGCCGCTGCAAGGCAGACCGCTGAGGCTGGTGTTGGGGATGCAGCAGGGAATAGAGTACAACTCCCCACGGGAGGAGTGTTGCCTCAGGGCAGTGTAATAGGATGCTGGGGGTGATGGTGCAGGCGCAGCAGTAACCACACAGAGTCCAATAATGCAGTCCAGGGTCTTTTACTGCAGATCTTATCACAGACCCACCAGGAGTACAGGGTAGGAATGGACCTGGGTGTCTGAGGGCATTCGGGCGAGCTCCGCTGGTCAGGGTGAGTGGGTAGGCCTACCGTTCTCTCTCTGCCCTTGCTGACTATCTCCCCCTTTAGTGGTATGATAGCCCACGTCCCTGAGCTTGCCGTGTACTACGCCTGTATGGCTTGTGACTCGGGCCTTAGGTACCTGTAGCTTTTCCGTGCTGTACCGGTCCCTCTGTGTGGCGGAGCCTCCAGGCTTCTTGGCCAAGGGACCTGAAATCCCTTGCGGGTTGGTTATCTGCTGCAGGGCTTGCAACCCTGAAAGCCTCGGACCCCAGTGTCCGGTTGTGTGGTCTCTCTCTGCCAGGACCGACTCTCGTCGCCTCTGTCCCTGGCTTTCTGTTCCTCCTTTGCCTCCTGGACTCCTCAGCTGCGGCTGACCTGTCCCTCTCTTTTGGGAACCCTTCTGGATGCTTCAGAAGTGGGTCCTGGTCTCCCCAACCCTGCCCTCAGTACCAGTTTTTATAGGGGCAGCCTGCTCCCCCTACTGGCCTGGGACAGGAGGTGCTGCATGCAAATAGTCCATGACCAGAGAACCTCCCTCCTGCTCTCAGACACAGCCTTACAAAGTTTGTGGCATCCAGGCCTGGGGTGACACAAATACTCCACAGAATACTTCCCTTCCCAACCTCAAGAGGCAGTCCAGACGTGCAACGCGTAGAGGTAAACCGTCTCGCCAGGTTCTGTCCTCCCAAAGACCTCCTGTTCCCCAGCCTGTAGAGGCAGCTCTCCGCACAGAATCCATGAAGGATGACTATGTTCGTCAGGCAAAGCAGAGGCCAGAACTCAGTCACAAAATCGGATTGCGGTCCCACTGCGGTTGTTTGGGACCCCCTGACGGTCTTTGTTCAGCAAAGGTTGGAGAATCCCAAGACATTAGGCCTGTAGGAGAAGCTGCCCTTGGCATTAGTATTTCCTCTCCACAGATGACCATGACAGTCTCCATGGCAAGTGAAGGCCTCGGATTAACCGGAAGTATCGGGCTTAAAGCCTTGAAGAGTCGGTGTCTGATTCCCATCCGACAACTCCAGAAGCCGGTTTGGGCATTGTCAGCAGAAGGACAAGCCCTACTCAGAAACAGTCAAAATATGTCTGTACAAATTAAGCTCCAGATTGGAGCATTACACATGAGAAGTTCACATTCCAGGTGCTGTCTGGTTTACCCACAGGTCGTCCAGAGCCAAGAGATCTAGTGCCTGCTCAGGTCTGGAGATCCTGTATGGTGTTTCCTGTGGGACTGCTGAGGTGCAAGAGGAGTCCAGTCCCCAAATCTTCAGGACAGTCAGCAGTTTCTTCTTCTACTTCACCAGATCTACTAGTCGCTGACTCGCTGTGTGCTGAAGTCTTCGAAGGAAGGGAAGCAGAGGCATTGTTCCCACATAGTCTCAACGATTGTACCAATGATCTGGCTTTAGGCACCGCCCCGCCTCGCAGACATGTCATCTCAGAAACCAGACTGAGGTTGGTCCCTAATCAAGGATCCTCCATCTCTAACAAATCTGGCAATAAGTCCATCAAGGCGGTGGCTACTTCCAAGTCTCTGCACCCCTCCAACCAGGCGGAGGACCTCCAGTTGCCTCCTGAATCCTCCGGGGTGCTTTCTGATAACAAACGGAGAGAGACTTTTCTGCACCCTGTACCTGATACTTCGCCCACGTCATTCAGTAAGCTTGGCAAAGTGTACGTCAAGGCGGTGGTTACCCCCGAGTCTCTGCACCCCTCCAACCAGGCGGAGGACTTCCAGTTGCCTCCTGAATTCCTCGGGGTGCTACCTGATAACAAATGGAGAGAGACTTTTCAGCACCCTGCACCTGGTACTTCGCCCACTTCATGCAGTAAGCTTGGCAAAGTGCACGTCAAGGCGGTGGTTTCCCCCGATTCTCTGCACCCCTCCAACCCGGTGGAGGATCTCCAGTTGTCCCGTGAATCCTTTGGGGTGCTACCCAATATTAATAAGTGGAGAGAGACATTCCTGTGTCCTGTTCCTGGTACCTCGCCCACTTCATCTATTGCTGAGGATGGTCCGATGGAAGGAAGCATCCTAGTTACCAAGATGATGAGACCAGCTTTGTTCCCTCTAGTGGACAGAAGAGAAAATATTCTTGAGGAGGAGGATCGGCCTCCAAATTCTTTGCAGAAAATCCTTGCTGGCTGGAGGAAGAGGGGGCGTAGAGGGGGGAGTACTGTAACATCCCTGGCGGCATGCTTGCATGGTGCACCACCTGCCACCATGCAAGACTGCAATCTTACCTGTCAGTCCATGCTGCACTCTTTGCTCCAGTACCTGCTCTGTCCATGTCTCTTGTCTGATTGCTTAGGGCGTCGGCGCGGCTTTCTGCTTGTTTCTTATAGCTACTGTGTGCACAGTCCTAATGCATCCCCAGCCTATTGCTGTGAGTCAGTGGATACTTAACCCCCCTCCACCCAGTAGGAGGTGCCTGAGCAACACTTTCACTCAGTTTGTCTTTTGCAACTGGATTGACAGATCCTGTCCTGACTCTAGTCTGTCTGCCACCCTGGGAGCTGAGTACCCAGGGCCTTTTCCTTTACCTGAGACTTCTAGTCTGTTTCCACCACCCTGGGGGCCGAGTACCCAGGGCCGCTACCTGTATCTCTGACATCTAGTCTGTTTCCGCCACCCTGGGGGCTGAGTTCCCAGGCTCGTTCCTGTATCTTGTTCCCGGTTCAATTTCTGTCTGAACAGTGTCCTAGTCCGTTACTTGTTTCTCTCTATGTTCGTACCTTCCCTTTTCCTGCAGTGTCTGAACCTGCACCTAACTCCAACTCGTTGTCTCTGTACCTTTGTTTGTGAGTTTTGTGTCCACTCGCTACTTCATTGTAAGTACCTTGTGTGTATCTGGTTCTGCTTGTCCCCTTTCCCTGCCTCCGTATCTACCTCCTGTGTTCTAACCATCTTCCTGTATTTTCCAGTCTGTTCCATGTGAAAAGAGCCCTGTCCTGTCTGCCTTCACCTTCTGCTCTTTCCTGCTTTGTTGTTCACCGCTCCGGCGTTCCGCTCTGTTCCGCTTGTTTACCGCACCTGCGGTTCTGTTCTGCTCTGCTTGTTCACCGCTACGGCGGTTTCGCTCTGCTCCGCTTGTTTACCGCACCTGCGGTTTTGCTCCGCTCTGCTTGCTCACCGCACCTGCGGTTTTGCTCCGCTCTGCTTGTTCACGGCACCTGCGGTTTTGCTCCACTCCGCTTGTTCACCGCACCTGCGGTTTTGCTCCACTCCGCTTGTTCACCGCACCTGCGGTTTTGCTCCGCTCTGCTTGCTCACCGCACCTGCGGTTTTGCTCCGCTCTGCTTGCTCACCGCACCTGCGGTTTTGCTCCTCTCTGCTTGTTCACCGCTCCTGCGGTTTTGCTCCGCTCTGCTTGTTCACCGCACCTGCAGTTTTGCTCCGCTCTGCTTGTTAACCGCTCATGCGGTATTTTTCTGCTAGTCCACTGCACCTGTGGCTCTGTTCCTGTATCCCAGTCTGTACTGGTCCCTATCCAGCCTGCGTTCATACCTGCCAGTATCTGCCTGTCTGCATTCCAGCCGTGCCTGTCAGCACCCGCCTGTCTGCATACCAGCCGTGCCTGCCAGTACCCACCTGCCTTCATACCAGCCGTGCCTGATAAGTACCCACCTGCTGTCATACCAGCCGTGCCTGCCAGTACCCACCTGTTTGCATACTAGCTAACCTGCGTGTTACTGCATTCCCCGGTGTGGGTCAACAGCTGTGACCGGGGTCTGACCTGGAGTAGCACCTAGTCCCTCTGCTCGGTTCCTCCCTGGTTCACGGAGTTGACTGAGCCACCGTGCGACCTTGGTCGGACCGAGTTGATACTTAGTTACGCCCCTCCAGGCACTCCTGGTTCATGGTACAGTGGGATCACTAATCAAGCTCACGCCAGTCAGTCCGGGCGCGAGCGTAACACCACGCACAGCCATACAGTATATACATGTGTATAGTATTCATACTATAAGATGCACCCCCCCACTTTCCTCCAAAGTTTTGGAGGAATAAAGTGCGTCTTATAGTCCGAAAAATAAGGTAAGTATTTCATATAATAGAAAAACAGAACTTTAAAATTTGGTACAGAAACCTTCGTTTGCAATTACAGAGGTCAGACCTTTCCTGTAGTTCGAGTTTGCACACACTGCAGCATGAATTTTGGCCCACTCCTCCATACAGATCTTCTCCAGATCTTTCAGGTTTCGGGGCTGTCACTTGGCAACATTAAGTTTCAGCTCCCTCCAAAGATTTTCTATTGGGTTCAGGTCTGGAGGCTGGCTAGTCCACTCCAGGACCTTGAAATGCTTCTTACGGAGCCACTCCTTAGTTGTCGTGGCTGTGTGTTTTTCGGGTCATTGTCATGCTGGAAGACCCAGCCATTACCCATCTTCAATGCTCTTACTGAGGGAAGTAGGCTGTTGGCCAAAATCTTGTGATACATGACCACATCCATCCTCCCTTCAATATGGTGCAGTCGTCCTGTCCCCACCATGCTTCACAGTTGGAACGGTGTTCTTGGGGTTGTACTCATCCTTCTTCTTCCTCCAAACACGTTGAGTGGAGTTGATACCAAAATGTTCTATTTTGTTCTCATCTGACCCCACCACTTTCTCCCATGCCTCCTCTGGATCATCCAGATGGTCATTGGCGAACTTCAAACGGGCCTGGACATGTGCTGGCGTGAGTAGGAGAACCTTGCGTTCTCAGCAGTATTTAAATGCATGATGGCGTTGTGTGTTAATAACGGTAATGTTTGAGACTGTGGTCCCAGTACTCTTCAGGTCATTGACAAGGTCCCCCATGTAGTTCTGGGCTGATTTCTGACCATACTCAGAATCATCCTTACCTTATGAGGCGAGACCTTGCATGGAGCCCCAGACTGAGGAAGATTAACAGTCATCTTGTGTTTCTTCCATTTTCTAATAATTGTGCCAACAGTTATTGCCTTCTCACCAAGCTGCTTGCCTATTGTACTGTAGCCCTTCCCAGCCTTGTGCAGGTCTACAATTTTGTCTTTGGTGTCCTTAGACAGCTCTTTGTTCTTGGCAATGGTGGAAAGGTTGGAGTGTGATTTATTGTGTGAACAGGTGTCTTTTATACAGGTAACGAGTTCAAACAGGTGCAATTAATACAGGTAATGAGTGCAGAGTAGGAGGGCTTCTTAAAAAAAAATTAACAGGTCTGTGACAAACAGAATTCTTGCTGGTTGATCAAATACTTATTTCATACAATAAAATGCAATTTAATTATTTAAAAATCAAACAGTGATTTTCTGGATTTTTTTAAAGATTCTGTCTCTCAAAGTTAAAGTGTACCTACATTAAAAATTACAGACCTCTCCATTCTTTGTCCGTGAGAATACTTGCAAAATCGACAGTGTATCAAATACTTATTTTCCCCACTGTATATATGCATATGGGTTGTTACAATTTCAGACATTCCAAATATGTTTTTTACTGTTTTGTGATGTGCATTTTAAAAATTGCATAAAAAATGCAATTATCGATGCAATTACTGCAATTGTTCTTATACTAATATTTTGAAGTAACTTTAAGAAAAGAATCTCTGACTTTTCTACATTTCAGCAGTTTTTTTTTTTTTACATATAATATACTGGTATATAAAGAAGTATCTGTATATAGTAGTACAAAAAGCCTATAAGAGGAAGAAAAACAATTACCGTATTTGCGGACTTTCACTGGACCATAAGACACCCCAAATTTTGGGCAGGAAAATAGGAAAAAAATGTTTTTTAATAAAATGGGGGTCCGTCTTATAGTCCGAATTTACGGTATCTTACCGGGGGGGCAGTGGCAGTGGAGAGGTGTCACAAGAGGCAGGGTCGTTGCTGCACAAAGCCATTGGCGGCAGGTATGAGGCGATGCTGTGGGTTCTGGGCTGGGAGGAGGGAGTGTCCTGGCAATGGGAGGCAACGGGCCCGGGGCTTCAAGAAAATGTTGGCTGTGAGGCAGGAGCAGAGTCCCCACTCTGCCCATTGATTTCCCAGCTGGGGGCTTCAGCAAAATGGCGGCGCATGCACAGATTTAGATCTCGGCATGGGACACCCCTTTCCTGTAGCAGCGACCCTGCTTCCTGTGACCCTGCTCCACTGCCACCCATCCCCCAGGTAAGCTACATTTGGATTATAAGATGCACCCCTATTTTCGTCCCAAATTTGGGGGAAAAAAGTGAACCCTATAATCCTCAAATTACGGCATATTTTAGGGTTAAAAATTCATGATTGTGCTGCCTGTGGCTGATCATTAGTGTTTCTGCTCTCCACACTACAGGTTCGTCGTTTGAGTCCTGCAAAGACCAGCTATAATAAAAAGTGAAGTGTTAATTGTATTTATAATGAAACCTACTGGGCACAGTGAAAGAGTCGGAAACCTGTGATCTCGGAGGTGAAGAATCTTCATAGGAAAACGAGGAAATTACACAATATACACAGCAATGCAACAAAAGGAGGTCAACTTTAATGCACAGATCTGATCCCAACTGCGGCACCGCTATTTCAGCCTTTGCTTTGATACTCTGGTTGGCCAATCTGTCTTTAATTATGTCTATCACAGTATTATTATTACTGCTAAAAAAAAATTTTTTTCTTTTTTAATCTTTGAACACATGAACAGCATACAACAAATGAAATTCTGCCCCTCACAAACAGAAAATGATTGCCTATGCTCCAAGTGGGAATGAAGCCAGAAAACACATATGAAGTACAGTTACTTTCACAAACTACTTAAGAAAAATCAGTATCATAGATATCAATGTATAATGAGCAGGTGAGGTACCAACAGCTGTAGCAATTAATTTATCAATCTGCTACACCATAAAAGCCCAAAGTGAAAGTCAAGAGGGAATTCATGTATTTGTTGGGCAATACTATAGCTGCCAGTCTATGAAATATGCAAGATATTACCAACGTGTTCATTATGCAACATTCAGTATCTTCTTAAAGGATTTTTGCTCACACAGGGTATTCTCATACAGAGAAATGAAAGTTCTAATGGGACTAATTTCACCATAGGGTGATAGCTCGATCCATTCAATTATTAATATCTGATGAGTAGTGTTGAGCATTCCGATACTGAAATATCGGGTATCGGCCGATATTCGCGGTATCGGAATTCCGATACTTAATTCCGATACTATTGCAATATCGTATACCGGAATCGGAAGTTCCCATAATGCAATGAGACATTTTCATTTTATTCAGCCAATGAGGATCCTAAGAAGTGTGGGCACATCCTGTTAGGCATGTAGGCATCTTAACTAATGGCATGGCTGTGATTGGCTGCTGAAATGATGTCATGATGCACTATAAAAGCCACCGCCGCCATTTTGAGCTCACTCTGCTGTGAATTCAGTTAGGGATAGGACGCTGTTGTTCTGAGGGACAGTTTTAGCTACCTATTTGCTCTATACTGCTTTACCCAAGCTACTTTCTAAATCACTGTGCCTTGCAGTGCTAGTGCACAGTTCCCTGTGCTGTTCACCGCTATCTGCAAGGTCTGTGTGTGTGAGTGCAGCTCACCCTGTAGTGTGTGCTTCAGCCAAGTCTGGTTGTAGTGCACTCAGTGTGTGTCACTGCCTCATACATTGTCCTTTTTTGCCAATTCATAATTTTTCCTGATATCTCCTATTAGTGTGGTGGTTCCATCTGTATTCAGCTAAATTGGTTCCAAACACACTATATAGGAGTAGATAGAGAAATTTTTTTCCGTCTTGCAGCACTAGTGCACAGTGCTCTGCATCTGTACTGTTCACCGCTGTCTGCAAGGTCTGGTGTGTGAGTGCAGCTCACCCTGTAGTGTGTGCTTCAACCCCGTCTGGTTGTAGTGCACTCAGTGTGTGTCACTGCCTCATACATTGTCCTTTATTGCCAATTCATAATTTTTCCTGATATCTTCTATTAGTGTGGTGGTTCCATCTGTATTCAGCTAAATTGGTTCCAAACACACTATATAGGAGTAGATAGAGAAATTTTTTTCCGTCTTGCAGCACTAGTGCACAGTGCTCTGCATCTGTACTGTTCACCGCTGTCTGCAAGGTCTGGTGTGTGAGTGCAGCTCACCCTGTAGTGTGTGCTTCAACCCCGTCTGGTTGTAGTGCACTCAGTGTGTGTCACTGCCTCATACATTGTCCTTTATTGCCAATTCATAATTTTTCCTGATATCTCCTATTAGTGTGGTGGTTCCATCTGTATTCAGCTAAATTGGTTCCAAACACACTATATAGGAGTAGATAGAGAATTTTTTTTCCGTCTTGCAGCACTAGTGCACAGTGCTCTGCATCTGTACTGTTCACCGCTGTCTGCAAGGTCTGGTGTGTGAGTGCAGCTCACCCTGTAGTGTGTGCTTCAACCCCGTCTGGTTGTAGTGCACTCAGTGTGTGTCACTGCCTCATACATTGTCCTTTATTGCCAATTCATAATTTTTCCTGATATCTCCTATTAGTGTGGTGGTTCCATCCATATTCAGCTAAATTGATTCCAAACACACTATATAGGAGTAGATAGAGGAGCCTTTCTGCAGCATTGGGCCCTGCTGCCCCAGCCAGATTAGTATTAGCCTATTTTTTGCAGCCTCATCTATTGCATTGTAGGTTACCTTCCTACATTGTAATAGCTACAAAAAGTTTGTGATACTATCGTTATTACATCTTTAGGCACATCCAGTGTCTTTTTGTGACAAAAAAAACCTAAATAAAGTTCACCAAACACTCCACTTTACAGTTGTGTAGGCCACATTAGCTCATATTAAAGTCTAGTCCACACTTTATAAAATTAGTGTTTCTTATACCTGTTAGCAGCTGTTCAGGAATAAGCACACTAAGCCCTTAGTACTTTTCTGCCTATCTTTATCAGTCTACCAAGATGAAGAAGGCAGGGAGTAAGGCATGTGGTCGTGGTCGTGGGCGTGGGCGTGGAGTTTCTGCAGGGAGAGGACGTGAGGATTCTGTGCCTGCAGGGAGAGGACGTGGGGATTCTGTGCCTGCTGCGGGCACCAGTGACTCAGCATCCCCCAGTTTTACCAGGGAACAGTCCTTTATGCGCAGCTTTGTAGGAGCTAGCCGTACCCCACTGCTGCGCGAGGACCAAATTGAAGCCGTTGTCGGATGGATGGCAGCTAACGCATCGACTTCAATTAGTTCCAGATCCTCTCAGGTCCTGAGCACTGAAGAGCACCCATCTGTCTCTTCACCACCTGCCAAATTGCCCAGGCAGTCAGAGAGCCCTGGACAGGAGCCATCTCTACTTCTGTTCTCTGAATCTCTTGGCTTGGAAAGAGGGGGCCAGCCAAGCAGAATTCGAGAATTTGAAGAAGAGGTAGTATGCAGTGATGCGCAACCGTTTTGTCTCTCTGAATCTGAAGAGGCGGGTGGGCCAGTGCCTATGGTCAGCAGCACACCTCAGTACGCATCTGATGATGAGACTCAGGTGCCACTTTCTGGTGCGTACTGTGCTGTCGAGACTACCCAGGAGAAGCAGTTGTTTGAAGAGGGTGGTGTAGATGATGAGGTCCTTGACCCATCATGGCGTGAGGGACAGGAAGGTGGTGGGAGCAGCTCTGAGGAAGAGATTCCCCGAACGGCCCAAAAAGGAGGGAGAGGGAGGGGGCAGACTTGGTTGCCTGTAGCCTCCACTTCGGCACCCATTAGGAGCATGGCTCTTCCAAAATCCAAAGCGGGCGCTCCCAAGACTTGCAGTGCCTGGTCCTTTTTTGACACAGTTGCAGATGACATTTGCTTTGTCAAATGCAAGCTGTGTAATCAGAAGGTGAAAAGAGGGAAAAGTGTCAGCAACCTCAATACCACAAATATGTGGAAACATGTGCGGACCAAGCACGTGGTGGAGTTACACAAACACACTGAAGACCTAGGCCAACCTACAGCGCCACCTACCACCTCTTCAGCTCGTGTTGTAGCCTCTTCCTCCAGCTCACACACAGCTGGTTCGGCTTCCTCACAGGATCGCCATGGAAGAATCTCTGGCACTGTTGTACAGAGACACAGTGTAATTCCACCCACAGCACCACTTTCCCAGTCATCCTCACACTCCCAGGCCAGTCTACAGCCATCGTTAGCACAGGCATGGGAGAAAAGGCGCCCATACTCGGCAAACCACCCCCGAGCACAGGCTCTGAATGCTGGCATTGCTAAACTACTGGCCCTTGAAATGCTATCATTCAGGCTGGTGGAGACTGACACATTCCGTAACTTTATGGCATTGGCAGTCCCACAATACAACGTGCCCAGCCGCTTTTATTTCAGCAGGCAAGCCGTCCCTGCCCTGCAACATCATGTGGAGGGAAAAATTAAACATGCGCTACAAAACGCCGTCAGTAGCAAGGTCCACCTGACCACTGATGCGTGGACCAGTAAGCATGGACAGGGACGATACCTTTCCCTCACTGCCCATTGGGTAAATGTTGTGGAGCCGGGTACAGATCTTGAGAGTGGCGCTGTACGTGTTCTGCCAACTCCAAGGATTGCAGGAATCCAGTCTGTACACATTGACTCCTCCTCATACTCCAGTTCCTCTGAATCAGCGCTGCAGGAGCCGTCACGGTCTACCTCCACATCGACCCGTGAACGGTTACCTGTTATGATGACCGATATGAGCACAGCCGTGGCCAAACGTCAACAGGCCGTATTAAAATTAATTTCTTTGGGGAATCGAAGCCACACAGCGCAGGAGCTCTGGAATGCCATCAAGCAGCAGAGTGACGTGTGGTTTGTGCCAGCGAATCTCCAGCCAGGCATGGTAGTGTGTGACAATGGCCGAAATCTGGTGGCAGCTCTGGGCCTAGGCAACCTCACTCACATCCCATGTCTGGCACATGTGCTCAACTTGGTCGTGCAGAGTTTTTTGAGGGACTATCCGGATCTTGATGCACTGCTTCACAAGGTCCGCATAGAGTGCGCTCACTTGCGGCGTTCCAGCAATGCAAGATCACGCATTGCAGCTCTGCAGCGCCGATTATGTCTTCCGGAACATCGCATCATATGTGACCTACCCACCAGGTGGAATTCAACGTTACATATGTTGGAGAGGTTGTGTGAGCAGCAGGCAGCAGTAATGGAGTACCAGCTGCAGCAGGCGCAAACAAGTCGCAGTGCGCGCCGTTCACACTTCACCACCACTGAGTGGGCCTCTATGAAGGACATTTGCCACGTTTTGTGTGCCTTCGATTATTCCACGCGGATGGCGAGTGCAGATGATGCACTAGTCAGCATGACTATCCCCCTTATCTGCCTGCTTGAAAAAACACTGCAAGCACTAAGGGACGAGGTTTTGGAAGAGGTGGAGGATGAGGAGTCACAAATGCCATCTGCTTCTCTACAGTCTGCGCAACGTGGTTCCTCACAAAGGCCTAGGCAGGGGACACTTTGTGAGGAGGATGAGGAGGAGTCAATGGATGAGGAAGACATCTGTCCAGAGGAGGGAGGTACACAATGCTCTAGTAGTCAGTATCTAGAGCGAGGGTGGGGTGATGCAGAGCAGGCAGAGATCACGCCTCAAGCAGGGGACAGCGTTTCTTGGCCAGTTGGCAGTCTGCAGCACATGGTTGATTTCATGCTGCAGTGCCTCAGAAACGACCGCCGCATCGCCCACATTCTCAACACGGCTGATTATTGGGTGTCCACCCTCCTAGATCCTCGCTACCGGGACAACTTACAAAGCCTCATAACACCATTGAACCGGGAGCGTAAAATGCGGGAGTACCAAGACGCACTGGTGCATTCCATCATGTTCTCCATTCCAACCGAGAGCAGTGCTGCTAGTGCTTTACAAAGCAGCTCAGTGCGTCGAGGCAGTGGAGGAAGCTCTGCACAAAGAGGGAGCAGAAGCAGCGCCTCAGCACAAGGCAAGACCAGTATGGCCGAAATGTGGCAAAGTTTTGTGTCCCCGCCGCCACAAATGTCTACACCATCACAGACAGCTCCAGTCAGCAGGAGGCAACGTTTCCGTCAGATGGTGACAGACTACATGTCTTGCCCTCTTAGTGTACTCCCAGACGGCTCTTCTCCCTTCAAGTTTTGGGTCTGTAAGCTGGATACATGGCCAGAGCTTAGTCAGTATGCACTGGAGGTGCTAGCTTGCCCTGCTGCTAGTGTATTATCGGAACGCGTCTTTAGTGCCGCAGGTGGTGTACTAACAGACCGTCGCATGCGACTATCCTCCGATAACGTTGACCGGCTTACTTTTCTCAAAATGAACAAGGCCTGGATCTCTCATGAATTTGCCAGTCCTCTTCCAGAATAAATAATTGGTTGGCAACAGTATCCAGGTCTCCTGTTCTGTTCATGTTTCTACCACCTGAACTGTAATCCCTGAGCTCCAACACCGCCAGTTGGCGCTCGGAAGTGCCGTCTGCACAGTCAACACTTGCTGCCGTGTTATTGGGGTTCAGTAACGTCAGCTGTTCTCCTGCTGTGCGGACGGCAATTTCTCCTGATTTGTCCACATCCACTGTACTACACATTTTAAAGTTGCTCCAATTACTCCTCTGGCTCCTCTGTTTTCATTCTTATCCCTGGGCTCCAGCACCGCCAGTTGGCGCTCGGAAGTGCTGTCTGCACAGTCAACACTTGCTACCATGTTATTGGGGTTCAGTAACGTCAGCTGTTCCCCTGCTGTGCGGACGGCAATTTCTCCTGCTCTGTCCACATTCTCACTACTACAGATTTTAAAGTTGCTCCAATTACACCTCTGGCTCCTCTGTTTTCATTCTTATCCCTGGGCTCCAGCACCGCCAGTTGGCGCTCGGAAGTGCCGTCTGCACAGTCAACACTTGCTGCGGTGTTATTGGGGTTCGGTAACGTCAGCTGTTCCCCTGCTGTGTTCACGGCAATTTCTCCTGCTCTGTCCATATTCACTGTGCTACTTATTTAAAACTTGCTCCAATTACACCTCTGGCTCCTCCGTTTTTAGTATTTACCCTGGGCTCCAACACCGCCAGTTGGCGCTCGGAAGTGCCGTCTGCACAGTCAACACTTGCTGCCGTGTTATTGGGGTTCAGTAACGTCAGCTGTTCTCCTGCTGTGCGGACGGCAATTTCTCCTGCTTTGTCCACATCCACTGTACTACACATTTTAAAGTTGCTCGAATTACTCCTCTGGCTCCTCTGTTTTCATTCTTATCCCTGGGCTCCAGCACCGCCAGTTGGCGCTCGGAAGTGCCGTCTGCACAGTCAACACTTGCTGCGTTGTTATTGGGGTTCGGTAACGTCAGCTGTTCCCCTGCTGTGTTCACGGCAATTTCTCCTGCTCTGTCCATATTCACTGTGCTACTTATTTAAAACTTGCTCCAATTACACCTCTGGCTCCTCCGTTTTTAGTATTTACCCTGGGCTCCAATACCGCTAGTTGCTGCTCAGAAGTGCCGTCTGCACAGTCAACGCTTGCTCCAGTGTTATTGGGATTCAGTAACGTCAGCTGATCCCCAGCTGTGTGTCCGGCAAATTCTCCTGCTTTGTCCACATCCACTGTAGTACGGATTTAAAACCTCCTCCAAATACACCTCTGGCTCTTCTGTTTTTAGTATTTACCCTGGGCTCCAGCACCGCCAGCTGGTTCTCGGCAGTTCCATTGGCTCTTGTACCTTCTGCTACCCATCCGGGTTCCAGTACCGTCAGCTGGTTCTCGGCAGTGTCTTTGGCACGGGTACTCCCTCCTGCCCAGCCTGGTTCCAGCACGCCAGCTGTTTCCGGGTAGTGTCAACGTCACTTTGCCTCCAATGCGTTGTCCTGTCGTGTTGCGGTCGGGTTAGCCGACTCTATGGTGCCTGCAGTTTAGGTGACTCCTATGTGGGCTGCGGGATCTGGCAATGAAGGCTGGTTCCATAGTGCCAATAGGACAAGCACCCTCTGTAGGACTGTGGGTTTTGGTAACTGCGGCCGGCTCGCGGCCTTGAACTTTTTTTTTACATGGGTACCTTCTGCTACCCATCCGGGTTCCAGTACCGTCAGCTGGTTCTCGGCAGTGCCTTTGGATTAGGTGCCTCCTTCTCGGTATCCAAGTTCCACCAACGTCTGCTGGTCCTTGGTAGTGCTTTCTGGCACAGGTACCTCCTGCTTAGTAACCGAGTTCCAGTAACATCAGCTGGTCCTCGGTAGTTCCATTGGCTCTTGTACCTTCTGCTACCCATCCGGGTTCCAGTACCGTCAGCTGGTCCTCGGTAGTTCCATTTGCTCTTGTATCTTCTGCTACCCATCCGGGTTCCAGTACCGTCAGCTGGTCCTCGGTAGTTCCATTTGCTCTTGTATCTTCTGCTACCCATCCGGGTTCCAGTACCGTCAGCTGGTTCTCGGCAGTGCCTTTGGATTAGGTGCCTCCTTCTCGGTATCCAAGTTCCACCAACGTCTGCTGGTCCTTGGTAGTGCTTTCTGGCAAAGGTACCTCCTGCTTAGTAACCGAGTTCCAGTAACATCAGCTGGTCCTCGGTAGTTCCATTGGCTCTTGTACCTTCTGCTACCCATCCGGGTTCCAGTACCGTCAGCTGGTCCTCGGTAGTTCCATTTGCTCTTGTATCTTCTGCTACCCATCCGGGTTCCAGTACCGTCAGCTGGTTCTCGGCAGTGTCTTTGGCACGGGTACTCCCTCCTGCCCAGCCTGGTTCCAGCACGCCAGCTGTTTCCGGGTAGTGTCAACGTCACTTTGCCTCCAATGCGTTGTCCTGTCGTGTTGCGGTCGGGTTAGCCGACTCTATGGTGCCTGCAGTTTAGGTGACTCCTATGTGGGCTGCGGGATCTGGCAATGAAGGCTGGTTCCATAGTGCCAATAGGACAAGCACCATCTGTAGGACTGTGGGTTTTGGTAACTGCGGCCGGCTCGCGGCCTTGAACTTTTTTTTTACATGGGTACCTTCTGCTACCCATCCGGGTTCCAGTACCGTCAGCTGGTTCTCGGCAGTGCCTTTGGATTAGGTGCCTCCTTCTCGGTATCCAAGTTCCACCAACGTCTGCTGGTCCTTGGTAGTGCTTTCTGGCACAGGTACCTCCTGCTTAGTAACCGAGTTCCAGTAACATCAGCTGGTCCTCGGTAGTTCCATTGGCTCTTGTACCTTCTGCTACCCATCCGGGTTCCAGTACCGTCAGCTGGTCCTCGGTAGTTCCATTTGCTCTTGTATCTTCTGCTACCCATCCGGGTTCCAGTACCGTCAGCTGGTTCTCGGCAGTGTCTTTGGCACGGGTACTCCCTCCTGCCCAGCCTGGTTCCAGCACGCCAGCTGTTTCCGGGTAGTGTCAACGTCACTTTGCCTCCAATGCGTTGTCCTGTCGTGTTGCGGTCGGGTTAGCCGACTCTATGGTGCCTGCAGTTTAGGTGACTCCTATGTGGGCTGCGGGATCTGGCAATGAAGGCTGGTTCCATAGTGCCAATAGGACAAGCACCCTCTGTAGGACTGTGGGTTTTGGTAACTGCGGCCGGCTCGCGGCCTTGAACTTTTTTTTTACATGGGTACCTTCTGCTACCCATCCGGGTTCCAGTACCGTCAGCTGGTTCTCGGCAGTGCCTTTGGATTAGGTGCCTCCTTCTCGGTATCCAAGTTCCACCAACGTCTGCTGGTCCTTGGTAGTGCTTTCTGGCACAGGTACCTCCTGCTTAGTAACCGAGTTCCAGTAACATCAGCTGGTCCTCGGTAGTTCCATTGGCTCTTGTACCTTCTGCTACCCATCCGGGTTCCAGTACCGTCAGCTGGTCCTCGGTAGTTCCATTTGCTCTTGTATCTTCTGCTACCCATCCGGGTTCCAGTACCGTCAGCTGGTTCTCGGCAGTGTCTTTGGCACGGGTACTCCCTCCTGCCCAGCCTGGTTCCAGCACGCCAGCTGTTTCCGGGTAGTGTCAACGTCACTTTGCCTCCAATGCGTTGTCCTGTCGTGTTGCGGTCGGGTTAGCCGACTCTATGGTGCCTGCAGTTTAGGTGACTCCTATGTGGGCTGCGGGATCTGGCAATGAAGGCTGGTTCCATAGTGCCAATAGGACAAGCACCCTCTGTAGGACTGTGGGTTTTGGTAACTGCGGCCGGCTCGCGGCCTTGAACTTTTTTTTTACATGGGTACCTTCTGCTACCCATCCGGGTTCCAGTACCGTCAGCTGGTTCTCGGCAGTGCCTTTGGATTAGGTGCCTCCTTCTCGGTATCCAAGTTCCACCAACGTCTGCTGGTCCTTGGTAGTGCTTTCTGGCACAGGTACCTCCTGCTTAGTAACCGAGTTCCAGTAACATCAGCTGGTCCTCGGTAGTTCCATTGGCTCTTGTACCTTCTGCTACCCATCCGGGTTCCAGTAACATCAGCTGGTCCTCGGTAGTTCCATTGGCTCTTGTACCTTCTGCTACCCATCCGGGTTCCAGTACCGTCAGCTGGTTCTCGGCAGTGCCTTTGGATTAGGTGCCTCCTTCTCGGTATCCAAGTTCCACCAACGTCTGCTGGTCCTTGGTAGTGCTTTCTGGCACAGGTACCTCCTGCTTAGTAACCGAGTTCCAGTAACATCAGCTGGTCCTCGGTAGTTCCATTGGCTCTTGTACCTTCTGCTATCCATCCGGGTTCCAGTACCGTCAGCTGGTCCTCGGTAGTTCCTCAGCTTTCTTGTACCTTCTGCTACATTTCCAAGTTCAAGCTTTTTGAAATGGTTCTTGGTAATCACTCTGGATCTCCCTGACGAGGACCCTGAAGACGAGGACCCTGAAGACCAACCCTAAGAAGACGAGGACCCCGAAGACAATGACCCTGAAGACGAGGACCCTGAAGACCACCCCGAAGAAGACGAGGACCCTGAAGACCACCCCGAAGAAGACGAGGACCCTGAAGACCACCCCGAAGAAGACGAGGACCCCGAAGACGAGGACCCAGAAGACCAACCCGAAGAAGACGAGGACCCCGAAGACGAGGACCCCCGAAGACGACGACCCTGAAGACCACCCCGAAGAAGACCAAGAAGATGACCCTGAAGAAGTTGACCAAGAAGACAAAGAAGAGAAGACAAGCACCAAGATACAGAAAAACAAGAGACAGAAAACCAAGAAGCAGAAATACAAGAAGCTGCAGAACAAAAAGCGGAAGAACATTAAGCATAAGACTAAAAATCAGAGCAAAAGATAATATCTAAATTATAAGCAGAAGATGACTAAGCAGTGTATGGGGGTGAGTCCGTTCCTCCTCGTGGTGCCCCTGGAAAAGACCTGCTGCTGCAGGCCAAACTGAACGCGGACAAATCCTGTTGTAAATCTTTTGTGACGGGCAGAACGAAAGGTGTAATGTCCAACCTTTTATAGATAACAACTACAGGAATGCCTGTCACAAATAAGAATATGATGAAGAAGAAGAATATGAAGAAGATGAAGAAGTAGAATATGAAGAATGTAAAAAAAAGAATAATACGAAGAAGGTGAAGAAGAAGAAGGTGAAGAAGAAGTGGATGAAAAAGATGCTGAGGATGATGAAGGAGAAAGTGTGGGAGAAGTAAAAAAGAAGGTGAAGAGCATGGAAGTAGTGAAACATAAATATCTGACAAAATATAAAAATACTTAACATAGTTAATATTTCCGTAACTCAGAACATAATAAAAAAATATTAATTCCTGCTATTCCATTTGACTGGGCTAAACCTCTATGCCTTTATTGTCTCCCCCACCTCCCCCAATACATTCTACATTATTCTTAGTTGTTTTCCTTCATGTAGAAATAACCTACAAGGAAAGAAAGGGTTTATTTTAATTCCGATATTTATGTCCCATTGACTTTCATTGGTTTCCGGTATCGGAATCGGCGATATCCGATACTTTTTCGGTATCGGTCCGATCCAATCCGATCCGATATTTCCCGATATCGGAAGGTATCGCTCAACACTACTGATGAGCCAATGTTAAAAATCATTCATATAAGTTGCTTCTCTGCAAGCATCTAACCTAATAGAAATCTGAAGGATGCACTTACTTAGCTCTGATGGTGTCAGCTCCCTTTTTTGGCAGGAAAACTAAATGTAACAAGCTGAAAGAAGACAGGACAAGTTCATTTATTAATCACTTTCCACCATTACTCAGAGGCTCCTGATCTCATTACAGGCAAAATTTATTGTTCTGAGATTTGGTTGGGGTTGCGAAAGCCATAGAGGATCCCATAGTTATTATTACAGTATATTTTCATCCCCGATTCATATATATGGTAATAACAATATCCATAGTACAGCTGCTATCATATAGCCATGTTAAAGCTGGAGAACCAGGACCCCAGCTTTTCTAAGCCCAATGGTGACTTTTGGCTCAGTAAAAATGCAGGGGTCCAGGTCTTAGAAATATACTGCAATACCAACAGTAAAATGTGCTTGTATTAGGGTATGTGCACATGGTCGGTATTGGCAGCGCTTTGAATGCAGCCTACTTTATGCTGCATCCAAAGCGCTGCACGCTGGTGAATCCGCATGTGTTCCTTGAACCATGCAGATTCACCACATCCTATACATGGCACTGATATCATTTCTCTTGTGGAGACTAGCGTCTTCACAAGAGAAATCGACATGTTGTCTGGAAAGACGCGCCGCATGTTCGTGTCCGCAGGTGATCCGTAGAAGCACGGAGATGCATAGTGGGCATGGGATTTCTTAAAATCCCATCTACTATGCTGTAACATCTGGCCTCTGCGGATTGCACTGATCTTGTGCACGTACCGTGAATGTGAACTGATCCCGGCCTTTGTATATAGGAAAATAGTTCGAAACTATGTTTTTATTCCAGAATTTTTTGTGCAGGTCCTCTCCAAAAAATGACAGAAAAAGCACTCACAGATCACACAAAAGAAACTTCCTATTCATTTATATGCAAAATGACATTCTGCTTGTATGTTCAGGCTTTTGAGCATCTTTTAAACGCTTCAAACTTTCAAAAATGACAAGTATTTAAAAGAAGTGACGGCCATTCTTCAGGTATTTTCCACTAGTAAGATGTTACATACTATACAGCAGAAAACAAGGGGAGGGCTAAAAAGATTCCTAGAAGACCCTTAAAAATCACAAGACTTTTATGCACTGCTTAGTGAATTTCCAGAGACAAAAGAAAAATGACAATAGAAAGACGCCCAGAAGACTCTGAAAAAACGGTAACCAAAAATGTGGATGGAAAAAATGCAAACAAAGCATTTTAACAAATGACAAAAAATGCTTAAAAAAACCCTCAGGCTTAAAACAGCAGAGAAACTGTCAGAGACAAGGAGTGATTCCTGAAGTATCTTCCACTTGATGTTTTTGACTGTCACAAAAAGACACAGTGTGAATATAGCCTTAGAAAGTGATAGAGGAAATTACCAGAAAACACTAACAAATGAATCAGGAGAAGAAAATACAGAGAAAATACAGAGAAAATAAACATTTCCTGGAGCGTCTCTTGCTTAAAAAAATTTCCTTTTTTTACCACCAAGAAAAAACTCAGTGTGAACATATAGAAAGAATTGTTCCATTTATTATGATGGAAAATGTACTCACTGTACACATGTTCAGGCTTTCAAAGACTTGTGTACATTATCCACGTATTTGCCACTAGGAAGACGCTCAATACTTTCCAATAGAAGTTAGTCAACCAGACTTCTTGTTGAGCATTCTTTTTTAACTGAGAAACACTAGCCTTGTCTTCATTGCTTTATGGAATTCAAAAATGTTTGAAACATGGCAGTAAAAAGACACCCAAAGAACACTGATAAAAAATTCTGCCAGAAAAAAAGTTCACAAAGCGCACGACTAAAAACATATTGTCTTCTAGGTTGACTTCTGGCACCTGTTATCTGTTATTCCGGTCCAGGATGCTTTGACTACATCACACAATTTTTCGGCATTTGTTGGCTTTGCCTCAGAAACTGCATTTTTGATGTCACCCCACAAGTGTTCAATTGGATTAAGGTCCGGGGACTGGGCTAGCCACTTCATAACCTCAATTTTGTTGGACTGCAACCAAGATTTTGCTCGTTTACTGGTGTGTTTAGAGTCGTTGTCTTGTTGAAACACCCATTTCAATGGCATATCCTCTTCAGCGTAAGGCAACATGACCTCTTCAAGTATTTTAATATATGTAAACTGGTTCATGATCCCTGGTATGCAGTAAATAGGTACAGCACCATAGTAAGAGAAACATGTCCATATCATGATGCTTGCACCACCATGCTTCACTGTCTCCAGAGTGTACTGTGGCTTGAATGCAGAGTTTGGGGGTCATCTGACAAACTGTCTGCGGCCCTTGGACCCCAAAAAAACTATTTTACTTTCATCAGTTCTCAAAATGTTTCCCCATTTCTCTTTAGGCCAGTTGATATGCTGACACCCCCTACATATGCAGTAAGAGCCCTCACACATTCACCTATATACAGTAACAGGACACATAGCCTCTCTGTATACAGCTTGAGACCCCACATAGCCCCTTTATATACAATATGAGCCCTTAAACAGCCTCGCTATATACAGTATGAGCCTGCACATAACCCTCTATATGAAGTATGAGCCCCTATAGCCTCTCTATACACATTATGAGCCCTCAAATAGCCCTCTATATATGGTGTGAGCCCTCAAATAGCCTCCCTATATACAATATGAGCCCTCACATAGCCCCTCTATATACAGTATGGGCCCTCAAATAGCCCCCTGTATACAGTATGAGGCCCTACATAGACACCTAGATACAGTATGAGCCCTAACATAGCCTCCTACACAAAGTATACACCCCATCATATACCCCTACATACAGTGTGAGCCCCCACATATCCTCTCTATAAACGGTATGAGACCCCACATAGCACCAGTTACACACGCTGATTGGTAGAAGAAGCCAGTGACCCTGTCTTTCACCAATGTATTCATGACTGTCTGCATCCTGAGGATGCAGATAGCGGTGATATCTAGGCTAAAGATGAGCGAATGTTTCAATATTCGATTCGGATTATGATTGCCGAAATTGCAATATTCGCCGATTTATTCGTCAAATGTTCGCCGAATGTTACCGAGCGCCATAGGATTCAAGGGGGGACAAAAAAACGCATACACAACATCTTAAAATGGGCCCAAAAGCTGCCAAAACACATCAAATTAGGGGTAGACACCTGGAAAGTGCCATCAATTGACCCAGAGTACAAGCACTATATTTTTTATTACTATTACAGCGACATTTATTCCATGGCGCTTTACATGTGAAAAGGAGTCACTATGGGTGACTCATCGACTGGTACAAGCGGAGAGAGGACCCTGGCCGTGAGGGCGCACAAACAGTCTACAAGGGATGGGTAAGGATACAGTAGGTCAGGGTACAGCTAGTCTTGCAGCGGTATGCTGGAGCGAGGCTGACCGCAGATTGTACGCTTGTCACATGAAGTGGGTCCTCAGCTTCCCTTTCAAGGTTTCCATGGTAGGCGAAAGTCTGATTTGTTTGGGTACAGCGTTATCACAGTGGGGGAGATGCACGGGACAAATCTCGAGAGCCTAAATCACATTAAGCTTACAGGAGCTCACAACTGAGCAGATTAACCCCTGAACCGATTAATATGAAGGCAAAAGGCTTCTTTCTAATGGCTGCAGAAGTGGGAGGAATCAGACGATGTGGTCTTCTGGCTCCTCTCTGTCACGGTAAACCCGTGACACCTTGCAAGCTTCAACACAATGTTCACAAGGTAGACAGCAGCAGTGGTCGATCTCCTAGACGACGAGCTAACTCCTTTATGATGATAGAGGACAACATCTGTAAGTAGTTTGTATGTTCTCCCAGTGTTTGCGGGGGTTTCCTCCAGGTTCTCTGGTTACCTCCTCAGTAAAAAAGCAGCCATACAGGAGTGTTCACACTCCAAAAAATTAGAGCCTGACACCACCATTTCTGTGGCCAACAGATTGGAGATGGTGGATTTCCATCTCTTAGCTTTGTCATTTGTGGGAGGAATCAATCTTTTACGTAACCACAACTGCGGGACCAAGAGCTGGCTGCGGTGCTGAGAGAGGGCGGAGTACGGTGAAACAGACAAACTGCTGGACTGTGAGTGAGGTGCAGGCGCAGATGTTACGGTGGATTGAGAAACATGTGGTGTGCTCGGTGAAGCAAACATAGCAGACATGTCTGCTTCCGTTACAGCTGACAGGCTCTCACTCAGCCTGACTGGAGCAGGTAGAGAACCAGAAGTTTTGCGGTGGGAGACCTGGGTGCCAATACTTGCCACGGTAACAGAGGAGGAGGGAGAAGCAGCGGATGCGGTTGAAAGGGCAGCTGATGGTTGTTGAGGTCTGCTGGTCTGCATTTTAGCGCAGTGAGATTCCCAGCGTAACGCATGTTGTGTGCGCATGTGATGGTTCATGCATGTAGTAGTCAAATTATTTCACTTTTTCCCTCTAATGAGTTTTTTTTTTCAAAGTGTGCAGATAACGTGAGTTGTCTCATCCTTTGATGTCTCAAAAAAGGCCCAGGCTAGGCAACCCTTGCCACCCTTGTGAGCTGCAGACCTGCGAACACTGCTGGCCACAGCCACAGTTGTGGTTAAGGATGCAGTGCTCCTCGTGCTTGCATCGCTTCGTGTAACTTCCTCGTCTTCCTCCTCCACCTCCTCTGATGAGCTACTCGGCTGCGTGACTCTGGGTTCACACCAAGTAGGATCTTCAACCTCGTCATCATCCAATATGTTATTCCATTCCTCACCCTCGGACCAAGTTGATACTTAGTTACGCCCCTCCAGGCACTCCTCGGTTCATGGTACAGTGGGATCACTAATCAAGCTCACGCCAGTCAGTCCGGGCGCGCGCGTAACAGTTTGCTCAGGCCATGGTTCCCGTTGAGCCCCATGGCCCTTCGCTCTCAGAGACATTTGAATCCTTGTCTGGCGAATACGTGCACTAAGAAAACATTTTTTCTCAAGCTGAGGTTCAGGCGATTTATGCACCAGCCGCAAATGGAGCTATGAGCACTCATTCCTGCGCATCCACCACGGTAGTATGGGGATCCAAAACAAAACCGTGCGTTTGTGGAGCAATGTATGCTGCATTTCAAATTCTACGATCACTATTTTCCGACCGATCGGGTTAAAGTAGCATTCATAATGTGCTACCTAGCGGGTGATGCCTTGAAATGGATCACCCCCCTATGGGAAGCATGGGATCCTATCGTCTTTGATCTGCAGGCCTTCCTGGTGGCCTTTCTAATGGTCTTCAATGACCCTTATCTTGAAGCTTCTGCTAAAGCTTCTCTTCCCAATATCCTGGAGCAGCCCCGATGGGTGATGTGTGTAGGTAGCCTACCAGTTCTCCAGCTTGAAGAGACTGCTGCCCACACAGAATCCACACAGGATGACAATACTCCACAGAATACTTTCCTTCCCAACCTCAAGAGGCAGTCCAGACGTGCAAGGCGTAGAGGTAAACCGTCACGCCAGGTTCTGTCCTCCCAGACACCTCATGTTCCCCAGCCTGTAGAGGCAGCTCTCCGCACAGAATCCATGAAGGATGACTATGTTCGTCAGGCAAAGCAGAGGCCAGAACTCAGTCACAAAATCGGATTGCGGTCCCGCTGCGGTTCTTTGGGACCCCTTGACGGTCTTTGTCCAGGAAAGGTTGGAGAATCCCAAGACATTATGCCTGTAGGAGAGGCTGCCCTTGGCGTTAGTATTTGCTCTCCACAGATGACCATGACTGTCTCCATGGCTAGTGAAGGCCTCGGATTAACCGGAAGTTTCGGGGTTAAAGCCTTGAAGAGTCGGTGTCTGATTCCCATCCGACAACTCCAGAAGCCGGTTTGGGCATTGTCAGCAGAAGGACGAGTCCTACTCAGAAACAGTCAAAATATGTCTGTACAAATTAAGCTCCAGATTGGAGCATTACACATGAAGAAGTTCACATTCCAGGTGCTGTCTGGTTTACCCACAGGTCGTCCAGAGCCAAGAGATCTAGTGCCTGCTCAGGTCTGGAGATCCTGTATGGTGTTTCCTGTGGGACTGCTGAGGTGCAAGAGGTGTCCAGTCCCCATATCTTCAGGACAGTCAGCAGTTTCTTCTTCTTCTTCACCAGATCTACTAGTCGCTGACTCGCTGTGTGCTGAAGTCTTCGAAGGAAGGGAAGCGGAGGCATTGTTCCCACATAGTCTCAACGATTGTACCAATGATCTGGCTTTAGGCACCGCTCCGCCTCGCAGACATGTCATCTCAGAAACCAGACTGAAGTTGGTCCCTAATCAAGGATCCTCCATCTCTAACAAATCTGGCAATAAGTCCATCAAGGTGGTGGCTACCTTCAAGTCTCTGTACCCCTCCAACCAGGCGGAGGACCTCCAGTTGCCTCCTGAATCCTCCGGGGTGCTATCTGATAACAAACGGAGAGAGACTCTTCTGCACCCTGTACCTGGTCCTTCGCCCACTTCATTCAGTTAGCTTGGCAAAGTGTACGTCAAGGCAGTGGTTTCCCCCGAGTCTCTGCACCCCTCCAACCAGGCGGAGGACTTCCAGTTGTCTCCTGAATTCCTCTGGGTGCTACCTGATAACAAATGGAGAGAGACTTTTCTGCACCCTGTACCTGGTACTTTGCCCACTTCATCCAGTAAGCTTGGCAAAGTGCACATCAAGGCGGTGGTTTCCCCCGATTCTCTGCACCCCTCCAACCCGGTGGAGGATCTCCAGTTGTCCCGTGAATCCTTTGGGGTGCTACCCAATATTAATAAGTGGAGAGAGACTTTCCTGTGTCCTGTTCCTGGTACCTCGCCCACTTCATCTGTTGCTGAGGATGGCCCGATGGAAGGAAGCATCCTAGATACCAAGATGATGAGACCACCTTTGTTCCCTCTAGTGGACAGAAGAGAAAATCTTCTTGAGGAGGAGGATCGGCCTCCAAATTCTTTGTAGAAAATCCTTGCTGGCTGGAGGAAGAGGGGGCGTAAAGGGAGGAGTACTGTAACATCCCTGGCGGCGTGCTTGCATGGTGCACCACCTCCCACCATGCAAGACTGCAATCTTATCTGTCAGTCCATGCTGCACTCTTTGCTCCAGTACCTGCTCTGTCCATGTCTCTTGTCTGATTGCTTAGGGCGTCGGCGCAGCTTTCTGCTTGTTTCTTATAGCTACTGTGTGCACAGTCCTAATGCATCCCCAGCCTATTGCTGTGAGTCACTGGATACTTAACCCCCCTCCACCCAGTAGGAGGTGCCTGAGCAACACTTTCACTCAGTTTGTCTTTTGCAACTGAATTGCCAGGTCCTGTCCTGACTCTAGTCTGTCCGCCACCTTGGGGGCTGTGTACCCAGGGCATTTTCCTTTACCTTTGACTTATAGTCTGTTTCCGCCATCATGGGGCCGAGTACCCAGGGCCGCTACCTGTATCTCTGACTTCTAGTCTGTTTCCGCCACCCTGGGGGCTCAGTTCCCAGGCTCGTTCCTGTATCTTGTTTCCGGTTCAGTTCCTGTCTGAACAGTGTCCTAGTCCGTTACTTGTTTCTCTCTATGTTCGTACCTTCCCTTTTCCTGCAGTGTCTGAATCTGCACCTAACTCCAACTCGTTGTCTCTGTACTTTTGTTTGTGAGTTTTGTGTCCATTCGCTACTTCATTGTAAGTACCTTGTGTGTATCTGGTTCTGCTTGTCCCCTTTCCCTGCCTCCATATCTACCTCCTGTGTTCTAACCATCTTCCTGTATTTTCCAGTCTGTTCCATGTGAAAAGAGCCCTGTTCTGTCTGCCTTCACCTTCTGCTCTGTCCTGCTCTGTTGTTCACCGCTCCGGCGTTCCGCTCTGTTCCGCTTGTTTACTGCACCTGCGGTTCTGTTCTGCTCTGCTTGTTCAGCGCTCCGGTGGTTCCGCTCTGCTCCGCTAGTTTACCGCACCTGCGGTTCTGCTCCGCTCTGCTTGCTCACCGCACCTGCGGTTTTCCTCCGCTCTGCTTGTTCACCGCACCTGCAGTTTTGCTCTGCTCTGCTTGTTCACCGCACCTTTGGTTTTGCTCTGCTCTGCAGGTTCACCGCACCTGCGGTTTTGCTCCGCTCTGCTTGTTTACCGCACCTGCGGTTCTGCTCCGCTCTGCTTGCTCACCGCACCTGTGGTTTTGCTCCGCTCTGCTTGTTCACCGCACCTGCAGTTTTGTTCTGCTCTGCTTGTTCACCGCACCTGTGGTTTTGCTCTGCTCTGCAGGTTCACCGCACTTGCGGTTTTGCTCCGCTCTGCTTGTTCACCGCACCTGCGGTTTTGCTCTGCTCTGCTTGTTTACCGCACCTGCAGTTTTGCTCCGCTCTGCTTGTTCACCGCACCTGCGGTTTTGCTCCGCTCTGCTTGTTCACCGCACCTGCGGTTTTGCTCCGCTCTGCTTGCTCACTGCACTAGCAGTTTTGCTCCGCTCTGCTTGTTCACCAAACTTGCGGTTTTGCTCCTCTCTGCTTGTTCACCGCACCTGCGGTTTTGCTCCACTCCGCTTGTTCACCGCACCTGCGGTTTTACTCCGCTCTGCTTGCTCACCGCACCTGCGGTTTTTGCTCCTCTCTGCTTGTTCACCGCTCCTGCGGTTTTGCTCCGCTCTGCTTGTTCACCGCACCTGCGATTTTGCTCCGCTCTGCTTGTTCACCGCTCCTGCGGTTTTGCTCTGCTAGTCCACTGCACCTGTGGCTCTGTTCCTGTATCCCAGTCTGTACTGGTCCCTATCCAGCCTGCGTTCATACCTGCCAGTATCTGCCTGTCTGCATTCCAGCTGTGCCTGGCAGCACCCGCCTGTCTGCATACCAGCCGTGCATGCCAGTACCCAACTGCCTTCATACCAGCCGTGCCTGATAAGTACCCACCTGCTGTCTTACCAGCCGTGCCTGCAAGTACCCACCTGTCTGCATACCAGCTAACCTGTCTGTTACTGCATTCCCCGGTGTGGGTCAACAGCTGTGACCGGGGTCTGACCTGGAGTAGCACCTGGTCCCTCTGCTCGGTTCCTCCCTGGTTCACGGAGTCGACTGAGCTGCCGTGGGACCTTGGTCGGACCGAGTTGATACTTAGTTACTAGAGATGAGCGTTGTTCTACTCGAACTGTTCGCCAATCTCAAATTCGAGCTGTTTTGGGCGGTGTTCGAGTCGGTCGGCGAACACGAACAATTTGAGAAAAATTCGGCTGTTCGAGGTTATGTTCGATAACTGTTCGTGCACCAAAATCATAACTGGATTTTTTCTCAGTAATGATGAAAATTAATGTTAATACGCAGTTTGAGTGTACAGCGGGGCGGGGGGAGGGGCAGGGGATGGATCTCTGCAGGAACAATGAAGATCTCCATTTTTTTTTCTCTTTCCCGCATTTGCAGTGGGGAGGTGCAATCTGTCAGCCTATCAGCAGCGCACACACGGAGCGAAGTGCTTTTTTTCACACAAGCAAGGGCATGTGTGATTGGCAGTGTATGTCACATGTCCTTGCCCTATAAGACCAAGCCATTTTCCCCGTCGCCACCATTTTCTCACTGCTGCAGCTGCGTGTTAGATGGCACCGCTGTTGCTGTGTGCGATATACCTTGTTAATTTCAAGCCAATTTTCGCACAAATATACAGATAGCTTGGGAGTAGGGAATAGTTGTGATTGCAGTCCTTTTAAGGACTAGGTTACAGCATTTCCTACGACTTTTATCAGGCAGGTCTGTGCTCTTAAATAGATAGATTGTGGGAGTAAAGACTAATTGTAATTGGAGTCCTTTTCAGGACTAGGTTACATCAGTTCCTATCAGTTTTTGCCAGGCAGGTCTGTGCCAGTGCTGTGCAAGTTTTTTTCACAGCATTTGGCTGAATCTAGCAAAGCTAATCCTTTTTGGCCTATTGCAGAGTGTGTTAGTCAGTGGAGTAGCCTATCTGTGTTGCAAGATATACCACCTGTGTATAGAATACCAATTTTTTTACTGCACCTAGTGAAGTAAAATCTTTTGGGCATAGCATCATTCTATTAGTCCATCTATACTGACCTCCATCAGGTTGCAAACTGAATATAATTTTTTTCTGCATCTAGCTCTGAAAAAATATTTGGGCTTCTAGCGGTGTGTGGGACTTGGTCTATTAGTCCATCTATACTGACCTCCATCAGGTTGCAAATTAAAAATAATTTTTTTCTGCATCTAGCTCTGAAAAAATATTTGGGCTTCTAGCAGTGTGTGGGACTTGGTCTATTAGTCCATCTATACTGACCTCCATCAGGTTGCAAATTAAAAATAATTTTTTTCTTCATTTATCTCTGAAAAAATATTTGGGCTTCTAGCAGCGTGTGGGACTTGTTCTATTAGTCCATCTATACTGACCTCCATCAGGTTGCAAATTAAAAATAATTTTTTTCTGCATCTAGCTCTGAAAAAATATTTGGGCTTCTAGCAGTGTGTGGGACTTGGTCTATTAGTCCATCTATACTGACCTCCATCAGGTTGCAAATTAAAAATAATTTTTTTCTGCATCTAGCTCTGAAAAAATATTTGGGCTTCTAGCAGTGTGTGGGACTTGGTCTATTAGTCCATCTATACTGACCTCCATCAGGTTGCAAATTAAAAATAATTTTTTTCTGCATCTAGCTCTGAAAAAATATTTGGGCTTCTAGCAGTGTGTGGGACTTGGTCTATTAGTCCATCTATACTGACCTCCATCAGGTTGCAAATTAAAAATAATTTTTTTCTGCATCTAGCTCTGAAAAAATATTTGGGCTTCTAGCAGTGTGTGGGACTTGGTCTATTAGTCCATCTATACTGACCTCCATCAGGTTGCAAATTGAATAAAAAAATTTTCTGCATCTAGCTCTGAAAAAATATTTGGGCTTCTAGCGGTGTGTGGGACTTGGTCTATTAGTCCATCTATACTGACCTCCATCAGGTTGCAAATTAAAAATAATTTTTTTCTGCATCTAGCTCTGAAAAAATATTTGGGCTTCTAGCAGTGTGTGGGACTTGGTCTATTAGTCCATCTATACTGACCTCCATCAGGTTGCAAATTAAAAATAATTTTTTTCTGCATCTAACCCAGCCAATAGTTTTGGCCTAATACCACAGTTTGGCCACTCAGCTCTGCTCGGTTACCATCCATTGTTTTTTTGTGCAAACAACTCCAGAGTTGTGAATTAGTTAACCACCAAAATGAGTGGAAAAAGGCCTGCTGCTGGTGGAAAGGGGAATAGGCGTGTTGGGACGGGGAAAAAAGGTTGTGTCCGTGGGGTAGGTGCAGAAGAAAGACCATCTTCCAGCCAAACTAAAATGTCTACTTCTTTTAGCGGACAATGTGATAAGATCCCTTTCTTACGGCCACGCCAATCGCTACAAATTCCAGATGAGGCACAAAAACAGCAGGTGCTTCAACGGATATCAAGTGCTCCTTTAAGTGGGCTCTCCTCCACATCAACTTCAACATCACAAATACTCCAGTCCTCAAAGGTGTCACCCAAATCGCACTTGCTTTCTCACAGCTCCCAAATCTCCAGCTGCCCGTCTGAGTATGAGGTAGAACAGATGGTTGAGTCTGCAGAGCTGTTTACTCATACTATAGCCTGGGAATCAGAGGTCGACTCCAGCGCTTCTGTGAATCCAGACGAGGAAATGATCTGCACTGATGCCCAGAATCTTTATGAGTCGGATCCAGGACCAGACGCAGAAGGTTCTGACCATAATGTAGACCCTCATTCCCAAACTGTAACTCCTGTTGGTGGAGACAATGAGGAAGACGATGATAAGACTCAAATACCTGATTGGAGCGACAACTTTAGTTTTTTGTCAGGGCAGGAACAGTTTGGCTCTGAGGACGACGGGTGTGATAACGCACAGGGTGATGATGATGAGGTCGGAGATCCCACTTACTGTCAACCCACAGTCAGCCAAGAGATGAGGTCAGCAGAGGAGGTGGAGGAAGATGCTAGTGACGACGAGGTCAGGTTGCGCCTTCCTGGACAGAGACGTAGTACTGGAAGCACGTCAACAACTGCATCCTCAAACACAACTCTGCCTCTCACCACAAGTCGTGGTGGCTCTTCAGGTCGCATGGGTGCTAAGCCTTGCATAGCCTGGGCATTTTTTCAGATCGATAAAGATGACCCAACTCGTGTTATCTGTAACATTTGTCAGCAAAAGCTAAGTAGAGGCCAAAAAATACATAGTTTGAGTACTTCATGCATGAACCGGCACATGGACATGAAGCATAAGTTGCAGTGGGAAGCTCAGTGTGCTACAATGCGGTCTAGCCGGCCGGGCCAACCACCGTCTGCCATATCTTGTGCATCCGCGGCCTCTTCATCCTCTGTGACTGGGGGGACAGCAGTCACACCTGTTTTGGGGCGCAGACCTGCCACCTCTTTACCCGCAACAGCCAGCGTGATTGGCAGGTCATCATTTTCTTTGGAGGTGGTAACACCAGCTGGTCTTGAGCGCTGTCCGACATCGATAGCACCACCTTTGGATCAAGGCAACCTAACATGTCCGCCTGCATCTTCCTCACAGACCGGCAGTTTGCGGGGACACCCTTATCAACCCCGTCTAAGCACAATAGCCAGCCCTCGGTCCCTCAGATGTGGACAAGTAAAAGACCATTTCCTCCTAGCCATGAGAAAGCTAAGAGGTTGAATTTCACCATCTGCAAGCTCTTGGCTACAGAAATGCTGCCTTTCCGCCTGGTGGACACAGAGGATTTTCGAGACCTTATGTCCGTCGCAGTGCCCCAGTACCAGATGCCCAGTCGGCACTACTTCTCAAAGAAAGGTGTGCCTGCGCTCCACCAGCATGTCGCACACAACATCACCGCTTCTTTGAGAAACTCTGTGTGTGACAGGGTGCATTTCACCACAGACACTTGGACGAGTAGGCATGGACAGGGGCGTTACATGTCGCTGACTGGGCACTGGGTAACTATGGTGACAGCAGGACAAGGGGCTGCTGTCCAAGTCTTGCCGTCCCCACGAGTTGTGCGTCAATCCTCTTTATGTCATTTTTCCTCCACTGCTTCTGCCTCCTCAACCTCCTCTCGGTCTTCCACCTGCACCCAAAGCCTGTCTGGTCATGCCACAAGCTTTCTAACTGCGCAGAAGGGATCCTGCACACCTCCTTACTATGCTGGCAGTAGGGCTCAACGTCATCAGGCGGTTTTTACATTGAAATGTCTGGGAAATGTGAGTCACACAGCTGAGGAGTTGTGGTCAGCTCTGGAGAACCAATTTCATGAATGGTTGTCTCCACTGGACCTGAAACCAGGGAAGGCCGTGTGCGACAATGCTGCAAACCTGGGTGCGGCCCTTCGCCAGGGCAATGTCACACACGTGCCTTGTATGGCTCACGTGTTGAACCTGGTTGTCCAGCAATTTTTAGCCCACTATCCCAGACTAGATGGCCTTCTGCAGAGGGCACGGTCGCTGTGTGCTCACTTCCGCCGTTCGCATCCCGCAGCTCAGCGACTTACATCTCTACAGAAGTCGTTGGGCCTGCCACTTCACCGGCTAAAATGCGATGTGCCTACCCGGTGGAATTCAACTCTGCACATGTTGCAGCGACTGTGGCAGCACCGACAAGCCCTGGTGCAATACGTTCTGACGTATAGCCTGGGCCAACGAGATTCAGAGGTGGGGCAAATCACGCTGGAGGAGTGGTCTCAGATCAGGGACCTATGCACCCTTCTGCACAGTTTTGAAATGGCGACGAAGATGTTTAGTGCTGACGATGCCATTATCAGCATGACTATTCCGGTGATTTACATGCTGGAGCACATGATAAACAGAATTCGGAGTCAGGTGGTGGCACAAGAGGAGGTGGAGGAAGTAGAGGAGGAGGAGTTGTATGCGGAAGGGCTAACATCTGCAAGGTCCAGACGGTCGGCAGCACCAAGGCGGCAGGCATGTGAGGGTGGGGGAGATGGTTTAACCAGGGCGCATGGTAGCAGCCAAACTAGTGAGGAAGGTGCAGGAGCCCAGGAAGAAGTGGAGGACGAACTGATGGAAGACTCATCAGATGAGGGAGACCTTGATCACATTTCTGTTGTGCGAGGTTGGGGGGAGAGGACAGAGGAAGGAAGCATGATTGTTACCTCGCCACCAACACAACAGGGACTTGGTGCTCCTGGATGCGCAACACACATGAGTGCCTTCTTGCTGCACTACCTGCAACATGACCCTCGAATTGTGAGAATTAGAAATAATCCTGACTACTGGGTTGCCACACTGTTAGATCCCCGGTACAAAAGTAAATTTGCAGAAATTATTCCTGCCATAGAAAGGGATGCACGCATGCAGGAGTATCAGCAGAGACTGTTGCAGAATCTTACATGTGCTTTTCCACAAAATACCAGTGGTGCACGTAGTGAATCTCACAGTTCCAACTTGCCAACCGTGGGACCGTCAAGTGTTCAGCACTCAAACCGTAACAGAACCACAGTATCTGCTGGTAACATCAATTTTGCGGAATCATTTCACCACTTTTTTAGCCCATCCTTTGCAAGGCCACAGGAGACAAGAAGTCTGACACATAGTCAACGCCTAGAGACGATGGTACAGGAGTATCTCCAAGTAAACATTGAAGCCACGACTGTGTCACTGGACCCTTGCTCTTTTTGGGCTTCCAATCTGGATAAATGGCCGGAGCTAGCCACTTACGCCTTGGAGATCTTGTCATGCCCCGCAGCCAGCGTTCTGTCTGAACGTGTGTTCAGCGCTGCTGGTGGTGTGCTGACAGATAAGCGCACGCGGCTCTCCACTGATAATGTAGACAGACTCACGTTCATAAAGATGAACAAATCATGGATCCGAAACGACTTTTCTACCCCTGTGTCATCCTGGGGAGAGTAAAAGCTTGATGATTGGTTAAAATCACCCTACCAACCGTTTTAAGCTTTCAAATTACTAATCATGTTTATCTGTATCTTGACTGGAAAATAATTTGGGCTTTGTAGCAGTGTGCAGCACTGATCCTATTAGGCCATCTATAATAAGCTTCACCAGATTTAAAATTAAAAATAATTTTTAGCTGCATCTAGCCCGGAAAATAATTTTGGGGCTCCGAGATGCGCAAGACACATAAGTGCCTTCTTGCTGCACTACCTGCAGCATGACCCTCATATTGTCAGAATTCGAAGTAATCATGACTACTGGGTTGCCACACTCTTAGATCCCCCAAACTTTTCGATCAACCTTTTCATTTTAATAAAGACCAAAAAAATGGTCATTTTTGAAATTATAAGCATTAGCAGGTTGTTAGAAACTGAAATCAAACAGTTTTCAACTCAAAACTTTATTCTAGGTGATGTTACATTTTCACATAGGACCCCTTGTTCGAAAGCAGCTTCTGAACTCTCTCGTCCATTGAATTTGTCAGGTTTTGGATGGTTTCTGCTTCAATTGTTTTGCATGAGGACAGAATACCCTCCCAGAGCTGTTGCTTAGATGTGAACTGCCTCCCGCCATCATAGACACTCCTTTTAATGATGCTCCAAAGGTTCTGAATGGGGTAGAGGTCAGGGGAGCATGGGGGTCACACCATAAGTTTGTCCCCTTTTATGCCCATATCAGCCAGAGATGCAGATGTTTTATGTGCAGCATGAGATGGTGCATTATCATGCAGAAAAATGATCTTGCTGTGAAATACACGGTTCTTCTTCTTGAACCATGGCAGGAAGTGCTGTTTGAGAAAATCCACATACATTATGGAGTTCATCTTTAGCGCCTTCAGGGATCCTAAAGGGGCCGACAATCTCTCTCCCCATGATTCCAGCCCAAAACATTACTCCACCTCCTCCTTGTTGGCGCTGTAGCCGTGTTTGCGTGGGGTGTCCATCAACCAGCCATCCTCCACTCCATTCATCTGGACCATCGAGCGCTGCACGGCACTCATCCGTGAACAAAACAGTTTTGAAATCAGTCTTCATGTAATGTTTGGCCCACTGGAGCCGTTTCTGCTTGTGTGAAGTGGATAGAGGAGGTCGACAGGATGGCGTATGCACAGCTGCAAACCTCTGAAGGACCCTGCATCTTGTTGTTCGGGGGACGTTGGAGGCACAAGCAGCTTCAAAAACTTGTCTGCTGCTATGACAAGGCTTTTTTGCTGCTGCTCTTTCAACCTGACGTAATTGCCTGTAGGAAAGAGTCCTCAATTTGCCCTTATCAGCACGCACACGTGTGTACTGTGAATCAGCTACATACTTCTTGATTGCCAAGACACTTCATCCTGATCATCGCACAATGTTGATTGTAGTCATGCCTTGACCTAAACACTCCACAATTTGTTGCTTCTCAGCAGCCGACACATCCTTTTTCTTTCCCATTTTGGCAGAAAATGTAGGCTGCTTAATAATGTGAGAGAGCCTTCTTAAGTAGTCTTGCCTTTCATTGGACACACCTGCCAAACTAATTAGCACAGGTGTCTGCAATTGCTTACAGTGATATAAAGAGCCCTGACACACATCACCATCAATGAGTTTAACTGACAAACAAACAAATTCTTCCCTTATCACTCCTAAACACTTTTTGCATAATAATTTGGAACGCGGTGTACATGTGCTTTTCCACAAAACACCAGTGGTTCACGTAGTGAATCTTACAGTTCTAACTTGCCAACCGTGGTCTGTATGGAATTGTTCAATAAAGGGCCCAAAATTAAGATAACATAGATGGGAGAGGTCTCTATGAATAGGAATTCCTAAGTATTTGATACCCTGTGAGGGCCAGGCAAAGGGAAAGTTGGACTGGATGGAATCCTATATGGATTTAGGGAGGGAGACATCGAGGGCCTCAGACTTCGCTGCATTGATTTTAAAATTTGACCATGTAACAAAGTGATCTATTTCAGCCATAACAGCAGGGATGGATATATGTGATTGAGTGATATATACTAGGACATCATCAGCAAATAGAGAGCACTTGTACTCGGTGCCTCCCACCTCAATCCACCTAATATTGGGGTTATGGCGAATTGATGAGAGCAGGTGCTCCGTCACTAGGATGTATAAGAGAGGGGACAGAGGACATCCCTGCCTTGTCCCATTGGTGATTGTGAAAGGTGATGAAAATGTTCTGACGCACCCCCTGGGCCTTGGGACACCCGGAGCCGGACCCTTTTTGGTGGATGCTGGTGGTTGTAGTCTTCGTGGCGGCGATCCGGTTCCGTGACTCAGGGCGGTCAAACCAGTGGCGGAACTATTTATGTGGTTTTGATGTTTAAATGTCCGACTACGCCACCCGTGGATTGCGGTCAGAGTGAACCGCCGCTACAGGGCAGACCGCTAAGGCTGGTGTTGTGGGTGCAGCAGAGCGTAGCATAACTCCCCACGGGAGGAGTATAGCCTCAGGGCAGTGTATGCGGAGGATGGGGGTGATGGTGCAGGGCAGCAGCAGTAACGACACGGAGTCAGTGATGCAGTTCAGGGCCTTTACTCACAGTTCTTATTATCCAGACCACGTCTGCAGGTAACGGCTGCCCACGTCGTACTGTGCTCACCAGGTGAGGGGCTCAGACAACTCCCAGATAACTTTGGAGCGCTTCACAGGACCCCCTTTGTGTGTCCTTTGTCTGGCCTTTCTTACCAACACTTCTGTCCGGCTGCCTCGGGCCTCCTCTTGGTAAACTTGGCGCCAGTTTCCCTGACCCTATGTGGTGCCTTCCTAGCAGGTGGAGCAAGGGGCTGCGCCACATAAAATGTCAGAGCCTCCGGTTTCTAGCTGAGGGTCGTTTCCTGCCTCCACTAGTTCGGGGACCGGTCTCCCCCTTTGGCCTGACCCCTCCACGCAGGTGGATTCGGGCGTGCGGTGGCGACTCGCCCGTCCGCACCCCTGGGATCCCTTCATTCCTCGTTCCTGGAGCCTTCTCCGCTCCTCTTCCTTCCTTCTCCCTCTTGCAGGCCTGGGCCTCTGTTACTAGGCCCGCCTCCGGAGCAGAGCTCATGCAGAGCCCCTGCTCCCTGCCACTTCTGCTCAGACTTCTCTGCACTGAACTAAGATGGTGCTCACCTTTTATACTCCCTTCTCAATGCACCCAGGAACTGCTTCCTCCCTGCTCCTGCACTGCAGGGTTCCCCTTCCTCAGTGTTCCCTCCCCCCACTCCAGCCAGGGACAGGGACTGTCGTGCCCATCTCAGGGGCATATTGGTCGCCCTGCCCCACGGCAATGTGGTGTAATGCATGCAGGTGTCGGGTCCTGATCCACACTCCATCCTTATCTGAGAGTGAGATATCACACCTCTGGGTGAGGTGCAATACGTCTGTAGCAACCGAGCCCTCGGTGCTACAGTTCCATTTATCTTCAGCCTAGGTGACGTATTGTGATACAGGGCCGTGATTTTGGCTATAAAAGGGTCCCCTAGACCCCTACCCCAAGCTTTTTAAGAGAATCATATATGGAGTGCCAGGAGACTCTATGGAATGCTTTCTCAGCATCCAACGAGAGTATCTACTTACAAATTTTTAACTGCATCTAGCCCAGGAAATACTTTGTGCCTAGTAGCAGTGTCTGCTAGTCAGCGGATTATACCGGCTGTTAAGCAAGCTACACCACCTGTAGTTTGGACACTTAATTTTTTCAAAGGAAATGCTTCGGGACCACGGGATACTTAGTGAAGAGCATCAGGAGGCACCCCAAGGCATAGGGGCTGGGACTGGCACTAGGATGCCTTGCGGTGGACAGCCGAGCTCGATCCTTATAAAAGCTTTTTAACTGCAGCAGCTTTAGTGGACGCTACTGGAGCTGGAATTACGCGGCTGCTGGCATGAAACTTGCCCTCCAATAGATCCTTGTAAATGGATTTAAAGTGTATTCATTCAAATTAGAGGGACAATTTAAATTAAAAAGCTTAGAGCTGCCTCCACCACAGGGGGGCTCTCTCGACCCACCAGCGGACAGGCACCAGTATTGGGAGAGGGGGGCTGGCCGTCAGGGTTCACCGCGGCTCTGGCACAAACCCGGCGACACGGAGGTGGCACGGGCAGGAGCGGACTGGCCGTCTCGGCTTCTCACTTTTTGGATTCTAGAAGGGCATGACATGCTTATATCTGTGTCTCCCCCTCCTTTTACTCCTCCACCTCTTTTCTTTTCGCATGACTATATGTACTTGTCACTTTTCCATGTGTTAGTTGTGTCTTCTGAGCAGTTTGTCAGCTTTTGGACACCTTTGAAGGTGTTTTCTATGTGCTTCTATGTGTTTTTGTTTGCCTGCCATTGGTTTTAATGGTGTTCGAAGGTGTTCGACGAACAGTTCGGCGAACACACGGGTGTTCGACGAACCGAACCGAACTCGAACACTACGGGGGTGGCTCAACACTATTAGTTACGCCCCTCCAGGCACTCCTGGTTCATGGTACAGTGGGATCACTAATCAAGCTCACGCCAGTCAGTCCGGGCCCGAGCGTAACACCATGCACAGCCATACAGTATATACATGTATATAGTATTCATACTATAAGATGCACCCCCCCCCACTTTCCTCCAAAATTTTGGAGGAATAAAGTGCGTCTTATAGTCCGAAAAATACGGTAAGTATTTCATATAACAGAAAAACAGAACTTTAAAATTTGGTACAGAAACCTTCGTTTGCAATTACAGAGGTCAGACCTTTCCTGTAGTTCGAGTTTGCACACACTGCAGCAGGAATTTTGGCCCACTCCTCCATACAGATCTTCTCCAGATCTTTCAGGTTTCGGGGCTGTCGCTGGGCAACATTAAGTTTCAGCTCCCTCCAAAGATTTTCTATTGGGTTCAGGTCTGGAGGCTGGCTAGTCCACTCCAGGACCTTGAAATGCTTCTTACGGAGCCAATCCTTAGTTGCCGTGGCTGTGTGTTTCGGGTCATTGTCATGCTGGAAGACCCAGCCATGACCCATCTTCAATGCTCTTACTGAGGGAAGTAGTCTGTTGGCCAAAATCTTGTGATACATGACCCCATCCATCCTCCCTTCAATATGGTGCAGTCGTCCTGTCCCCACCATGCTTCACAGTTGGGACGGTGTTCTTGGGGTTGTATTCATCCTTCTACTTCCTCCAAAAACGGTGAGTGGAGTTGATACCAAAATGTTCTATTTTGGTCTCATCTGACCACATGACTTTCTCCCATGCCTCCTCTGGATCATCCAGATGGTCATTGGCGAACTTCAAACGGGCCTGGACATGTGCTGGCGTGAGTAGGAGGACCTTGCGTTCTCTGCAGTATTTAAATGCATGATGGCGTAGTGTGTTAATAACGATAATGTTTGAGACTGTGGTCCCAGTACTCTTCAGGTCATTGACAAGGTCCCCCATGTAGTTCTGCGCTGATTTCTGACCATACTCAGAATCATCCTTACCCCATGAGGCGAGACCTTGCATGGAGCCCCAGACTGAGGAAGATTAATAGTCATCTTGTGTTTCTTCCATTTTCTAATAATTGTGCCAACAGTTATTGCCTTCTCACCAAGCTGCTTGCCTATTGTACTGTAGCCCATCCCAGCCTTGTGCAGGTCTACAATTTTGTCTTTCGTGTCCTTAGTAGTGTTGAGCCACCGCGTAGTGTTCGGGTTCGGTTCGGTTCGTCGAACACCGGGATGTTCGACGAACTGTTCGTCGAACTGTTCGTCGAACACCTTAGAACACCGTCGAACACCGTTAAAACCAATGGCAGGCAAACAAAAACACATAGAAACACATAGAAAACACCTTCAAAGGTGTCCAAAAGCTGACAAACTGCTCAGAAGACGCTCTCTTTAAAAAAGCCGGCCGGCAATTCAGCAGTGGCATACACCGGTACCCGACAATTTAGACAAGAAGGAATAGAGCATCACACATAGATTAGATAGATAGAAACATGTCAGTCACACATATAAGAAGCACAGTGACAGTGTTGCTTACTGTACTTGTCATTTAGTGTAAAGGATTTATTTAAAAAAATAATAGTGTTTTCGTGCACCGTCTCTTTAAAAAAGCCGGCCGGCAATTCAGCAGCGGTACCCGACAATTTATAACAGAAAGAATAGAGCTTCACACATAGATAGATATAAACATGCCAATCACATATATAATAAGTACAGTGATAGTGTTGGTTACTGTACTTGTCATTTAGTGTAAAGGATTTATTAAAAAAAATAATAGTGTTTTCATGCACCATCTCTTTAAAAAAGCCGGCCAGCAATTCAGTACCCGACAATTTAGAATAGAAAGAATAAAGAATCACACATAGATTAGATACATAGAAACATGTCAGTCACATACAGTACAGACCAAAAGTTTGGACACACCTTCTTATTTGAAGATTTTTCTGTATTTTCATGACTTTAAAAATTGTACATTCACACTGAAGGCATCAAAACTATGAATTAACACATGTGGAATTATATACTTAACAAAAAAGAGTGAAACAACTGAAAATATGTCTTATATTCTAGGTTCTTCAAAGTAGCCACATTTTGCTTTGATGACTGCTTTGCACACTCTTGGCATTCTCTTGATGAGCTTCAAGAGGTAGTCACCGGAAATAGTTTTCACTTCACAGGTGTGCCCTGTCAGGTTTAGTAAGTGGGATTTCTTGCCTTATAAATGGGGTTGGGACCATCACTTGTGTTGTGCAGAAGTCTGGTGGATACACAGCTGATAGTCCTACTGAATAGACTGTTAAAATTTGTATTATGGCAAGAAAAAAGCAGCTTGTAACATACCTGGCGGCGTCCTTGCATGGTGGTCCATCTCCCACTGTGCAAGAGGGCGCACTTGATCTCCTGTCCAGAATGTCTCTCTGGCTTCCCTCCATGCTGTCTGTTTGTGTCTGTTTCTGCTGCTTAAGGGCGGCGCCCGATCACTTCCTGCCTTTTGTACCTGCTGTGGGTCACACCCCTTGTGCGTCCTCAGCCTATTGCTGTCTGTCACTTGGTATATAGCTCAGCAGCTCCCTTCTATCCCTGCCTGAGCATAGTGTTTTCCTTCAGTGTGTGCTTGCACTCTGAAGGTGCCAGGTCCCGTCTTTGTTTCCTTGTCTGCCTTTCCTGGAGGCTGTATTTCCAGGCCTGTCTGAACTTAGTCCTGTATGTCTCCTGCTTTGCGGTATTAGTTCCCGTGTCTGAACTAAGTCCTGTATGTCTCCTGCTTTTCGGTATTAGTTCCCGTGTCTGAACTGAGTCCTGTATGTCTCCTGCTTTTTGTATCAGTTCCCGTGTCTGAACTGAGTCCTGTATGTCTCCTGCTTTTTGTATCAGTTTCCGTGTCTGAACTGAGTCCTGTATTTCTCCTGCTTTGCGGTATTAGTTCCCGTGTCTGAACTAAGTCCTGTATGTCTCCTGCTTTTTGTATCAGTTCCCGTGTCTGAACTGAGTCCTGTATGTCTCCTGCTTTGCGGTAATCAGTTCCCGTGTCTGAACTGAGTCCTTTCTGTGTTCTTTTGTCTGTCCTGTCTGAACACGCTCCTTGCCTGTTCGTTCCGCCTCTCTGGGGGCCGTATTCCCAGACCCGCTCCTGTATCCCGCTGCAGTGTCGGTCTCCGCCGTACACTCAGTTCCAGTCTGAACACTCTCCTGTCCTTTACCTGTTTTGCCTCTATGTCCGTTCCCTTCCTTTTTCTGCAGAGTCTGAACTCGTACCTAACTCCTGCTTGTTTTCTCTGCAAGTACTGTGTGAGTATCTGGCTCTGTCTTTCCCTTCCTGTCTGTTCCGTGTGAACAGAGCCCTGTCCTCCCTGCTCAGCCTTGTCTGCACTCTAGCAGTGCTTGCCTGTAACCCTCTGCCTGTATTGTTCCTGAGTCCCGGTGTGTACTGGGTCCTATCCCGCCTGTGTTCCTACCTGCTAGTGCCTCCCTGTCTGCACTCTAGCTGTGCTTGCCTTTACCCCCCTGCCTGCATACCCGCCTGCCTGCATACCAGTCGTGCCTGCCTATACCCACCAGTCTGTGTGCCAGCCTACCAGCCTGTTCCTGTATTCCCCTGTGTGGGTCAACAGCCGTGTCCGGGGTCTGTCCTGGAGTAGCACCTGGTCCCTCTGCTCGGTTCCTCCTTGGTGCACTGGCGTCGTATGCCGTCGTGCGACCCTGGTCGGATCGGGTGAATACTTAGTCACGCCCCTCCAGGCATTCACTCTCTGGCACGGTCCAGTGGAATCACTACCAATCCCACGCACACGCCGCTTAGCCCGGGCGTGTGCATAACAGCATGCTCAGGCCATGGTTCCCGTTGAGCCCCACGGCCTTCGCCCTCTGAGAAGTTTTCCAGCGAATATATGCATTAAAATAAATAAATAAATTTTTTTTCTCTTAGCTGAGTTCCAGGCGAAATTACGCACCGTCCAGATGGATCTATCAGCTCTCGTTCCTGCGGATCCGCCACGTTACTATGGGGATCCAAGACAGTGTCGTGCATTTGTGGAGCAATGCATGCTACACTTTAAGGCCTACCCTCTCTACTTTCCTTCCGATTGGGCTAAAGTGGCCTTTATGATGTCTTACCTGGCGGGTGATGCCTTGGAATGGATCAACCCCCTATATGAAACACAGGATCCGATCCTCCGGGACCTAATGGCCTTCCTGGTGGCCTTTCTAATGGTCTTCGATGATCCTAACCCGGAGGCTCCTGCTGAAGCTTCACCTCCCAATATCCCGGAGCAGCCCCGATGGGTAATGTGTGTGGGTAGCGCAATAGTCCTCCAGCCCAATGAGACTACTGCCCACCCAGAATCCTCACAGGGTGACTACGCTTTCCGGAATACTTCTCTCAACCTCAAGAGGCAGTCCAGACGTGCTAGACGTAGAGACAAGCCGTCACGCCAGGGTCTGTCCTCCCTGAGACCTCCTGACCCCAACCTTGAAGTCCCTACTGAAGCTTCATCTCCCTGTATCCCGGAGAAACCCCAATGGGTAATGTGCGTGGGTAGTGCACCAGTTCTCCTGCCCGAAGAGACTTCTGCCCATCCAGACTCCACACAGGAGAACTTCCTGCACCCGGCATCAGATGCTTCTCTCTCTTTAACCGGTGTGCATGTCCAAGGATGCTCCAAAGCTGTGGTTACCTCTGAGTCTGTGCACCTCTACTACCTGGCGGAGGATCCCCTGTTGCCTCCTGAATCCTCCGGGATACCACTCGATGACAAATGGAGAGAGACTTCTCTACACCCGGTACTCAATACTTTGTCCGCTTCGTCCTGTGAGCCTGACAATGGGTACCCCAAAGTGGTAGTTACCTCCGAGTCTCTACACCCCTCCGACCAGGCGGAGGATCTCCAGTTGTCTCCTGAACCCTTCGGGGTGCTACCTGGTAACGAAAGGACAGAGACTCTCCTATACTCTGTACCTGATACCTCGCTCGCTTCGTCCAGTGAGTCCAACCTAGTGTACTCCGAAGCAGAAGTTACTCCCGAGTCTCTACACCCCTCCGACCAGGCGGAGGACCTCCAGTTGTGTTCAGAACCCTTCGGGGTGCCACCTGGTGGTGAATGGACAGAGACTTTCCTATACTCGGTACCCGATACCTCGCCTGCTTCCTCCAGTGAGTCCGACCTAGTGTACTCTGAAGCAGTTGTTTTCTCTGAGCCTCTGCACTCTTCTGACCCGGCGGAGGACCTCCAGTTGTTTCCTGAATCCTCCGGGGTACCACCAGATAACAAAGAGACAGTGACTTTTCCTCATTATGTACCTGATAACCCGTCTATTTCTTCCTGTGAGCTTGACAAGATGTACCTCGAAGCAGAGATTACCCTTAAGTCTCTGTCCCCCTCCAACCCAGTGAACGACTGGTCCTCGAATTCCCTGCAGAAGATTCTGGCAGGCCTGAAGAAGAGGGGGCGTAAGGGGGGAGGTACTGTAACATACCTGGCGGCGTCCTTGCATGGTGGTCCATCTCCCACTGTGCAAGAGGGCGCACTTGATCTCCTGTCCAGAATGTCTCTCTGGCTTCCCTCCATGCTGTCTGTTTGTGTCTGTTTCTGCTGCTTAAGGGCGGCGCCCGATCACTTCCTGCCTTTTGTACCTGCTGTGGGTCACACCCCTTGTGCGTCCTCAGCCTATTGCTGTCTGTCACTTGGTATATAGCTCAGCAGCTCCCTTCTATCCCTGCCTGAGCATAGTGTTTTCCTTCAGTGTGTGCTTGCACTCTGAAGGTGCCAGGTCCCGTCTTTGTTTCCTTGTCTGCCTTTCCTGGAGGCTGTATTTCCAGGCCTGTCTGAACTTAGTCCTGTATGTCTCCTGCTTTGCGGTATTAGTTCCCGTGTCTGAACTAAGTCCTGTATGTCTCCTGCTTTTCGGTATTAGTTCCCGTGTCTGAACTGAGTCCTGTATGTCTCCTGCTTTTTGTATCAGTTCCCGTGTCTGAACTGAGTCCTGTATGTCTCCTGCTTTTTGTATCAGTTTCCGTGTCTGAACTGAGTCCTGTATTTCTCCTGCTTTGCGGTATTAGTTCCCGTGTCTGAACTAAGTCCTGTATGTCTCCTGCTTTTTGTATCAGTTCCCGTGTCTGAACTGAGTCCTGTATGTCTCCTGCTTTTTGTATCAGTTCCCGTGTCTGAACTGAGTCCTGTATGTCTCCTGCTTTGCGGTAATCAGTTCCCGTGTCTGAACTGAGTCCTTTCTGTGTTCTTTTGTCTGTCCTGTCTGAACACGCTCCTTGCCTGTTCGTTCCGCCTCTCTGGGGGCCGTATTCCCAGACCCGCTCCTGTATCCCGCTGCAGTGTCGGTCTCCGCCGTACACTCAGTTCCAGTCTGAACACTCTCCTGTCCTTTACCTGTTTTGCCTCTATGTCCGTTCCCTTCCTTTTTCTGCAGAGTCTGAACTCGTACCTAACTCCTGCTTGTTTTCTCTGCAAGTACTGTGTGAGTATCTGGCTCTGTCTTTCCCTTCCTGTCTGTTCCGTGTGAACAGAGCCCTGTCCTCCCTGCTCAGCCTTGTCTGCACTCTAGCAGTGCTTGCCTGTAACCCTCTGCCTGTATTGTTCCTGAGTCCCGGTGTGTACTGGGTCCTATCCCGCCTGTGTTCCTACCTGCTAGTGCCTCCCTGTCTGCACTCTAGCTGTGCTTGCCTTTACCCCCCTGCCTGCATACCCGCCTGCCTGCATACCAGTCGTGCCTGCCTATACCCACCAGTCTGTGTGCCAGCCTACCAGCCTGTTCCTGTATTCCCCTGTGTGGGTCAACAGCCGTGTCCGGGGTCTGTCCTGGAGTAGCACCTGGTCCCTCTGCTCGGTTCCTCCTTGGTGCACTGGCGTCGTATGCCGTCGTGCGACCCTGGTCGGATCGGGTGAATACTTAGTCACGCCCCTCCAGGCATTCACTCTCTGGCACTGTCCAGTGGAATCACTACCAATCCCACGCACACGCCGCTTAGCCCGGGCGTGTGCATAACACAGCTAAGTAAAGAAAAACGAGTGGCCATCATTACTTTAAGAAATGAAGGTCAGTCAGTCCGAAAAATTGGGCAAGCTTTGAACGTGTCCCCAAGTGCAGTTGCAAAAACCATCAAGCACTACAAAGAAACTGGCTCACATGAGGACCGCCCCAGGAATGGAAAACCAATAGTCACCTCTGCTTCTGAGGGTAAGTTTATCCGAGTCACCAGCCTCAGAAATCGCAGGTTAACAGCAGCTCAGATTAGAGACCAGGTCAATGCCACACAGAGTTCTAGGAGCAGAAACATCTCTACAACAACTGTTAAGAGGAGACTTTGTGCAGCAGGCCTTCATGGTAAAATAGCTGCTAGGAATCCACGGCTAAGGACAGGCAACAAGCAGAAGAGACTTGTTTGGGCTAAAGAACACAAGGAATGGACATTAGACCAGTGGAAATCTGTGCTTTTGTCTGATGAATCCAAATTTGAGATCTTTGGTTCCAGCCACCGTGTCTTTGTGCGACGCAGAAAAGGTGAATGGATGGACTATACATGCCTGGTTCCCACCGTGAAGCATGGAGGAGGAGGTGTGATGGTGTGGGGGTGCTTTGCTGATGACACTGTTGGGGATTTATTCAAAATTCAAGGCATACTAAACCAGCATGGCTACCACAGCATCATGCAGCGGCATGCTATTCCATCCGGTTTGCGTTTAGTTGGACCATCATTTATTTTTCAACAGGACAATGACCCCAAACACACTTCCAGGCTGTGTAAGGGCTATTTGACCAAGAAGGAGAGTGATGGGGTGCTACGCCAGATGACCTGGCCTCCACAGTCACCAGACCTGAACCCAATCAAGATGGTTTGGGGTGAGCTGGACCGCAGAGTGAAGGCAAAAGGGCCAACAAGTGCTAAGCATCTCTGGGAACTCTTTCAAGATTGTTGGAAGACCATTTTCGGTGACTACCTCTTGAAGCTCATCAAGAGAATGCCAAGAGTGTGCAAAGCAGCCATCAAAGCAAAAGGTAGCTACTTTGAAGAACCTAGAATATAAGACATATTTTCAGTTGTTTCACACTTTCTTGTTAAGTATATAATTCCACATGTGTTAATTCATAGTTTTGATGCCTTCAGTGTGAATGTACAATTTTCCTAGACAGGAAAATACAGAAAAATCTTTAAATGAGAAGGTGTGTCCAAACTTTTGGTCTGTACTGTATATATGAAGTACAGTGACAGTGTTGCTTACTGTACTTGTCATTTAGTGTAAAGGATTTATTAAAAAAAATAATAGTGTTTTCATGCACCGTCTCTTTAAAAAAGCCGGCCGGCAATTCAGCATCTGTACCCGACAATTTAGAACAGAAAGATAGAGCATCACACATAGATTAGATAGATAGAAACATGTCAGTCACATATATAAGAAGTACAGTGACAGTGTTGGTTACTGTACTTGTCATTTAGTGTTAAAATAAAGGATTTATTAAAAAAAAAATTGGCGTGGGGTTCCCCGTAATTTTAGGCTCTAGCGGAGGTTAAGCAGACGGCTGGGGCAGATGTTTGAAGTCTGGGAAGGGGGTAATACCCACGGAGCTTCCCATGCTACTAATATCAGCCCCCAGCTGAATACCTAGCCTTTACTAGCTATTAAAATGGGGGACCCCCCCAAAAAATGACGTGGGGTCCCCCCTATTTTAATAGCTAGCAAAGGCTAGGCAGACAGCTGGGGGCTGATATTAATAGCCCAGGAAGGGTGCCATGAATATTGGCCCCCTCCCAGGCTAGAAACACCAGCCGTCAGCCGCCCCAGAAATGGCGCATCCATAGGCTGCGCCAATTCTGGCACTTAGCCTCGCTCTTCCCACTGCCCTGTAGCGGTGGCAGTGGGGTAATAGGGCTGGGGTTGATGTCAGCTTATAATGCCAGCTGACATCAAGCCCAGGTTAGTAATGGAGAGGCGTCTATAAGACACCCCCATTACTAACCCCATAGTCAAAGTTAAAAGAAAACACAAACACCCAGAATAAAGTCCTTTAATTGAAATAAAGACACAATCCTTTATTGTTCTAAATTAAACCATACTTACCGTCACGCCCATTCCAGCTGAAGCCAACGATCTCCTACAATAAAAATAAAATAATAAAGCAACCTCATCCTTACCTTTCCATGGTTCCCAGGACAGCTTCAGCTCTGCTACATCGAGATGACAGGCTGGACCGCAGCAGAAAGCTGCCATCCAGCCTGTCATCCCGCAGACACTGAGAAGCGCAGGCATGCTTGCGCTCCTCAGTGTCTGGCTGTGACGGCATAAAGATGAGCCGAGGTCATGTCCAATGAGCTCGGCTCACCTCATGCACGTCACTGACAGCGTGGGAGAATTCTCACGCTGAAGCGCTGAGTGCAGAAGAATTTTCCCACGCTGTCAGTGACGTGCATGAGGTGAGGTCATGTCCAATGAACTCAGCTCACCTCATGTACGTCACTGACAGCGTGGGAGAATTCTCACGCTGAAGCGCTGAGTGCAGGAGAATTTTCCCACGCTGTCAGTGACGTGCATGAGGCTGATATTTAAATTTGGCGCACAAATCGGTGATTGGTCGCGGGCAGCATCCGCGACCAATCACCGATTTGGGCGCCACATTTAAATATCGGCCGCGACCAATCAGCACAGCGTTGTTTAAATGTGGATCCAAGATCGGTGATTGGTCGCGGCCGATATTTAAATTTGGCGCACAAATCTGTGATTGGTCGCGGGCAGCATCCGCGACCAATCAGCACAGTAGTGTTTAACTTTGGCGGCAAGATCAGTGATTGGTCGCGGTCAAGACGGCGACCAATCACCGATTTGTGCGGCACATTTAAATAGCGGCCGCGACCAATTTGATGTCAGCGCCGCTCCCCGATCCTCCCTTGACACCCTAGCCGCATGGATGTCAGCGGCGCTGCCTGTGCGGATACTTCCGCCGCGAGAACCCGGGACATGAGCGGGCGCTCGCAGCAGAAGTATCCCGACCCGCAGCGCCGCTCCCCGGTCCTCCCTTCACACCCTAGCCGCTGATGTCCCCACAGTATCCGCATGGTGTTACAAAGATCCGGACATTTGTGTTAAAAATCGCTGATTGGTCGCTGGCGCTGCCCGCGACCAATCACCGATTTGGGCGCCAAATTTAAATATCCTCCGCGACCAATCACCCATCTTGGCTCCACATTTAAACACCGCTGTACTGATTAGTCGCGGACGCTATTTAAATGTGGCGCCAAAATCGGTGATTGGTCGCGCCCAGCGTCGGCGACCAATCAGCACAGCGGTGTTTAAATGTGGAGCCAAGATTGGTGATTGGTTGCGGCCGATATTTAAATTTGGCGCCCAAATCGGTGATTGGTCGCGGGCAGTGCCAGCGACCAATCAGCGATTTTTAACACAAATGTCCGGATCTTTGTAACACCATGCGGATACTGTGGGGACATCAGCGGCTAGGGTGTCAAGGGAGGACCGGGGAGCGGCGCTGCGGGTCGGGATACTTCTGCTGCGAGCAGTCGCTCATCTCCCGGCTTCTCGCAACGGAAGTATCCGACCAGGCAGCGGCGCTCCCCGGTCCTCACCAATACGATTAGCTGATTGGTCGCGCTCTCCGCACGCGACCAATCAGTGATCTTGGCGCTAAAGTTAAACACCGCTCTGCTGATTGGTCGCGGAAACTGCCCGCGACCAATCACCGATTTGGGCGCCACATTTAAATAGCGGCCCTGACCAATCAGCGAGCTTGGCGCCAAATTTAAACAACGCTCTGCTGATTGGTCGCGGACGCCAGACGCGTCCAATCAGTGAGATTGGCGCCAAATTTAAACAACGCTCTGCTGATTGGTCGCGGACTCCAGCCGCGACCAATCAGCGAGATTGGCGCCAAATTTAAACCCCGCTCTGCTAATTGGTCGCGGATGCCGGCCGCGACTAATCAGCATTATTGGCGCCAAATTTAAACACCGCTCTGCTGATTGGTCGCGGCCGGCGATTGCGACCAATCAGCATTATTGGCGCCAAATTTAAACCCCGCTCTGCTGAATGACCACCGGCCGCGACTAATCAACATTGTTGCCGCCAAATTTAAACACCTCTCTGCTGAATGGTCGAGGTCGTGACCAATCACCATTATTGGCGCCAAATTTAAACACCGCTTTGCTGATTGGTCGCGACCACAACCTATCAGCATTATTGGCGCAAAATTTAAACCCCGCTCTGCTGATTAGTCGTGACCGCCAGCCGTGACCAATCAGTGATATAGTCGCCAAATATCAACACCGCTTTGCTGATTGGTCGCGGTTGCTGGCCGCGACCAGTCAGCGATTTTGGCGCCAAATTTAAACACCGCTCTGCTGATTGCGCGGGGTCTGCCGCATACATATTCTAGAATACCCGATGCGTTAGAATCGGGCCACCATCTAGTTTCATGAAATAATTTAAAAAAAAATTGACGTGGGGCTTCGCACTATATTTGTGTCCAGCCAGGTACAGCAGGCAGGAACGGGCTGCCCCCAACCACCAGCTGCCTATTTGTACCTGGCCGGACACAACAATATAGGGAAGCCCTTTTTTCCTTAATTATTTCATGAATTTCATGAAATTATTTAAAAAAAAAATACGTGGGGCTTCGCCCTATTTTTGTGTCCAGCCAGGTACAACTAGGCAGCTGGGGGCTGGAATCCGCAGCGCAGGGAGGCCCAAGCTTTCTGGGCCCCACCCGCTGCAAATTGCAGTCCGCAGCCGCCCCGGAAAATGGCGCGTTCATAGAAGCGCCATCTTCTGGCGCTGTACCCAACTCATCCAGGGCCCTGGTGCGGTGGCTCACTGGGTAATAAAGGGGTTAGGGCCAGCTTGGCATTATCAGCTGGCCCTAAGCCCGAAATTCATGGGGTCACGCCAATATTAGACATGACCACTATGAATTTCTAGTAAAGTATTTAAAAAAAACACAACACCCAGAAAAAAGTCCTTTAATTGAAATAAACACACAATTCTTTATTGTTCTAAATTAAACCATACTTACCGTCACGCCCATTCCAGCTGAACCCAACGATCTCCTGCAATAAAAGAAAAATAATAAAGCAACATCATCCTTACCTTTCCATGGTTCCCACGACAGCTTCAGCTCTGCTACATCGAGATGACAGGCTGGACCGCAGGAGAATGCTGCCATCCAGCCTGTCACCCCGCAGACACTGAGAAGCGCAGGCATGCTTGCGCTCCTCAGTGTCTGGCTGTGACGGCATCCAGATGAGCCGAGGTCATGTCCAATGAACTCGGCTCACCTCATGTACGTCACTGACAGCGTGGAAGAATTCTCCTGCACTCAGCGCTTCAGCGTGAGAATTCTCCCACGCTGTCAGTGACGTACATGAGGTCAGCTGAGTTCAATGGACATGAATGAGCTCACCTCATGCACGTCACTGACAGCGTGGGAAAATTCTCCTGCACTCAGCGCTTCAGCGTGAGAATTTTCCCACGCTGTCAGTGACGTGCATGAGGTGAGCTCATTCATGTCCATTGAACTCAGCTGACCTCATGTACGTCACTGACAGCGTGGGAGAATTCTCACGCTGAAGCGCTGAGTGCAGGAGAATTCTCCCACGCTGTCAGTGACGTGCATGAGGTGAGCCGAGTTCATTGTCGGCTCATCTGGATGCCGTCACAGCGAGACACTGAGGAGCGCAAGCATGCCTGCGCTTCTCAGTGTCTGCGGGATGACAGGCTGGATGGCAGCGTTCTGCTGCGGTCCAGCCTGTCATCTCGATGTAGCAGAGCTGAAGCTGTCGTGGGAACCATGGAAAGGTAAGGATGATGTTGCTTTATTATTTTACTTTTATTGCAGGAGATCGTTGGCTTCAGCTGGAATGGGCGTGGTGGTAAGTATGGTTTAATTTAGAACAATAAAGGATTGTGTCTTTATTTCAATTAAAGGACTTTATTCTGGGTGTTTGTGTTTTCTTTTAACTTTGACTATGGGGTTAGTAATAGGGGTGTCTTATAGACGCCTCTCCATTACTAACCTGGGCTTGATGTCAGCTGGCATTATAAGCTGACATCAACCCCAGCCCTATTACCCCACTGCCACCGCTACAGGGCAGTGGGAAGAGCGAGGCTAAGTGCCAGAATTGGCACATCCTATGGATGCGCCATTTCTGGGGCGGCTGACGGCTGGTGTTTCTAGCCTGGGAGGGGGCCAATATTCATGGCACCCTTCCTGGGCTATTAATATCAGCCCCCAGCTGTCTGCCTAGCCTTTGCTAGCTATTAAAATAGGGGGCATCCCACGTCATTTTTTTGGGGGGGGGTCCCCCATTTTAATAGCTAGTAAAGGCTAGGTATTCAGCTGGGGGCTGATATTAGCAGCCTGGGAAGCTCCATGGGTATTACCCCCTTCCCAGGCTTCAAACATCTGCCCCAGCCGTCTGCTTAACCTTCGCTAGAGCCTAAAATTACGGGGAACCCCACGCCAATTTTTTTTTAAATAAATCCTTTATTTTAACACTAAATGACAAGTACAGTAATCAACACTATCACTGTACTTCTAATAAATGTGACTGACATGTTTCTATCTATCTAATCTATGTATGATTCTCTATTCCTTCTATTCTAAATTGTCGGGTACCGCTGCTGAAATGCCGGCCGGCTTTTTTAAAGAGACAGTGCATGAAAACACTATTATTTTTTTTAATAAATCCTTTACACTAAATGACAAGTTCTGTAAGCAACACTGTCACTGTACTTCATATATATGTGACTGACATGTTTCTATCTATCTAATCTATGTGTGATTCTCTATTCTTTCTATTCCAAATTGTCGGGTACCGCTGCTGAATTGCCGGCTGGCTTTTTTAAAGAGACAGTGCATGAAAACACTATTATTTTTTTTGATAAATCCTTTACACTAAATGACAAGTACAGTAAGCAACACTGTCACTGTACTTCATATATATGTGGCTGACATGTTTCTATCTATCGAATCTATGTGTGAAGCTCTATTCTTTCGGTTCTAAATTGTCGGGTACCGGTGTATGCCGCTGCTGAATTGCCGGCTTTTCATGTTTCACTGTTGGCACTGTTCCCATCGATTTGGGCAATCACTGTAATGCCACAACCACCATGGCTGTGGCATTACAGTGAGTGACAGACAATCCCTGCATGATTGGTGCTCTAAATAGCGCCAGACATGCAGGACACGCTTTTGGTGCACGAACAGTTATCGAACATAACCTCGAACAGCCGAATTTTTTGCAAATCGTTCGGGTTCCTCGAACAACTCGAACACCGCCCAAAACAGCTCGAATTTGAGATTGGCGAACAGTTCTAGTCGAACACCGCTCATCTCTAGTCCTTAGACAGCTCTTTGGTCTTGGCAATGGTGGAAAGGTTGGATTGTGATTTATTGTGTGAACAGGTGTCTTTTATACAGGTAACGAGTTCAAACAGGTGCAATTAATACAGGTAATGAGTGCAGAGTAGGAGGGCTTCTTAAAAAAAAGCTAACAGGTCTGTGACAAACAGAATTCTTGCTGGTTGATCAAATACTTATTTCTTACATTAAAATGCAATTTAATTATTTAAAAATCAAACATAGTGATTTTCTGGATTTTTTTAAAGATTCTGTCTCTCAAAGTTAAAGTGTACCTACATTAAAAATTACAAACCTCCCAATTCTTTGTCCGTGAGAATACTTGCAAAATCGACAGTATATCAAATACTTATTTTCCCCACTGTATATATGCATATGGGTTGTTACAATTTCAGACATTCCAAATATGTTTTTTACTGTTTTGTGATGTGCATTTTAAAAATTGCATAAAAAATGCAATTATAGATGCAATTACTGCAATTGTTCTTATACTAATATTTTGAAGTAACTTTTAGAAAAGAATCTCTGACTTTTCTACATTTCAGCAGTTTTGTTTTTTTACATATAATATACTGGTATATAAAGAAGTATCTGTACATAGTCGTACAAAAAGCCTATAAGAGGAAGAAAAACAATTACCGTATTTTGCGGACTTTCACTGGACCATAAGACACCCCAAATTTTGGGCAGGAAAATAGGAAAAAAATGTTTTTTAATAAAATGGGGGTCCGTTTTATAGTCCGAATTTACGGTAGCTTACCGGGGGGGCAGTGGCAGTGGAGCGGTGTAACAGGAGGTAGGGTCGTTGCTGCACAAAACCGTCGGCAGCAGGTATGAGGCGATGCTGTGGGCTCTGGGCTGGGAGGAGGGAGTGTCCTGGAAATGGGAGGCAACGGGCCCGGGGCTTCAAGAAAATGTTGGCTGTGAGGCAGGAGCAGAGTCCCCACTCTGCCCATTGATTTCCCGGCTGGAGACTTCAGCAAAATGGCGGCGCATGCACAGATTTAGATCTCAGCATGGGACACCCCTTTCCTGTAGCAGCGACCCTGCCTCCTGTGACCCTGCTCCACTGCCACCCATACCCCAGGAAAGCTACATTTGGATTATAAGATGCACCCCTATTTTCGTCCCAAATTTGGGGGAAAAAGTGAACCCTATAATCCTCAAATTACGGCATATTTTAGGCTTAAAAATTCATGATAGTGCTGCCTGTGGCTGATCATTAGTGTTTCTGCTCTCCACACTACAGGTCCGTCGTTTGAGTCCTGCAAAGACCAGCTATAATAAAAAGTGAAGTGTTAATTGTATTTATAATGAAACCTACTGGGCACAGTCAAAGAGTCGGAGACCCGTGTTCTCGGAGGTGAAGAATCTTCATAGGAAAACGAGGAAACTACACAATATACACAGCAATGCAACAAAAGGAGGTCAACTTTAATGCACAGATCTGATCCCAACTGCGGCACCGCTTCATCAGCCTTTGCTTTGATACTCTGGTTGGCCAATCTGTCTTTAATTATGTCTATTTTAGTATTATTATTACTGCTAAAAAAAATTTTTTTTTCTTTTTTAATCTTTGAACACATGAACAGCATACAACAAATGAAATTCTGCCCCTCACAAACAGAAAATGATTGCCTATGCTCCAAGTGGGAATGAAGCCAGAAAACACATATGAAGTACAGTTACTTTCACAAACTACTTAAGAAAAATCAGTATCATAGATATCAATGTATAATGAGCAGGCGAGGTACCAGCAGCTGTAGCAATTAATTTATCAATCTGCTACACCATGAAAGCCCAAAGTGAAAGTCAAGAGGGAATTCATGTATTTGTTGGGCAATACTATAGCTGCCTGTCTATGAAATATGCAAGATATTACCAACGTGTTCATTATGCAACATTCAGTATCTTCTTAAAGGATTTTTGCTCACACAGGGTATTCTCATACAGAGAAATGAAAGTTCTAATGGGACGAATTTCACCATAGGGTGATAGCTCGATCCATTCAATTATTAATATCTGATGAGCCAATGTTAAAAATCATTCATATAAGTTGCTTCTCTGCAAGCATCTAACCTAATAGAAATCTGAAGGATGCACTTACTTAGCTCTGATGGTGTCTGCTCCCTTTTTTGGCAGGAAAACTAAATGTAACTAGCTGAAATAAGACAGGACAAGTTCATTTATTAATCACTTTCCACCATTACTCAGAGGCTCCTGATCTCATTACAGGCAAAAGTTATTGTTCTGAGATTTGGTTGGGGTTGGGAAAGCCATAGAGGATCCCATAGTTATTATTACAGTATATTTTCATCCCCGATTCATATATATGGTAATAACAATATCCATAGTACAGCTGCTATCATATAGCCATGTTAAAGCTGGAGGACGAGGACCCCAGAAGTTCTAAGCCCAATGGTGACTTTTGGCTCAGCAAAAATGCAGGGGTCTAGGTCTTAGAAATATACTGCAATACCAACAGTAAAATGTGCTTGTATTATATGTGCACATGGTCGGTATTGGCAGCGCTTTGAATGCAGCCTACTTTATGCTGCGTCCAAAGCGCTGCACGCTGGTGAATCCGCATGTGTTCCTTGAACCATGCAGATTCACCACATCCTATACATGGCACTGATATCATTTCTCTTGTGGAGACTAGCATCTTCACAAGAGAAATCGACATGTTATCGTCTGGAATGACGCGCCGCAAGTCCATGTCCGCAGGTGATTCGCTGGAGCACGGAGATGCATAGTGGGCATGGGATTTCTTAAAATCCCATCTACTATGCTGTAACATCTGGCCTCTGCGGATTGCACTGATCGTGTGCACGTACCGTGAATGTGAACTGATCCCGGCCTTTGTATATAGGAAAATAGTTCGAAACCATGTTTTTATTCCTGAATTTTTTGAGCAGGTCTTCTCCAAAAAATGCAAGAAAAAGCACTCACAGATCACACAAAAGAAACTTCCTATTCATTTATATGCAAAATGACATTCTGCTTGTATGTTCAGGCTTTTGAGCATCTTTTAAACGCTTCAAACTTTCAAAAATGACTAGTATTTAAAAGAAGTGACGGCCATTCTTCAGGTATTTTCCACTAGGAAGATGTTACATACTATACAGCAGAAAACAAGGGGAGGGCTAAAAAGATTCCTAGAAGACCCTTAAAAATCACAAGACTTTTATGCACTGCTTAGTGAATTTCCAGAGACAAAAGAAAAATGGCAATAAAAAGACGCCCAGAAGACTCTGAAAAAATGGTAACCAAAAATGTGGATGGAAAAAATGCAAACAAAGCATTTTAACAAATGACAAAAAATGCTTAAAAAAACCCTCAGGCTTAAAACAGCAGAGAAACTGTCAGAGACAAAGAGTGATTCCTGAAGTATCTTCCACTTGATGTTTTGACTGTCACAAAAAGACACAGAGTGAATATAGCCTTAGAAAGTGTTAGAGGAAATTACCAGAAAACACTAACAAACGAATTAGGAGAATAAAATACAGAGAAAATACAGAGAAAAGAAACATTTCCTGAAGCGTCTCTTGCTTAAAAAAATTTCCTTTTTTTACCACCAAGAAAAAACTCAGTGTGAACATATAGAAAGAATTGTTCCATTTATTAGGGTGGAAAATGTACTCACTGTACACATGTTCAGGCTTTCAAAAACTTGTGTACATTATCCACGTATTTGCCACTAGGAAGACGCTCAATACTTTCCAATACAAGTTAGTCAACCAGACTTCTTGTTGAGCATTCTTTTTTTACTGAGAAATACTAGCCTTGTCTTCATTGCTTTATGGAATTCAAAAATGTTTGAAACATGGCAGTAAAAAGACACCCAAAGAACACTGATAAAAAATGCTGCCAGAAAAAAAGTTCACAAAGCACACGACTTAAAACATATTGTCTTCTAGGTTGACTTCTGGCACCTGTTATCTGTTATTCCGGTCCAGGATGCTTTGACTACATCACACAATTTTTCAGCATTTGTTGGCTTTGCCTCAGAAACTGCATTTTTGATGTTACCCCACAAGTGTTCTATTGGAGTAAGGTCCGGGGACTGGGCTAGCCACTCCATAACCTCAATTTTGTTGGACTGGAACCCAGATTTTGCTAGTTTTGCTGTGGCTTGAATGCAGAGTTTAGGGGTCATCTGACAAACTGTCTGCAGCCCTTGGACCCCAAAAAAACTATTTTACTTTCATCAGTTCTCAAAATGTTTCTCCATTTCTCTTTAGGCCAGTTGATATGCTGACACCCCCCACATATGCAGTAATAGCCCTCACACAGTCACCTATATACAGTATCAGCCCCCATAGCCTCTCTATATACAGCTTGAGACCCCACATAGCCCCTTTATATACAATATGAGCTCTTAAATAGCCTCCCTATATACAGTATGAGCCTGCACATATCCCTCTATATGAAGTATGAGCCCCTATAGCCTCTCTATATACATTATGAGCCCTCAAATAGCCCTCTATATATGGTGTGAGCCCTCAAATAACCTCCCTATATACAATATGAGCCCTCACATAGCCCCTCTATATACAGTATGAGCCCTCACATAGCCCCCTGTATACAGTATGAGGCCCCATATAGACACCTAGATACAGTATGAGCCCTAACATAGCCTCCTACACAGAGTATACACCCAATCATATACCCCTACATACAGTATGAGCCCCTACATATCCTCTCTATATACGGTATGAGACCCCACATAGCACCAGTTACACACGCTGATTGGTAGAAGAAGCCGGTGACCCTGTTTTCCACCAATGTATTCATGACTGTCTGCATCCTGAGGATGCAGATAGCGGTGATATCTAAACTAGAGATGAGCGAATGTTTCAATATTCGATTCGGATTATGATCGCCGAAATTGCAATATTCGCCGATTTATTCGTCAAATATTCGCCGAACGTTACCGAGCGCCATAGGATTCAAGGGGGGACAAAAAACGAACACACAACACCTTAAAACGGGCCCAAAAGCTGCCAAAACACATCAAATTAGGGGTAGACACACGGAAAGTCCCATCAATTGACCCAGAGTACAAGTACTATAATTATTATTACTATTACAGCGACATTTATTCCATGGCGCTTTACATGTAAAAAGGAGTCACTATCGGTGACTCATGGACTGGTACAAGAGGAGAGAGGACCCTGCCCGCGAGGATGCACAAACACTCTACAAGGGATGGGTGAGGATACAGTAGGTCAGGGTACAGCTAGTCTTGCAGCGGTATGCTGGAGCGAGGCTGACCGTAGATTGTACGCTTGTCACATGAAGTGGGTCTTCAACTTCCTTTTCAAGGTTTCCACAGTAGGCGAAAGTCTGATTTGTTTGGGTACAGCGTTATCACAGTGGGGGAGATGCACGGGACAAATCTCGAGAGCTTAAATCACATTAAGCTTACAGGAGCTCACAAATGAGCAGATTAACCCCTGCACCGATTAATATAAAGGCAAAAGGTTTCTTTCTAATGGCTGCAGAAGTGGGAGGAATCAGACGCTGCGGTCTTCTGGCTCCTCTCTGTCTCGGTAAACCCGTGACTAGTGTTGAGCCACCCCCGTAGTGTTCAAGTTCGGTTCGGTTCGTCGAACACCCGTATATTCGCCGAACTGTTCGTCGAACTGTTCGTCGAACACCTTCGAACACCGTTAAAACCAATAGCAGGCAAACAAAAACACATAGAAACACATAGAAAACACATAGAAAACACTTCAAAGGTGTCCAAAAGCTGACAAACTGCTCAGAAGACACAACTAACACATAGAAAAGTGACAAGTACATATAGTCATGCGAAAAGAAAAGAGGTGGAGGAGTAAAAGGAGGGGGAGACACAGATATAGGCATGTCATGCCCTTCTAAAACCAAAAATGTGCGAAGCCGACACGGCCAGTCCGTTCCTGCCTGTGCGACCTCCGTGTCGCCGGGTTTGTGCCAGAGCCGCGGTGGACCCTGACGGCCAGCCCCCCTCTCCCAATACTGGTGTGTGTCCGCTGGTGGGTCGAGCGAGCCCCCCTGCGGTGGAGGCAGGTCTAATCTTTTTAATTTAAATTGTCTCTCTAATTTGAATGAGTACACTTTAAATCCTTTTACAAGGATCTATTGGAGGGCAAGTCTCATGCCAACAATCTCGGTAATTCCAGCTCCAGTAGCGTCCACTAAAGCTGCTGCAGTTAAAAAGCTTTTATAAGGATCGAGCTTGGCGGTCCACCGCAAGGCGTCCTACCGGCAGTCCCAGCCCCTGTGCCTTGGGGTGCCTCCCCGATGCTGTTCACTGAGTGTCCCGGGGGGCCCGAACCATTTCCTTTGAAAAAATTAAGTGTCCAGCCTACAGGTGGTGTAGCTTGCTTAACAGCTGGGATATTCCGCTGACTAGCAGACACTGCTACTAGGCACAAAGTATTTCCTGGGCTAGATGCAGTTAAAAATTTGTAATTAGATACTCTCGTTGGATGCTGAGAAAGCATTCCATAGAGTCTCTTGCCACGCCATATATTATTCTCTTAAAAAGCTTGGGGTAGGGGTCTAGGGGACCCTTTTATAGGCAAAATCACGGCCCTGTATCGCAATACGTCACCTAGGCTGAAGATAAATGGAACATTTTCATCACCTTTCATAATCACCAATGGGACAAGGCAGGGATGTCCTATTTCCCCTCTCTTATACATCCTAGTGACGGAGCAACTGCTCTCATCAATTCGCCATAACCCCAATATTAGGTGGATTGAGGTGGGAGGCACCGAGTACAAGTGCTCTGCATTTGCTGATGATGTCCTAGTATATATCACTCAATCACATATATCCATCCCTGCTGTTATGGCTGAAATAGATCACTTTGTTACATGGTCAAATTTTAAAATCAATGCAGCGAAGTCTGAGGCCCTCGATGTCTCCCTCCCCAAATCCATACAGGATTCCATCCATTCCAACTTTCCCTTTGCCTGGCCCTCACAGGGTATCAAATACTTAGGAATTCCTATTCATAGAGACCTCTCCCATCTATGTTATCTTAATTTTGGGCCCTTTATTGAACAACTCCATACAGACCACGGTTGGCAAGTTAGAACTGTAAGATTCACTACCTGAACCACTGGTGTTTTGTGGAAAAGCACATGTACACTGTGTTCCAAATTATTATGCAAAAAGTGTTTAGGAGTGATAAGGTAAGAATTTTTTTGTTTGTCAGTTAAACTCATTGATGGTGATGTGTGTCAAGGCTCTTTATATCACTGTAAGCAATTGCAGACACCTGTGCTAATTAGTTTGGCAGGTGTGTCCAATGAAAGGTAAGACTACTTAAGAAGGCTGTCCCACATTATTAAGCAGCCTACATTTTCTGCCAAAATGGGAAAGAAAAAGGATGTGTCGGCTGCTGAGAAGCAACAAATTGTGGAGTGTTTAGGTCAAGGCATGAGTACAATCAACATTGCCAAGACACTTCATCCTGATCATCGCACAATCAAGAGTTATGTAGTTTATTCACAGTACACACGTGTGCGTGCTGATAAGGGAAAATTGAGGACTCTTTCCTACAGGCAATTACGGCAGGTTAAAAGAGCAGCGGCAAAAAAGCCTTGTCATAGCAGCAGACAAGTTTTTGCAGCTGCTGGTGCCTCCAACTTCCCCCGAACAACAAGATGCAGGGTCCTTCAGAGGTTTGCAGTTGTGCGTAAGCCATCCTGTCGACCTCCTCTATCCACTGTACACAAGCAGAAACGGCTCCAGTGGGCCAAACAATACATGAAGACTGACTTCAAAACTGTTTTGTTCACCGATGAGTGCCGTGCAACGCTTGATGGTCCAGATGGATGGAGTGGAGGATGGCTGGTTGATTGACACCCCATGCAAACACGGCTACGGCGCCAACAAGGAGGAGGTGGAGTAATGTTTTGGGCTGGAATCATGGGGAGAGAGATTGTTGGCCCCTTTAGGATCCCTGAAGGGGTAAAGATAAACTCCATAATGTATGTGGAGTTTCTCAAACAGCACTTCCTGCCATGGTTCAAGAAGAATAACCGTGTATTCTGCAGCAAGATCATTTTCATGCATGATAATGCACCGTCTCATGCTGCACATAACACATCTGCATCTCTGGCTGATATGGGAATGAAAGGGGACAAACTTATGGTGTGACCCCCATGCTCCCCTGACCTCAACCCCATTGAGAACCTCTGGAGCATCATCAAAAGGAGTGTCTATGATGGCGGGAGGCAGTTCACATCTAAGCAACAGCTCTGGGAGGGTATTCTGTCCTCATGCAAAACAATTGAAGCAGAAACCATCCAAAACCTGGCAAATTCAATGGACGAGAGAGTTCAGAAGCTCCTTTCGAACAAGTGGTCCTATGTGCAAATGTAACATCACCTAGAATAAAGTTTTGAGTTGAAAACTGTTTGATTTCAGTTTGTAATAACCTGCTAATGCTTATAATTTCAAAAAAGTCAATTTTTTTGTTCTTTATTAAAATGAAAAGGTTGATCGAAGAGTGTGGGGGATCTAAGAGTGTGGGAACCCAGTAGTCAGGATTATATCGAATTCTGACAATCTGAGGGTCATGTTGCAGGTAGTGCAGCAAGAAGGCACTCATGTGTCTTGCGCATCTAGGAGCCCCAAAATTATTTTCCAGGCTAGATGCAGCTAAAAATTATTATTAATTTGAAAGCTGGTGGAGCTTAGTATAGATGGCCTAATACAATCAGTACTGCAAACTGCTACAAGGCCCAAATTATTTTCTAGCCAAGATACAGATAAACATGATTAGTAATTTTAAATCTGGTAGAGTTTAGTATAGATCGCCTAATAGAAACAGTACTGCAAACTGCTACAAGGCCCAAATTATTTTCCAGCCAAGATACAGATAAACATGATTAGTAATTTTAAATCTGGTGGAGTTTAGTATAGATGGCCTAATAGAATCAGTACGGCACACTGCTACAAGGCCCAAATTATTCTCCAGCCAAGATACAGATAAACATGATTAGTAATTTTAAATCTGGTGGAGTTTAGTATAGATGGCCTAATAGAATCAGTACTGCACACTGCTGCAAGGCCCAAATTATTTTCCAGCCAAGATACAGATAAACATGATTAGTAATTTTAAATCTGGTGGAGTTTAGTATAGATGGCCTAATAGAATCTGTACTGCACACTGCTACAAGGCCCAAATTATTTTCCAGCCAAGATACAGATAAACATGATTAGTAATTTGAAAGCTTAAAACGGTTGGTGAGGTGATTTTAACAAATCATCAAGCTTTTACTCTCCCCAGGATGACACAGGGGTAGAAAAGTCATTTCGGATCCATGATTTGTTCATCTTTATGAACGTGAGTCTGTCTACATTATCAGTGGAGAGCCGCGTGCGCTTATCTGTCAGCACACCACCAACAGCGCTGAACACACGTTCAGACAGAACGCTGGCTGCGGGGCATGACAAGATCTCCAAGGCGTAAGTGGCAAGCTCCGGCCATTTATCTAGATTGGAAGCCCACAAAGAGCAAGGGTCCAGTGACACAGTCATGGCTTCAATGTTTACTTTGAGATACTCCTGTACCATCGTCTCTAGGTGTTGACTATGTGTCAGACTTCTTGTCTCCTGTGGCCTTGCAAAGGATGGGCTAAAAAAGTGGTGAAATGATTCCGCAAAATTGATGTTACCAGCAGATACTGTGTTTCTGTTACCTTTTAAGTGCTGAACACTCGACGGTCCCACGGTTGGCAAGTTGGAACTGTGAGATTCACTACGTGCACCACTAGTGTTTTGGGGAAAAGCACATGTAAGATTCTGCAACAGTCTCTGCTGATACTCCTGCATAAGCATCTCTTTCTATGGCAGGAATAATTTCTGCAAATTTACTTTTGTACCGGGGATCTAACAGTGTGGCAACCCAATAGTCAGGATTATTTCTAATTCTCACAATTCGGGGGTCATGTTGCAGGAAGTGCAGCAAGAAGGCACTCATGTGTCTTGCGCATCCAGGAGCACCAAGTCCCTGTTGTGTTGGTGGCGAGGTAACAATCATGCTTCCTTCCTCTGCCCTCTCACCCCAACCTCGCACAACAGAAATGTGATCAAGGCATCCCTCGTCTGATGAGTCTTCCATCAGTTCGTCCTCCACTTCTTCCTGGGCTCCTGCACCTTCCTCCCTAGTTTGGCTGCTACCATGCGCCCTGGTAAAACCATCTCCCCCACCCTCACATGCCTGCCGCCTTGGTGCTGCCGACCGTCTGGACCTTGCAGATGTTATCCCTTCCACATACAACTCCTCCTCTTCTACTTCCTCCACCTCCTCTTGTGCCACCACCTGACTCCGAATTCTGTTTAACATGTGCTCCAGCATGTAAATCACCGGAATAGTCATGCTGATAATGGCATCGTCAGCACTCAACATCTTCATCGCCATTTCAAAACTGTGCAGAGGGTGCATAGGTCCCTGATCTGAGACCACTCCTCCAGCGAGATTTGCCCCACCTCTGGATATCGTTGGCCCAGGCTATACGTCAGAACGTATTGCACCACAGCTAGTCGGTGCTGCCACAGTCGCTGCAACATGTGCAGAGTTGAATTCCACCGGGTAGGCACATCGCATTTTAGCCGGTGAAGTGGCAGACCCAACGACTTCTGTAGAGATGTAAGTCGCTGAGCTGCGGGATGTGAACGGCGGAAGTGAGTACACAGCGACCGTGCCCTCTGCAGAAGGCCATCTAGTCCGGGACAGTGGGCTAAAAATTGCTGGACAACCAGGTTCAACACGTGAGCCATACAAGGCACATGTGTGACATTGCCTCGGCGAAGGGCCGCACCCTGGTTTGCAGCATTGTCGCACACGGCCTTCCCTGGTGTCAGGTCCAGTGGAGACAGCCATTCATGAAACTGGTTCTCCAGAGCTGACCACAACTCCTCAGCTGTGTGACTCACATTTCCCAGACATTTCAAAGTAAAAACCGCCTGATGACGTTGAGTCCTGCTGCCAGCATAGTAAGGAGGTGTGCAGGATCCCTTCTGCGCAGTTAGAAAGCCTGTGGCATGACCAGACAGGCTTTGGGTGCAGGTGGAGGACCAAGAGGAGGTTGAGGAGGCAGAAGCAGTGGAGGAACTTCGAGATAAAGAGGATTGACGCACAACTCGTGGGGACGGCAAGACTTGGACAGCAGCCCCTTGTCCTGCTGTCACCATAGTTACCCAGTGCCCAGTCAGCGACATGTAACGCCCCTGTCCATGCCTACTCATCAAGTGTCTGTGGTGAAATGCACCCTGTCACACACAGAGTTTCTCAAAGAAGCGGTGATGTTGTGTGTGACATGCTGGTGGAGCGCAGGCACACCTTTATTTGAGAAGTAGTGCCGACTGGGCATCTGGTACTGGGGCACTGCGATGGACATAAGGTCTAGAAAATCCTCTGTGTCCACCAGGTGGAAAGGCAGAATTTCTGTAGCCAAGAGCTTGCAGATGGTGAAATTCAACCTCTTAGCTTTCTCATGGCTAGGAGAAAATGGTCTTTTACTTAACCACATCTGTGGGACCGAGGGCTGGCTGTTGTGCTTAGACGGGGTTGAGAAGGGTGTCCCCGGCAAACTGCCGGTCTGTGAGGAAGATGAAGGCGGACATGTTAGGTTGCCTTGATCCAAAGGTGGTGCTATCGATGTCGGACAGCGCTGAACACCAGCTGGTGTTTCCACCTCCAAAGAAAATGATGACCTGCCAATCACGCTGGCTGTTGCGGGTAAAGAGGTGGCAGGTCTGCTTCCCAAAACAGGTGTGACTGCTGTCCCCCCAGTCACAGAGGATGAGGAGGACGCGGATGCACAAGATGTGGGATGTGTAGGCCGCATTGTAGCACAGTGAGCTTCCCACTGCAACTTATGCTTCATATCCATTTGCCGGTTCATGCATGAAGTACTCAAATTATGTATTTTTTGGCCTCTACTTAGCTTTTGCTGACAAATGTTACAGATAACACGAGTTGGGTCATCCTTATCGATCTGAAAAAATGCCCAGGCTGTGCAAGGCTTAGCACCCATGCGACCTGAAGAGCCACCACGACTTGTGGTCAGAGGCAGAGTTGTGTTTGAGGATGCAGTTGTTGACATGCTTCCAGTACTACGTCTCAGTCCAGGAAGGCGCAACCTGACCTCATCGTCACTAGCATCCTCCTCCACCTCCTCTGCTGACCTCATCGACTGGCTGACTGTGGGTTGACAGTAAGTGGGATCTCCAACCTCGTCATCATCACCCTGTGTGTTATCACACCCGTCGTCCTCAGAGCCAACCTCTTCCTACCCTGACAAAAAACTCAAGTCGTCGCTCCAATCAGGTATTTGAGTCTCATCATCGTCTTCCTCATTGTCTCCACCAGCAGGAGTTACAGTTTGGGAATAAGGGTCTACATTATGGTCAGAACCTTCTGCGTCTGGTCCTGGATCCGACTCAAAGATTCTGGGCATGAGTGCAGATCATTTCCTCATCTGGATTCACAGAAGTTCTGGAGCCAACCTCTGATTCCCAGGCTATAGTATGAGTAAACAGCTCTGCAGACTCAACCATCTGTTCTACCCCATACTCAGATGGGCAGCTGGAGACTTGGGAACTGTGAGGAATCAAGTGCGATTGGGGTGACACCACTGAGGACTGGAGTATTTGTGATGTTGAAGTTAAGGTGGAGGAGAGCCAACTTAAAGGAGCACTTGATATCCGTTGAAACACCTGCTGTTTTTGTGCCTCATCTGGAATTTGTAGCAATTGGCGTGGCCGTAAGAAAGGGATCTTATCACATTGTCCGCTAAAAGAAGTAGACATCTTAGTTTGGCTGGAAGATGGTCTTTCTTCTGCAGATGTTACTGTTGCTTTAACACCTACCCCACGGACACAACCTTTTTTTCCCTTACCAACACGTCTATTCCCCTTTCCACCAGCAGCAGGCCTTTTTCCATTCATTTTGGTGGTTAACTAATTGACAACTCTGGAGTTGTTTGCACATAAAACAATGGATGGGAACCGAGCAGAGCTGAGTGGTCAAACTGTGGTATTAGCCCAAAAGTATTGGCTGGGTTAGATGCAGTAAAACAATTTTATTACATACACAGGTGGTGGAGGTTAGTATAGATGGACTAATAGAACAAGTCCCACACACTGCTACAAGCCCAAATATTTTTTCAGAGCTAGATGCACATAAAAATTATTTTGAATTTGCAACCAGATGGAGGTTAGTATAAATTGACTAATAGAACAAGTCCCTCACACGGCTACAAGCCCAAATATTTTTTCAGAGCTAGATTCAGATAAAAATTATTTTGAATTTACAACCTGGTGGAGGTTAGTATAGATGGACTAATAGAAAAAGTCCCACACACTGCTACAAGCCCAAGCCCAAATATTTTTTCAGAGCTAGATGCAGATAAAAATTATTTTGAATTTGAAACCTGGTGGAGGTTAGTATAGATGGACTAATAGAACAAGTCCCACACACTGCTACAAGCCCAAGCCCAAATATTTTTTCAGAGCTAGATGCAGATAAAAATTATTTTTAATTTGCAACCTGGTGGAGGTTAGTATAGATGGACAAATAGAACAAGTCCCACACACTGCTATAAGCCCAAGCCCAAATATTTTTTCAGAGCTAGATGCAGATAAAAATTATTTTGAATTTGCAACCTGGTGGAGGTTAGTATAGATGGACTAATAGAACAAGTCCCACACACTGCTACAAGCCCAAGTCCAAATATTTTTTCAGAGCTAGATGCAGATAAAAATTATTTTGAATTTGCAACCTGGTGGAGGTTAGTATAGATGGACTAATAGAACAAGTCCCACACACTGCTACAAGCCCAAATATTTTTTCAGAGCTAGATGCAGATAAAAATTATTTTGAATTTGCAACCTGGTGAAGGTGAGTATAGATGGACTAATAGAACAAGTCCCACACACTGCTACAAGCCCAAGCCCAAATATTTTTTCAGAGCTAGATGCAGATAAAAATTATTTTGAATTTGCAACCTGGTGGAGGTTAGTATAGATGGACTAATAGAACAAGTCCCACACACTGCTACAAGCCCAAGCCCAAATATTTTTTCAGAGCTAGATGCAGATAAAAATTATTATGAATTTGCAACCTGGTGGAGGTTAGTATAGATGGACTAATAGAACAAGTCCCACACACTGCTACAAGCCCAAGCCCAAATATTTTTTCAGAGCTAGATGCAGATAAAAATTATTTTGAATTTGCAACCTGGTGGAGGTTAGTATAGATGAACTAATAGAACAAGTCCCACACATTGCTACAAGCCCAAATATTTTTTCAGAGCTAGATGCAGATAAAACTTATTTTGAATTTGCAACCTGGTGAAGGTTAGTATAGATGCACTAACAGAAGAAGTCCCACAAACTGCTACAAGCCCAAGCCCAAATATTTTTTCAGAGCTAGGTGCAGATAAAAATTATTTTGAATTTGCAACCTGGTGAAGGTTAGTAAATATGGACTAATAAAACAAGTCCCACACACTGCTACAAGCCCAAGCCCAAATATTTTTTCAGAGCTAGATGCAGATAAAAATTATTTTGAATTTGCAACCTGGTGAAGGTGAGTATAGATGGACTAATAGAACAAGTCCCACACACTGCTACAAGCCCAAGCCCAAATATTTTTTCAGAGCTAGATGCAGATAAAAATTATTTTGAATTTGCAACCTGGTGGAGGTTAGTATAGATGGACTAATAGAACAAGTCCCACACACTGCTACAAGCCCAAGCCCAAATATTTTTTCAGAGCTAGATGCAGATAAAAATTATTTTGAATTTGCAACCTGGTGGAGGTTAGTATAGATGGACTAATAGAACAAGTCCCACACACTGCTACAAGCCCAAGCACAAATATTTTTTCAGAGCTAGATGCAGATAAAAATTATTTTGAATTTGCAACATGGTGAAGGTTAGTAAATATGGACTAATAAAACAAGTCCCACACATTGCTACAAGCCCAAATATTTTTTCAGAGCTAGATGCAGATAAAACTTATTTTGAATTTGCAACCTGGTGAAGGTTAGTATAGATGCACTAATAGAACAAGTCCCACAAACTGCTACAAGCCCAAGCCCAAATATTTTTTCAGAGCTAGATGCAGATAAAAATTATTTTGAATTTGCAACCTGGTGGAGGTTAGTATAGATGGACTAATTAAACAAGTCCCACACACTGCTACAAGCCCAAGCCCAAATATTTTTTCATGGCTAGATGCAGATAAAAATTATTTTGAATTTGCAACCTGGTGGAGGTTAGTATAGATGGACTAATTAAACAAGTCCCACACACTGCTACAAGCCCAAGCCGAAATATTTTTTCAGAGCTAGATGCAGTTAAAAATTATTTTGAATTTGCAACCTGGTGGAGGTTAGTATAGATGGACTAATAGAACAAGTCCCACACACACTGCTACAAGCCCAAGCCCAAATATTTTTTCAGAGCTAGATGCAGATAAAAATTATTTTGAATTTGCAACCTGGTGGAGGTTAGGATATATGGACTAATAGAACAAGTCCCACACACTGCTACAAGCCCAAGCCCAAATATTTTTTCAGAGCTAGATGCAGATAAAAATTATTTTGAATTTGCAACCTGGTGGAGGTTAGTATAGATGGACTAATAGAACAAGTCCCACACACTGCTACAAGCCCAAGCCCAAATATTTTTTCAGAGCTAGGTGCAGATAAAAATTATTTTGAATTTGCAACCTAGTGAAGGTTAGTAAATATGGACTAATAAAACAAGTCCCACACACTGCTACAAGCCCAAGCCCAAATATTTTTTCAGATCTAGATGCATATAAAAATTATTTTTAATTTGCAACCTGGTGGAGGTTAGTGTAGATGGACTAATAGAACAAGTCCCACACACTGCTACAAACCGAAGCCCAAATATTTTTTCAGAGCTAGATGCAGATAAAAATTATTTTGAATTTGCAACCTGGTGGAGGTTAGTATAGATGGACTAATTAAACAAGTCCCACACACTGCTACAAGCCCAAGCCCAAATATTTTTTCAGAGCTAGATGCAGTTAAAAATTATTTTGAATTTGCAACCTGGTGGAGGTTAGTATAGATGGACTAATAGAACAAGTCCCACACACTGCTACAAGCCCAAGCCCAAATATTTTTTCAGAGCTAGATGCAGATAAAAATAATTTTGAATTTGCAACCTGGTGGAGGTTAGTATAGATGGACTAATAGAACAAGTCCCACACACTGCTACAAGCCCAAGCCCAAATATTTTTTCAGAGCTAGATGCAGATAAAAATTATTTTGAATTTGCAACCTGGTGGAGGTTAGTATAGATGGACTAATAGAACAAGTCCCACACACTGCTACAAGCCCAAGCCCAAATATTTTTTCAGAGCTAGATGCAGATAAAAATTATTTTGAATTTGCAACCTGGTGGAGGTTAGTATAGATGGACTAATAGAACAAGTCCCACACATTGCTACAAGCCCAAATATTTTTTCAGAGCTAGATGAAGATAAAACTTATTTTGAATTTGCAACCTGGTGAAGGTTAGTATAGATGCACTAACAGAACAAGTCCCACAAACTGCTACAAGCCCAAGCCCAAATATTTTTTCAGAGCTAGATGCAGATAAAAATTATTTTGAATTTGCAACCTGGTGGAGGTTAGTATAGATGGACTAATAGAACAAGTCCCACACACTGCTACAAGCCCAAGCCCAAATATTTTTTCAGAGCTAGGTGCAGATAAAAATTATTTTGAATTTGCAACCTGGTGAAGGTTAGTAAATATGGACTAATAAAACAAGTCCCACACACTGCTACAAGCCCAAGCCCAAATATTTTTTCAGAGCTAGATGCAGATAAAAATTATTTTGAATTTGCAACCTGGTGAAGGTGAGTATAGATGGACTAATAGAACAAGTCCCACACACTGCTACAAGCCCAAGCCCAAATATTTTTTCAGAGCTAGATGCAGATAAAAATTATTTTGAATTTGCAACCTGGTGGAGGTTAGTATAGATGGACTAATAGAACAAGTCCCACACACTGCTACAAGCCCAAGCCCAAATATTTTTTCAGAGCTAGATGCAGATAAAAATTATTTTGAATTTGCAACCTGGTGGAGGTTAGTATAGATGGACTAATAGAACAAGTCCCACACACTGCTACAAGCCCAAGCACAAATATTTTTTCAGAGCTAGATGCAGATAAAAATTATTTTGAATTTGCAACATGGTGAAGGTTAGTAAATATGGACTAATAAAACAAGTCCCACACATTGCTACAAGCCCAAATATTTTTTCAGAGCTAGATGCAGATAAAACTTATTTTGAATTTGCAACCTGGTGAAGGTTAGTAAATATGGACTAATAAAACAAGTCCCACACACTGCTACAAGCCCAAGCCCAAATATTTTTTCAGAGCTAGATGCAGATAAAAATTATTTTGAATTTGCAACCTGGTGAAGGTGAGTATAGATGGACTAATAGAACAAGTCCCACACACTGCTACAAGCCCAAGCCCAAATATTTTTTCAGAGCTAGATGCAGATAAAAATTATTTTGAATTTGCAACCTGGTGGAGGTTAGTATAGATGGACTAATAGAACAAGTCCCACACACTGCTACAAGCCCAAGCCCAAATATTTTTTCAGAGCTAGATGCAGATAAAAATTATTTTGAATTTGCAACCTGGTGGAGGTTAGTATAGATGGACTAATAGAACAAGTCCCACACACTGCTACAAGCCCAAGCACAAATATTTTTTCAGAGCTAGATGCAGATAAAAATTATTTTGAATTTGCAACATGGTGAAGGTTAGTAAATATGGACTAATAAAACAAGTCCCACACATTGCTACAAGCCCAAATATTTTTTCAGAGCTAGATGCAGATAAAACTTATTTTGAATTTGCAACCTGGTGAAGGTTAGTATAGATGCACTAATAGAACAAGTCCCACAAACTGCTACAAGCCCAAGCCCAAATATTTTTTCAGAGCTAGATGCAGATAAAAATTATTTTGAATTTGCAACCTGGTGGAGGTTAGTATAGATGGACTAATTAAACAAGTCCCACACACTGCTACAAGCCCAAGCCCAAATATTTTTTCATGGCTAGATGCAGATAAAAATTATTTTGAATTTGCAACCTGGTGGAGGTTAGTATAGATGGACTAATTAAACAAGTCCCACACACTGCTACAAGCCCAAGCCGAAATATTTTTTCAGAGCTAGATGCAGTTAAAAATTATTTTGAATTTGCAACCTGGTGGAGGTTAGTATAGATGGACTAATAGAACAAGTCCCACACACACTGCTACAAGCCCAAGCCCAAATATTTTTTCAGAGCTAGATGCAGATAAAAATTATTTTGAATTTGCAACCTGGTGGAGGTTAGGATATATGGACTAATAGAACAAGTCCCACACACTGCTACAAGCCCAAGCCCAAATATTTTTTCAGAGCTAGATGCAGATAAAAATTATTTTGAATTTGCAACCTGGTGGAGGTTAGTATAGATGGACTAATAGAACAAGTCCCACACACTGCTACAAGCCCAAGCCCAAATATTTTTTCAGAGCTAGGTGCAGATAAAAATTATTTTGAATTTGCAACCTAGTGAAGGTTAGTAAATATGGACTAATAAAACAAGTCCCACACACTGCTACAAGCCCAAGCCCAAATATTTTTTCAGATCTAGATGCATATAAAAATTATTTTTAATTTGCAACCTGGTGGAGGTTAGTGTAGATGGACTAACAGAACAAGTCCCACACACTGCTACAAACCCAAGCCCAAATATTTTTTCAGAGCTAGATGCAGATAAAAATTATTTTGAATTTGCAACCTGGTGGAGGTTAGTATAGATGGACTAATTAAACAAGTCCCACACACTGCTACAAGCCCAAGCCCAAATATTTTTTCAGAGCTAGATGCAGTTAAAAATTATTTTGAATTTGCAACCTGGTGGAGGTTAGTATAGATGGACTAATAGAACAAGTCCCACACACTGCTACAAGCCCAAGCCCAAATATTTTTTCAGAGCTAGATGCAGATAAAAATAATTTTGAATTTGCAACCTGGTGGAGGTTAGTATAGATGGACTAATAGAACAAGTCCCACACACTGCTACAAGCCCAAGCCCAAATATTTTTTCAGAGCTAGATGCAGATAAAAATTATTTTGAATTTGCAACCTGGTGGAGGTTAGTATAGATGGACTAATAGAACAAGTCCCACACACTGCTACAAGCCCAAGCCCAAATATTTTTTCAGAGCTAGATGCAGATAAAAATTATTTTGAATTTGCAACCTGGTGGAGGTTAGTATAGATGGACTAATAGAACAAGTCCCACACATTGCTACAAGCCCAAATATTTTTTCAGAGCTAGATGAAGATAAAACTTATTTTGAATTTGCAACCTGGTGAAGGTTAGTATAGATGCACTAACAGAACAAGTCCCACAAACTGCTACAAGCCCAAGCCCAAATATTTTTTCAGAGCTAGATGCAGATAAAAATTATTTTGAATTTGCAACCTGGTGGAGGTTAGTATAGATGGACTAATAGAACAAGTCCCACACACTGCTACAAGCCCAAGCCCAAATATTTTTTCAGAGCTAGATGCAGATAAAAATTATTTTGAATTTGCAACATGGTGAAGGTTAGTAAATATGGACTAATAAAACAAGTCCCACACATTGCTACAAGCCCAAATATTTTTTCAGAGCTAGATGCAGATAAAACTTATTTTGAATTTGCAACCTGGTGAAGGTTAGTATAGATGCACTAATAGAACAAGTCCCACAAACTGCTACAAGCCCAAGCCCAAATATTTTTACAGATCTAGATGCAGATAAAAATTATTTTGAATTTGCAACCTGGTGGAGGTTAGTATAGATGGACTAATTAAACAAGTCCCACACACTGCTACAAGCCCAAGCCCAAATATTTTTTCATGGCTAGATGCAGATAAAAATTATTTTGAATTTGCAACCTGGTGGAGGTTAGTATAGATGGACTAATTAAACAAGTCCCACACACTGCTACAAGCCCAAGCCGAAATATTTTTTCAGAGCTAGATGCAGTTAAAAATTATTTTGAATTTGCAACCTGGTGGAGGTTAGTATAGATGGACTAATAGAACAAGTCCCACACACACTGCTACAAGCCCAAGCCCAAATATTTTTTCAGAGCTAGATGCAGATAAAAATTATTTTGAATTTGCAACCTGGTGGAGGTTAGGATATATGGACTAATAGAACAAGTCCCACACACTGCTACAAGCCCAAGCCCAAATATTTTTTCAGAGCTAGATGCAGATAAAAATTATTTTGAATTTGCAACCTGGTGGAGGTTAGTATAGATGGACTAATAGAACAAGTCCCACACACTGCTACAAGCCCAAGCCCAAATATTTTTTCAGAGCTAGGTGCAGATAAAAATTATTTTGAATTTGCAACCTAGTGAAGGTTAGTAAATATGGACTAATAAAACAAGTCCCACACACTGCTACAAGCCCAAGCCCAAATATTTTTTCAGATCTAGATGCAGATAAAAATTATTTTTAATTTGCAACCTGGTGGAGGTTAGTGTAGATGGACTAATAGAACAAGTCCCACACACTGCTACAAACCCAAGCCCAAATATTTTTTCAGAGCTAGATGCAGATAAAAATTATTTTGAATTTGCAACCTGGTGGAGGTTAGTATAGATGGACTAATTAAACAAGTCCCACACACTGCTACAAGCCCAAGCCCAAATATTTTTTCAGAGCTAGATGCAGTTAAAAATTATTTTGAATTTGCAATCTGGTGGAGGTTAGTATAGATGGACTAATAGAACAAGTCCCACACACTGCTACAAGCCCAAGCCCAAATATTTTTTCAGAGCTAGATGCAGATAAAAATTATTTTGAATTTGCAACCTGGTGGAGGTTAGTATAGATGGACTAATAGAACAAGTCCCACACACTGCTACAAGCCCAAGCCCAAATATTTTTTCAGAGCTAGATGCAGATAAAAATTATTTTGAATTTGCAACCTGGTGGAGGTTAGTATAGATGGACTAATAGAACAAGTCCCACACACTGCTACAAGCCCAAGCCCAAATGTTTTTTCAGAGCTAGATGCAGATAAAAATTATTTTGAATTTGCAACCTGGTGGAGGTTAGTAAAGATGGACTAATAGAACAAGTCCCACACACTGCTACAAGCCCAAATATTTTTTCAGAGCTACATGCAGATAAAAATTATTTGGAATTTGCAACCTGGTGGAGGTTAGTATAGATGTACTAATAGTACAAGTCCCACACACTGCTACAAGCCCAAGCCAAAATATTTTTTCAGAGCTAGATGCAGATAAAAATTATTTTTAATTTGCAACCTGGTGGAGGTTAGTATAGATGGACTAATAGAGCAAGTCCCACACACTGCTACAAGACCAAGCCCAAATATTTTTTCAGAGCTACATGCAGATAAAAAATATTTTGAATTTGCAACCTGGTGGAGGTTAGTATAGATGGACTAATAGAACAAGTCCCACACACTTCTACAAGCCCAAGCCCAAATATTTTTTCAGAGCTAGATGCAGATAAAAATTATTTTGAATTTGCAACCTGGTGGAGGTTAGTATAGATGGACTAATAGAACAAGTCCCACACACTGCTACAAGCCCAAGCCCAAATATTTTTTCAGAGCTAGATGCAGATAAAAATTATTTTGAATTTGCAACCTGGTGGAGGTTAATATAGATGGACTAATAGAACAAGTCCCACACACTGCTACAAGCCCAAATATTTTTTCAGAGCTAGATGCAGATAAAAATTATTTTGCAATTGCAATCTGGAGGAGGTGAGTATAGATGGACTAATAGAACAAGTCCCACACACTGCTACAAGCCCAAGCCCAAATATTTTTTCAGAGCTAGATGCAGATAAAAATTATTTTGAATTTGCAACCTGGTGGAGGTTAGTATAGATGGACTAATAGAACAAGTCCCACACACTGCTACAAGCCCAAGCCCCAATATTTTTTCAGAGCTAGATGCAGATAAAAATTATTTTGAATTTGCAACCAGGTGGAGGTTAGTATAAATTGACTAATAGAACAAGTCCCTCACACGGCTACAAGCCCAAATATTTTTTCAGAGCTAGATGCAGATAAAAATTATTTTGAATTTGCAACCTGGTGGAGGTTAGTATAGATGGACTAATAGAACAAGTCCCACACACTGCTACAAGCCCAAGCCCAAATATTTTTTCAGAGCTAGATGCAGATAAAAATTATTTTGAATTTGCAACCTGGTGGAGGTGAGTATAGATGGACTAATAGAACAAGTCCCACACACTGCTACAAGCCCAAGCCCAAATATTTTTTCAGAGCTAGATGCAGATAAAAATTATTTTGAATTTGCAACCTGGTGGAGGTTAGTATAGATGGACTAATAGAACAAGTCCCACACACTGCTACAAGCCCAAGCCCAAATATTTTTTCAGAGCTAGATGCAGATAAAAATTATTTTGAATTTGCAACCTGGTGGAGGTTAGTATAGATGGACTAATAGAACAAGTCCCACACACTGCTACAAGCCCAAGCCCAAATGTTTTTTCAGAGCTAGATGCAGATAAAAATTATTTTGAATTTGCAACCTGGTGGAGGTTAGTAAAGATGGACTAATAGAACAAGTCCCACACACTGCTACAAGCCCAAATATTTTTTCAGAGCTAGATGCAGATAAAAATTATTTGGAATTTGCAACCTGGTGGAGGTTAGTATAGATGTACTAATAGTACAAGTCCCACACACTGCTACAAGCCCAAGCCCAAATATTTTTTCAGAGCTAGATGCAGATAAAAATTATTTTTAATTTGCAACCTGGTGGAGGTTAGTATAGATGGACTAATAGAGCAAGTCCCACACACTGCTAAAAGACCAAGCCCAAATATTTTTTCAGAGCTACATGCAGATAAAAAATATTTTGAATTTGCAACCTGGTGGAGGTTAGTATAGATGGACTAATAGAACAAGTCCCACACACTGCTACAAGCCCAAGCCCAAATATTTTTTCAGAGCTAGATGCAGATAAAAATTATTTTGAATTTGCAACCTGGTGGAGGTTAGTATAGATGGACTAATAGAACAAGTCCCACACACTGCTACAAGCCCAAGCCCAAATATTTTTTCAGAGCTAGATGCAGATAAAAATTATTTTGAATTTGCAACCTGGTGGAGGTTAATATAGATGGACTAATAGAACAAGTCCCACACACTGCTACAAGCCCAAATATTTTTTCAGAGCTAGATGCAGATAAAAATTATTTTGCAATTGCAATCTGGAGGAGGTGAGTATAGATGGACTAATAGAACAAGTCCCACACACTGCTACAAGCCCAAGCCCAAATATTTTTTCAGAGCTAGATGCAGATAAAAATTATTTTGAATTTGCAACCTGGTGGAGGTTAGTATAGATGGACTAATAGAACAAGTCCCACACACTGCTACAAGCCCAAGCCCCAATATTTTTTCAGAGCTAGATGCAGATAAAAATTATTTTGAATTTGCAACCAGGTGGAGGTTAGTATAAATTGACTAATAGAACAAGTCCCTCACACGGCTACAAGCCCAAATATTTTTTCAGAGCTAGATGCAGATAAAAATTATTTTGAATTTGCAACCTGGTGGAGGTTAGTATAGATGGACTAATAGAACAAGTCCCACACACTGCTACAAGCCCAAGCCCAAATATTTTTTCAGAGCTAGATGCAGATAAAAATTATTTTGAATTTGCAACCTGGTGGAGGTGAGTATAGATGGACTAATAGAACAAGTCCCACACACTGCTACAAGCCCAAGCCCAAATATTTTTTCAGAGCTAGATGCAGATAACAATTATTTTGAATTTGCAACCTGGTGGAGGTTAGTATAGATGGACTAATAGAACAAGTCCCACACACTGCTACAAGCCCAAGCCCAAATATTTTTTCAGAGCTAGATGCAGATAAAAATTATTTTGAATTTGCAACCTGGTGGAGGTTAGTATAGATGGACTAATAGAACAAGTCCCACACACTGCTACAAGCCCAAGCCCAAATATTTTTTCAGAGCTAGATGCAGATAAAAATGATTTTGAATTTGCAACCTGGTGGAGGTTAGTATAGATGGACTAATAGAAGAAGTCCCACACACTGCTACATGCCCAAATGGTTTTTCAGAGCTAGATGCAGATAAAAATTATTTTGAATTTGAAACCTGGTGGAGGTTAGTATAGATGGACTAATAGAACAAGTCGCACACACTGCTACAAGCCCAAATATTTTTTCAGAGCTAGATGCATATAAAAATTATTTTGAATTTGCAACCTGGTGGAGGTGAGTATAGATGGACTAATAGAACAAGTCCCACACACTGCTACAAGCCCAAGCCCAAATATTTTTTCAGAGCTAGATGCAGATAAAAATCATTTTTAATTTGCAACCTGGTGAAGGTTAGTAAAGATGGACTAATAGAACAAGTCCCACACACTGCTACAAGCCCAAGCCCCAATATTTTTTCAGAGCTAGATGCAGATAAAAATTATTTTGAATTTGCAACCAGGTGGAGGTTAGTATAAATTGACTAATAGAACAAGTCCCTCACACGGCTACAAGCCCAAATATTTTTTCAGAGCTAGATGCAGATAAAAATTATTTTGAATTTGCAAACTGGTGGAGGTTAGTATAGATGGACTAATAGAACAAGTCCCACACACTGCTACAAGCCCAAGCCCAAATATTTTTTCAGAGCTAGATGCAGATAAAAATTATTTTGAATTTGCAACCTGGTGGAGGTTAGTATAGATGGACTAATAGAACAAGTCCCACACACTGCTACAAGCCCAAGCCCAAATATTTTTTCAGAGCTAGATGCAGATAAAAATTATTTTGAATTTGCAACCTGGTGGAGTTTAGTATAGATGGACTAATAGAACAAGTCCCACACACTGCTACAAGCCCAAGCCCAAATATTTTTTCAGAGCTAGATGCAGATAAAAATTATTTTGAATTTGCAACCTGGTGGAGGTTAGTATAGATGGACTAATAGAAGAAGTCCCACACACTGCTACATGCCCAAATATTTTTTCAGAGCTAGATGCAGATAAAAATTATTTTGAATTTGAAACCTGGTGGAGGTTAGTATAGATGGACTAATAGAACAAGTCGCACACACTGCTACAAGCCCAAATATTTTTTCAGAGCTAGATGCATATAAAAATTATTTTGAATTTGCAACCTGGTGGAGATGAGTATAGATGGACTAATAGAACAAGTCCCACACACTGCTACAAGCCCAAGCCCAAATATTTTTTCAGAGCTAGATGCAGATAAAAATTATTTTTAATTTGCAACCTGGTGGAGGTTAGTAAAGATGGACTAATAGAACAAGTCCCACACACTGCTACAAGCCCAAGCCCAAATATTTTTTCAGAGCTAGATGCAGATAAAAATTATTTTGAATTTGCAACCTGGTGGAGGTTAGTATAGATAGACAAATAGAACAAGTCCCACACACTGCTACAAGCCCAAATATTTTTTCAGAGCTAGATGCAGATAAAAATTTCTTTGAATTTGCAACCTGGTGGAGGTTAGTATAGATGGACTAATAGAACAAGTCTCACACATTGCTACAAGCCCAAATATTTTTTCAGAGCTAGATGCAGATAAAAATTATTTTGAATTTGCAACCTGGTGAAGGTTAGTATAGATGGACTAATAGAACAAGTCCCACAAACTGCTACAAGCCCAAGCCCAAATATTTTTTCAGAGCTAGATGCAGATAAAAATTATTTTGAATTTGCAACCTGGTGGAGGTTAGTATATATGGACTAATAGAACAAGTCCCACACACTGCTACAAGCCCAAGCCCAAATATTTTTTCAGAGCTAGATGCAGATAAAAATTATTTTGAATTTGCAACCTGGTGGAGGTTAGTATAGATGGACTAATAGAACAAGTCCCACACACTGCTACAAGCCGAAGCCCAAATATTTTTTCATAGCTAGATGCAGATAAAAATTATTTTGAATTTGCAACCTGGTGGAGGTTAGTATAGATGGACTAATTAAACAAGTCCCACACACTGCTACAAGCCCAAGCCGAAATATTTTTTCAGAGCTATATGCAGTTAAAAAGTATTTTGAATTTGCAACCTGGTGGAGGTTAGTATAGATGGACTAATAGAACAAGTCCCACACACTGCTACAAGCCCAAGCCCAAATATTTTTTCAGAGCTAGATGCAGATAAAAATTATTTTGAATGTGCAACCTGGTGGAGGTTAGTATATATGGACTAATAGAACAAGTCCCACACACTGCTACAAGCCCAAGCCCAAATATTTTTTCAGAGCTAGATGCAGATAAAAATTATTTTGAATTTGCAACCTGGTGGAGGTTAGTATAGATGGACTAATAGAACAAGTCCCACACACTGCTACAAGCCCAAGCCCCAATATTTTTTCAGAGCTAGATGCAGATAAAAATTATTTTGAATTTGCAACCAGGTGGAGGTTAGTATAAATTGACTAATAGAACAAGTCCCTCACACGGCTACAAGCCCAAATATTTTTTCAGAGCTAGATGCAGATAAAAATTATTTTGAATTTGCAACCTGGTGGAGGTTAGTATAGATGGACTAATAGAACAAGTCCCACACACTGCTACAAGCCCAAGCCCAAATATTTTTTCAGAGCTAGATGCAGATAAAAATTATTTTGAATTTGCAACCTGGTGGAGGTGAGTATAGATGGACTAATAGAACAAGTCCCACACACTGCTACAAGCCCAAGCCCAAATATTTTTTCAGAGCTAGATGCAGATAACAATTATTTTGAATTTGCAACCTGGTGGAGGTTAGTATAGATGGACTAATAGAACAAGTCCCACACACTGCTACAAGCCCAAGCCCAAATATTTTTTCAGAGCTAGATGCAGATAAAAATTATTTTGAATTTGCAACCTGGTGGAGGTTAGTATAGATGGACTAATAGAACAAGTCCCACACACTGCTACAAGCCCAAGCCCAAATATTTTTTCAGAGCTAGATGCAGATAAAAATGATTTTGAATTTGCAACCTGGTGGAGGTTAGTATAGATGGACTAATAGAAGAAGTCCCACACACTGCTACATGCCCAAATGGTTTTTCAGAGCTAGATGCAGATAAAAATTATTTTGAATTTGAAACCTGGTGGAGGTTAGTATAGATGGACTAATAGAACAAGTCGCACACACTGCTACAAGCCCAAATATTTTTTCAGAGCTAGATGCATATAAAAATTATTTTGAATTTGCAACCTGGTGGAGGTGAGTATAGATGGACTAATAGAACAAGTCCCACACACTGCTACAAGCCCAAGCCCAAATATTTTTTCAGAGCTAGATGCAGATAAAAATCATTTTTAATTTGCAACCTGGTGAAGGTTAGTAAAGATGGACTAATAGAACAAGTCCCACACACTGCTACAAGCCCAAGCCCCAATATTTTTTCAGAGCTAGATGCAGATAAAAATTATTTTGAATTTGCAACCAGGTGGAGGTTAGTATAAATTGACTAATAGAACAAGTCCCTCACACGGCTACAAGCCCAAATATTTTTTCAGAGCTAGATGCAGATAAAAATTATTTTGAATTTGCAAACTGGTGGAGGTTAGTATAGATGGACTAATAGAACAAGTCCCACACACTGCTACAAGCCCAAGCCCAAATATTTTTTCAGAGCTAGATGCAGATAAAAATTATTTTGAATTTGCAACCTGGTGGAGGTTAGTATAGATGGACTAATAGAACAAGTCCCACACACTGCTACAAGCCCAAGCCCAAATATTTTTTCAGAGCTAGATGCAGATAAAAATTATTTTGAATTTGCAACCTGGTGGAGGTTAGTATAGATGGACTAATAGAACAAGTCCCACACACTGCTACAAGCCCAAGCCCAAATATTTTTTCAGAGCTAGATGCAGATAAAAATTATTTTGAATTTGCAACCTGGTGGAGGTTAGTATAGATGGACTAATAGAAGAAGTCCCACACACTGCTACATGCCCAAATATTTTTTCAGAGCTAGATGCAGATAAAAATTATTTTGAATTTGAAACCTGGTGGAGGTTAGTATAGATGGACTAATAGAACAAGTCGCACACACTGCTACAAGCCCAAATATTTTTTCAGAGCTAGATGCATATAAAAATTATTTTGAATTTGCAACCTGGTGGAGATGAGTATAGATGGACTAATAGAACAAGTCCCACACACTGCTACAAGCCCAAGCCCAAATATTTTTTCAGAGCTAGATGCAGATAAAAATTATTTTTAATTTGCAACCTGGTGGAGGTTAGTAAAGATGGACTAATAGAACAAGTCCCACACACTGCTACAAGCCCAAGCCCAAATATTTTTTCAGAGCTAGATGCAGATAAAAATTATTTTGAATTTGCAACCTGGTGGAGGTTAGTATAGATAGACAAATAGAACAAGTTCCACACACTGCTACAAGCCCAAGCCTAAATATTTTTTCAGAGCTAGATGCAGATAAAAATTATTTTGAATTTGCAACCTGGTGGAGGTTAGTATAGATGGACTAATAGAACAAGTCCCACACACTGCTACAAGCCCAAATATTTTTTCAGAGCTAGATGCAGATAAAAATTTCTTTGAATTTGCAACCTGGTGGAGGTTAGTATAGATGGACTAATAGAACAAGTCTCACACATTGCTACAAGCCCAAATATTTTTTCAGAGCTAGATGCAGATAAAAATTATTTTGAATTTGCAACCTGGTGAAGGTTAGTATAGATGGACTAATAGAACAAGTCCCACAAACTGCTACAAGCCCAAGCCCAAATATTTTTTCAGAGCTAGATGCAGATAAAAATTATTTTGAATTTGCAACCTGGTGGAGGTTAGTATATATGGACTAATAGAACAAGTCCCACACACTGCTACAAGCCCAAGCCCAAATATTTTTTCAGAGCTAGATGCAGATAAAAATTATTTTGAATTTGCAACCTGGTGGAGGTTAGTATAGATGGACTAATAGAACAAGTCCCACACACTGCTACAAGCCGAAGCCCAAATATTTTTTCATAGCTAGATGCAGATAAAAATTATTTTGAATTTGCAACCTGGTGGAGGTTAGTATAGATGGACTAATTAAACAAGTCCCACACACTGCTACAAGCCCAAGCCGAAATATTTTTTCAGAGCTATATGCAGTTAAAAAGTATTTTGAATTTGCAACCTGGTGGAGGTTAGTATAGATGGACTAATAGAACAAGTCCCACACACTGCTACAAGCCCAAGCCCAAATATTTTTTCAGAGCTAGATGCAGATAAAAATTATTTTGAATGTGCAACCTGGTGGAGGTTAGTATATATGGACTAATAGAACAAGTCCCACACACTGCTACAAGCCCAAGCCCAAATATTTTTTCAGAGCTAGATGCAGATAAAAATTATTTTGAATTTGCAACCTGGTGGAGGTTAGTATAGATGGACTAATAGAACAAGTCCCACACACTGCTACAAGCCCAAGCCCAAATATTTTTTCAGAGCTAGGTGCAGATAAAAGTTATTTTGAATTTGCAACCTGGTGAAGGTTAGTAAATATGGACTAATAAAACAAGTCCCACACACTGCTACAAGCCCAAGCCCAAATATTTTTTCAGATCTAGATGCAGATAGAAATTATTTTTAATTTGCAACCTGGTGGAGGTTAGTATAGATGGACTAATAGAATAAGTCCCACACACTGCTACAAACCCAAGCCCAAATATTTTTTCAGAGCTAGATGCCGATAAAAATTATTTTGAATTTGCAACCTGGTGGAGGTTAGTATAGATGGACTAATTAAACAAGTCCCACACACTGCTACAAGCCCAAGCCCAAATATTTTTTCATAGCTAGATGCAGATAAAAATTATTTTGAATTTGCAACCTGGTGGAGGTTAGTATAGATGGACTAATTAAACAAGTCCCACACACTGCTACAAGCCCAAGCCCAAATATTTTTTCAGAGCTAGATGCAGATAAAAATTATTTTGAATTTGCAACCTGGTGGAGGTTAGTATAGATGGACTAATAGAACAAGTCCCACACACTGCTACAAGCCCAAGCCCAAATATTTTTTCAGAGCTAGATGCAGATAAAAATTATTTTGAATTTGAAACCTGGTGGAGGTTGGTATAGATGGACTAATAGAACAAGTCCCACACACTGCTACAAGCCCAAGCCCAAATATTTTTTCAGAGCTAGATGCAGATAAAAATTATTTTGAATTTGCAACCTGGTGGAGGTTAGTAAAGATGGACTAATAGAACAAGTCCCACACACTTCTACAAGCCCAAATATTTTTTCAGAGCTAGATGCAGATAAAAATTATTTGGAATTTGCAACCTGGTGGAGGTTAGTATAGATGGACTAATAGAACAAGTCCCACACACTGCTACAAGCCCAAGCCCAAATATTTTTTCAGAGCTAAATGCAGATAAAAATTATTTTTAATTTGCAACCTGGTGGAGGTTAGTATAGATGGACTAATAGAGCAAGTCCCACACACTGCTACAAGCCCAAGCCCAAATATTTTTTCAGAGCTACATGCAGATGAAAATTATTTTGAATTTGCAACCTGGTGGAGGTTAGTATAGATGGACTAATAGAACAAGTCCCACACACTGCTACAAGCCCAAGCCCAAATATTTTTTCAGAGCTAGATGCAGATAAAAATTATTTTGAATTTGAAACCTGGTGGAGGTTGGTATAGATGGACTAATAGAACAAGTCCCACACACTGCTACAAGCCCAAGCCCAAATATTTTTTCAGAGCTAGATGCAGATAAAAATTATTTTGAATTTGCAAACTGGTGGAGGTTAGTAAAGATGGACTAATAGAACAAGTCCCACACACTTCTACAAGCCCAAATATTTTTTCAGAGCTAGATGCAGATAAAAATTATTTGGAATTTGCAACCTGGTGGAGGTTAGTATAGATGGACTAATAGAACAAGTCCCACACACTGCTACAAGCCCAAGCCCAAATATTTTTTCAGAGCTAGATGCAGATAAAAATTATTTTTAATTTGCAACCTGGTGGAGGTTAGTATAGATGGACTAATAGAGCAAGTCCCACACACTGCTACAAGCCCAAGCCCAAATATTTTTTCAGAGCTACATGCAGATGAAAATTATTTTGAATTTGCAACCTGGTGGAGGTTAGTATAGATGGACTAATAGAACAAGTCCCACACACTGCTACAAGCCCACGCCCAAATATTTTTTCAGAGCTAGATGCAGATAAAAACTATTTTGAATTTGAAACCTGGTGGAGGTTGGTATAGATGGACTAATAGAACAAGTCCCACACACTGCTACAAGCCCAAGCCCAAATATTTTTTCAGAGCTAGATGCAGATAAAAATTATTTTGAATTTGCAACCTGGTGGAGGTTAGTATAGATGGACTAATAGAACAAGTCCCACACACTGCTACAAGCCCAAGCCCAAATATTTTTTCAGAGCTAGATGCAGATAAATATTATTTTGAATTTGCAACCTGGTGGAGGTTAGTATAGATGGACTAATAGAACAAGTCCCACACACTGCTACCAGCTCAAATATTTTTTCAGAGCTAGATGCAGATAAAAAAATTTTTGAATTTGCAACCTGGTGGAGGTGAGTATAGATGGACTAATAGAACAAGTCCCACACACTGCTACAGCCCAAGCCCAAATATTTTTTCAGAGCTAGATGCAGATAAAAATTATTTTGAATTTGCAACGTGGTGGAGGTTAGTATAGATGGACTAATAGAACAAGTCCCACACACTGCTACAACCCCAAGCCCAAATATTTTTTCAGAGCTAGATGCAGATAAAAATTATTTTGAATTCGCAACCTGGTGGAGGTTAGTATAGATGGACTAATAGAACAAGTCCCACACACTGCTACAAGCCCAAGCCCAAATATTTTTTCAGAGCTAGATGCAGATAAAAATTATTTTGAATTTGCAACCTGGTGGAGGTTAGTATAGATGGACTAATAGAACAAGTCCCACACACTGCTACAAGCCCAAATATTTTTTCAGAGCTTGATGCAGATAAAAATTATTTTGAATTTGCAACCTGGAGGAGGTGAGTATATATGGACTAATAGAACAAGTCCCACACACTGCTACAAGCCCAAGCCCAAATATTTTTTCAGAGCTAGATGCAGATAAAAATTATTTTGAATTTGCAACCTGGTGGAGGTTAGTATAGATGGACTAATAGAACAAGTCCCACACACTGCTACAAGCCCAAGCCCCAATATTTTTTCAGAGCTAGATGCAGATAAAAATTATTTTTAATTTGCAACCTGGTGGAGGTTTGTATAGATGGACTAATAGAACAAGTCCCACACACTGCTACAAGCCCAAGCCCAAATATTTTTTCAGAGCTAGGTGCAGATAAAAATTATTTTGAATTTGCAACCTGGTGAAGGTTAGTAAATATGGACTAATAAAACAAGTCCCACACACTGCTACAAGCCCAAGCCCAAATATTTTTTCAGATCTAGATGCAGATAAAAATATTTTTAATTTGCAACCTGGTGGAGGTTAGTATAGATGGACTAATAGAACAAGTCCCACACACTGCTACAAGCCCAAGCCCAAATATTTTTTCAGAGCTAGATGCAGATAAAAATTATTTTGAATTTGCAACCTGGTGGAGGTTAGTATAGATGGACTAATTAAACAAGTCCCACACACTGCTACAAGCCCAAGCCCAAATATTTTTTCAGAGCTAGATGCAGATAAAAATTATTTTGAATTTGCAACCTGGTGGAGGTTAGTATAGATGGGCTAATTAAACAAGTCCCACACACTGCTACAAGCCCAAGCCCAAATATTTTTTCAGAGCTAGATGCAGTTAAAAATTATTTTGAATTTGCAACCTGGTGGAGGTTAGTATAGATGGACTAATAGAACAAGTCCCACACACTGCTACAAGCCCAAGCCCAAATATTTTTTCAGAGCTAGATGCAGATAAAAATTATTTTGAATTTGCAACCTGGTGGAGGTTAGTATAGATGGACTAATAGAACAAGTCCCACACACTGCTACAAGCCCAAGCCCAAATATTTTTTCAGAGCTAGATGCAGATAAAAATTATTTTGAATTTGCAACCTGGTGGAGGTTAGTATAGATGGACTAATAGAACAAGTCCCACACACTGCTACAAGCCCAAATATTTTTTCAGAGCTAGATGCAGATAAAAAATTTTTTGAATTTGCAACCTGGTGGAGGTGAGTATAGATGGACTAATAGAACAAGTCCCACACACTGCTACAAGCCCAAGCCCAAATATTTTTTCAGAGCTAGATGCAGATAGAAATTATTTTGAATTTGCAACCTGGTGGAGGTTAGTATAGATGGACTAATAGAACAAGTCCCACACACTGCTACAAGCCCAAATATTTTTTCAGAGCTTGATGCAGATAAAAATTATTTTGAATTTGCAACCTGGAGGAGGTGAGTATATATGGACTAATAGAACAAGTCCCACACACTGCTACAAGCCCAAGCCCAAATATTTTTTCAGAGCTAGATGCAGATAAAAATTATTTTGAATTTGCAACCTGGTGGAGGTTAGTATAGATGGACTAATAGAACAAGTCCCACACACTGCTACAAGCCCAAGCCCCAATATTTTTTCAGAGCTAGATGCAGATAAAAATTATTTTTAATTTGCAACCTGGTGGAGGTTTGTATAGATGGACTAATAGAACAAGTCCCACACACTGCTACAAGCCCAAGCCCAAATATTTTTTCAGAGCTAGGTGCAGATAAAAATTATTTTGAATTTGCAACCTGGTGAAGGTTAGTAAATATGGACTAATAAAACAAGTCCCACACACTGCTACAAGCCCAAGCCCAAATATTTTTTCAGATCTAGATGCAGATAAAAATATTTTTAATTTGCAACCTGGTGGAGGTTAGTATAGATGGACTAATAGAACAAGTCCCACACACTGCTACAAGCCCAAGCCCAAATATTTTTTCAGAGCTAGATGCAGATAAAAATTATTTTGAATTTGCAACCTGGTGGAGGTTAGTATAGATGGACTAATTAAACAAGTCCCACACACTGCTACAAGCCCAAGCCCAAATATTTTTTCAGAGCTAGATGCAGATAAAAATTATTTTGAATTTGCAACCTGGTGGAGGTTAGTATAGATGGGCTAATTAAACAAGTCCCACACACTGCTACAAGCCCAAGCCCAAATATTTTTTCAGAGCTAGATGCAGTTAAAAATTATTTTGAATTTGCAACCTGGTGGAGGTTAGTATAGATGGACTAATAGAACAAGTCCCACACACTGCTACAAGCCCAAGCCCAAATATTTTTTCAGAGCTAGATGCAGATAAAAATTATTTTGAATTTGCAACCTGGTGGAGGTTAGTATAGATGGACTAATAGAACAAGTCCCACACACTGCTACAAGCCCAAGCCCAAATATTTTTTCAGAGCTAGATGCAGATAAAAATTATTTTGAATTTGCAACCTGGTGGAGGTTAGTATAGATGGACTAATAGAACAAGTCCCACACACTGCTACAAGCCCAAATATTTTTTCAGAGCTAGATGCAGATAAAAAATTTTTTGAATTTGCAACCTGGTGGAGGTGAGTATAGATGGACTAATAGAACAAGTCCCACACACTGCTACAAGCCCAAGCCCAAATATTTTTTCAGAGCTAGATGCAGATAGAAATTATTTTGAATTTGCAACCTGGTGGAGGTTAGTATAGATGGACTAATAGAATAAGTCCCACACACTGCTACAAGCCCAAGCCCAAATATTTTTTCAGAGCTAGATGCAGATAAAAATTATTTTTAATTTGCAACCTGGTGGAGGTTTGTATAGATGGACTAATAGAACAAGTCCCACAAACTGCTACAAGCTCAAGCCCAAATATTTTTTCAGAGCTAGGTGCAGATAAAAATTATTTTGAATTTGCAACCTGGTGAAGGTTAGTAAATATGGACTAATAAAACAAGTCCCACACACTGTTACAAGCCCAAGCCCAAATATTTTTTCAGATCTAGATGCAGATAAAAATTATTTTGAATTTGCAACCTGGTGGAGGTTAGTATAGATGGACTAATAGAACAAGTCCCACACACTGCTACAAGCCCAAGCCCAAATATTTTTTCAGAGCTAGATGCAGATAAAAATTATTTTGAATTTGCAACCTGGTGGAAGTTAGTATAGATGGACTAATAGAACAAGTCCCACACACTGCTACAAGCCCAAGCCCCAATATTTTTTCAGAGCTAGATGCAGATAAAAATTATTTTTAATTTGCAACCTGGTGGAGGTTTGTATAGATGGACTAATAGAACAAGTCCCACACACTGCTACAAGCCCAAGCCCAAATATTTTTTCAGAGCAAGGTGCAGATAAAAATTATTTTGAATTTGCAACCTGGTGAAGGTTAATAAATATGGACTAATTAAACAAGTCCCACACACTGCTACAAGCCCAAGCCCAAATATTTTTTCAGATCTAGATGCAGATAAAATTATTTTTAATTTGCAACCTGGTGGAGGTTAGTATAGATTGACTATTAGAACAAGTCCCACACACTGCTACAAGCCCAAGCCCAAATATTTTTTCAGAGCTAGATGCAGATAAAAATTATTTTGAATTTGCAACCTGGTGGAGGTTAGTATAGATGGACTAATTAAACAAGTCCCACACACTGCTTCAAGCCCAAGCCCAAATATTTTTTCAGAGCTAGATGCAGATAAAAAATATTTTGAATTTGCAACCTGGTGGAGGTTAGTATAGATGGGCTAATTAAACAAGTCCCACACACTGCTACAAGCCCAAGCCCAAATATTTTTTCAGAGCTAGATGCAGTTAAAAATTATTTTGAATTTGCAACCTGGTGGAGGTTAGTATAGATGGACTAATAGAACAAGTCCCACACACTGCTACAAGCCCAAGCCCAAATATTTTTTCAGAGCTAGATGCAGATAAAAATTATTTTGAATTTGCAACCTGGTGGAGGTTAGTATAGATGGACTAATAGAACAAGTCCCACACACTGCTACAAGCCCAAGCCCAAATACTTTTTCAGAGCTAGATGCAGATAAATATTATTTTGAATTTGCAACCTGGTGGAGGTTAGTATAGATGGACTAATAGAACAAGTCCCACACACTGCTACAAGCCCAAATATTTTTTCAGAGCTAGATGCAGATAAAAAAAATTTTGAATTTGCAACCTGGTGGAGGTGAGTATAGATGGACTAATAGAACAAGTCCCACACACTGCTACAGCCCAAGCCCAAATATTTTTTCAGAGCTAGATGCAGATAAAAATTATTTTGAATTTGCAACGTGGTGGAGGTTAGTATAGATGGACTAATAGAATAAGTCCCACACACTGCTACAAGCCCAAGCCCAAATATTTTTCAGAGCTAGATGCAGATAAAAATTATTTTTAATTTGCAACCTGGTGGAGGTTTGTATAGATGGACTAATAGAACAAGTCCCACAAACTGCTACAAGCTCAAGCCCAAATATTTTTTCAGAGCTAGGTGCAGATAAAAATTATTTTGAATTTGCAACCTGGTGAAGGTTAGTAAATATGGACTAATAAAACAAGTCCCACACACTGCTACAAGCCCAAGCCCAAATATTTTTTCAGATCTAGATGCAGATTAAAATTATTTTTAATTTTCAACCTGGTGGAGGTTAGTATAGATGGACTCATAGAACAAGTCCCACACATTGCTACAAGCCCAAGCCCAAATATTTTTTCAGAGCTAGATGCAGATAAAAATTATTTTGAATTTGCAACTTGGTGGAGGTTAGTATAGATGGACTAATTAAACAAGTCCCACACACTGCTACAAGCCCAAGGTCAAATATTTTTTCAGAGCTAGATGCAGATAAAAATTATTTTGAATTTGCAACCTGGTGGAGGTTAGTATAGATGGGCTAATAGAACAAGTCCCACACACTGCTACAAGCCCAAGCCCAAATATTTTTTCAGAGCTAGATGCAGATAAAAATTATTTTGAATTTGCAACCTGGTGGAGGTTAGTAGAGATGGACTAATAGAACAAGTCCCACACACTGCTACAAGCCCAAACCCAAATATTTTTTCAGAGCTAGATGCAGATAAAAATTATTTTGAATTTTCAATCTGGTGGAGGTTAGTATAGATGGACTAATAGAACAAGTCCCACACACTGCTACAAGCCCAAATATTTTTTCAGAGCTAGATGCAGATAAAAATTATTTTGAATTTGAAACCTGGTGGAGGTTAGTATAGATGGACTAATAGAACAAGTCCCACACACTGCTGCAAGCCCAAGCCCAAATATTTTTTCAGAGCTAGATGCAGATAAAAATTATTTTGAATTTGCAACCTGGTGGAGGTTAGTATAAATGGGCTAATTAAACAAGTCCCACACACTGCTACAAGCACAAGCCCAAATATTTTTTCAGAGCTAGATGCAGTTAAAAATTATTTTGAATTTGCAACCTGGTGGAGGTTAGTATAGATGGACTAATAGAACAAGTCCCACACACTGCTACAAGCCCAAGCCCAAATATTTTTTCAGAGCTAGATGCAGATAAAAATTATTTTGAATTTGCAACCTGGTGGAGGTTAGTATAGATGGACTAATAGAACAAGTCCCACACACTGCTACAAGCCCAAGACCAAATATTTTTTCAGAGCTAGATGCAGATAAAAAGTATTTTAAATTTGCAACCTGGGGGAGGTTAGTATAGATGGACTAATAGAACCAGTCCCACACACTGCTACAAGCCCAAGCCCAAATATTTTTTCAGAGCTAGATGCAGATAAAAATTATTTTGAATTTGAAACCTGGTGGAGGTTAGTATAGATGGACTAATAGAACAAGTCCCACACACTGCTACAAGCCCAAGTCCCAATATTTTTTCAGAGCTAGATGCAGATAAAAATTATTTTTACTATGCAACCTGGTGGAGGTTTGTATAGAAGGACTAATAGAACAAGTCCCACACACTGCTACAAGCCCAAGCCCAAATATTTTTTCAGAGCTAGGTGCAGATAAAAATTATTTTGAATTTGCAACCTGGTGAAGGTTAGTAAATATGGACTAATAAAACAAGTCCCACACACTGCTACAAGCCCAAGCCCAAATATTTTTTCAGATCTAGATGCAGATAAAAATTATTTTGAATTTGCAACCTGGTGGAGGTTAGTATAGATGGACTAATAGAACAAGTCCCACACACTGCTACAAGCCCAAATATTTTTTCAGAGCTAGATGCAGATAAAAAATTTTTTGAATTTGCAACCTGGTGGAGGTGAGTATAGATGGACTAATAGAACAAGTCCCACACACTGCTACAAGCCCAAGCCCAAATATTTTTTCAGAGCTAGATGCAGATAAAAATTATTTTGAATTTGCAACCTGGTGGAGGTTAGTATAGATGGACTAATAGAATAAGTCCCACACACTGCTACAAGCCCAAGCCCAAATATTTTTTCAGAGCTAGATGCAGATAAAAATTATTTTTAATTTGCAACCTGGTGGAGGTTTGTATAGATGGACTAATAGAACAAGTCCCACAAACTGCTACAAGCTCAAGCCCAAATATTTTTTCAGAGCTAGGTGCAGATAAAAATTATTTTGAATTTGCAACCTGGTGAAGGTTAGTAAATATGGACTAATAAAACAAGTCCCACACACTGCTACAAGCCCAAGCCCAAATATTTTTTCAGATCTAGATGCAGATAAAAATTATTTTGAATTTGCAACCTGGTGGAGGTTAGTATAGATGGACTAATAGAACAAGTCCCACACACTGCTACAAGCCCAAGCCCAAATATTTTTTCAGAGCTAGATGCAGATAAAAATTATTTTGAATTTGCAACCTGGTGGAAGTTAGTATAGATGGACTAATAGAACAAGTCCCACACACTGCTACAAGCCCAAGCCCCAATATTTTTTCAGAGCTAGATGCAGATAAAAATTATTTTTAATTTGCAACCTGGTGGAGGTTTGTATAGATGGACTAATAGAACAAGTCCCACACACTGCTACAAGCCCAAGCCCAAATATTTTTTCAGAGCAAGGTGCAGATAAAAATTATTTTGAATTTGCAACCTGGTGAAGGTTAATAAATATGGACTAATTAAACAAGTCCCACACACTGCTACAAGCCCAAGCCAAAATATTTTTTCAGATCTAGATGCAGATAAAATTATTTTTAATTTGCAACCTGGTGGAGGTTAGTATAGATTGACTATTAGAACAAGTCCCACACACTGCTACAAGCCCAAGCCCAAATATTTTTTCAGAGCTAGATGCAGATAAAAATTATTTTGAATTTGCAACCTGGTGGAGGTTAGTATAGATGGACTAATTAAACAAGTCCCACACACTGCTACAAGCCCAAGCCCAAATATTTTTTCAGAGCTAGATGCAGATAAAAATTATTTTGAATTTGCAACCTGGTGGAGGTTAGTATAGATGGACTAATAGAACAAGTCCCACACACTGCTACAAGCCCAAGCCCAAATATTTTTTCAGAGCTAGATGCAGATAAAAATTATTTTGAATTTGCAACCTGGTGGAGGTTAGTATAGATGGACTAATAGAACAAGTCCCACACACTGCTACAAGCCCAAGCCCAAATATTTTTTCAGAGCTAGATGCAGATAAATATTATTTTGAATTTGCAACCTGGTGGAGGGTAGTATAGATGGACTAATAGAACAAGTCCCACACACTGCTACAAGCCCAAATATTTTTTCAGAGCTAGATGCAGATAAAAAAAATTTTGAATTTGCAACCTGGTGGAGGTGAGTATAGATGGACTAATAGAGCAAGTCCCACACACTGCTACAGCCCAAGCCCAAATATTTTTTCAGAGCTAGATGCAGATAAAAATTATTTTGAATTTGCAACGTGGTGGAGGTTAGTATAGATGGACTAATAGAATAAGTCCCACACACTGCTACAAGCCCAAGCCCAAATATTTTTCAGAGCTAGATGCAGATAAAAATTATTTTTAATTTGCAACCTGGTGGAGGTTTGTATAGATGGACTAATAGAACAAGTCCCACAAACTGCTACAAGCTCAAGCCCAAATATTTTTTCAGAGCTAGGTGCAGATAAAAATTATTTTGAATTTGCAACCTGGTGAAGGTTAGTAAATATGGACTAATAAAACAAGTCCCACACACTGCTACAAGCCCAAGCCCAAATATTTTTTCAGATCTAGATGCAGATTAAAATTATTTTTAATTTTCAACCTGGTGGAGGTTAGTATAGATGGACTCATAGAACAAGTCCCACACATTGCTACAAGCCCAAGCCCAAATATTTTTTCAGAGCTAGATGCAGATAAAAATTATTTTGAATTTGCAACCTGGTGGAAGTTAGTATAGATGGACTAATAGAACAAGTCCCACACACTGCTACAAGCCCAAGCCCCAATATTTTTTCAGAGCTAGATGCAGATAAAAATTATTTTTAATTTGCAACCTGGTGGAGGTTTGTATAGATGGACTAATAGAACAAGTCCCACACACTGCTACAAGCCCAAGCCCAAATATTTTTTCAGAGCAAGGTGCAGATAAAAATTATTTTGAATTTGCAACCTGGTGAAGGTTAATAAATATGGACTAATTAAACAAGTCCCACACACTGCTACAAGCCCAAGCCAAAATATTTTTTCAGATCTAGATGCAGATAAAATTATTTTTAATTTGCAACCTGGTGGAGGTTAGTATAGATTGACTATTAGAACAAGTCCCACACACTGCTACAAGCCCAAGCCCAAATATTTTTTCAGAGCTAGATGCAGATAAAAATTATTTTGAATTTGCAACCTGGTGGAGGTTAGTATAGATGGACTAATTAAACCAGTCCCACACACTGCTACAAGCCCAAGCCCAAATATTTTTTCAGAGCTAGATGCAGATAAAAATTATTTTGAATTTGCAACCTGGTGGAGGTTAGTATAGATGGACTAATAGAACAAGTCCCACACACTGCTACAAGCCCAAGCCCAAATATTTTTTCAGAGCTAGATGCAGATAAAAATTATTTTGAATTTGCAACCTGGTGGAGGTTAGTATAGATGGACTAATAGAACAAGTCCCACACACTGCTACAAGCCCAAGCCCAAATATTTTTTCAGAGCTAGATGCAGATAAATATTATTTTGAATTTGCAACCTGGTGGAGGGTAGTATAGATGGACTAATAGAACAAGTCCCACACACTGCTACAAGCCCAAATATTTTTTCAGAGCTAGATGCAGATAAAAAAAATTTTGAATTTGCAACCTGGTGGAGGTGAGTATAGATGGACTAATAGAGCAAGTCCCACACACTGCTACAGCCCAAGCCCAAATATTTTTTCAGAGCTAGATGCAGATAAAAATTATTTTTAATTTGCAACCTGGTGGAGGTTTGTATAGATGGACTAATAGAACAAGTCCCACAAACTGCTACAAGCTCAAGCCCAAATATTTTTTCAGAGCTAGGTGCAGATAAAAATTATTTTGAATTTGCAACCTGGTGAAGGTTAGTAAATATGGACTAATAAAACAAGTCCCACACACTGCTACAAGCCCAAGCCCAAATATTTTTTCAGATCTAGATGCAGATTAAAATTATTTTTAATTTTCAACCTGGTGGAGGTTAGTATAGATGGACTCATAGAACAAGTCCCACACATTGCTACAAGCCCAAGCCCAAATATTTTTTCAGAGCTAGATGCAGATAAAAATTATTTTGAATTTGCAACTTGGTGGAGGTTAGTATAGATGGACTAATTAAACAAGTCCCACACACTGCTACAAGCCCAAGGTCAAATATTTTTTCAGAGCTAGATGCAGATAAAAATTATTTTGAATTTGCAACCTGGTGGAGGTTAGTATAGATGGGCTAATAGAACAAGTCCCACACACTGCTACAAGCCCAAGCCCAAATATTTTTTCAGAGCTAGATGCAGATAAAAATTATTTTGAATTTGCAACCTGGTGGAGGTTAGTAGAGATGGACTAATAGAACAAGTCCCACACACTGCTACAAGCCCAAACCCAAATATTTTTTCAGAGCTAGATGCAGATAAAAATTATTTTGAATTTTCAATCTGGTGGAGGTTAGTATAGATGGACTAATAGAACAAGTCCCACACACTGCTACAAGCCCAAATATTTTTTCAGAGCTAGATGCAGATAAAAATTATTTTGAATTTGAAACCTGGTGGAGGTTAGTATAGATGGACTAATAGAACAAGTCCCACACACTGCTGCAAGCCCAAGCCCAAATATTTTTTCAGAGCTAGATGCAGATAAAAATTATTTTGAATTTGCAACCTGGTGGAGGTTAGTATAAATGGGCTAATTAAACAAGTCCCACACACTGCTACAAGCACAAGCCCAAATATTTTTTCAGAGCTAGATGCAGTTAAAAATTATTTTGAATTTGCAACCTGGTGGAGGTTAGTATAGATGGACTAATAGAACAAGTCCCACACACTGCTACAAGCCCAAGCCCAAATATTTTTTCAGAGCTAGATGCAGATAAAAATTATTTTGAATTTGCAACCTGGTGGAGGTTAGTATAGATGGACTAATAGAACAAGTCCCACACACTGCTACAAGCCCAAGACCAAATATTTTTTCAGAGCTAGATGCAGATAAAAAGTATTTTAAATTTGCAACCTGGGGGAGGTTAGTATAGATGGACTAATAGAACCAGTCCCACACACTGCTACAAGCCCAAGCCCAAATATTTTTTCAGAGCTAGATGCAGATAAAAATTATTTTGAATTTGAAACCTGGTGGAGGTTAGTATAGATGGACTAATAGAACAAGTCCCACACACTGCTACAAGCCCAAGTCCCAATATTTTTTCAGAGCTAGATGCAGATAAAAATTATTTTTACTATGCAACCTGGTGGAGGTTTGTATAGAAGGACTAATAGAACAAGTCCCACACACTGCTACAAGCCCAAGCCCAAATATTTTTTCAGAGCTAGGTGCAGATAAAAATTATTTTGAATTTGCAACCTGGTGAAGGTTAGTAAATATGGACTAATAAAACAAGTCCCACACACTGCTACAAGCCCAAGCCCAAATATTTTTTCAGATCTAGATGCAGATAAAAATTATTTTGAATTTGCAACCTGGTGGAGGTTAGTATAGATGGACTAATAGAACAAGTCCCACACACTGCTACAAGCCCAAATATTTTTTCAGAGCTAGATGCAGATAAAAAATTTTTTGAATTTGCAACCTGGTGGAGGTGAGTATAGATGGACTAATAGAACAAGTCCCACACACTGCTACAAGCCCAAGCCCAAATATTTTTTCAGAGCTAGATGCAGATAAAAATTATTTTGAATTTGCAACCTGGTGGAGGTTAGTATAGATGGACTAATAGAATAAGTCCCACACACTGCTACAAGCCCAAGCCCAAATATTTTTTCAGAGCTAGATGCAGATAAAAATTATTTTTAATTTGCAACCTGGTGGAGGTTTGTATAGATGGACTAATAGAACAAGTCCCACAAACTGCTACAAGCTCAAGCCCAAATATTTTTTCAGAGCTAGGTGCAGATAAAAATTATTTTGAATTTGCAACCTGGTGAAGGTTAGTAAATATGGACTAATAAAACAAGTCCCACACACTGCTACAAGCCCAAGCCCAAATATTTTTTCAGATCTAGATGCAGATAAAAATTATTTTGAATTTGCAACCTGGTGGAGGTTAGTATAGATGGACTAATAGAACAAGTCCCACACACTGCTACAAGCCCAAGCCCAAATATTTTTTCAGAGCTAGATGCAGATAAAAATTATTTTGAATTTGCAACCTGGTGGAAGTTAGTATAGATGGACTAATAGAACAAGTCCCACACACTGCTACAAGCCCAAGCCCCAATATTTTTTCAGAGCTAGATGCAGATAAAAATTATTTTTAATTTGCAACCTGGTGGAGGTTTGTATAGATGGACTAATAGAACAAGTCCCACACACTGCTACAAGCCCAAGCCCAAATATTTTTTCAGAGCAAGGTGCAGATAAAAATTATTTTGAATTTGCAACCTGGTGAAGGTTAATAAATATGGACTAATTAAACAAGTCCCACACACTGCTACAAGCCCAAGCCAAAATATTTTTTCAGATCTAGATGCAGATAAAATTATTTTTAATTTGCAACCTGGTGGAGGTTAGTATAGATTGACTATTAGAACAAGTCCCACACACTGCTACAAGCCCAAGCCCAAATATTTTTTCAGAGCTAGATGCAGATAAAAATTATTTTGAATTTGCAACCTGGTGGAGGTTAGTATAGATGGACTAATTAAACAAGTCCCACACACTGCTACAAGCCCAAGCCCAAATATTTTTTCAGAGCTAGATGCAGATAAAAATTATTTTGAATTTGCAACCTGGTGGAGGTTAGTATAGATGGACTAATAGAACAAGTCCCACACACTGCTACAAGCCCAAGCCCAAATATTTTTTCAGAGCTAGATGCAGATAAAAATTATTTTGAATTTGCAACCTGGTGGAGGTTAGTATAGATGGACTAATAGAACAAGTCCCACACACTGCTACAAGCCCAAGCCCAAATATTTTTTCAGAGCTAGATGCAGATAAATATTATTTTGAATTTGCAACCTGGTGGAGGGTAGTATAGATGGACTAATAGAACAAGTCCCACACACTGCTACAAGCCCAAATATTTTTTCAGAGCTAGATGCAGATAAAAAAAATTTTGAATTTGCAACCTGGTGGAGGTGAGTATAGATGGACTAATAGAGCAAGTCCCACACACTGCTACAGCCCAAGCCCAAATATTTTTTCAGAGCTAGATGCAGATAAAAATTATTTTGAATTTGCAACGTGGTGGAGGTTAGTATAGATGGACTAATAGAATAAGTCCCACACACTGCTACAAGCCCAAGCCCAAATATTTTTCAGAGCTAGATGCAGATAAAAATTATTTTTAATTTGCAACCTGGTGGAGGTTTGTATAGATGGACTAATAGAACAAGTCCCACAAACTGCTACAAGCTCAAGCCCAAATATTTTTTCAGAGCTAGGTGCAGATAAAAATTATTTTGAATTTGCAACCTGGTGAAGGTTAGTAAATATGGACTAATAAAACAAGTCCCACACACTGCTACAAGCCCAAGCCCAAATATTTTTTCAGATCTAGATGCAGATTAAAATTATTTTTAATTTTCAACCTGGTGGAGGTTAGTATAGATGGACTCATAGAACAAGTCCCACACATTGCTACAAGCCCAAGCCCAAATATTTTTTCAGAGCTAGATGCAGATAAAAATTATTTTGAATTTGCAACCTGGTGGAAGTTAGTATAGATGGACTAATAGAACAAGTCCCACACACTGCTACAAGCCCAAGCCCCAATATTTTTTCAGAGCTAGATGCAGATAAAAATTATTTTTAATTTGCAACCTGGTGGAGGTTTGTATAGATGGACTAATAGAACAAGTCCCACACACTGCTACAAGCCCAAGCCCAAATATTTTTTCAGAGCAAGGTGCAGATAAAAATTATTTTGAATTTGCAACCTGGTGAAGGTTAATAAATATGGACTAATTAAACAAGTCCCACACACTGCTACAAGCCCAAGCCAAAATATTTTTTCAGATCTAGATGCAGATAAAATTATTTTTAATTTGCAACCTGGTGGAGGTTAGTATAGATTGACTATTAGAACAAGTCCCACACACTGCTACAAGCCCAAGCCCAAATATTTTTTCAGAGCTAGATGCAGATAAAAATTATTTTGAATTTGCAACCTGGTGGAGGTTAGTATAGATGGACTAATTAAACCAGTCCCACACACTGCTACAAGCCCAAGCCCAAATATTTTTTCAGAGCTAGATGCAGATAAAAATTATTTTGAATTTGCAACCTGGTGGAGGTTAGTATAGATGGACTAATAGAACAAGTCCCACACACTGCTACAAGCCCAAGCCCAAATATTTTTTCAGAGCTAGATGCAGATAAAAATTATTTTGAATTTGCAACCTGGTGGAGGTTAGTATAGATGGACTAATAGAACAAGTCCCACACACTGCTACAAGCCCAAGCCCAAATATTTTTTCAGAGCTAGATGCAGATAAATATTATTTTGAATTTGCAACCTGGTGGAGGGTAGTATAGATGGACTAATAGAACAAGTCCCACACACTGCTACAAGCCCAAATATTTTTTCAGAGCTAGATGCAGATAAAAAAAATTTTGAATTTGCAACCTGGTGGAGGTGAGTATAGATGGACTAATAGAGCAAGTCCCACACACTGCTACAGCCCAAGCCCAAATATTTTTTCAGAGCTAGATGCAGATAAAAATTATTTTGGATTTGCAACGTGGTGGAGGTTAGTATAGATGGACTAATACAATAAGTCCCACACACTGCTACAAGCCCAAGCCCAAATATTTTTCAGAGCTAGATGCAGATAAAAATTATTTTTAATTTGCAACCTGGTGGAGGTTTGTATAGATGGACTAATAGAACAAGTCCCACAAACTGCTACAAGCTCAAGCCCAAATATTTTTTCAGAGCTAGGTGCAGATAAAAATTATTTTGAATTTGCAACCTGGTGAAGGTTAGTAAATATGGACTAATAAAACAAGTCCCACACACTGCTACAAGCCCAAGCCCAAATATTTTTTCAGATCTAGATGCAGATTAAAATTATTTTGAATTTGAAACCTGGTGGAGGTTAGTATATATGGACTCATAGAACAAGTCCCACACATTGCTACAAGCCCAAGCCCAAATATTTTTTCAGAGCTAGATGCAGATAAAAATTATTTTGAATTTGCAACTTGGTGGAGGTTAGTATAGATGGACTAATTAAACAAGTCCCACACACTGCTACAAGCCCAAGGTCAAATATTTTTTCAGAGCTAGATGCAGATAAAAATTATTTTGAATTTGCAACCTGGTGGAGGTTAGTATAGATGGGCTAATAGAACAAGTCCCACACACTGCTACAAGCCCAAGCCCAAATATTTTTTCAGAGCTAGATGCAGATAAAAATTATTTTGAATTTGCAACCTGGTGGAGGTTAGTAGAGATGGACTAATAGAACAAGTCCCACACACTGCTACAAGCCCAAACCCAAATATTTTTTCAGAGCTAGATGCAGATAAAAATTATTTTGAATTTTCAATCTGGTGGAGGTTAGTATAGATGGACTAATAGAACAAGTCCCACACACTGCTACAAGCCCAAATATTTTTTCAGAGCTAGATGCAGATAAAAATTATTTTGAATTTGAAACCTGGTGGAGGTTAGTATAGATGGACTAATAGAACAAGTCCCACACACTGCTGCAAGCCCAAGCCCAAATATTTTTTCAGAGCTAGATGCAGATAAAAATTATTTTGAATTTGCAACCTGGTGGAGGTTAGTATAGATGGGCTAATTAAACAAGTCCCACACACTGCTACAAGCACAAGCCCAAATATTTTTTCAGAGCTAGATGCAGTTAAAAATTATTTTGAATTTGCAACCTGGTGGAGGTTAGTATAGATGGACTAATAGAACAAGTCCCACACACTGCTACAAGCCCAAGCCCAAATATTTTTTCAGAGCTAGATGCAGATAAAAATTATTTTGAATTTGCAACCTGGTGGAGGTTAGTATAGATGGACTAATAGAACAAGTCCCACACACTGCTACAAGCCCAAGACCAAATATTTTTTCAGAGCTAGATGCAGATAAAAAGTATTTTAAATTTGCAACCTGGGGGAGGTTAGTATAGATGGACTAATAGAACCAGTCCCACACACTGCTACAAGCCCAAGCCCAAATATTTTTTCAGAGCTAGATGCAGATAAAAATTATTTTGAATTTGCAACCTGGTGGAGGTTAGTATAGATGAACTAATAGAACAAGTCCCACACACTGCTACAAGCCCAAGCCCAAATATTTTTTCAGAGCTAGATGCAGATAAAAATTATTTTTAATTTGCAACCTGGTGGAGGTTAGTATAGATGGACTAATAGAACAAGTCCCACACACTGCTACAAGCCCAAATATTTTTTCAGAGCTAGATGCAGATAAAAATTATTTTGAATTTGCAACCTGGTGGAGGTTAGTATAGATGGACTAATAGAACAAGTCCCACACACTGCTACAAGCCCAAGTCCCAATATTTTTTCAGAGCTAGATGCAGATAAAAATTATTTTTACTATGCAACCTGGTGGAGGTTTGTATAGAAGGACTAATAGAACAAGTCCCACACACTGCTACAAGCCCAAGCCCAAATATTTTTTCAGAGCTAGGTGCAGATAAAAATTATTTTGAATTTGCAACCTGGTGAAGGTTAGTAAATATGGACTAATAAAACAAGTCCCACACACTGCTACAAGCCCAAGCCCAAATATTTTTTCAGATCTAGATGCAGATAAAAATTATTTTTAATTTGCAACCTGGTGGAGGTTAGTATAGATCGACTAATAGAACAAGTCCCACACACTGCTAAAAGCCCAAGCCCAAATATTTTTTCAGAGCTAGATGCAGATAAAAATTATTTTGAATTGCAACCTGGTGGAGGTTAGTATAGATGGACTAATTAAACAAGTCCCACACACTGCTACAAGCCCAAGCCCAAATATTTTTTCAGAGCTAGATGCAGATAAAAATTATTTTGAATTTGCAACCTGGTGGAGGTTAGTATAGATGGGCTAATTAAACAAGTCCCACACACTGCTACAAGCCCAAGCCCAAATATTTTTTCAGAGCTAGATGCAGTTAAAAATTATTTTGAATTTGCAACCTGGTGGAGGTTAGTATAGATGGACTAATAGAACAAGTCCCACACACTGCTACAAGCCCAAGCCCAAATATTTTTTCAGAGCTAGATGCAGATAAAAATTATTTTGAATTTGCAACCTGGTGGAGGTTAGTAGAGATGGACTAATAGAACAAGTCCCACACACTGCTACAAGCCCAAGCCCAAATATTTTTTCAGAGCTAGATGCAGATAAAAATTATTTTGAATTTGCAACCTGGTGGAGGTTAGTATAGATAGACTAATAGAACAAGTCCCACACACTGCTACAAGTTCAAATATTTTTTCAGAGCTAGATGCAGATAAAAATTATTTTGAATTTGCAACCTGGTGGAGGTGAGTATAGATGGACTAATAGAACAAGTCCCACACACTGCTACAAGCCCAAGCCCAAATATTTTTTCGCAGCTAGATGCAGATAAAAATTATTTTGAATTTGAAACCTGGTGGAGGTTAGTATAGATGGACTAATAGAATAAGTCCCACACACTGCTACAAGCCCAAGCCCAAATATTTTTTCAGAGCTAGATGCAGATAAAAATTATTTTTAATTTGCAACCTGGTGGAGGTTAGTATAGATGGACTAATAGAACAAGTCCCACACACTGCTACAAGCCCAAGCCCAATATTTTTTCAGAGCTAGATGCAGATAAAAATTATTTTTAATTTGCAACCTGGTGGAGGTTTGTATAGAAGGACTAATAGAACAAGTCCCACACACTGCTACAAGCCCAAGCCCAAATATTTTTTCAGAGCTAGGTGCAGATAAAAATTATTTTGAATTTGCAACCTAGTGAAGGTTAGTAAATATGAACTAATAAAACAAGTCCCACACACTGCTACAAGCCCAAGCCCAATATTTTTTCAGAGCTAGATGCAGAAAAAAATTATTTTGAATTTGCAACCTGGTGGAGGTTAGTATAGATGGACTAATTAAACAAGTCCCACACACTGCTACAAGCCCAAGCCCAAATATTTTTTCAGAGCTAGATGCAGATAAAAATTATTTTGAATTTGCAACCTGGTGGAGGTTAGTATAGATGGGCTAATTAAACAAGTCCCACACACTGCTACAAGCCCAAGCCCAAATATTTTTTCAGAGCTAGATGCAGTTAAAAATTATTTTGAATTTGCAACCTGGTGGAGGTTAGTATAGATGGACTAATAGAACAAGCCCCACACACTGCTACAAGCCCAAGCCCAAATATTTTTTCAGAGCTAGATGCAGATAAAAATTATTTTGAATTTGCAACCTGGTGGAGGTTAGTATAGATGGACTAATAGAACAAGTCCCACACACTGCTACAAGCCCAAGCCCAAATATTTTTTCAGAGCTAGATGCGATAAAAATTATTTTGAATTTGCAACCTGGTGGAGGTTAGTATAGAGAGACTAATAGAACAAGTCCCACACACTGCTACAAGCCCAAATATTTTTTCAGAGCTAGATGCAGATAAAAATTATTTTGAATTTGCAACCTGGTGGAGGTGAGTATAGATGGACTAATAGAACAAGTCCCACACACTGCTACAAGCCCAAGCCCAAATATTTTTTCACAGCTAGATGCAGATAAAAATTATTTTGAATTTGAAACCTGGTGGAGGTTTGTATAGATGGACTAATAGAATAAGTCCCACACACTGCTACAAGCCCAAGCCCAAATATTTTTTCAGAGCTAGATGCAGATAAAAATTATTTTTAATTTGCAACCTGGTGGAGGTTTGTATAGATGGACTAATAGAACAAGTCCCACACACTGCTACAAGCCCAAGCCCAAATATTTTTTCAGAGCTAGATGCAGATAAAAATTATTTTTAATTTGCAACCTGGTGGAGGTTAGTATAGATGGACTAATTAAACAAGTCCCACACACTGCTAAAAGCCCAAATATTTTTTCAGAGCTAGATGCAGATAAAAATTATTTTGAATTTGCAACCTGGTGGAGGTGAGTATAGATGGACTAATAGAACAAGTCCCACACACTGCTACAAGCTCAAGCCCAAATATTTTTTCAGAGCTAGATGCAGATAAAAATTATTTTGAATTTGAAACCTGGTGGAGGTTAGTATAGATGGACTAATAGAATAAGTCCCACACACTGCTACAAGCCCAAGCCCAAATGTTTTTTCAGAGCTAGATGCAGATAAAAATTATTTTTTATTTGCAACCTGGTGGAGGTTTGTATTGATGGACTAATAGAACAAGTCCCACACACTGCTACAAGCCCAAGCCCAAATATTTTTTCAGAGCTAGATGCAGATAAAAATTATTTTTAATTTGCAACCTGGTGGAGGTTAGTATAGATGGACTAATAGAAAAAGTCCCACACACTGCTACAAGCCCAAATATTTTTTCAGAGCTAGATGCAGATAAAAATTATTTTGAATTTGCAACCTGGTGGAGGTTAGTATAGATGGACTAATAGAACAAGTCCCACACACTGCTACAAGCCCAAACCCCAATATTTTTTCAGAGCTAGATGCAGATAAAAATTATTTTTAATTTGCAACATGGTGGAGGTTTGTATAGATGGACTAATAGAACAAGTCCCACACTCTGCTACAAGCCCAAGCCCAAATATTTTTTCAGATCTAGGTGCAGATAAAAATTATTTTGAATTTGCAACCTGGTGAAGGTTAGTAAATATGGACTAATAAAACAAGTCCCACACACTGCTACAAGCCCAAGCCCAAATATTTTTTCAGAGCTAGATGCAGATAAAAATTATTTTGAATTTTCAATCTGGTGGAGGTTAGTATAGATGGACTAATAGAACAAGTCCCACACACTGCTACAAGCCCAAATATTTTTTCAGAGCTAGATGCAGATAAAAATTATTTTGAATTTGCAACCTGGTGAAGGTTAGTAAATATGGACTAATAAAACAAGTCCCACACACTGCTACAAGCCCAAGCCCAAATATTTTTTCAGAGCTAGATGCAGATAAAAATTATTTTGAATTTGCAACCTGGTGGAGGTTAGTATAGATGGACTAATAGAACAAGTCCCACACACTGCTACAAGCCCAAGCCCAAATATTTTTTCAGAGTTAGATGCCGATAAAAATTATTTTGAATTTGCAACCTGGTGGAGGTTAGTATAGATAGACTAATAGAACAAGTCCCACACACTGCTACAAGTTCAAATATTTTTTCAGAGCTAGATGCAGATAAAAATTATTTTGAATTTGCAACCTGGTGGAGGTGAGTATAGATGGACTAATAGAACAAGTCCCACACACTGCTACAAGCCCAAGCCCAAATATTTTTTCGCAGCTAGATGCAGATAAAAATTATTTTGAATTTGAAACCTGGTGGAGGTTAGTATAGATGGACTAATAGAATAAGTCCCACACACTGCTACAAGCCCAAGCCCAAATATTTTTTCAGAGCTAGATGCAGATAAAAATTATTTTTAATTTGCAACCTGGTGGAGGTTAGTATAGATGGACTAATAGAACAAGTCCCACACACTGCTACAAGCCCAAGACCAAATATTTTTTCAGAGCTAGATGCAGATAAAAATTATTTTATATTTGCAACCTGGGGGAGGTTAGTATAGATGGACTAATAGAACCAGTCCCACACACTGCTACAAGCCCAAGCCCAAATATTTTTTCAGAGCTAGATGCAGATAAAAATTATTTTTTATTTGCAACCTGGTGGAGGTTTGTATTGATGGACTAATAGAACAAGTCCCACACACTGCTACAAGCCCAAGCCCAAATATTTTTTCAGAGCTAGATGCAGATAAAAATTATTTTTAATTTGCAACCTGGTGGAGGTTAGTATAGATGGACTAATAGAAAAAGTCCCACACACTGCTACAAGCCCAAATATTTTTTCAGAGCTAGATGCAGATAAAAATTATTTTGAATTTGCAACCTGGTGGAGGTTAGTATAGATGGACTAATAGAACAAGTCCCACACACTGCTACAAGCCCAAACCCCAATATTTTTTCAGAGCTAGATGCAGATAAAAATTATTTTTAATTTGCAACATGGTGGAGGTTTGTATAGATGGACTAATAGAACAAGTCCCACACTCTGCTACAAGCCCAAGCCCAAATATTTTTTCAGATCTAGGTGCAGATAAAAATTATTTTGAATTTGCAACCTGGTGAAGGTTAGTAAATATGGACTAATAAAACAAGTCCCACACACTGCTACAAGCCCAAGCCCAAATATTTTTTCAGAGCTAGATGCAGATAAAAATTATTTTGAATTTTCAATCTGGTGGAGGTTAGTATAGATGGACTAATAGAACAAGTCCCACACACTGCTACAAGCCCAAATATTTTTTCAGAGCTAGATGCAGATAAAAATTATTTTGAATTTGAAACCTGGTGGAGGTTAGTATAGATGGACTAATAGCACAAGTCCCACACACTGCTACAAGCCCAAGCCCAAACATTTTTTCAGAGCTAGATGCAGATAAAAATTATTTTGAATTTGCAACCTGGTGGCGGTTAGTATAGATGGGCTAATTAAACAAGTCCCACACACTGCTACAAGCCCAAGCCCAAATATTTTTTCAGAGCTAGATGCAGTTAAAAATTATTTTGAATTTGCAACCTGGTGGAGGTTAGTATAGATGGACTAATAGAACAAGTCCCACACACTGCTACAAGCCCAAGCCCAAATATTTTTTCAGAGCTAGATGCAGATAAAAATTATTTTGAATTTGCAACCTGGTGGAGGTTAGTATAGATGAACTAATAGAACAAGTCCCACACACTGCTACAAGCCCAAGCCCAAATATTTTTTCAGATCTAGATGCAGATAAAAATTATTTTTAATTTGCAACCTGGTGGAGGTTAGTATAGATGGACTAATAGAACCATTCCCACACACTGCTAAAAGCCCAAGCCCAAATATTTTTTCAGAGCTAGATGCAGATAAAAATTATTTTGAATTTGCAACCTGGTGGAGGTTAGTATAGATGGACTAATTAAACAAGTCCCACACACTGCTACAAGCCCAAGCCCCAATATTTTTTCAGAGCTAGATGCAGATAAAAATTATTTTTAATTTGCAACCTGGTGGAGGTTTGTATAGAAGGACTAATAGAACAAGTCCCACACACTGCTACAAGCCCAAGCCCAAATATTTTTTCAGAGCTAGGTGCAGATAAAAATTATTTTGAATTTGCAACCTGGTGAAGGTTAGTAAATATGGACTAATAAAACAAGTCCCACACACTGCTACAAGCCCAAGCCCAAATATTTTTTCAGATCTAGATGCAGATAAAAATTATTTTGAATTTGCAACCTGGTGGAGGTTAGTATAGATGGACTAATAGAACAAGTCCCACACACTGCTACAAGCCCAAGCCCAAATATTTTTTCAGAGCTAGATGCAGATAAAAATTATTTTGAATTTGCAACCTGGTGGAGGTTAGTATAGATGGACTAATAGAACAAGTCCCACACACTGCTACAAGCCCAAGCCCAAATATTTTTTCAGAGCTAGATGCCGATAAAAATTATTTTGAATTTGCAACCTGGTGGAGGTTAGTATAGATAGACTAATAGAACAAGTCCCACACACTGCTACAAGTTCAAATATTTTTTCAGAGCTAGATGCAGATAAAAATTATTTTGAATTTGCAACCTGGTGGAGGTGAGTATAGATGGACTAATAGAACAAGTCCCACACACTGCTACAAGCCCAAGCCCAAATATTTTTTCGCAGCTAGATGCAGATAAAAATTATTTTGAATTTGAAACCTGGTGGTGGTTAGTATAGATGGACTAATAGAATAAGTCCCACACACTGCTACAAGCCCAAGCCCAAATATTTTTTCAGAGCTAGATGCAGATAAAAATTATTTTTAATTTGCAACCTGGTGGAGGTTAGTATAGATGGACTAATAGAACAAGTCCCACACACTGCTACAAGCCCAAGACCAAATATTTTTTCAGAGCTAGATGCAGATAAAAATTATTTTAAATTTGCAACCTGGGGAAGGTTAGTATAGATGGACTAATAGAACCAGTCCCACACACTGCTACAAGCCCAAGCCCAAATATTTTTTCAGAGCTAGATGCAGATAAAAATTATTTTGAATTTGCAACCTGGTGGAGGTTAGTATAGATGGACTAATAGAACAAGTCCCACACACTGCTACAAGCCCAAGCCCAAATATTTTTTCAGAGCTAGATGCAGATAAAAAATATTTTTAATTTGCAACCTGGTGGAGGTTAGTATAGGTGGACTAATAGAACAAGTCCCACACACTGCTACAAGCCCAAATATTTTTTCAGAGCTAGATGCAGATAAAAATTATTTTGAATTTGCAACCTGGTGGAGGTTCGTATAGATGGACTAATAGAACAAGTCCCACACACTGCTACAAGCCCAAGCCCCAATATTTTTTCAGAGCTAGATGCAGATAAAAATTATTTTTAATTTGCAACCTGGTGGAGGTTTGTATAGAAGGACTAATAGAACAAGTCCCACACACTGCTACAAGCCCAAGCCCAAATATTTTTTCAGAGCTACGTGCAGATAAAAATTATTTTGAATTTGCAACCTGGTGAAGGTTAGTAAATATGGACTAATAAAACAAGTCCCACACACTGCTACAAGCCCAAGCCCAAATATTTTTTCAGATCTAGATGCAGATAAAAATTATTTTTAATTTGCAACCTGGTGGAGGTTAGTATAGATGGACTAATAGAACAAGTCCCACACACTGCTACAAGCCCAAGCCCAAATATTTTTTCAGAGCTAGATGCGGATAAAAATTATTTTGAATTTGCAACCTGGTGGAGGTTAGTATAGATGGACTAATTAAACAAGTCCCACACACTGCTACAAGCCCAAGCCCAAATATTTTTTCAGAGCTAGATGCAGATAAAAATTATTTTGAATTTGCAACCTGGTGGAGGTTAGTATAGATGGGCTAATTAAACAAGTCCCACACACTGCTACAAGCCCAAGCCCAAATATTTTTTCAGAGCTAGATGCAGTTAAAAATTATTTTGAATTTGCAACCTGGTGGAGGTTAGCATAGATGGACTAATAGAACAAGCCCCACACACTGCTACAAGCCCAAGCCCAAATATTTTTTCAGAGCTAGATGCAGATAAAAATTATTTTGAATTTACAACCTGGTGGAGGTTAGTATAGATGGACTAATAGAACAAGTCCCACACACTGCTACAAGCCCAAGCCCAAATATTTTTTCAGAGCTAGATGCCGATAAAAATTATTTTGAATTTGCAACCTGGTGGAGGTTAGTATAGAGAGACTAATAGAACAAGTCCCACACACTGCTACAAGCCCAAATATTTTTTCAGAGCTAGATGCAGATAAAAATTATTTTGAATTTGCAACCTGGTGGAGGTGAGTATAGATGGACTAATAGAACAAGACCCACACACTGCTACAAGCCCAAGCCCAAATATTTTTTCACAGCTAGATGCAGATAAAAATTATTTTGAATTTGAAACCTGGTGGAGGTTTGTATAGATGGACTAATAGAATAAGTCCCACACACTGCTACAAGCCCAAGCCCAAATATTTTTTCAGAGCTAGATGCAGATAAAAATTATTTTTAATTTGCAACCTGGTGGAGGTTTGTATAGATGGACTAATAGAACAAGTCCCACACACTGCTACATTCCCAAGCCCAAATATTTTTTCAGAGCTAGATGCAGATAAAAATTATTTTTAATTTGCAACCTGGTGGAGGTTAGTATAGATGGACTAATTAAACAAGTCCCACACACTTCTAAAAGCCCAAATATTTTTTCAGAGCTAGATGCAGATAAAAATTATTTTGAATTTGCAACCTGGTGGAGGTGAGTATAGATGGACTAATAGAACAAGTCCCACACACTGCTACAAGCCCAAGCCCAAATATTTTGTCAGAGCTAGATGCAGATAAAAATTATTTTGAATTTGAAACCTGGTGGAGGTTAGTATAGATGGACTAATAGAATAAGTCCCACACACTGCTACAAGCCCAAGCCCAAATATTTTTTCAGAGCTAGATGCAGATAAAAATTATTTTTTATTTGCAACCTGGTGGAGGTTTGTATTGATGGACTAATAGAACAAGTCCCACACACTGCTACAAGCCCAAGCCCAAATATTTTTTCAGAGCTAGATGCAGATAAAAATTATTTTGAATTTGCAACCTGGTGGAGGTTAGTATAGATGGACTAATAGAACAAGTCCCACACACTGCTACAAGCCCAAATATTTTTTCAGAGCTAGATGCAGATAAAAATTATTTTGAATTTGCAACCTGGTGGAGGTTAGTATAGATGGACTAATAGAACAAGTCCCACACACTGCTACAAGCCCAAACCCCAATATTTTTTCAGAGCTAGATGCAGATAAAAATTATTTTTAATTTGCAACATGGTGGAGGTTTGTATAGATGGACTAATAGAACAAGTCCCACACTCTGTTACAAGCCCAAGCCCAAATATTTTTTCAGATCTAGGTGCAGATAAAAATTATTTTGAATTTGCAACCTGGTGAAGGTTAGTAAATATGGACTAATAAAACAAGTCCCACACACTGCTACAAGCCCAAGCCCAAATATTTTTTCAGAGCTAGATGCAGATAAAAATTATTTTGAATTTTCAATCTGGTGTAGGTTAGTATAGATGAACTAATAGAACAAGTCCCACACACTGCTACAAGCCCAAATATTTTTTCAGAGCTAGATGCAGATAAAAATTATTTTGAATTTGAAACCTGGTGGAGGTTAGTATAGATGGACTAATAGCACAAGTCCCACACACTGCTACAAGCCCAAGCCCAAACATTTTTTCAGAGCTAGATGCAGATAAAAATTATTTTGAATTTGCCACCTGGTGGAGGTTAGTATAGATGGGCTAATTAAACAAGTCCCACACACTGCTACAAGCCCAAGCCCAAATATTTTTTCAGAGCTAGATGCAGTTAAAAATTATTTTGAATTTGCAACCTGGTGGAGGTTAGTATAGATGGACTAATTAAACAAGTCCCACACACTGCTACAAGCCCAAGCCCAAATATTTTTTCAGAGCTAGATGCAGATAAAAATTATTTTTAATTTGCAACCTGGTGGAGGTTAGTATAGATGGACTAATAGAACCATTCCCACACACTGCTAAAAGCCCAAGCCCAAATATTTTTTCAGAGCTAGATGCAGATAAAAATTATTTTGAATTTGCAACCTGGTGGAGGTTAGTATAGATGGACTAATTAAACAAGTCCCACACACTGCTACAAGCCCAAGCCCCAATATTTTTTCAGAGCTAGATGCAGATAAAAATTATTTTTAATTTGCAACCTGGTGGAGGTTTGTATAGAAGGACTAATAGAACAAGTCCCACACACTGCTACAAGCCCAAGCCCAAATATTTTTTCAGAGCTAGGTGCAGATAAAAATTATTTTGAATTTGCAACCTGGTGAAGGTTAGTAAATATGGACTAATAAAACAAGTCCCACACACTGCTACAAGCCCAAGCCCAAATATTTTTTCAGATCTAGATGCAGATAAAAATTATTTTTAATTTGCAACCTGGTGGAGGTTAGTATAGATGGACTAATAGAACCATTCCCACACACTGCTAAAAGCCCAAGCCCAAATATTTTTTCAGAGCTAGATGCAGATAAAAATTATTTTTAATTTGCAACCTGGTGGAGGTTTGTATAGAAGGACTAATAGAACAAGTCCCACACACTGCTACAAGCCCAAGCCCAAATATTTTTTCAGAGCTAGGTGCAGATAAAAATTATTTTGAATTTGCAACCTGGTGAAGGTTAGTAAATATGGACTAATAAAACAAGTCCCACACACTGCTACAAGCCCAAGCCCAAATATTTTTTCAGATCTAGATGCAGATAAAAATTATTTTTAATTTGCAACCTGGTGGAGGTTAGTATAGATGGACTAATAGAACAAGTCCCACCCACTGCTACAAGCCCAAGTCCAAATATTTTTTCAGAGCTAGATGCAGATAAAAATTATTTTGAATTTGCAACCTGGTGGAGGTTAGTATAGATGGACTAATTAAACAAGTCCCACACACTGCTACAAGCCCAAGCCCAAATATTTTTTCAGAGCTAGATGCAGATAAAAATTATTTTGAATTTGCAACCTGGTGGAGGTTAGTATAGATGGGCTAATTAAACAAGTCCCACACACTGCTACAAGCCCAAGCCCAAATATTTTTTCAGAGCTAGATGCAGTTAAAAATTATTTTGAATTTGCAACCTGGTGGAGGTTAGTATAGATGGACTAATAGAACAAGCCCCACACACTGCTACAAACCCAAGCCCAAATATTTTTTCAGAGCTAGATGCAGATAAAAATTATTTTGAATTTGCAACCTGGTGGAGGTTAGTATAGATGGACTAATAGAACAAGTCCCACACACTGCTACAAGCCCAAGCCCAAATATTTTTTCAGAGCTAGATGCCGATAAAAATTATTTTGAATTTGCAACCTGGTGGAGGTTAGTATAGAGAGACTAATAGAACAAGTCCCACACACTGCTACAAGCCCAAATATTTTTTCAGAGCTAGATGCAGATAAAAATTATTTTGAATTTGCAACCTGGTGGAGGTGAGTATAGATGGACTAATAGAACAAGTCCCACACACTGCTACAAGCCCAAGCCCAAATATTTTTTCACAGCTAGATGCAGATAAAAATTATTTTGAATTTGAAACCTGGTGGAGGTTTGTATAGATGGACTAATAGAATAAGTCCCACACACTGCTACAAGCCCAAGCCCAAATATTTTTTCAGAGCTAGATGCAGATAAAAATTATTTTTAATTTGCAACCTGGTGGAGGTTTGTATAGATGGACTAATAGAACAAGTCCCACACACTGCTACAAGCCCAAGCCCAAATATTTTTTCAGAGCTAGATGCAGATAAAAATTATTTTTAATTTGCAACCTGGTGGAGGTTAGTATAGATGGACTAATAGAACCATTCCCACACACTGCTAAAAGCCCAAGCCCAAATATTTTTTCAGAGCTAGATGCAGATAAAAATTATTTTGAATTTGCAACCTGGTGGAGGTTAGTATAGATGGACTAATTAAACAAGTCCCACACACTGCTACAAGCCCAAGCCCCAATATTTTTTCAGAGCTAGATGCAGATAAAAATTATTTTTAATTTGCAACCTGGTGGAGGTTTGTATAGAAGGACTAATAGAACAAGTCCCACACACTGCTACAAGCCCAAGCCAAAATATTTTTTCAGAGCTAGGTGCAGATAAAAATTATTTTGAATTTGCAACCTGGTGAAGGTTAGTAAATATGGACTAATAAAACAAGTCCCACACACTGCTACAAGCCCAAGCCCAAATATTTTTTCAGAGCTAGATGCAGATAAAAATTATTTTTTATTTGCAACCTGGTGGAGGTTTGTATTGATGGACTAATAGAACAAGTCCCACACACTGCTACAAGCCCAAGCCCAAATATTTTTTCAGAGCTAGATGCAGATAAAAATTATTTTTAATTTGCAACCTGGTGGAGGTTAGTATAGATGGACTAATAGAACAAGTCCCACACACTGCTACAAGCCCAAATATTTTTTCAGAGCTAGATGCAGATAAAAATTATTTTGAATTTGCAACCTGGTGGAGGTTAGTATAGATGGACTAATAGAACAAGTCCCACACACTGCTACAAGCCCAAACCCCAATATTTTTTCAGAGCTAGATGCAAATAAAAATTATTTTTAATTTGCAACATGGTGGAGGTTTGTATAGATGGACTAATAGAACAAGTCCCACACTCTGCTACAAGCCCAAGCCCAAATATTTTTTCAGATCTAGGTACAGATAAAAATTATTTTGAATTTGCAACCTGGTGAAGGTTAGTAAATATGGACTAATAAAACAAGTCCCACACACTGCTACAAGCCCAAGCCCAAATATTTTTTCAGAGCTAGATGCAGATAAAAATTATTTTGAATTTTCAATCTGGTGGAGGTTAGTATAGATGGACTAATAGAACAAGTCCCACACACTGCTACAAGCCCAAATATTTTTTCAGAGCTAGATGCAGATAAAAATTATTTTGAATTTGAAACCTGGTGGAGGTTAGTATAGATGGACTAATAGCACAAGTCCCACAAACTGCTACAAGCCCAAGCCCAAACATTTTTTCAGAGCTAGATGCAGATAAAAATTATTTTGAATTTGCAACCTGGTGGAGGTTAGTATAGATGGGCTAATTAAACAAGTCCCACACACTGCTACAAGCCCAAGCCCAAATATTTTTTCAGAGCTAGATGCAGTTAAAAATTATTTTGAATTTGCAACCTGGTGGAGGTTAGTATAGATGGACTAATAGAACAAGTCCCACACACTGCTACAAGCCCAAGCCCAAATATTTTTTCAGAGCTAGATGCAGATAAAAATTATTTTGAATTTGCAACCTGGTGGAGGTTAGTATAGATGAACTAATAGAACAAGTCCCACACACTGCTACAAGCCCAAGCCCAAATATTTTTTCAGAGCTAGATGCAGATAAAAATTATTTTTAATTTGCAACCTGGTGGAGGTTAGTATAGATGGACTAATAGAACAAGTCCCACACACTGCTACAAGCCCAAGCCCCAATATTTTTTCAGAGCTAGATGCAGATAAAAATTATTTTTAATTTGCAACCTGGTGGAGGTTTGTATAGAAGGTCTAATAGAACAAGTCCCACACACTGCTACAAGCCCAAGCCCAAATATTTTTTCAGAGCTAGATGCAGATAAAAATTATTTTGAATTTGCAACCTGGTGGAGGTTAGTATAGATGGACTAATAGAACAAGTCCCACACACTGCTACAAGCCCAAGCCCAAATATTTTTTCAGAGCTAGATGCCGATAAAAATTATTTTGAATTTGCAACCTGGTGGAGGTTAGTATAGAGAGACTAATAGAACAAGTCCCACACACTGCTACAAGCCCAAATATTTTTTCAGAGCTAGATGCAGATAAAAATTATTTTGAATTTGCAACCTGGTGGAGGTGAGTATAGATGGACTAATAGAACAAGTCCCACACACTGCTACAAGCCCAAGCCGAAATATTTTTTCACAGCTAGATGCAGATAAAAATTATTTTGAATTTGAAACCTGGTGGAGGTTTGTATAGATGGACTAATAGAATAAGTCCCACACACTGCTACAAGCCCAAGCCCAAATATTTTTTCAGAGCTAGATGCAGATAAAAATTATTTTTAATTTGCAACCTGGTGGAGGTTTGTATAGATGGACTAATAGAACAAGTCCCACACACTGCTACAAGCCCAAGCCCAAATATTTTTTCAGAGCTAGATGCAGATAAAAATTATTTTGAATTTGCAACCTGGGGAAGGTTAGTAAATATGGACTAATAAAACAAGTCCCACACACTGCTACAAGCCCACGCCCAAATATTTTTTCAGATCTAGATGCAGATAAAAATTATTTTTAACTTGCAACCTGGTGGAGGTTAGTATAGATGGACTAATAGAACAAGTCCCACACACTGCTACAAGCCCAAGACAAATATCTTTTCAGAGCTAGATGCAGATAAAAATTATTTTGAATTTGCAACCTGGTGGAGGTTAGTATAGATGGACTAATTAAACAAGTCCCACACACTGCTACAAGCCCATGCCCAAATATTTTTTCAGAGCTAGATGCAGATAAAAATTATTTTGAATTTGCAACCTGGTGGAGGTTAGTATAGATGGGCTAATTAAACAAGTCCCACACACTGCTACAAGCCCAAGCCCAAATATTTTTTCAGCGCTAGATGCAGTTAAAAATTATTTTGAATTTGCAACCTGGTGGAGGTTAGTATAGATGGACTAATAGAACAAGTCCCACACACTGCTACAAGCCCAAGCCCAAATATTTTTTCAGAGCTAGATGCCGATAAAAATTATTTTGAATTTGCAACCTGGTGGAGGTTAGTATAGATAGACTAATAGAACAAGTCCCACACACTGCTACAAGCCCAAATATTTTTTCAGAGCTAGATGCAGATAAAAATTATTTTGAATTTGCAACCTGGTGGAGGTGAGTATAGATGGACTAATAGAACAAGTCCCACACACTGCTACAAGCCCAAGCCCAAATATTTTTTCACAGCTAGATGCAGATAAAAATTATTTTTAATTTGCAACCTGGTGGAGGTTTGTATAGATGGACTAATAGAACAAGTCCCACACACTGCTACAAGCCCAAGCCCAAATATTTTTTCAGAGCTAGATGCAGATAAAAATTATTTTTAATTTGCAACCTGGTGGAGGTTAGTATAGATGGACTAATTAAACAAGTCCCACACACTGCTACAAGCCCAAATATTTTTTCAGAGCTAGATGCAGATAAAAATTATTTTGAATTTGCAACCTGGTGGAGGTGAGTATAGATGGACTAATAGAACAAGTCCCACACACTGCTACAAGCCCAAGCCCAAATATTTTTTCAGAGCCAGATGCAGATAAAAATTATTTTTAATTTGCAACCTGGTGGAGGTTAGTATAGATGGACTAATAGAACAAGTCCCACACACTGCTACAAGCCCAAATATTTTTTCAGAGATAGATGCAGATAAAAATTATTTTGAATTTGCAACCTGGTGGAGGTTAGTATAGATGGACTAATAGAACAAGTCCCACACACTGCTACAAGCCCAAGCCCCAATATTTTTTCAGAGCTAGATGCAGATAAAAATTATTTTTAATTTGCAACCTGGTGGAGGTTAGTATAGATGGACTAATAGAACAAGTCCCACACACTGCTACAAGCCCAAGCCCCAATATTTTTTCAGAGCTAGATGCAGATAAAAATTATTTTTAATTTGCAACCTGGTGGAGGTTAGTATAGATGGACTAATAGAACAAGCCCCACACACTGCTACAAACCCAAGCCCAAATATTTTTTCAGAGCTAGATGCAGATAAAAATTATTTTGAATTTGCAACCTGGTGGAGGTTAGTATAGATGGACTAATAGAACAAGTCCCACACACTGCTACAAGCCCAAGCCCAAATATTTTTTCAGAGCTAGATGCCGATAAAAATTATTTTGAATTTGCAACCTGGTGGAGGTTAGTATAGAGAGACTAATAGAACAAGTCCCACACACTGCTACAAGCCCAAATATTTTTTCAGAGCTAGATGCAGATAAAAATTATTTTGAATTTGCAACCTGGTGGAGGTGAGTATAGATGGACTAATAGAACAAGTCCCACACACTGCTACAAGCCCAAGCCCAAATATTTTTTCACAGCTAGATGCAGATAAAAATTATTTTGAATTTGAAACCTGGTGGAGGTTTGTATAGATGGACTAATAGAATAAGTCCCACACACTGCTACAAGCCCAAGCCCAAATATTTTTTCAGAGCTAGATGCAGATAAAAATTATTTTTAATTTGCAACCTGGTGGAGGTTTGTATAGATGGACTAATAGAACAAGTCCCACACACTGCTACAAGCCCAAGCCCAAATATTTTTTCAGAGCTAGATGCAGATAAAAATTATTTTTAATTTGCAACCTGGTGGAGGTTAGTATAGATGGACTAATAGAACCATTCCCACACACTGCTAAAAGCCCAAGCCCAAATATTTTTTCAGAGCTAGATGCAGATAAAAATTATTTTGAATTTGCAACCTGGTGGAGGTTAGTATAGATGGACTAATTAAACAAGTCCCACACACTGCTACAAGCCCAAGCCCCAATATTTTTTCAGAGCTAGATGCAGATAAAAATTATTTTTAATTTGCAACCTGGTGGAGGTTTGTATAGAAGGACTAATAGAACAAGTCCCACACACTGCTACAAGCCCAAGCCAAAATATTTTTTCAGAGCTAGGTGCAGATAAAAATTATTTTGAATTTGCAACCTGGTGAAGGTTAGTAAATATGGACTAATAAAACAAGTCCCACACACTGCTACAAGCCCAAGCCCAAATATTTTTTCAGAGCTAGATGCAGATAAAAATTATTTTTTATTTGCAACCTGGTGGAGGTTTGTATTGATGGACTAATAGAACAAGTCCCACACACTGCTACAAGCCCAAGCCCAAATATTTTTTCAGAGCTAGATGCAGATAAAAATTATTTTTAATTTGCAACCTGGTGGAGGTTAGTATAGATGGACTAATAGAACAAGTCCCACACACTGCTACAAGCCCAAATATTTTTTCAGAGCTAGATGCAGATAAAAATTATTTTGAATTTGCAACCTGGTGGAGGTTAGTATAGATGGACTAATAGAACAAGTCCCACACACTGCTACAAGCCCAAACCCCAATATTTTTTCAGAGCTAGATGCAAATAAAATTATTTTTAATTTGCAACATGGTGGAGGTTTGTATAGATGGACTAATAGAACAAGTCCCACACTCTGCTACAAGCCCAAGCCCAAATATTTTTTCAGATCTAGGTACAGATAAAAATTATTTTGAATTTGCAACCTGGTGAAGGTTAGTAAATATGGACTAATAAAACAAGTCCCACACACTGCTACAAGCCCAAGCCCAAATATTTTTTCAGAGCTAGATGCAGATAAAAATTATTTTGAATTTTCAATCTGGTGGAGGTTAGTATAGATGGACTAATAGAACAAGTCCCACACACTGCTACAAGCCCAAATATTTTTTCAGAGCTAGATGCAGATAAAAATTATTTTGAATTTGAAACCTGGTGGAGGTTAGTATAGATGGACTAATAGCACAAGTCCCACAAACTGCTACAAGCCCAAGCCCAAACATTTTTTCAGAGCTAGATGCAGATAAAAATTATTTTGAATTTGCAACCTGGTGGAGGTTAGTATAGATGGGCTAATTAAACAAGTCCCACACACTGCTACAAGCCCAAGCCCAAATATTTTTTCAGAGCTAGATGCAGTTAAAAATTATTTTGAATTTGCAACCTGGTGGAGGTTAGTATAGATGGACTAATAGAACAAGTCCCACACACTGCTACAAGCCCAAGCCCAAATATTTTTTCAGAGCTAGATGCAGATAAAAATTATTTTGAATTTGCAACCTGGTGGAGGTTAGTATAGATGAACTAATAGAACAAGTCCCACACACTGCTACAAGCCCAAGCCCAAATATTTTTTCAGAGCTAGATGCAGATAAAAATTATTTTTAATTTGCAACCTGGTGGAGGTTAGTATAGATGGACTAATAGAACAAGTCCCACACACTGCTACAAGCCCAAGCCCCAATATTTTTTCAGAGCTAGATGCAGATAAAAATTATTTTTAATTTGCAACCTGGTGGAGGTTTGTATAGAAGGTCTAATAGAACAAGTCCCACACACTGCTACAAGCCCAAGCCCAAATATTTTTTCAGAGCTAGATGCAGATAAAAATTATTTTGAATTTGCAACCTGGTGGAGGTTAGTATAGATGGACTAATAGAACAAGTCCCACACACTGCTACAAGCCCAAGCCCAAATATTTTTTCAGAGCTAGATGCCGATAAAAATTATTTTGAATTTGCAACCTGGTGGAGGTTAGTATAGAGAGACTAATAGAACAAGTCCCACACACTGCTACAAGCCCAAATATTTTTTCAGAGCTAGATGCAGATAAAAATTATTTTGAATTTGCAACCTGGTGGAGGTGAGTATAGATGGACTAATAGAACAAGTCCCACACACTGCTACAAGCCCAAGCCGAAATATTTTTTCACAGCTAGATGCAGATAAAAATTATTTTGAATTTGAAACCTGGTGGAGGTTTGTATAGATGGACTAATAGAATAAGTCCCACACACTGCTACAAGCCCAAGCCCAAATATTTTTTCAGAGCTAGATGCAGATAAAAATTATTTTTAATTTGCAACCTGGTGGAGGTTTGTATAGATGGACTAATAGAACAAGTCCCACACACTGCTACAAGCCCAAGCCCAAATATTTTTTCAGAGCTAGATGCAGATAAAAATTATTTTGAATTTGCAACCTGGGGAAGGTTAGTAAATATGGACTAATAAAACAAGTCCCACACACTGCTACAAGCCCACGCCCAAATATTTTTTCAGATCTAGATGCAGATAAAAATTATTTTTAACTTGCAACCTGGTGGAGGTTAGTATAGATGGACTAATAGAACAAGTCCCACACACTGCTACAAGCCCAAGACAAATATCTTTTCAGAGCTAGATGCAGATAAAAATTATTTTGAATTTGCAACCTGGTGGAGGTTAGTATAGATGGACTAATTAAACAAGTCCCACACACTGCTACAAGCCCATGCCCAAATATTTTTTCAGAGCTAGATGCAGATAAAAATTATTTTGAATTTGCAACCTGGTGGAGGTTAGTATAGATGGGCTAATTAAACAAGTCCCACACACTGCTACAAGCCCAAGCCCAAATATTTTTTCAGCGCTAGATGCAGTTAAAAATTATTTTGAATTTGCAACCTGGTGGAGGTTAGTATAGATGGACTAATAGAACAAGTCCCACACACTGCTACAAGCCCAAGCCCAAATATTTTTTCAGAGCTAGATGCCGATAAAAATTATTTTGAATTTGCAACCTGGTGGAGGTTAGTATAGATAGACTAATAGAACAAGTCCCACACACTGCTACAAGCCCAAATATTTTTTCAGAGCTAGATGCAGATAAAAATTATTTTGAATTTGCAACCTGGTGGAGGTGAGTATAGATGGACTAATAGAACAAGTCCCACACACTGCTACAAGCCCAAGCCCAAATATTTTTTCACAGCTAGATGCAGATAAAAATTATTTTTAATTTGCAACCTGGTGGAGGTTTGTATAGATGGACTAATAGAACAAGTCCCACACACTGCTACAAGCCCAAGCCCAAATATTTTTTCAGAGCTAGATGCAGATAAAAATTATTTTTAATTTGCAACCTGGTGGAGGTTAGTATAGATGGACTAATTAAACAAGTCCCACACACTGCTACAAGCCCAAATATTTTTTCAGAGCTAGATGCAGATAAAAATTATTTTGAATTTGCAACCTGGTGGAGGTGAGTATAGATGGACTAATAGAACAAGTCCCACACACTGCTACAAGCCCAAGCCCAAATATTTTTTCAGAGCCAGATGCAGATAAAAATTATTTTTAATTTGCAACCTGGTGGAGGTTAGTATAGATGGACTAATAGAACAAGTCCCACACACTGCTACAAGCCCAAATATTTTTTCAGAGATAGATGCAGATAAAAATTATTTTGAATTTGCAACCTGGTGGAGGTTAGTATAGATGGACTAATAGAACAAGTCCCACACACTGCTACAAGCCCAAGCCCCAATATTTTTTCAGAGCTAGATGCAGATAAAAATTATTTTTAATTTGCAACCTGGTGGAGGTTTGTATAGATGGACTAATAGAACAAGTCCCACACTCTGCTACAAGCCCAAGCCCAAATATTTTTTCAGATCTAGGTGCAGATAAAAATTATTTTGAATTTGCAACCTGGTGAAGGTTAGTAAATATGGACTAATAAAAAAAGTCCCACACACTGCTACAAGCCCAAGCCCAAATATTTTTTCAGAGCTAGATGCAGATAAAAATTATTTTGAATTTTCAATCTGGTGGAGGTTAGTATAGTTGGACTAATAGAACAAGTCCCACACACTGCTACAAGCCCAAATATTTTTTCAGAGCTAGATGCAGATAAAAATTATTTTGAATTTGAAACCTGGTGGAGGTTAGTATAGATGGACTAATAGAACAAGTCCCACACACTGCTACAAGCCCAAGCCCAAATATTTTTTCAGAGCTAGATGCAGATAAAAATTATTTTGAATTTGCAACCTGGTGGAGGTTAGTATAGATGGGCTAATTAAACAAGTCCCACACACTGCTACAAGCCCAAGCCCAAATATTTTTTCAGAGCTAGATGCAGTTAAAAATTATTTTGAATTTGCAACCTGGTGGAGGTTAGTATAGATGGACTAATAGAACAAGTCCCACACACTGCTACAAGCCCAAGCCCAAATATTTTTTCAGAGCTAGATGCAGATAAAAATTATTTTGAATTTGCAACCTGGTGGAGGTTAGTATAGATGAACTAATAGAACAAGTCCCACACACTGCTACAAGCCCAAGCCCAAATATTTTTTCAGAGCTAGATGCAGATAAAAATTATTTTTAATTTGCAACCTGGTGGAGGTTAGTATAGATGGACTAATAGAACAAGTCCCACACACTGCTACAAGCCCAAGCCCCAATATTTTTTCAGAGCTAGATGCAGATAAAAATTATTTTTAATTTGCAACCTGGTGGAGGTTTGTATAGAAGGACTAATAGAACAAGTCCCACACACTGCTACAAGCCCAAGCCCAAATATTTTTTCAGAGCTAGGTGCAGATAAAAATTATTTTGAATTTGCAACCTGGTGAAGGTTAGTAAATATGGACTAATAAAACAAGTCCCACACACTGCTACAAGCCCAAGCCCAAATATTTTTTCAGATCTAGATGCAGATAAAAATTATTTTGAATTTGCAACCTGGTGGAGGTTAGTATAGATGGACTAATTAAACAAGTTCCACACACTGCTACAAGCCCAAGCCCAAATATTTTTTCAGAGCTAGATGCAGATAAAAATTATTTTGAATTTGCAACCTGGTGGAGGTTAGTATAGATGGGCTAATTAAACAAGTCCCACACACTGCTACAAGCCCAAGCCCAAATATTTTTTCAGAGCTAGATGCAGTTAAAAATTATTTTGAATTTGCAACCTGGTGGAGGTTAGTATAGATGGACTAATAGAACAAGTCCCACACACTGCTACAAGCCCAAGCCCAAATATTTTTTCAGAGCTAGATGCAGATAAAAATTATTTTGAATTTGCAACCTGGTGGAGGTTAGTATAGATGGACTAATAGAACAAGTCCCACACACTGCTACAAGCCCAAGCCCAAATATTTTTTCACAGCTAGATGCAGATAAAAATTATTTTGAATTTGAAACCTGGTGGAGGTTAGTATAGATGGACTAATAGAACAAGTCCCACACACTGCTACAAGCCCAAATATTTTTTCAGAGCTAGATGCAGATAAAAATTATTTTGAATTTGCAACCTGGTGGAGGTTCGTATAGATGGACTAATAGAACAAGTCCCACACACTGCTACAAGCCCAAGCCCCAATATTTTTTCAGAGCTAGATGCAGATAAAAATTATTTTTAATTTGCAACCTGGTGGAGGTTTGTATAGAAGGACTAATAGAACAAGTCCCACACACTGCTACAAGCCCAAGCCCAAATATTTTTTCAGAGCTAGGTGCAGATAAAAATTATTTTGAATTTGCAACCTGGTGAAGGTTAGTAAATATGGACTAATAAAACAAGTCCCACACACTGCTACAAGCCCAAGCCCAAATATTTTTTCAGAGCTAGATGCAGATAAAAATTATTTTGAATTTGCAACCTGGTGGAGGTTAGTATAGATGGACTAATAGAACAAGTCCCACACACTGCTACAAGCCCAAGCCCAAATATTTTTTCAGAGCTAGATGCCGATAAAAATTATTTTGAATTTGCAACCTGGTGGAGGTTATTATAGATAGACTAATAGAACAAGTCCCACACACTGCTACAAGCCCAAATATTTTTTCAGAGCTAGATGCAGATAAAAATTATTTTGAATTTGCAACCTGGAGGAGGTGAGTATAGATGGACTAATAGAACAAGTCCCACACACTGCTACAAGCCCAAGCCCAAATATTTTTTCACAGCTAGATGAAGATAAAAATTATTTTGAATTTGAAACCTGGTGGAGGTTTGTATAGATGGACTAATAGAATAAGTCCCACACACTGCTACAAGCCCAAGCCCAAATATTTTTTCAGAGCTAGATGCAGATAAAAATTATTTTTAATTTGCAACCTGGTGGAGGTTTGTATAGATGGACTAATAGAACAAGTCCCACACACTGCTACAAGGCCAAGCCCAAATATTTTTTCAGAGCTAGATGCAGATAAAAATTATTTTTAATTTGCAACCTTTTGGAGGTTAGTATAGATGGACTAATTAAACAAGTCCCACACACTGCTACAAGCCCAAATATTTTTTCAGAGCTAGATGCAGATAAAAATTATTTTGAATTTGCAACCTGGTGGAGGTGAGTATAGATGGACTAATAGAACAAGTCCCACACACTGCTACAAGCCCAAGCCCAAATATTTTTTCAGAGCTAGATGCAGATAAAAATTATTTTGAATTTGAAACCTGGTGGAGGTTAGTAAAGATGGACTAATAGAATAAGTCCCACACACTGCTACAAGCCCAAGCCCAAATATTTTTTCAGAGCTAGATGCAGATAAAAATTATTTTTAATTTGCAACCTGGTGGAGGTTTGTATTGATGGACTAATAGAACAAGTCCCACACACTACTACAAGCCCAAGCCCAAATATTTTTTCAGAGCTAGATGCAGATAAAAATTATTTTGAATTTGCAACCTGGTGGAGGTTAGTATAGATGGAATAATAGAACAAGTCCCACACACTGCTACAAGCCCAAATATTTTTTCAGAGCTAAATGCAGATAAAAATTATTTTGAATTTGCAACCTGGTGGAGGTTAGTATAGATGGACTAATAGAACAAGTCCCACACACTGCTACAAGCAAAAGCCCCAATATTTTTTCAGAGCTAGATGCAGATAAAAATTATTTTTAATTTGCAACCTGGTGGAGGTTTGTATAGATGGACTAATAGAACAAGTCCCACACTTTGCTACAAGCCCAAGCCCAAATATTTTTTCAGATCTAGGTGCAGATAAAAATTATTTTGAATTTGCAACCTGGTGAAGGTTAGTAAATATGGACTAATAAAACAAGTCCCACACACTGCTAGAAGCCCAAGCCCAAATATTTTTTCAGATCTAGATACAGATAAAAATTATTTTTAATTTGCAACCTGGTGGAGGTTAGTATAGATGGACTAATAGAACACGTCCCACACACTGCTAAAAGCCCAAGCCCAAATATTTTTTCAGAGCTAGATCCAGATAAAAATTATTTTGAATTTGCAACCTGGTGGAGGTTAGTATAGATGGACTAATTAAACAAGTCCCACACACTGCTACAAGCCCAAGCCCAAATATTTTTTCAGAGCTAGATGCAGATAAAAATTATTTTGAATTTGCAACCTGGTGGAGGTTAGTATAGATGGGCTAATTAAACAAGTCCCACACACTGCTACAAGCCCAAGCCCAAATATTTTTTCAGAGCTAGATGCAGTTAAAAATTATTTTGAATTTGCAACCTGGTGGAAGTTAGTATAGATTGACTAATAGAACAAGTCCCACACACTGCTACAAGCCCAAGCCCAAATATTTTTTCAGAGCTAGATGCAGATAAAAATTATTTTGAATTTGCAAACTGGTGGAGGTTAGTATAGATGGACTAATAGAACAAGTCCCACACACTGCTACAAGCCCAAGCCCAAATATTTTTTCAGAGCTAGATGCAGATAAAAATTATTTTGAATTTGCAACCTGGTGGAGGTTAGTATAGATGGACTAATAGAACAAGTCCCACACACTGCTAGAAGCCCAAATATTTTTTCAGAGCTAGATGCAGATAAAAATTATTTTTAATTTGCAACCTGGTGGAGGTTTGTATAGATGGACTAATAGAACAAGTCCCACACACTGCTACAAGCCCAAGCCCAAATATTTTTTCAGAGCTAGATGCAGTTAAAAATTATTTTGAATTTGCAACCTGGTGGAGGTTAGTATAGATGGACTAATAGAACAAGTCCCACACACTGCTACAAGCCCAAGCCCAAATATTCTTTCAGTGCTAGATGCAGATAAAAATTATTTTGAATTTCCAACCTGGTGGAGGTTAGTATACATGGACTAATAGAACAAGTCCCACACACTGCTACAAGCTGAAACCCAAATATTTTTTCAGAGCTAGATGCAGATAAAAATTATTTTGAATTTGCAATCTGGTGGAGGTTAGTATAGATGGACTAATAGAACAAGTCCCACACACTGCTACAAGCCCAAATATTTTTTCAGAGCTAGATGCAGATAAAAATTATTTTGAATTTGAAACCTGGTGGAGGTTAGTATAGATGGACTAATAGAACAAGTCCCACACACTGCTACAAGCCCAAGCCCAAATATTTTTTCAGAGCTAGATGCAGATAAAAATTATTTTGAATTTGCAACCTGGTGGAGGTTAGTATAGATGGACTAATAGAACAAGTCCCACACACTGCTAAAAGCCCAAATATTTTTTCAGAGCTAGATGCAGATAAAAATTATTTTTAATTTGCAACCTGGTGGAGGTTTGTATTGATGGACTAATAGAACAAGTCCCACACACTACTACAAGCCCAAGCCCAAATATTTTTTCAGAGCTAGATGCAGATAAAAATTATTTTGAATTTGCAACCTGGTGGAGGTTAGTATAGATGGACTAATAGAACAAGTCCCACACACTGCTACAAGCCCAAATATTTTTTCAGAGCTAAATGCAGATAAAAATTATTTTGAATTTGCAACCTGGTGGAGGTTAGTATAGATGGACTAATAGAACAAGTCCCACACACTGCTACAAGCAAAAGCCCCAATATTTTTTCAGAGCTAGATGCAGATAAAAATTATTTTTAATTTGCAACCTGGTGGAGGTTTGTATAGATGGACTAATAGAACAAGTCCCACACTTTGCTACAAGCCCAAGCCCAAATATTTTTTCAGATCTAGGTGCAGATAAAAATTATTTTGAATTTGCAACCTGGTGAAGGTTAGTAAATATGGACTAATAAAACAAGTCCCACACACTGCTAGAAGCCCAAGCCCAAATATTTTTTCAGATCTAGATACAGATAAAAATTATTTTTAATTTGCAACCTGGTGGAGGTTAGTATAGATGGACTAATAGAACACGTCCCACACACTGCTAAAAGCCCAAGCCCAAATATTTTTTCAGAGCTAGATCCTGATAAAAATTATTTTGAATTTGCAACCTGGTGGAGGTTAGTATAGATGGACTAATTAAACAAGTCCCACACACTGCTACAAGCCCAAGCCCAAATATTTTTTCAGAGCTAGATGCAGATAAAAATTATTTTGAATTTGCAACCTGGTGGAGGTTAGTATAGATGGGCTAATTAAACAAGTCCCACACACTGCTACAAGCCCAAGCCCAAATATTTTTTCAGAGCTAGATGCAGTTAAAAATTATTTTGAATTTGCAACCTGGTGGAAGTTAGTATAGATTGACTAATAGAACAAGTCCCACACACTGCTACAAGCCCAAGCCCAAATATTTTTTCAGAGCTAGATGCAGATAAAAATTATTTTGAATTTGCAAACTGGTGGAGGTTAGTATAGATGGACTAATAGAACAAGTCCCACACACTGCTACAAGCCCAAGCCCAAATATTTTTTCAGAGCTAGATGCAGATAAAAATTATTTTGAATTTGCAACCTGGTGGAGGTTAGTATAGATGGACTAATAGAACAAGTCCCACACACTGCTAGAAGCCCAAATATTTTTTCAGAGCTAGATGCAGATAAAAATTATTTTTAATTTGCAACCTGGTGGAGGTTTGTATAGATGGACTAATAGAACAAGTCCCACACACTGCTACAAGCCCAAGCCCAAATATTTTTTCAGAGCTAGATGCAGTTAAAAATTATTTTGAATTTGCAACCTGGTGGAGGTTAGTATAGATGGACTAATAGAACAAGTCCCACACACTGCTACAAGCCCAAGCCCAAATATTCTTTCAGTGCTAGATGCAGATAAAAATTATTTTGAATTTCCAACCTGGTGGAGGTTAGTATACATGGACTAATAGAACAAGTCCCACACACTGCTACAAGCCGAAACCCAAATATTTTTTCAGAGCTAGATGCAGATAAAAATTATTTTGAATTTGCAATCTGGTGGAGGTTAGTATAGATGGACTAATAGAACAAGTCCCACACACTGCTACAAGCCCAAATATTTTTTCAGAGCTAGATGCAGATAAAAATTATTTTGAATTTGAAACCTGGTGGAGGTTAGTATAGATGGACTAATAGAACAAGTCCCACACACTGCTACAAGCCCAAGCCCAAATATTTTTTCAGAGCTAGATGCAGATAAAAATTATTTTGAATTTGCAACCTGGTGGAGGTTAGTATAGATGGACTAATAGAACAAGTCCCACACACTGCTAAAAGCCCAAATATTTTTTCAGAGCTAGATGCAGATAAAAATTATTTTGAATTTGCAACCTGGTGGAGGTTAGTATAGATGGACTAATAGAACAAGTCCCACACACTGCTACAAGCCCAAGCCCAAATATTTTTTCAGAGCTAGATGCAGATAAAAATTATTTTGAATTTGCAACCTGGTGGAGGTTAGTATAGATGGACTAATAGAACAAGTCCCACACAATGCTACAAGCCAAGACCAAATATTTTTTCAGAGCTAGATGCAGATAAAAATTATTTTAAATTTGCAACCTGGGGGAGGTTAGTATAGATGGACTAATAGAACCAGTCCCACACACTGCTACAAGCCCAAGCCCAAATATTTTTTCAGAGCTAGATGCAGATAAAAATTATTTTGAATTTGCAACCTGGTGGAGGTTAGTATAGATGGACTAATAGAACAAGTCCCACACACTGCTACAAGCCCAAGCCCAAATATTTTTTCAGAGCTAGATGCAGATAAAAATTATTTTTAATTTGCAACCTGGTGGAGGTTAGTGTAGATGGACTAATAGAACAAGTCCCACACACTGCTACAAGCCCAAATATTTTTTCAGAGCTAGATGCAGATAAAAATTATTTTGAATTTGCAACCTGGTGGAGGTTAGTATAGATGGACTAATAGAACAAGTCCCACACACTGATACAAGCCCAAACCCAAATATTTTTTCAGAGCTAGATGCAGATAAAAATTATTTTGAATTTGCAATCTGGTGGAGGTTAGTATAGATGGACTAATAGAACAAGTCCCACACACTGCTACAAGCCCAAATATTTTTTCAGAGCTAGATGCAGATAAAAATTATTCTGAATTTGAAACCTGGTGGAGGTTAGTATAGATGGACTAATAGAACAAGTCCCACACACTGCTACAAGCCCAAGCCCAAATATTTTTTCACAGCTAGATGCAGATAAAAATTATTTTGAATTTGAAACCTGGTGGAGGTTAGTATTGATGGACTAATAGAATAAGTCCCACACACTGCTACAAGCCCAAGCCCAAATATTTTTTCAGAGCTAGATGCAGATAAAAATTATTTTTAATTTGCAACCTGGTGGAGGTTAGTATAGATGGACTAATAGAACAAGTCCCACACACTGCTACAAGCCCAAGACCAAATATTTTTTCAGAGCTAGATGCAGATAAAAATTATTTTAAATTTGCAACCTGGGGGAGGTTAGTATAGATGGACTAATAGAACCAGTCCCACACACTGCTACAAGCCCAAGCCCAAATATTTTTTCAGAGCTAGATGCAGATAAAAATTATTTTGAATTTGCAACCTGGTGGAGGTTAGTATAGATGGACTAATAGAACAAGTCCCACACACTGCTACAAGCCCAAGCCCAAATATTTTTTCAGAGCTAGATGCAGATAAAAAATATTTTTAATTTGCAACCTGGTGGAGGTTAGTATAGATGGACTAATAGAACAAGTCCCACACACTGCTACAAGCCCAAATATTTTTTCAGAGCTAGATGCAGATAAAAATTATTTTGAATTTGCAACCTGGTGGAGGCTCGTATAGATGGACTAATAGAACAAGTCCCACACACTGCTACAAGCCCAAGCCCCAATATTTTTTCAGAGCTAGATGCAGATAAAAATTATTTTTAATTTGCAACCTGGTGGAGGTTTGTATAGAAGGACTAATAGAACAAGTCCCACACACTGCTACAAGCCCAAGCCCAAATATTTTTTCAGAGCTAGGTGCAGATAAAAATTATTTTGAATTTGCAACCTGGTGAAGGTTAGTAAATATGGACTAATAAAACAAGTCCCACACACTGCTACAAGCCCAAGCCCAAATATTTTTTCAGAGCTAGATGCAGATAAAAATTATTTTGAATTTGCAACCTGGTGGAGGTTAGTATAGATGGACTAATAGAACAAGTCCCACACACTGCTACAAGCCCAAGCCCAAATATTTTTTCAGAGCTAGATGCCGATAAAAATTATTTTGAATTTGCAACCTGGTGGAGGTTATTATAGATAGACTAATAGAACAAGTCCCACACACTGCTACAAGCCCAAATATTTTTTCAGAGCTAGATGCAGATAAAAATTATTTTGAATTTGCAACCTGGAGGAGGTGAGTATAGATGGACTAATAGAACAAGTCCCACACACTGCTACAAGCCCAAGCCCAAATATTTTTTCACAGCTAGATGAAGATAAAAATTATTTTGAATTTGAAACCTGGTGGAGGTTTGTATAGATGGACTAATAGAATAAGTCCCACACACTGCTACAAGCCCAAGCCCAAATATTTTTTCAGAGCTAGATGCAGATAAAAATTATTTTTAATTTGCAACCTGGTGGAGGTTTGTATAGATGGACTAATAGAACAAGTCCCACACACTGCTACAAGGCCAAGCCCAAATATTTTTTCAGAGCTAGATGCAGATAAAAATTATTTTTAATTTGCAACCTTTTGGAGGTTAGTATAGATGGACTAATTAAACAAGTCCCACACACTGCTACAAGCCCAAATATTTTTTCAGAGCTAGATGCAGATAAAAATTATTTTGAATTTGCAACCTGGTGGAGGTGAGTATAGATGGACTAATAGAACAAGTCCCACACACTGCTACAAGCCCAAGCCCAAATATTTTTTCAGAGCTAGATGCAGATAAAAATTATTTTGAATTTGAAACCTGGTGGAGGTTAGTATAGATGGACTAATAGAATAAGTCCCACACACTGCTACAAGCCCAAGCCCAAATATTTTTTCAGAGCTAGATGCAGATAAAAATTATTTTTAATTTGCAACCTGGTGGAGGTTTGTATTGATGGACTAATAGAACAAGTCCCACACACTACTACAAGCCCAAGCCCAAATATTTTTTCAGAGCTAGATGCAGATAAAAATTATTTTTAATTTGCAACCTGGTGGAGGTTAGTATAGATGGACTAATAGAACAAGTCCCACACACTGCTACAAGCCCAAATATTTTTTCAGAGCTAAATGCAGATAAAAATTATTTTGAATTTGCAACCTGGTGGAGGTTAGTATAGATGGACTAATAGAACAAGTCCCACACACTGCTACAAGCAAAAGCCCCAATATTTTTTCAGAGCTAGATGCAGATAAAAATTATTTTTAATTTGCAACCTGGTGGAGTTTTGTATAGATGGACTAATAGAACAAGTCCCACACTTTGCTACAAGCCCAAGCCCAAATATTTTTTCAGATCTAGGTGCAGATAAAAATTATTTTGAATTTGCAACCTGGTGAAGGTTAGTAAATATGGACTAATAAAACAAGTCCCACACACTGCTAGAAGCCCAAGCCCAAATATTTTTTCAGATCTAGATACAGATAAAAATTATTTTTAATTTGCAACCTGGTGGAGGTTAGTATAGATGGACTAATAGAACACGTCCCACACACTGCTAAAAGCCCAAGCCCAAATATTTTTTCAGAGCTAGATCCAGATAAAAATTATTTTGAATTTGCAACCTGGTGGAGGTTAGTATAGATGGACTAATTAAACAAGTCCCACACACTGCTACAAGCCCAAGCCCAAATATTTTTTCAGAGCTAGATGCAGATAAAAATTATTTTGAATTTGCAACCTGGTGGAGGTTAGTATAGATGGGCTAATTAAACAAGTCCCACACACTGCTACAAGCCCAAGCCCAAATATTTTTTCAGAGCTAGATGCAGTTAAAAATTATTTTGAATTTGCAACCTGGTGGAGGTTAGTATAGATGGACTAATAGAACAAGTCCCACACACTGCTACAAGCCCAAGCCCAAATATTTTTTCAGAGCTAGATGCAGATAAAAATTATTTTGAATTTGCAATCTGGTGGAGGTTAGTATACATGGACTAATAGAACAAGTCCCACACACTGCTACAAGCCCAAACCCAAATATTTTTTCAGAGCTAGATGCAGATAAAAATTATTTTGAATTTGCAATCTGGTGGAGGTTAGTATAGATGGACTAATAGAACAAGTCCCACACACTGCTACAAGCCCAAATATTTTTTCAGAGCTAGATGCAGATAAAAATTATTTTGAATTTGCAACCTGGTGGAGGTTAGTATAGATGGGCTAATTAAACAAGTCCCACACACTGCTACAAGCCCAAGCCCAAATATTTTTTCAGAGCTAGATGCAGTTAAAAATTATTTTGAATTTGCAACCTGGTGGAAGTTAGTATAGATTGACTAATAGAACAAGTCCCACACACTGCTAGAAGCCCAAATATTTTTTCAGAGCTAGATGCAGATAAAAATTATTTTGAATTTGCAACCTGGTGGAGGTGAGTATAGATGGACTAATAGAACAAGTCCCACACACTGCTACAAGCCCAAGCCCAAATATTTTTTCAGAGCTAGATGCAGATAAAAATTATTTTGAATTTGAAACCTGGTGGAGGTTAGTATAGATGGACTAATAGAATAAGTCCCACACACTGCTACAAGCCCAAGCCCAAATATTTTTTCAGAGCTAGATGCAGATAAAAATTATTTTTAATTTGCAACCTGGTGGAGGTTTGTATAGATGGACTAATAGAACAAGTCCCACACACTGCTACAAGCCCAAGCCCAAATATTTTTTCAGAGCTAGATGCAGTTAAAAATTATTTTGAATTTGCAACCTGGTGGAGGTTAGTATAGATGGACTAATAGAACAAGTCCCACACACTGCTACAAGCCCAAGCCCAAATATTCTTTCAGAGCTAGATGCAGATAAAAATTATTTTGAATTTGCAACCTGGTGGAGGTTAGTATACATGGACTAATAGAACAAGTCCCACACACTGCTACAAGCCGAAACCCAAATATTTTTTCAGAGCTAGATGCAGATAAAAATTATTTTGAATTTGCAATCTGGTGGAGGTTAGTATAGATGGACTAATAGAACAAGTCCCACACACTGCTACAAGCCCAAATATTTTTTCAGAGCTAGATGCAGATAAAAATTATTTTGAATTTGAAACCTGGTGGAGGTTAGTATAGATGGACTAATAGAACAAGTCCCACACACTGCTACAAGCCCAAGCCCAAATATTTTTTCAGAGCTAGATGCAGATAAAAATTATTTTGAATTTGCAACCTGGTGGAGGTTAGTATAGATGGACTAATAGAACAAGTCCCACACACTGCTAAAAGCCCAAATATTTTTTCAGAGCTAGATGCAGATAAAAATTATTTTGAATTTGCAACCTGGTGGAGGTTAGTATAGATGGACTAATAGAACAAGTCCCACACACTGCTACAAGCCCAAGCCCAAATATTTTTTCAGAGCTAGATGCAGATAAAAATTATTTTGAATTTGCAACCTGGTGGAGGTTAGTATAGATGGACTAATAGAACAAGTCCCACACAATGCTACAAGCCAAGACCAAATATTTTTTCAGAGCTAGATGCAGATAAAAATTATTTTAAATTTGCAACCTGGGGGAGGTTAGTATAGATGGACTAATAGAACCAGTCCCACACACTGCTACAAGCCCAAGCCCAAATATTTTTTCAGAGCTAGATGCAGATAAAAATTATTTTGAATTTGCAACCTGGTGGAGGTTAGTATAGATGGACTAATAGAACAAGTCCCACACACTGCTACAAGCCCAAGCCCAAATATTTTTTCAGAGCTAGATGCAGATAAAAATTATTTTTAATTTGCAACCTGGTGGAGGTTAGTGTAGATGGACTAATAGAACAAGTCCCACACACTGCTACAAGCCCAAATATTTTTTGAGAGCTAGATGCAGATAAAAATTATTTTGAATTTGCAACCTGGTGGAGGTTAGTATAGATGGACTAATAGAACAAGTCCCACACACTGATACAAGCCCAAACCCAAATATTTTTTCAGAGCTAGATGCAGATAAAAATTATTTTGAATTTGCAATCTGGTGGAGGTTAGTATAGATGGACGAATAGAACAAGTCCCACACACTGCTACAAGCCCAAATATTTTTTCAGAGCTAGATGCAGATAAAAATTATTTTGAATTTGAAACCTGGTGGAGGTTAGTATAGATGGACTAATAGAACAAGTCCCACACACTGCTACAAGCCCAAGCCCAAATATTTTTTCAGAGCTGGATGCAGAAAAAAATTATTTTGAATTTGCAACCTGGTGGAGGTTAGTATAGATGGACTAATAGAACAAGTCCCACACACTGCTACAAGCCCAAATATTTTTTCAGAGCTAGATGCAGATAAAAATTATTTTGAATTTGCAACCTGGTGGAGGTTAGTATAGATGGACTAATTAAACAAGTCCCAAACACTGCTACAAGCCCAAGCCCAAATATTTTTTCAGAGCTAGATGCAGATAAAAATTATTTTGAATTTGCAACCTGGTGGAGGTTAGTATAGATGGACTAATAGAACAAGTCCCACACACTGCTACAAGCCCAAGACCAAATATTTTTTCAGAGCTAGATGCAGATAAAAATTATTTTAAATTTGCAACCTGGGGGAGGTTAGTATAGATGGACTAATAGAACCAGTCCCACACACTGCTACAAGCCCAAGCCCAAATATTTTTTCAGAGCTAGATGCAGATAAAAATTATTTTGAATTTGCAACCTGGTGGAGGTTAGTATAGATGG